>NC_089597.1:3561968-4161968 GCF_019320115.1 Miscanthus floridulus
TGTCTTTTATAAACCTCTAACCCATATAAAAAACACTTGTCGATAGCCTTTATCACAAATTAAAAATACAGGAAACTAATGGTTTATAAAAATAACTTTATACAAAATTTCATGTACATGCAACAAAAACCAATGACAAAAACATAACAAGCCAAATGTACTATCTCTGTCCTAAAAAAAAATACAATTCTAAATACATCATCGGTTAAAGTGACTGAAGTTTGAAAATATATGGTTAAAAATATTAATGCTTACAACATCAAATTATTTTTTTTGTTAAACTTGACATACTTTAACATGATACAGTTCTAAAATTGCATTAGGACGGAGGGAGTATCTCTCACCTCTCAAGTCAATTGGCCAACCATGCTGCCATTCCATCACGAACAGTCGCCCTGATTGAAGGTGAGAAGAGAAGGTTTCGAGTCCAGTCTCCTTTGTTTTTTTATTCTCCAGTACCACTACTTGCGCCTTGCACTTTACTCATCCCTCACCTCTGGCAGCTGCTTCGAGCTCGGTAGCTGAACAAGTAAAGCAGCAGCGGGAGCAGCAAGATAGTAAGATAGTGATCCTCCATGGGCAACACCTGCCTTGGCTTTGGCTTCCGTGGTGGCCTCGCGCCGACGACGTCGCCGATCTGATGCAGGTTCGAATCCACATCGGTGTTGACAAAATACTGCCATCAACATATAATGTTCTTCGTTCTATCTTTTCCCCTTTTGTGTTCCTACCGTGTAACCGACGCCGTGTTAGAGAAGGATAAAACCTGGATCTCCGACTTCTGCCGTGGGACCTAGACATGGAAGAAGGGTGGGACTGATGCAATAAGAGGGATGAGACTGAGGGACGATCAAGGGTCATAGGGATCTATTTACTTGAAAGGCAAAGAGTTGATATGGACGGCCTTTCATAACCTTCCCGTTGCAAGAGTTTTTTTTTTTCTTAAAAGACAAGAGATTGTTCTTTCTCAATGATAAATTGATGATATGAGGATCCTCCTGAACCAATCTGTTGTTATTGTGACCAGAGCAGTTCGTGCAATCTTTTTAACTGAATGTTTCCAGTTACGTGTGCGTGATTGGGTATTTTTGGCAGGCTGCGAGTTCAAACATTGGACACCTGATGAGTGGTGGTGGGGGTACTTGCCAACAGAGCGGTGGCTTCTCAGTATCAAACCAAGTGAGATGTTGCTCTCTGTTTATTCGTCAGATAATAAACTCATTAAATGGCGCCAACACGCTAGTAGCGCAGTGGTGAGCGCTCCCGTCGTGGAGGCCACCCACCCGTGTTCGAATCCCAGTTGTGGATCGGCCGGGTGTGGCACCGGGGTTTTCCCTAAATATATATTTCCAGTTCCTGGACGTATACGCGTGGCACTACAATAGTAGTGCCCGTACGGAGTCCCCATGGGACTCTGTCGATGTCTAGAAGAACGCATGGAGTGCGTGTAGTTTGTAGGTCTAGGTGTGTGTGAGTGTGTTTAAGCGTGCGTTCATACTAAAAAAATCTCATTAAATGGCTAAAAATATCTTTAAAAAAAAGAGAATTAACTCTGTTTTTAAGAAAGCGCATCGTAACAAGGTTAGCTAAAAAATTCTTTAAATGGCTAGAAATATATTTTTTAAAAGAGAATTAACTCTGTTTTTAAGAAAGCACATCGTAACAAGGTTTGTTGGGGTTACCAGCCACATTACAATCCCAGATAGGATAGAGCGCATCATCCAGCTATTACAAAAGGTTAAAAATAGAAAAGAGCTAAGCCAACTAGATCTCAAAGACATCCGTTGCCATTGTAGCCTTGGGCTTAAAGTTCTTCAGCCATCTCAGAATCGCTTGTCTTTCTCCTTCAGAAGGACGCTCCATCTCTGCAACAATGATATCGCCACATATATTACATCAGTTGGCGTCTTAACAAACGATTTTTTCAATTGCTATCTTATTTCTCGTGGTCCACAAGGCCCACGCAAATCCAGCGAAGAAAAATATGATCAACCGATTCGGCAGCGGCCCCTTGCCCTGCAGCCATGTAATAGATAGGTCTTCCAGAGATCTAGGACAAGAGTCTAGCTCAAATATATTTTGCCAGAGGCCCCAGACTAGTTTAGCCTAGTGACATTGAAGAAAAGATGGTTAACAGTTTCAACACAGTCACATAAGCAACAACCCATGTTACCTTTCCATCCCCACTTAACCAGGCTCCTCGCTACCTGGAGCTTGTTATGGAACATTTGCCAAAGAAAGAACTTGATTTTCAATGGAATTTGCATTTCCAGATCAGACCAGACACTCTACTTGGCATGCCCCAGTCAGTCAGAAATCTATATAGCGATTTGGTTGAAAAATGACCTTTTGGCTCTAAAGCCCAGGAAACAATATCCGCTGCATCACTCTCAGGATTACATCCTTGCAGAGAGTAAGTTAGATCAATCCAGCTATTGTATTCTTGGGGACTTAAAGATCTTTTGAAATCCATAACCCATTCATCCTCCTCCCAGCACTCAGAAATCGAACAGTAAGGATTTCTCACCATTCTAAAGAGATTTTCATGACTAATACCTAATGGGACCTCTTTGGCCCAGCAGTCTTCCCAAAATTTGCAATGGTCTCCATTTCTCACTTTGAACACAACACCCCATTTGAAAAGATGCTTCACTTTATGTAGGCCCTGCCAAAATTGAGACACTCCCTTTGTCTTAGACTCAAAGAACCCCCCCTCACCCATATATTTTGCTTTCAAAAACTTAAACCAAAGTTCATCAGGCTCCTGCAAAATCTTCCAAATCCACTTGACTATTAAGCACTCATTCATAATTCTAGTGTTTATAATCCCTAAGCCCCCTTGGTCTTTTGGTCTGCATACCATTTCCCATTTGGCCATGTGATATTTAAACTTGTCCTCAGCCCCCCTGCCAAAGAAAATTGGCCCTAATGGTATCCATTCTCTTGTGAATCCCATCAGCCAACCAGTAAAAACCCATACAATACAAAGGTAGGCTGCTCAAACAGGAACTGGTTAAGATTTGTTTCACACCCGAAGTTAAGAATTTCCCTTTCCATTGGTCAAGTCTAGTTATCATTTTCTGAGGCAAAAAACTAAAAGCCCCCATGGCTAAATGGTGGTCACTGATTGGAATCCCTAGATATTTCAAGGGTAGATCACCCAAAACACAATTAAGCATATTAGCCATTTCTTCCTTCTCTACCTGTGAAACTCCAACGCCATACACTTCACTCTTATGGTAGTTTATTTTTAATCCAGTCAGCCAATCAAAGCAATATAAAATCAGTTTCAGGTTAGTTATTGAAGTTGCAGATCCATCTATCATGATCACTGTGTCATCAGCGTACTGAATATGTGTAATACCCCCAGGTAAAAGATCTTCAAGAACCCCTTTAATATGTATGGCAAGAAACATCTCGCTGCTCCGTCCATTCAGTTTCACTGTCCCTGTGGCCACAGACTCATTTTCTCTCTTTGTTGTTCATAGCACCGAGGACATTGACGAGTCGTCTGCGGAGGAGCTGCGCGACGCGACGAGCTATGCGAAGGACAACGCGTTGCTGATCCAGGTGCCGGTGTTAGGAACAGCAACGAAGACATTCTGGCGATTATCTGATGAAGCCACTAGGATCAGCAGAAAACTTGCATTGATACTGAGGAACTACCACTCAGTCTGCAACTACCACTCAGCACAAGAACCTGTCCAGGGTGCTCAAGCAGTTGATTAGTATCTCCGGTGGGGATATCAACAAATTGCCTCCGGACTACAGTCAATTCCTCTTGCTCTTGACGAAGGACAACCTTACGACGGAAGATGAGTTCTTGATTGTAAACAATGCTGCTCTGCTGCCCTTGAAAAACCGGTATTTTTTTTACTCAGTTTTATTGTCTTTGTTTTTGTTTTTGTTGCTGTTGCCACTGGGTCATTTGGTTACTTGTGTTCACAGCACTGAAGTCTTCCTGATGCTATACGATAGAATTGTCAAGTATCTTGGTAGAAAAAACCGAGCAAAGAGGAACATAATACAGTCTCCCCTACGAGAACGACTGGTTGGATACTGCCACGTCAAATACAAAGATCAACCAGTGGGTTGTAAAATCAGATGTTCAAAAAAAAAGAGTACAAAAGGACTGCACTTGATCTACTGCGTCTCAACAGAAATGTAAGAAGCCACTTCCATGAGTACGGCCATGATGACGATATTGAGGAAATTCTGTATTGTGAATGGCCCATGCTGCTCATCGCCATGGAGAAACAATTACACTTGGAAGGTGAGCTCCAAGACAATGACATCGAAAACAAGTTCGGCTAGCCGTTCTGCAGCAAAACAGATGAAAGATGTATTCTGCATTTCCATGGGTTGGTAATGGTAAGCTAATGTTCTTCAATCTTCAGTGCGGAAGTTTATGGTGAATTGGTGATGGAGTGATATGCTTACCTGGAGCCTGGTTTATGTAATAGGCTAGTTGCTTTCTCTTGTCTCGTCAACTTTGAAGGCAAAGCCGGTCAGCTTTATAAAGTGTGCTGTAAAAAGTAAAACATCGCCCTAAAACTCTAAAATTATGCTGTAAAATTGACTTGCCATTGAGTTTGCATTCATCCTTTAATCTCTGATTCTTATAAACAATCTCTATTGCATCAGTAAGCAACGCTCGGAATATTCTTCGGAAACACTTGCAGATACATATCTGAAGTATTGTCACACTTGAGTTTTATGAGAGTGATTATATCTGAAGTACTCTTCTAACCCCGATCCCACCACTGGGGGTGCTCTTTCATCACCCAGGAAAGCACAGGTTAAAGGGTAGGGGACCATTTTCCTTTAAAAAAAGGAGCCGGTTGGGAATCTCTTTCAAATAGCTTTTCTAGCTGACAGTTTTTTCTAATAATTCGTACACTTGGTCTGCCTAACAATACCAAGTTGCTTTAATCCCTCCCGGAGTTCAACAGGGGTAAGGCCTATATAATATTGAGGAAAAAGAATGCACTCCGAGTTTTCTTACGTCAAGGTTGTCCATACTTACCCTGTTACCTAGCCATGTTTAAACCTGAACGTCGTCTATACTGAACGGGTAAAATATGCAAAACAAACACGGTTATACGCCTTGATCGTCGATTCAATAATAGGTAGTAGTGTATCAATCCGTTCTCTGCACGGACTATAATCTTAAAAATTAAGTATATAGTTTATGTTTAGAGAGATGGGTGTGTTCTTACACTGCATTGAAATCCATTTATGATTTTATCATGTTTCAACTTTATAATTTAGTTAATGCGAAACCACCGTTCGCTCCTGCTCTAGACTATGTTAGGTAAAAGGAAAAATAAATAAACTAAAAGAAAAGAAAAAATTCAAAACAAATGAAAGACGACACTGATCCTGATTCTAACCCTCAGGCTTGTGTTGATGGTTGGTTAAACATATAAAACTTGTTAAACTTCAATTAGATTTAAAATATTTGGAAAGACTTACATGTAGTAATTAGGTGCTAATAAAACATGTCAAATTAAGAGCAAGTACATTGGCGTTGTCTCGTAGACGGTCTCATATAGTACCATATAATTTTAAGACGACTTAATAGACATGTACAATGGTTGTCTTTTAAATTGTATGGTAGTAACCCATAATTTCTTAATTTATGCAAAGAATAAAAATAAAGTTGTGAGTTGCATAACACCAACTCATACAATGGTACAGTTAATAGTTGTCTCATAGTTCTAAATTTTAGCTCATAAGGTAGTTGTTTCGCGAAACAACGACCTCTTTCTCTTTCCTCCACATTAGTAAAATCCCACGCAACATAGTACGAGACCGTTAACTTATAGCAATTTGCTATACTTGCTCTAAGAAGCTTACAATATTCTAACCAAGCCTGTTATTTTCTTGCCTGAGCCTAAGCATGCTATTTATTTTCTCTCACTTGCTGAGTACAATTGTGGTCGCGTTTGTCTTATTACGTTCTTTTAGCAAAATTATGGATGGCTACTCAGAGCAGGAGATTGTTGAGAATTAGATGACTTCTTGGAGGTCTAGACATACATGTTGCCCGGTCGATTACCTATGGAGAATGGAGTTTCACTACCGTTATCTTTTATAGACGTTTATTATTGAACTATGTTTTTTTGTGTAAAGACTTTGAGTCAACTCTATAATAAAAAAAAATTTACTCATTATTTTTATGATATTTCTATTGCTATAAACTAATAACGTCGCAGCATACATATGGTGTGCTGATTTTGTTCTTCAAATCGGATGTGACAAAAATAATATTACCCTTGACCTTGACATTACCCTAACCCTTTGACTTCCGTCGAAAGTTGATTAAGCTTGTGCAGCTTGTTAAACTTGGCCTTAGATTTGAAATATTTGCAATTTTTTCTATGAAAATTCTTTCTAAATGGTATCTCAAATATTTGATATTAAAAATAGAGGTTAAAAATACCGGGTACTAAAAAACAAATCACATGGGAAAACTAGTTTTTGTTTAGCTAAACTAGTACTCTTAATTCCTCTGAACGGAATAGGATGAACTATATGCCTTCGTTTTGAAAAAGAAGAGACAAAATCACAAAGTTTAACAAATGAAGGTAAAATCACATTTATACTTCAAAACAAGGTTAAGAACATAAGAGCCCCTTATGTTTAATACCTAATACTAATAAAAGTTACTTCCCTTTGGAAATTTTTCTGTTCATTTATTTTCTAACACAATATACATATAAGACTTATGTAATCATTGTCTTCTTGTGATAAATTAACAATTACTAGATGCATTTTTTTCATCTATATTCATAGTTTTTCCTCTTTGCATGGCATTTCCATGTACCTTCAAAATGCATTTTGTTGAAATCTTAGTTTAAGTTATGATGGCGCAAGCTATAATATTGATTTATGGCACCATGAATCTAGATTTTGATTACAACTTTGAGTTTAACCTCAAGTTAAACTGAAACACTATGCCTATTGTACATATTATTTAAAAGTCTCTTTTTATTATATTAAAGAAAAGGATTTTAGGTTATACTGTTTATGCTTAAGGAGTTAAGAAATCAAGGAGTTCATAGCTACTTTTTGTCTCTATTAACCTCTTTCGCTACAGAAAATATTAAAATTTCTTATTAAAGAATTATATGTAGTAGTATTGTTTTATAAAATATAGAGTTATTAAAATTTTATTACCAATAAAAATGTATATAATAGTTTTTCAGTTAAGAAATATAGATATATCTAATAGTGTTTCAATTAATAAAATGTATAAATCTACCAAAGTAACAGAAGGGAATCCAACTGTCTTGCCATCCCATCATGAACAATCATATTGATGAAGGTCTCCGATCTAGTCTCCTTTGTTTTTCTTCTCACCCCTTTTACTTTACTCTTCCCTCACGTCTGGCCGCATCTTTGAGCTCGGTTGCTAAACAAGAAGCAGCAGCAGCAAGATAGTATTCCTCCATGGGAAACACCCTCGGCGTTGGCGTAGGTGTCGGCATCGGCCTCGGCCTTGCCGTCGGCGCCGCCGCCCTGATCCAGGTTCGAATCCACATCGGTGTCAACATAAGTACTGCCGGTAACATATGGTGTTCTTCCTTCATTTCCTCCCCCTTTTGCATCCCTGCCATATCGCAATATTTTTTATTGAAAAGATGATCAAAGGTTATAATTTCTTTGAAGGAGTCGAATCCGTGCATGCAAGGTCATCCTCTAACAGATCATGTAGATCGCCTATGTGTGCCTGCCTTAATTTAGTCTAGGAATATGAGTGAATCTCAGCCTTTGACGACCTTCCCGTGCCAAGAGATTTTTTTTTATAAACAAAAAAAGAAAATACAAGAGATTGTTCTTTCTTCAAAAGGGACAGAGGATCCTCCTGGACCAATCTGTTTCTACTGGGAGCAGAGAAGTTCTTGCAATTTTTTCACCTCAATGTTTCGGTTTCTTGTGCTTGATTGGGTATTTTCGGCAGGCTGCTGGACCAAAAATTGGCGACGAAGTGGTGGCTTCTCAGTATCAATACAAGTGAGATGCTGGCCTTTGTTTCTTCGTCAGATAATTGCGAGAAACATGTCCCTGCTCCGTCCGAATCAGTTTTATTGTCTGTAGTCACAGACTCATTTTTCTCTCTTTGTTCATAGCACTGAGGACATCGACGAGTATTCTGCCGAGAGGCTGCGCGACGCGATGAGCTATGCGAAGGACAACGCGATGCTGATCCAGGTGCCGGTGTTAGGAACAACGAAGACATTCTGGCGATTATCTGACGAAGCCACTAGGATTAGCAGAAAACTTGCATTGATACTGAGGAGCCAGCACTCGGTCTGCAAGTACCTCACTGCTCCTCTGCAGGTGTCCAACGTCTGGATTGGGAGCACTGGGAATGTCAAGCTAAGGGGGGTCAGTTTCACTGGCGAAGGCTTCTTCAGCATTGAGCGTGTGAGAGATGACTACAAGCACCTTTCCAGGGTCCTGGGGCTGTTGATTATGATCTCGGGTGGGGATATCAACAAATTGCCTCCGGACTACAAGGATTTCCTCTTGCTCTTGAGGAGAAACAACCTTACAAGGAAAGATGAATTCTTGATTGTAAACAATGCTGCCCTGCTGCCCATGAAAAACCGGTAATTTTTTTATTCAGTTGTATCATCTTTGACTGTTTGTTGTTGTCACCACAGGCTCATTTGGTTACTTGTGTTCACAGCACTGAGGTCTTCCTGATGCTACACTGTGTCATCAGCGTACTGAATATGTGTAATACCCCCAGGTAAAAGATCTTCAAGAACCCCTTTAATATGTATGGCAAGAAACATCTCGCTGCTCCGTCCATTCAGTTTCACTGTCCCTGTGGCCACAGACTCATTTTTTCTCTCTTTGTTGTTCATAGCACCGAGGACATCGACGAGTTGTCTGCGGAGGAGCTGCGCGACGCGACGAGCTATGCGAAGGACAACGCGTTGCTGATCCAGGTGCCGGTGTTAGGAACAGCAACGAAGACATTCTGGCGATTATCTGATGAAGCCACTAGGATCAGCAGAAAACTTGCATTGATACTGAGGAACTACCACTCAGTCTGCAAGTGCCTCACTGCTCCTCTGCAGGTGTCCAACGTCTGGGTTGGGAGCGCTGGCAATGTCAAGCTTAGGGGGGCCAGATTCACTACCAAAGGCTTCAGCATTGAGCGTGTGAGGGATGACTACAAGAACCTGTCCAGGGTGCTCAAGCAGTTGATTAGTATCTCCGGTGGGGATATCAACAAATTGCCTCCGGACTACAGTCAATTCCTCTTGCTCTTGACTAAGGACAACCTTAAAAGGAAAGATGAGTTCTTGATTGTAAACAATGCTGCCCTGCTGCCCTTGAAAAACCGGTAATTTTTTTTTATTCAGTTTTAACATCTTTGACTGTTTGTTGTTGTCACCACAGGCTCATTTGGTTACCTGTGTTCACAGCACTGAGGTCTTCCTGATGCTACACGATAGAATTGTCAATTATCTTGGTCAGAAAAAACAAGCAAAGAAGAAGAGAATACTGTACAATCTCCCCTACAAGAACGACTGGTTGGATACTGCCATGGCAAATGCAAAGATCAACCAGTGGGTTGTAAATGTTAAAAACGAGTACAAAAGGACCACAATGGGTCTACTGCGGCTCAACAGAAATGTAAGAAGCCACTTGCATGAGTACGGCCATGATGACGATATTGAGGAAATTCTGTATTGTGAATGGCCCATGCTGCTCATCGCCATGGAGAAACAATTACACTTGAAAGGTGAGCTCCAAGACACTGACATCGAAAACAAGTTCGGCTAGCCGTTCTGCTGCAAAACAGATGAAAGATGTATTCTGCATTTCCATGGATTGGTAATGGTAAGCAAATGTTCTTCAATCTTCAGTGTGGAAGTTTATGGTGAATTGGTGATGGAGTGATATGCTTACCAGGAGCCTGGTTTATGTAATAGGCTAGTTGTTGTAATACCATCAGTGTTACATTGTACAGTTTTTGCTAAAACACTGCATGAGCTTCATACTTGTTTGTACATGGGTGTAATATAGGGTATAGATCAACGTACGGCACTTGAAACGTTCATCTGAAACAAGAAACAAATGTTACATTTCATGTCGCTTTATATCGTTTAGTATTCTAAGTGAATTTTTATCGAACAAAAATGCCATAGAACGTTTATGCGAAACTTTGATAAAGTTCGTAGTACGAACTCCGTAGGCGACGATAAAATACGTGCGGTCAAGGACGGGGTTCGCTAGCTAGTGCATCAAGTAGCTTGGAAAAGGAATTTGACGCGAAACCGTTTGAAGCTTAGTAGTTTCGCGTAAGTTTGAAAATGGGTCGACGAAGCCATGTTCGGTAATTTTTGTAGAACGATCGGGTTAAGAAGTGGCGTGGTGTCTTGGATTAGTTCGATAGCCCTATGTACCCGCTTGAGGATAGAACGACTGGTTTGGCTTTCGGATCATCGAATTGGTTGTTGTAGCAGCTTTAAAAAGCGTGCAAGTCACGTGTTGAGCAATGCCAGCGCCTGGACGCGGTCACTGCCCGGCTCTCGGCGTTGCCGCGCCGGCCACCTGTCGCACCCGTGCGCACACCGTGCGTTTGGCTCTGCGTGGCCGTCCACGGCCTCCTGCTGTCGCGCTCTAGCACACGACACGCGCGTGCGCTGGGCCCGGCAGGCCTGCCTGCTCTGCCCCTTGCCATCACGTCCGCCTGAGGCTGCTGCTCGCCGTTGCGTCGCGTCGCGTCGCTCGCACTGCACGCCGTCCGGCGCTGCCGCACAGCTACTGCTCCCGTTGATGTTCGGTTGTGCGCGCGCGTGGGCTTGCCCTGCTTGCCTTGTTCTCACGCTTGCGCGCGAGGCCACGCCAAAGGTTCCCGTCATGTCGCCTAGAAGGTCGCCGGCCGGCCAAGCCACGCTAAAGCCAACCCAATGAGCTGGCCCCATCCGTGTTACCGAGCACGTTTGGTGGTCGAGTGGGAGGACAGCGTCGTGCCTAACCACCACTGTTGCGGTGGTACAAGGGAGGGGCGTCAATTTCAGTTTTGCCGTCGCCGGCCGCCATAAGTCCGTAGGCGTCGCCCCTGCAATTTGGCCTCGCATACTCTACAACTTTCCAATTAACCGTGCACACTACGAACTAGAGTAGTTAGCTTTCGATTGGAGTCATCTCGCCGGGTTTCCTTCCTACGGTGAGGTAATGGGGAGATTTTTCCCCTCGGCGGTCCGCCATGGCCGACGAGGCGAGCGCTCGGCCGGGGCGATGCTCATTGCTCTATTGTCTCAATCGGGTAGGGTTGTTGCCTCTCCTTAACTCGTTCGCCTCGGCGTGTAGTGGCTCCGCCGACGGAGCAGCAGGGCGCCGGGAACGCCTTCACCGTTGCCGGCGTGAACCGAAGCAACCTCGCACACGTGGCCAACCCGTTGCTGTTCCTCGCGACTTCACCCAGCCTATCCGCCACATCTCTGGTGAGGCCCTCTTGCTCCTAGGATAGGCGGTTGAGCCAATTAGTGGCTAGGTAGCCCGGAGCACGTTGGCGGCCGCCGGTGAGCTGGCTTAGATGTCGTTCCTGTGGCCAGCTCGGTTGGGCGCAGTAGTGATTCAATTAGGGCTTCAAGGTGGTTACTGTTGATGCAAAAGTGATCTGCAAACACAAAGGGCTAATACCCGAATCGATATCCAAAGCGTGCCAGTCGATTTGACCTGCTAATCGACAAGGATGAAGAAACGAACACTTTGGTCCTGACAACAGCGATACGCCCGGAAGTCACGGCCAAGAGGTGCTCACGCGGAACTCGAGAATCGCCGAAGATCGCACTGAAGCGATGCAGCTCGCCGAATCAATGAGAACTCGTAAAAAGAAAAATATGCAAATTGACGAAGTCGCCGAAAAGTAGATGTAAATAGGAGTAAAAGTTGGTTTTGATATTGATTGATGTTATCTATTACATTGCCCTTTACTCCATATTTATACCCTGATCTAAAGAGACACAACCAAACACAACTAGGACACCAATCCCGTATCTAAGGAAACACGTGACTCTTACACGAATCATAACCTAACAAATACAGAAAAGGAAACCAACTCCTATCTATTTCCCTGTCCGCCTTAATTACGATGGAAATCTCACTGTCCTCCTTCTCATCGGCATACTCCCTATTTCATCGGCAGCAGGCTTCAAGTCTTCCTTCATCGGCATACTCCCTGCTTCATCGGCAGTAGTCTTCAAGTCTTCCTTCATCGGCATACTCCCTGCTTCATCGGCAGTAATCTTCAAGTCTTCCTTCATCGGCATACTCCCTGTTTCATCGGCAGTAGTCTTTAAGTCTTCCTTCATCGGTATCGACAACAACTCCTCCAACCTCATCGGCAACGCCCGAGTCCAAATCAACCTTTCCATCAATCATCACCAACTATCGGCAACCATTTTTACAAACTGTCTTTCATTGGCTATCAAAGTATTCAATAACTTTCCCCTTGCCGATTGGTCCACTCCGATTATTTTGACATGTGCAAAAAACGGTGTCAACACATGCCCCCCAATTTCGGAGTATAAAACCATTAATGCTCCGAAATTTACTCCAGATAACGCTTGCCTTTGCCCAATTACCGTAACTCATTCTCCAAGCCAAAACTTGATTTGTTATCAAATCCAATCAAATCTAATCTTGATCCACGCACCTCAGTAAATATCGCACAATCGCCAACCACTCTTGCCTTGATTGAGATACCAAAATAATAACCCATCGGCAAGATCCTAACATGATAATGCTGCCATTTTAAGAATTAAAATATCATGTATCAATATCCCTTCCAAGTCATGATTGCTTGTTATTAACTCATCTGTACAATCCCCTGATTATCGCGCGAATAGTTACCATATCCCCCTGCACCGCCTTGACCTATATGCGCGCGTCATAGAGATAAGTCCAAAATACCCTTATCCTGGCCGGCTTATAAATAGATTTCTCCAGAACCCTCATTTTCTATCTTCAGCCTCCAATCCTTGGCATTCTCTCTCTCCGGCGGCGACTCCGACGAACAACCGCGCGACCTCAACCAACCAGAACCCTTCTCCGGCGCTAACTTCAAGTCCCCGGCTCGTATCTCCACCTTCCTCAAGACAATGGCCATCAACTTCGACGTCCCCGCGGTTCGCTCCACTTCCATTACCTTTTACTTTGATCTTTTTGCAAATTTATTCAGTTGGTGATTTTTCTTTTCTTCTGTCTTCTGGATTCCATAACCTTAGGAACTGCGCAACAAATTAGTTATCCCAACCGATCAGCCACACGTCCAATGCCTTGGACCAATGGGCAACCCAGATCCAACCGATCTGATCAACGCAGAGGTTAACAGAATCCCCTTTAGAGCCCAAAATTTCTCTCTGAACTTGTGGAAAGACACATTCCGATCTTGGCCCAAAACCACCAAAGGGTGGAAAGATTGGTATTTGAGGGTCAATAGATCGATGCAAGTATACTGGGCAGAGCGAAAGTTAGACCAATGTATCAGGCTCTCTATTGCCGATATGCAGAAAAATGAATCAATGATAATTGCAGCTGCTTATTTCTGGTCAGATACGACCAATACTTTTATGTTTGGACATGGCCCAGCTACCCCTACCCTTGCCGATGTCCACATGCTTACTGGCTTGGACATCTCAACTGCCGATGAAGGCTCCATCTATGGTAGAAAGCCTGAATATAGAGTGAATACCCGTAACATCGGCGGTTGGACAGGATATATTCAAGAATACCAGAAAACCGGGACACCTAGCCAGAGGGAACATGCCACATTCCTGAATATGTGGTTAGAAAAATTTATCTTCTGTGGTCGATCAGTAGGACCAACCAACGCCTTCCTCCCTGCAGCTGAACTTCTGGCTAATGGCGTAAGGTTTCCTCTTGGCCGATACCTTCTGAGCTCTACTTATCATCTTCTTCACCAAGTGTCTCAGAAACTCCTGCTTGGCGAACCCATCGGCAACCTGGGAGGCCCGTGGTGGTTCATCAACATGTGGCTGAATGCCCATATGCACAAACGTTTGCAATGGGACTTTTTTGCTCAACAATTCCCACGAGAAATTGCTGAAGATTATGTGCTCGGGGATGATGAATCGGCAACATGCTCACCCCTCAATTTTGGTGAAGCCATAATTGTCCTTCCTGGAACAGAAGCCAACGAAGACCAAATCGGCAGATTTTTTCAAAGCTTCTATAATGGCCTTTCTCGTGATCATAGGGCCTGGGTGCCTTACATCGACGAAGAAAACAGATTCCCCCTTCTTTTCAACTTTGCCGATGACACTCTGAATCAAGATAATGAGCTCATGATGGCTATCATCACTCCCAGGGCAATTCCAGTAAACACATTCGGCAGCGGGAAAAACACCAACATTACATATGAATTTTACAACCCATCGGCAGTATCCCGCCAATTGGCTTTTGGGCAACTGCCAATCAAACTCTGCTTTGCCGATGTGATCAAACCCAGGGAAACAATCACCTGCGGAACAGACTGGAACAAGGTAGTACAACTTTCTCCTGATGCCGATACCACAGATGTTGATATATCCACCTGGACACCAATATCTTTCATCACCGAGTCATACAAGCAATGGTGGCGAGAGTGGAAAGAGCAATTGTTCGCGACTTCTGCTCACACATATCGGCACATGATCGATTCTGAATATGCCATCCCTGACGACGCGGTAAGTTTCCTTGAACTCCCTTCTGCTTTTCTTTTCATTTATTAGTAACTGATTCCCTTGTAACAGGTTAACAACCCAGCACCATCGGTGAGCAAAAGTGGGAAACCCTTCAACCTCCGGCCTATTTCCCCAACATCGCCGATCGGCTACAACGCTCCCACCTTAGCCGCTTTGACCCACCAGAAGATTCGTACTAAGACCATCACTTCTAAGTCCAAATTGGCTACATCCAGGGCTACCCCATCGGCCGCTGCTACAACCTTGGTCAAAGCCTTTAAGGTAACAACCTTGTTTATTTTATTTTATTTTCACTTATGCCGATCACAAACTACATTAACCTTAATCATTAGGGGGTAAGAGCTGCTACGGGATCGTCATCGGCAATTCCGCCGATATCAAGCACCACTCCTTCAGAGGTAGCTTCTTGACTTTACATTTTATCTGTTAAATATCATATCTCACACTTGTTTTGCAGCAACAACTGGGCACATCGGCAAACGTACCAGATGCCCAAGCTTCACAACCAACAAGTGTTGATGCCCCCCAGCCAATCATTGCCGATGTCCAAGCAAAGCGCAAAGCTTCAACAGATACTGAAGCACAGCCAAAACGACAAAGGTCTATGCCGATCCCTGCATCTGCCCCAATGTCATCGGTCATCATACCTCAAGAGCCCACCACCGATGAAGTCACAGAAGATATCCCATCGGCAAGCTCAGCCGATCCACACGACATACTCCAGGTTGCTTCCTCCAGTCAAGCACAGGAAATTGCCTTGAAACAGGTAGACCGATCAACCTATCTGATTTTACAATACTCATACTTACCCCTGATTGATTTCCTTGTCTTTCTCTCAGGAACAAGATTCCCCGAACAGCCTGTTTTCCTTTGCTATTGACATTTCTGACGACGATGGAGAGGAAACAAGTTCTTCCCTTGCATTGGGAACAATATCGGCAGAGACTAAATCTAAGTTGGAAACCCTCCTGAATTTGCTACAGCAAGGTACCGCCCAACTGGTAGATGATTCGGACCCCGCAAAGGCAATTTTCAAAACAATTCGCGGCCAGGTCCCTGCCGATGTTGAAGAAATACTCTTCCCAGCAGCTCACTTAGAAAGTCGTCAACTGCAATATCAACGGGCTGCTCAGCGCATTGCCGATAGAGCAGCTCAAGCTCAACTTAAAGAGGAGATGCTACAACTGAAACAAATCGCTGATGAGAAGCACAAGGGCATCGTCAACTTGCAGACTTCGGGTGCTGCACTTAAGCAGAAAATCTTGGATCTATCGGCAAGGAAAGCAGCTCTATTGGCCGAATTGAAAGAAATCGATGCAGCCTTAACTCATGCTCAACAAGAAGAAAGCCAGCTACCCAATGCCGTCAAAGCCCTTCAGCAAGAAAGAGATATCCAAGCTCGCAAAGCTTTAGCCATGAAGAAGAAACTCAAGCCTGTGGAAGGTGCTGCCGATGACGATATCAAAGAAATGGAAGAAGCTGACCAGATTCGCCTGCGTGCGATATTAGCTATCCAATCCTTGCTGAACGTGTAATCTTATTTATTGTATCGGCACTTTATGAGACATTGATACCCTTGCATAATTCTAGCCGATAGTACTGTTATCGGCACTTATACTTTTATGCATCTGTCCATATACTAGGGTAATATTTCTTTAAATATTTTCCATTTAACGCTCTGGGAAACACAACCCCTTCGAGGGTTTCTAAAATATAGGCATTACCAGGAATAGACTGATTTATCCGATATGGACCTTCCCAATTAGGAGACCACTTTCCAAACTTTGAACTTTTAGTCCCAATCGGTAAAACCAATTTCCAGACCAGATCTCCATCGGCAAACTCTTTTACTTTCACCTTCTTGTCATACCATCTAGCTACTCTTTTCTTATTTTCTTCAATACTAACTAAAGCCCTTAACCGATGACCTGCCACATCTTCCAACTCATCTTTCATAAGAGTATTATACTCATCGGCTGTCAGCTGATTTTGAGAACGTATTCGTCTAGAGCCAACCTTAATTTCCCAAGGCAACACTGCATCGTGTCCATATACTAACTGATAAGGCGTTACTTTGGTTGCACCATGACATGACATCCGATATGACCACAAGGCTTCATTTAATACTGTATGCCACCTCCTAGGATTTTCTTCAATTTTGCGCTTAATAAGTTTGATGATCCCTTTGTTAGAAGCCTCAGCTTGACCATTAGCTTGAGCATAATATGGAGAAGAATTTAATATTTTAATTCCCATACCTACAGCAAACTCATCAAATTCTCCCGATGTAAACATAGTACCCTGATCGGTAGTGATAGTCTGAGGAATACCAAATCGGTAAACAATATGCTCTTTCACAAAATCAATCATATTGACCGATGTAACCTTTTTTAGAGGAATTGCCTCAACCCACTTTGTGAAATAATCGGTAGCAACCAGAATAAATTTATGTCCTTTACTCGATGGCGGATAAATCTGACCAATGAGATCAATAGCCCATCCCCGGAACGGCCATGGTTTGATTATAGGATTCATAGCCGATGCAGGCGCTCTTTGAATATTACCAAACTTTTGACACCCCTGGCATCCCTTAAAATATTTAAAACAATCTTCAAGAATAGTCGGCCAATAGTACCCATTCCTTCTGATCATCCATTTCATCTTGAAAGCCGATTGATGTGCCCCACATACTCCTTCATGAATTTCACCCATCAAGCTTTTCGATTCATCATTGCTAACACATCTGAGTAAAACTCCATCTATAGTTCGATAATATAATTCATCATCGAGGAGCACATATTTGGTAGCTTGGAACCTTATACGTCTCTTAACCTTTCTACCTGGATCCTTTAAATAATCGACAATCTCTTTCCTCCAGTCATCGGTATCAACTGCCGATGTTAGCACTTCCTGAATGGTCTGATACCCTGAAGCATGCTGAGCTAGTCGATTAGCTTCCTCATTATGCAATCGAGAGATATGCTCAAGACGAAAATCTCTAAATCCTTTCAATAATTGCAAACACCTTTCATAATACGAAATCAAGGCCTCACTTCGGCATTCATAAGTTCCAGCCAATTGATTTATAACTAGCATAGAGTCACCAAAAATTTCAACAACATCGGCATGTATCTCCTTCAGCAATTCTAACCCCTTTATCAAGGCTTGGTATTCAGCTTGATTATTTGTCGCTGTAGCAACAATCGGCAATGAAAACTCATACTTCTTTCCTTGAGGTGAAATTAACACAATGCCGATACCTGCCCCTTCACCACATGTGGACCCATCGAAGAAAAGTGTCCAGGGAGCAATCCCCAGAGAATCCACCGTGTTACAATGCTGAGTGACGAAATCAGCCATCACTTGCCCTTTAACTGCCTTAGCTGATTTGTAGCGTAGTTCAAATTCTGATAATGCTAAAATCCACTTGCCGATTCTACCACTTAATATCGGCATCGACAGCATATACTTGACCACATCGTCTTTGCATATGACCGTACATTCGGCAGATAACAAATAATGCCTTAATTTAATACAAGAAAAGTATAAGCATAGACACAATTTCTCGATAGCCGAATACCTCGTCTCAGTATCCACTAATCTCCTGCTCAAATAATAAATAACACGTTCTTTCCCTTCAAATTCTTGAATAAGAGCTGAACCGATAACTGCATCATCAGCTGACAAATATAACCTAAAAGGCTTCCCATGTTGAGGTGGAACTAGCACTGGAGGATTTGATAAATATTTCTTAATTTCATCAAGGGCTAATTGCTGTTCAACTCCCCATACAAATTCCTGATCAGCTTTCAATCTAAGTAGTGGGCTGAACGCCTTGATCTTACCCGACAGATTAGATATGAATCTTCTAATGAAATTAATCTTACCGACCAAAGATTGTAATTCAGTCTTATTGGCAGGAGCAATTACCTTGTTAATTGCATCAATAGACTTCCTACTGATTTCAATGCCCCGCTGATGCACCATAAAACCCAAGAATTGTCCTGCCGATACACCGAATGCACATTTATTAGGATTCATCTTCAATCCATGCTTCCTTGTGCACTCCAATATCTTTCGCAGATCGGCTAAATGTGCTGTGATATCTCCAGACTTAATTACTACATCATC
Source organism: Miscanthus floridulus (assembly GCF_019320115.1). Classification (NCBI taxonomy): domain Eukaryota; kingdom Viridiplantae; phylum Streptophyta; class Magnoliopsida; order Poales; family Poaceae; genus Miscanthus; species Miscanthus floridulus. The sequence goes on from NC_089597.1 coordinate 3,580,838, forward strand.
AATGTAGATCTCCACTAATGTGCCGATGTACTCATGAAAAATAAAGTTCATAGCCCGTTGATAAGTAGCACCGGCATTTTTCAAACCAAACGTCATGACTATCCACTCGAACAACCCCACATGTCCTGGACATCTAAAAGCAGTCTTGGGAATATCTTCCTCAGCCATGAATATTTGATTGTAACCTGCATTACCATCCATGAAGCTGATAATTTGATGTCCAGCCGCAGCATCAATCAACAAATCAGCAATCGGCATTGGATAGCCATCCATCGGTGTGGCTTTGTTGAGATTCCTGAAATCAATACAAACACGAAGTTTTCCATTTTTCTTATAAACAGGAACCACATTAGAGATCCACTCTGCGTATCGACATTGCCGAATAAACTTTGCTTCAATTAATTTAGTTATTTCGGCCTTAATGTCAGGAAGTACATTAGGGTTGCATCGGCGCGCTGGCTGCTGATGTGGCCGAAATCCAGATTTGATAGGTAACCGATGTTCAACTATCGATCGGTCTAACCCGGGCATCTCAGTATAATCCCAAGCAAAACAATCTTTATATTCTTTTAACAAATCTGTTATTCGCTGCTTACACTTAGAATCTAACTTAGCACTAATAAAAGTAGGCCTCGACCTATCACCATCACCGATATCTACTTCTACTAAATCATCTGCCGATGTGAACCCTTGACCTAATTTTCCATCATCGGCAAACCTATCCATTAAAACTCCTCTTCAGAACCGACTGCTTGGATCGGTGGAATTTCATAATCAGCAACTCTAAGGAACTCTTTTTCCCAAGCTTCTCCTGATATGCATTTAGTTCGCTCATAAGTATCTGATTCTGCCGATGCGATGATATAAGAAGAATCACCAGGGACGACTTCAATCTTATCCCCAATCCATTGTACGAGGCATTGATGCATTGTAGAAGGAACACAACAATTAGCATGAATCCAATCCCTCCCTAGAAGCAGATTATATGCACCCTTGCCGTTGATAACAAAGAACGTCGTTGGCAAGGTTTTGCTGCCGATGGTCAATTCAACGCATACTGCCCCTTTAGCCGGTGACACATTGCCTTCAAAATCTTTCAACATCATATCGGTTTTGGTCAAGTCTTGCTCTCCCTTACCAAGTTTCCGATACATCACGTAAGGCATAATATTAATCGCAGCCCCTCCATCAATAAGTACCTTAGACACAGGCTGCCCATCAACTCTGCCCTTCACAAATAAAGCCTTAAGATGCTGTCTCTCGTCATCGGTAGGTTTCTCAAAAACAGCCATCATTGGATCTAGCGTTAGCTGAGCTACTTGATCAGAGAAAACAACTTCTTCCTCATTATCAGATAGTGCCAGAAACTCCATCGGCAACATGAATACCATATTAACATCTGCCGATGGACCCTTATTTTTGTGTTTTACCTGCCACTGCTGATGACCAGGCCTTTCATTGGAGGAATTTTCCTCCTGGTATAAATCCTCCTGACGCTCACGTTGCATCCTCCTCCTCTGCGTCTTTGTCAGACCCTCTGGGCACCATCGAGGAAACTTGGTTTTCCAAACCGGCTGATAACAAGTCCTAGTTAGTTCTACGCGACGTATATTAGGGTCCCTGTAGAATATCTCCTCATCGGGAACTCTTGCGTTTGCCATCTCCTCAAGCTCCTCTTGATTTCTTGGAAAATATCCAGCGCGTTTACCAAGCCTCTCATGTACACTAAGTCTGCCCCCCAGCCGATCATGCACTGATGCCCTGCCTCTGATCGGCTCGTTGATAGACAATCCCTGATTACCACGTTGAAACCTCCTTTCTGAACGATTGACTCCGTAATAACCATTACACTCAGGGCAATTTTCAACAGTTGGCAATTTAATACCTTCTTCCCAGCAATGGATGAAGAACGGACATCTCCAATGATCTTTATGTCGATTCCACTCTTCCTGACGTCTCATTTCTTGCTGTTGCCGATATCGGTCATTACGTTGACGCCAACCCTCCTGCTGCCTTCGATGAGTAATCACAATGCCAGGTCGAGGAGGTTTTTTGGAACTACTGCTTTCCCCTAGCAAACCCTTACTCTTTGCATCATCGGTAGTTATCCGATGTTGGGGGTCTACTGACGCGTTTTTCTCAGCAGCCTCTGATGTCAATACCTTGGTCTTTCCTTTGGCATCCAACATATTTGCTGGAAAAGGGTGTTGATCAATTTTCATCGGCTTCTGGGTCTTGGAAGTACCAAACTTAATTCTCCCAGATTCAATAGCCGACTGTAACTGTTGCCTGAATACCTTGCACTCATTTGTACTGTGTGAAGTTGCATTGTGCCACTTGCAGTACAAAATCTTCTTCAACTCTTCTGCCGATGGGATCACGTGATTAGGTGACAGCTTAATTTGGCCCTCTTGAAGCAGAAGATCAAATATTTTATCGGCCTTGGTGATATCAAAGGTAAACTTTTCTGGCTCTTTTTGACCAAAGGGACATGATATCGGCTTTTTATTCTTAACCCACTCAGCTAAGCCGATAACTGGTTCTTCATCAGAGTCAGAATCTCCTACATCTTCAACAAATGATACCTTTTTACTCCAGTTCTTTTTAGGTTCAAAAACCCTAGTATCTTGATCAGAAATCCTTTGCACAAGATGACTGAGGCTTTCAAATTCCTGAGAAGCATATCTGTCCTTAAGATGTGGCAATAACCCCTGGAAAGCCAAATCGGCAAGCTACCGATCATCCAGCACCAGGCTGTAGCACTTATTTTTTACATCTCGTAGCCTTTGTACAAAGCTCTCTACCGATTCATCATTACGCTGTCTCAATTTTACTAAATCGGTAAGCTTCTTTTCATGGATTCCAGCAAAGAAATACTTGTGGAATTGTTTTTCTAGATCAACCCAAGTAATAATAGAATTTGGTGGCAATGAAATGAACCATGTAAATGCTGATCCAGACAAAGATGATGAAAATAATCGAACTCTTAATTCATCTCTGTTAGCTGCCTCTCCACATTGAATAATGAAGCGATTGACATGTTCCATTGTCGATGTATCATCTTGCCCAGAGAATTTAGTGAAATCCGGTACCTTGTACCGATTTGGGAGAGGAATTAAATCGTATGCAGGAGGGTATGGGGTCCGATAAGAATAAGTATTGACCTTGGGCTTTATCCCAAACTGATCCTTCATAATCTCTGCTATCTTATCGGCCCAAAAAGCATCAGCCTCCTGCTGACGAACTGGTTGAATTTCTACAGGAGGTGCCTGCTGACATCCTTCCACATATCTTTGTGGCCCACGATCTCCAGCAATCGGCATATTTGCCGCTACTTGTGGTCCATTAACCTGTTGGAAAGGATTCATCGGCTGGGCTGCCGATGCTTGATTCTGGAAACCAGCTTGCATATGACCTTGTTGAATCCCTGCAACCTGCTGATTTCGCTGAACTGTATGTTGAACAGGTAACTATCCTGACCAATCATTATTAGAACTCATCGGCACAAAACTTACCGATGGCTGGTAATTTGCTGATATTGTTGGATAATTATAACTGGTTTGAGGCATGAACTGAACCCCAGTTTGACTCATAGCAGGGGCTTTCTGCTGCATCGGCAGTACGCTCGCCGATGGACTTGAATTGAATGTTTGAATCATAGGCATCTGGAAACCTCCTGGAGTTGGTTGTACAGAAGTAGTTGCGGCATATTGAGGCACTTGAGCCATCGGCGAAACGGCCGATGATATAGGCGCTCTTGCTGCTGCATCAAATACTTGAGGTAATCTAGGATTGAAAGCAGATGACTCTGGAGGCATGCCATATCCCCACCAATTAGTAGGAATCTGGTTATTCTGAGATCTGTATTAAGTTGAACTCGCCCTCCTGGTAACACCTGATCTGATTGTATCGGTGTAGATTGTATATTAGGTGAACTTGCCAATACTGGAGGGGAAGTAACTTCTGTACCCACAATGGCCGAAGGAGCCGATGGAGTTTTGACAGATGCCGGCTCTGGTTGATGATAGGCAGGCCCAACGTAATGCGGTGCCGCTTGTCCTTCTTTGAGAGTTCGAACCACAGCATTATGAACAGTATTGGACAGCACATTGGAATGATTAATCAAAGCATGATTTACTGCAGAATTAACCATCTCTTGAAGTTTACCAGGATTGGAGTCAAAGGTAACCTGCCGAGGCAACGGCAAATCTTGCTTCTGGATGACTTGTCCACTCTTGTTCAAGCTAAACGATCTCAGACAAAGCTGCTTGTATTCTTCTACAGCCTTTTCCATAGCCTGCCTCTGTTCTTCCTTGAGATCTTCTTCTGATACTGCGATAATGTTCCCTGGATCGATCTCGGAGTTGAACATATTGGTTGAAGTGTCCCACTGGGCGTGCCAAAAGATGTGTTGATGCAAAAGTGATCTGCAAACACAAAGGGCTAATACCCGAATCGATATCCAAAGCGTGCCAGTCGATTTGACCTGCTAATCGATAAGGATGAAGAAACGAACACTTTGGTCCTGACAACAGCGATACGCCCGGAAGTCACGGCCAAGAGGTGCTCACGCGGAACTCGAGAATCGCCGAAGATCGCACTGAAGCGATGCAGCTCGCCGAATCAATGAGAACTCGTAAAAAGAAAAATATGCAAATTGACGAAGTCGCCGAAAAGTAGATGTAAATAGGAGTAAAAGTTGGTTTTGATATTGATTGATGTTATCTATTACATTGCCCTTTACTCCATATTTATACCCTGATCTAAAGAGACACAACCAAACACAACTAGGACACCAATCCCGTATCTAAGGAAACACGTGACTCTTACACGAATCATAACCTAACAAATACAGAAAAGGAAACCAACTCCTATCTATTTCCCTGTCCGCCTTAATTACGATGGAAATCTCACTGTCCTCCTTCTCATCGGCATACTCCCTATTTCATCGGCAGCAGGCTTCAAGTCTTCCTTCATCGGCATACTCCCTGCTTCATCGGCAGTAGTCTTCAAGTCTTCCTTCATCGGCATACTCCCTGCTTCATCGGCAGTAATCTTCAAGTCTTCCTTCATCGGCATACTCCCTGTTTCATCGGCAGTAGTCTTTAAGTCTTCCTTCATCGGTATCGACAACAACTCCTCCAACCTCATCGGCAACGCCCGAGTCCAAATCAACCTTTCCATCAATCATCACCAACTATCGGCAACCATTTTTACAAACTGGCTTTCATTGGCTATCAAAGTATTCAATAACTTTCCCCTTGCCGATTGGTCCACTCCGATTATTTTGACATGTGCAAAAAACGGTGTCAACAGTTACTCTTAGCCTGTAGATGATTACCAAGTAGCAGTAGAGGCGTACGGTTAGGTGGTTTCACCGGCGTCGGGCAACCGCGGCCAGACCCCGCCGCGGCGCATGGCCACATGAAGGGTCGAGATGGCGACTAGAGGGGGGGTGAATAGTCTTTTCTAAAACTTAATCACGTCGGCTAACCGATACAAGTGCAGAATTAAAACTATCGGTCTAGCCAAGACTATACCCCACTATGTGTGTTCACTAGCACCTTGCAAAGATAACAATTATGCAACAAAGGTGCCGGGCTAGCTAGAGCTCTCCTAAACAATTCTAGGAGCAAGGTTACACAAACCTATGCCACTAGTACTTTAAGCAACAAGGGAGCTCCTACACATGCTAGGTAAGCAAAAGCACAAAGCTAACTAAGCTCACTAGCAATGCTCAATAACAAGGCAACCAATGCCTAATTAGAGAGCGCAAATACTTAGTTACACAAACTAAGCAATGTGACTAACAAGGTTACTAAAACCAAATTAGCCACGCAAGGGAGCTACTTCTATGCTACACAAGCAAGAAGGTAATTAGCAAGCTACACAAGCTATCTAATTACAAGAGCAACTACACAAGCTTAATATGTATAAAAGTAATTGCAAGCTTGTGTAATGGGGATGCAAACCAACGGGAAGAACAAGGTTGACACGATGATTTTTCTCCTGAGGTTCACGTGTTTGCCAACACGCTAGTCCCCGTTGTGTCGACCGCTCACTTGGTGGTTCGGTGGCTAATTAGCATCACCCGCTAAGCCCGCACGTCGGGCGCCGCAAGAACCTACCCCTTGAGTGAGGGTAGCTCAATGACACGCTTTACTAGAGTTGCTCTTCGCGGCTCCCGCGGGGCGAGCACAATGCCCCTCACAAGCACTTCTCCAGAGCGCCGCACAAGCTTCTTGCGCGCTTCGACGGAGACCACCACCAAGCCATCTAGGAGGTGGCAACCTCCAAGAGTAACAAGCACCACCGGCTTGCAACTCGATCACCTAGTGCCACTCGATGCAACCTCATGATGCAATCGCACTAGAATCGCTCACTCACACAATCGAATGATCACTATCAAGTATATGTGTGATGGAGGGCTCCCAAGCACTCACAAGCATGGACACTAAGTCCCTTGAGGTGCTCCGCACCAGCCATGGCCGAAGGCCACTTCTATTTATAGCCCCAAGGGCTAAACTAGCCGTTACCCCTTCACTGGGCAACGGTCGGGCCGACCGGACGCTCCGGTCGTGTTGACCGGACGCTGGACCTCAGCGTCCGGTCGCCCACAGACGACCACGTGTCCCGGTTCCAACGGTCACTTGACCTGACCGGACGCTCCAGCTTCAACTGACCGGACGCTGGACCCTCAGCGTCCGGTCGTTTCCAGTAAGCTCCCAAGCATGACTGGACGCGTCCGGTCGAACGCGATCGGACGCAGCCAGCGTCCGGTCACTCTCCAGCTACTGCGTCACCGTACGTCAGCGCGACCGGACGCAGCCTGCCAGCGTCCGGTGCATTCAGATCCAGCGTTCGGTCAGTTGACCGACGCCAGCATCTTCTCCATTCTCTTCACTCTTGTTCAAGTGTGCTAACCACAAGAATTTGCATCCGGCGCAATAGAAAATAGGCATTCTATTTTCCCGAAAGCGCCGAATCCCGCCGAGCAAGCTCGGCGGGAGGGAGAGAGGGACCCAAACCCATCTCAACCCTGCAAACACCACCTCCTTTGTAAATGTGCCAACACCACCAAGTGTACACCACCATGTGTATGTGTGTTAGCATTTTCACAATCATTTCCCAAAGGATGTTAGCCACTCAACTTGCCACGCCACTCGATCCTAGCGACAATGCAAAGTTAGATCACTCGAGTGGCACTAGATGACCGATATGCAAACAAGTTTGCCCCTCTTGATAGTACGGCCATCTATCCTAAACCTGGTCATAAACTTCTCTACACACCTATGACCGGTGAAATGAAATGCCCTAGGTTATACCTTTGCCTTGCGCATTCCATTCCATCTCCTCCAATGTTGATGCAACACATGCACCAACACGATCAACAATGATATGATCCACTTCATATCATCACATGATCATATTGGTTCATCGATCTTGACTCTACTTGCTCTTCACCGTTGCCATCGTCCATCGGCGCCAAGTCTTGCTCAAGCTTCACCGCCACGCGGTCCATCACTCCAAAGCCTTCGACTTGCCCTTCACGCTTGCAACCGGTCCATCAAGCCAAGTCTTGTCTTGATCTTCTCCACCTTGATCACATGACTCAATGTCATGTCTCATGTGCATTTAAGCTCCTTCATCATCACATGTGTGAGCTTTGCAACATCTCCAAGCCATTTTCACCTTCATGGCATATGTTGCTCACACACATGTACATGTGGACTAATCACCTGTGTATCTCACATAAACACAATTAGTCCACCTAAGTTGTCACTCAATTACCAAAACCAAACAAGGACCTTTCACCACGCCTGCATAATGTGCCATTCTTGGCGTTTGTTACCTCAATCTGTTGCGCATGGCACGTAGAGGCTCATGGGGGTGCTGGTGGGTGCCGAAGAGGTCTGTGCTCGTCGACGTTTGGCTGGCAGGGCCGCAGCCCCTGTTCGTCCGGCCAGGGACTTTGTAAAGCGTGATTTCAAATAGAGGTGGGGTCCTAGATGCGAAGCCAGTGACTCATTCAAATAGTGCTCGGGTTAACTTTGCGAATAGGAAAGAGAACGGGGACTCGTTTGCTAAAACGCCGGTGCGCGCGTGGGTCTCCTGTGTTGGGCCGCTGTCGCAGGAACAGGTCGTCGCGTGGGCCGCACTGGCCCGCGCGCGGGGGTCACCGTGGTGGGCCAAGCCGAGTTGCGAGTTGGGCCGCGCTGTGAATTCGTTTTCCAATTTTCCAGCGATTTACAAATGTTTATTCAATATAGTTTCTAGCTGAACTTTGATAAATTGTAGTAAATCTTGTAGATGTCTAAAAATAGTGAAACTAAGTTTGTTAGGTTCACAAAAATACCATCTATTTGTTAGTGTAGTTAGATTATAGTTAGCTGTGACAATGGTAGGTTCATAAATTCAAACTAAACAGCTTAGTATTATGTAGATTAATAATTATAGGAATTTTTGTGGTAAATTGGTGATAGCTATAGCTATGAAAATTTTACAGTAGGCTCACTAGATTATTATGTACTTACTATAAATTTTGTAGCCCTAGACTAGGTTGATAAATAGAGTAGCTATTATCCTTGCTTTATTATATATAGCGTAAATCAGTATTAGGAGTAAGAATACCTATAGTTGCTATAATAATATATGTCATACTTCATATTTATTATTGGTAACAATAGATGACTTAGTACCTTGGTCGGTAGCACTAGCTTAATAATTAGACATATGTACTTTTATTTTAAGAGTTGCTGTTGCTATATTACTAAGTATTGCATCATCATTTCATGCATGTAGATCACGAGTTGGTAGAGTTCGTGCCCGTCGACAAACAGGAGTATGAAGAAGTCATTGAGGAGTATGAGGAGGAGATCCTCGTGCAGGAGGGAGCCCCGGAGCCTTTTGGTGCTGACCTTACTGACCCGTCGCCTGCCCAAGGCAAGCCCCGGTGCATAACTCCTATTTTATGATCACTAAATATATATATATATGATATGCATTTAAGTTACAGGCATTTTATGAAAACTACATGCATAAATATATCTACCCATGAGTCCTACTAGTATAGGTCGAGTAGTTACTATGCTCAGGATATCTGTAGCGTGAGTAACCTGCCGTTACTCGCAAATAGGTGATAAATATGATCACTCATGATAAAATGGTGGAAATGAAAATGGTGACCGGACAGGGATATGGTTTGGGTACTGGTGGGTGTAAAGGGTTGTGTCCTGTGGCCAACAGGGCATAGCTCGGTTACACTTTTCTCTGTCTGTGTCGATTAAGGACCGGTCGTTGCATATAGCTCTAGGCAAGTCACAGACTTATTATCCCGAGTACATACTTGGGTATGGGCGTAGGGAAGACTCGTTGCTCTCTTGTCGTGGATCCGGCTCTTTCCGGACCGATTGATTGGAGGCGGGGATGGTGGAGGTCCTTGCACCGCAGTGAGTCTGGGACTCAGGAGTGGGGGCTTAGAGTCCAAGTTTGGACGGGGACCTGGACACCCAGGATAGGAGGGTGATGGGTTAGTCCTGCTTGTACCTGGGGTACAAGTGGGGTGTGTGTTTTCGGGGTACCCAGCTGGGGGCATTGATTCGCGAATCACCGGCGTTCTGGTACGGCTTGTCTATGGTTTAGCACCGTAGTAAGAACTGAAAGATGAGAGATGATGAAATGGAACTGATTGCTCAACTCTTGCTTGAAAGTAGAACATGTGCTTTTATAGACTGAATAGATAATAACTTAATACGGTTGATACTAATAACATAAATAAGGACTCACTATTAGTATTGCTCTCTGTCAAAAGGAAACTAGCAAACCGTAAAGCTTATCATATTCCTTAGAGTCGGGAAATTATTCCCACTAGGTGGATAAGTCTTGCGAGTATATTGTGTACTCATAGTTTATTTATCCCTGTTGCAGGTAATGAATGAGAAGTACCATTGTGTGGAGGATTCTTCTGGTGGGCTCAGACAGATCCTCGTTCTTATCGCTAGATGTTTATTTTAAATTCTGTTGTTTATTATTCCGCACTCTGATATTTGGTAATGTAATAATGTAATTTCTAAGAACTTCTGATGTATGAAATGGACAAGTATTATAACTCATTCTCATTATTGGATCCTTGGGGAAAATGTGGATCTTTCGGGTTCTCCCTTGGGGGTATGGCCGACGGATACCACCCGCTGTAGTTTGCTTTCGAAGTGCTTAGAGTCTGGTGGAAGACGAGCACCTCCGTAAGCGTGTTATTTCGGGCGGTTCTGCCACAGTTGGTACCAGAACCAATAATGGTTACGAGTTTCATCACTCTTTTTCAAAACAAAAAATTTGACCAACAAAAGCTTTGCGAAAAGTAAGAAGCGATTACATTATGTAAATAAGTATAAGCCCTAGCAATATGGTCTATCTAGGATAGCGGCACTGGTTTTATCTAATTGGTTTTCTATAGGTACACTGAGTTACGTTGCGTAAGAAATCGCTTAGTATACGGAAAGTGAGTGTGCGAAGTGGCGAAGATTTTACGAATGCCGCTTGAAGGTACCGTGACGCCAAAGAGGGGGGGGTGAATTAGGCAACTTAAAATTCTAACTCCTAAAACTATGGCCTCTTTTTCTAAACCTAGCAAAACCTATGCAATAGATAAACTATCTAAATGTGCAACTATGGTTTTGCTAGTGTGTTGCTATCTCTACCGCAAAAGGAGTAATACAATCAATGTAAATGCGGAAGCTAAAGAGCAAGGTAGAGATATGCAAACTCCCGTCGACGACTTTGGTATTTTTACCGAGGTATCGAGAAACGCGCAAGCTTCCCCCTAGTCCTCGTTGGAGCCCCTCACAAGGAATCCCTCGCAAGGGCCAAGCTCCCGGTCGGGTAACTCCATGGATAGCCTCGGGCCTTCCTCACGCGCAAGTGGGTCTCCGACGTGCCTTCAGGCAAGCCTCTCCCGGATGCTCCCTACCGTCTTCACTATCAAGCTTCCGGCCAAAATGCCGCGGGCCTTGTTCCCTCCGGTACATGGTGGCGGCCACACCACAAACGCGGTTGGTGTGATCTCGCGAGACTTCAAGCCCCTCTAATGTACAACAATGGTGCTCGCAAGCACCGAGTGGTAAGAGGTATGCAAACCTCACTAAACACTAGGCCTAAACCTAGAGCAAGCACATAAGCGGTGGTCTAATCAACCTAAGCACTTCACAAAGCACCTACGCTAATCACCTAATGAATCACTAAGCACTATGCAAGTGGAGATCACTAAAATGGTGTATCAACACCCTTGGTATGTTTCCTCAGCTCCACCCCCTTCAAATGGCCGGTTGGGGGTTCTATTTATAAGCCCCACTCAGAAAGTAGCCGTTGGGGTTGAATTCCCGCAAAACTGCTACTGACCGGACGTTGAATCATCTTGACCGGACGTGTCCGGTCATCCCGACCGTTGAGCCGGCAATATACTGATCGAACGCTGGCCAGCGTCTGGTCGCCTATGACCGGACGCGTCCGATCGCAGATTTGCCGCTCTGGAACCTTACTATACTCGATCGGACGCTATTGTCCTGTGTCTGGTCGGTTGCCGCCAGCGTTCGGTCGCCTATCTGCCGAGCCACTTGCCCAGCGTCCGGTCGCAGCGTCCGGTTGCTTGTCCAGCGTCCGGTCCAGCATCCGGTCACCACAGTGAGCTCATTTCTTCGCGATCTTGCATACGGCTTGGTTCCAATCTTCATGCTTGGACTTTGCTTGATCTCTTGGGTCTTCTCTTGTGCTCCTAAGGTCTTGCTTGAGGTGTTGATCATCGGATCATCATGTTGCCTTCGTCCAAGTTACGTCTTGCATCCTATTGAACTACAAAACAAACACTTACAAATTCATTAGCCCAATTTGGTTGTGTTGGTCATCAAACACCAAAATCCAAAGTAAATGGGCCAATGGTCCATTTTCCTTACAATCTCCCCCTTTTTGGTAATTGATGACAACACGACCAATGCAAGCAAATGATAAGAATTTGGAGATTAAAAACTACCTACTTGCTAGGATGCAATGCAAAGGGCAAGGTTATATGATACTAATTGACAGATACCAATTAAAACTTTACTTAAAAGCTTGTCTTGCCCTTGCAAATGTCCCCATGTGATATTATGGATTAAAGCCTAGCTTTCTAAAAAAAATTCTCCCATTACTTAGACTAATCCATAATTCACTTTCCTCCCTTTCTCGGACCATTACTACTTGTAACTAAATGCTTGTCTTTGGTCCTTCAAATTCTCCCCATGTGGCATCAAACACCCAAAAAGGAATATATTAGTAGCACAAGGGAGGGTCAAACTTTGTGAACCAAATGAAGGATTTGATTAGCATGGAATAGGTCATAAAACTTGACTATCACATTATATAGACTAAGCTCCCCCTAAATTTATGCATACATATGATAAAAAGCAAAGTATATGCATAATTAGCAATTCATTGCACAATAGGGGTTAATCTATATAATGCATAGAGAAAGCAAATAAATATCAAAGTGAGATCAACATGGTGATATCGGTTTAGAAATACTGCATGTGAAAATCAATTTGATTTCTACCAATTGAAGTATAATGCTTTCCTCCGGGGACTCCATTTTCCTTGCAATGAGACTACTACACATAAGATAAGCTTGAAAAGGTGTTAGTCTCAAAGCATCCAACTTGTAGATTAAGCTCCCCCTAAATTTGTGCACACAAGTGTTGAATACTTGTAAAATTTGTGCACATTGATTTAAGTATCAAAATACCACTTGAAAGGTGATATTTGGGAGAGATTATCTATAATTTGGACTTTGGCACATATTAGATAAATAATTGTAAAACAAGCTATGTGCCGTGCTCCTAAACAATTTTAAACCATGTAGGTTTGCTCCAAGGGTTGATAATGAAACCAAGCAAGCCTACCATATGATATACCTATTGAATGCATGACAAAAGATTTAAGCATGTAAATGCAAACATAGGCATGAAAGATAACTAGATGCTTTAAGAGTATATCAATTGAAATGAATACTAATTGAAAGTAATGTCATTTAGTTACCTAACATGGGAAGGGGAATTTGGGTCCATAGTATTCACTAACCTACTTGGCAATGACTTTGTCCATCATGATGCACCCCATGAAATGCACCCAAACTTTTCCAAGTCTCCAAATTCCCCGAAGTCCGATGGACTTCTCACTTCCCTTTCGGGATCCAAACCTTCTTGGTGCTCTTCATGTTTGAAATGATTTCCTTTGGCACCCAAAAGCATTTGACCCCATTGTTGGCTTGCTTGTTCAACTTGATGGCCACCACCTTGTCATTTTTCTTCTTCTTCAAGAGATAAGATGTGGAGGCCTTCTTGTCCACCTTATTGGTGTAGGTGTTGGAGAGCTTGCTTGTTTGCTTTTTCTCCTTCTTCTTTGCTCCTCCCCCATTCTTCACCTTGCACTCATAGGACTTGTGATCTTCCTTGTGGCACACATAACAAACCACGGTTTGTCCTTCATCAAGCTTCTTCACTTCCTTGACAGTGTTATCTTGATGAAGTTGGGTTTGCTTCGCCTTGCCTTTCACTTGAGTCAAGTCCTTGGTGAGGCGAGCTACTTCTTGCTTGAGTTGCTCATTCTCCTTTGCAACCTCTTGTGTTCATGTATCTACAACAACTTTCTCAATACAAACTTGGTTGCACAAAGGTGAGTCTAAACATAAATCATTACAAGTAGTAGAGGCATCCTTTTTAGACATGTTAAAGATATAACTTTTCTTTTTAGATTTCTTGGTGGGGGTTGTGCTAATGGCTTCAAGATTAGCAACTTCATTAGTTAGCTCATCACAATGTTTGCACATGGTTTCTATTTTAGCAAGCAAACTATTATAAGCTTCTTGTGAGCTAGCTAACTTTTCTTTTAATTTTTCATTTTTCTTTAAGAGTTGCTCATCATTGATTGTGCATGCATTTGTTGTTGCACTAGTCTCAAGTTTCTCAATTTTAGTGGATAGTTCAACATTGAGATTAGCAAAGTTCTCATATTGTTCAAGCAAGGTTTTGTATGCTTTTTGTGAACTATCTAGCTTTTCTTTTAAACTTGTGAGCTTCTTTTGTTGACTAGTGCAAGCTTTAGCATAATTAAGATTTTCTTGCACAAGTTCATGATAAGAAGGCATATCATCATCACTATCACTATCACTAGAGGAAGAGCTTTCGTTACCTCATGCCATAAGGCACACACGAGAAGAGCTTGATGATGAGTGCTTGCGGCCTCGCCTCTTGTGATGGGGTTCTTCTTTACTTGAAGAATCATCCCATGATCTTATTGATGTGAGGGCTTGGTTCTTGCATGCCTTCTTCTTTGTCTTGGGTGTGGGCTTGTTTGGAAAAACTTCCACAAAGTGCCCCAACTCGCCGCATCCATAGCATCCTCTCTTTCTTTGCTCATTTCTTTGATTTGTGAAAATGAAATCTTGAATTTGGATGGGCACACCCTTGACATTGAGCCTTTGGATCATCTTCTCCACCTTGTTGATCACTTTGATTGATTCTTCATCAAGATCGGAGGTGGAGGAGGAAGATTGATCATCACTTGAATCTTCTTCATCATCATCATCCTCATCTTCTTCTTCATCTTTACTTGAGGAACTTGAGCTTGAGCTTGTCTCAACTTACTTGCCCTTCATCTTCTTTTTCTCGCTATAAGCGAGAGCTTTGCCTTTGCTTGATGAAGAAGCTTCTTCTTGACCCATCTTACGTGACATTTCAAATGCCACTAACTTGCCAATGGCTATGCCCGGGGTCATGTTGCTCAAGTCCTCCATGTTGTGAAGGATGGTGATGATGCTTGTATATTTCTTTTGTGGTAGCACGGAGATGATCTTCCTCACGATGTCCGCATCATCTAGCTTTAATAATCCTATAGAATGGAGCTCATTGATAATTAGATTCAAACGAGAATACATATCACGAACAAGCTCATCATCATTCATAGTAAAGGAATCATAGTTTTGCTTTGCTAGACAATGTTTTTGCTCACGGACATTGCTTGTGCCATCATGGAGCTCTTGGAGTTTTAACCAAATTTCATGTGCCGTATTTAAAGTGAATACTTGGTTAAAAACATCCATACTAAGTGATTCAAACAAGCAATTTTTAGCTCAGCATTGAAATGCATTTCTTTTTCATCACTCTTTGTGGGGTTTTCAGGATTCTTGATGGGTTTTATCCCTTCATGAGTGACTCTCCATACACCCAAATCAACCGCCTCAAGGTGGCAAGCCATTCTAGCTTTATAGTATGGGAAGTTAGTGCCGTCAAAGTATGGAGGCCTAGCAGTATCCATCCCAACCACTCTAAATAGCGTCGGCTCAACGATGGTTAAGCCAGAGGTCCAAATTGAGCCAACCGGCTCTTATACCAATTAAAGGGACCGTGACGCCTAAGACGGGGGGGGGGGGGAGGGTGAATTAGGCAACTTAAAATTCTAACTCCTAAAACTATGGCCTCTTTTTCTAAACCTAGCAAAACCTATGCAATAGATAAACTATCTAAATGTGCAACTATGGTTTTGCTAGTGTGTTGCTATCTCTACCGCAAAAGGAGTAATACAATCAATGTAAATGTGGAAGCTAAAGAGCAAGGTAGAGATATGCAAACTCCCATCGACGACTCTGGTATTTTTACCGAGGTATCGAGAAGCGCGCAAGCTTCCCCCTAGTCCTCGTTGGAGCCCCTCACAAGGAATCCCTCGCAAGGGCCAAGCTCCTGGTCGGGTAACTCCGTAGATAGCCTCAGGCCTTCCCCATGCGCAAGTGGGTCTCCGACGTGCCTTCAGGCAAGCCTCTCCCGGATGCTCCCCGCCGTCTTCACTATCAAGCTTCCGCCCGAAACACCGCGGGCCTTGTTCCCTCTGGTACACGGTGGCGGCCACACCACAAACACGGTTGGTGTGATCTCGCAAGACTTCAAGCCCCTCTAATGTACAACAATGGTGCTCGCAAGCACCGAGTAGTAAGAGGTATGCAAACCTCACTAAACACTAGGCCTAAACCTAGAGCAAGCGCATAAGCGGTGGTCTAATCAACCTAAGCACTTCGCAAAGCACCTACGCTAATCACCTAATGAATCACTAAGCACTATGCAAGTGGAGATCACTAAAATGGTGTATCAACACCCTTGGTATGTTTCCTCAGCTCCACCCCCTTCAAATGGCTAGTTGGGGGTTGTATTTATAAGCCTCACTGAGAAAGTAGCCGTTGGGGTCGAATTCCAGCGAAACTGCTACTGACCGGACGCGTCCGGTCATCCCGACCGTTGAGCTGGCAATATACTGATCGAACGCTGGCTAGCGTCCGGTCGCCTGCCACCGGACGGTCCGGTCGTAGATTTGCCGCTCTAGAACCTTACTGTACTCGATCGGACGCTGCTGTCCTACGTCCGGTCGGTTGTCGCCAGCGTTCGGTCGCCTGTCTGCCGAGCCACTTGCCCAGCATCCGGTCGCAGCGTCCGGTTGCTTGTCCAGCATCCGGTCCAGCATCCAGTCACCACAGTGAGCTCATTTCTTCGCGATCTTGCATATGGCTTGGTTCCAATCTTCATGTTTGGACTTTGCTTGATCTCTTGGGTCTTCTCTTGTGCTCCTAAGGTCTTGCTTGAGGTGTTGATCATCGGATCGTCATGTTGCCTTCGTCCAAGTTACGTCTTGCACCCTATTGAACTACAAAACAAACACTTGCAAATTCATTAGTCCAATTTGGTTGTGTTGGTCATCAAACACCAAAATCTAAAGTAAATGGGCCAATGGTCCATTTTCCTTACACCGCTATATTCCGGCTTGAGTGAACGTATAGGCCGAAAGATGCATCATGATAATAGCATCTTGCTTAAACCAACATGACAGCTTAGTATATGGATTAGTTGTATTAAATTGAGTGTGGCCACTAGATGACAGCTTGATTTTGATATGGTTAATTGGAGGGTCCTTGAATGGTACACACACACATCTCCTCATCTACTGAGATTCAGTTGTAAATGACTAAAACCAATATGTAAATTGATCATGATAGAATCTTTCTGAAACCCTACTTCCCTAGATTGTATTTGTATAAGGAAGAAACGAGAGAATCCACAAAACATAACATAGGGTGTTGTATATGTAAACTTCATTTTCCTAGCCTTTGCATACGACACACAAACAAGAGAATCCACAAAAACATAACATAGGGTGTTGTCTCCTCACATTGAACCTATCTAAGTTGTCTCGTGTACTACCATCTAAATCCGTTTCATTCACGCACAATGCGCAGATAATCATTATCTAGTGACAAAATGCCTATAAAAAGCAACACCTATAAAACGTAATTTTGTAGCTATGCACAAAATTAAATACTTATGTCTTTTATAAAACTCTAACCCATATAAAAACACTTGTCGATAGCCTTTATCACAAATTAAAAATACATAAACTAATGGTTTATAAAAATAACTTTATACAAATTTTCATGTACATGCAACAAAAACCAATGACAGAAACATAACAAGCCAAATGGTACTATCTCTATCTTACAAAAAATACAATTCTACATACATCATCGGTTAAAGTGACTGAAGTTTGAAAATATATGGTTAAAAATATTAATGCTTATAACATCAAATTATTTATATAATTTTTTTTTGTTAAACTTGACATACTTTAACATGGTACAGTTCTAAAATTGCATTTGGACTGAGGCCTTGTTTAGATTCCAAGTTTTTTCACTCTCTCTCTATCATATCAAATCTTTAGACACATGTATGGAGTATTAAATATAGATAAAAAAATAACTAATTACACAGTTTGATTATAAATTACGAGACAAATCTTTTATGCTTAGTTAGACTATGATTGGACAATAATTATCAAATACAAACGAAAGTGTTACAGTGTCAAATACTGATTCCTAACAGCGATCTAAACCAGGCCTGAGGGAGTATCTCTCACCTCTCAAGTCAATTGGCCAACCATGCTGCCATTCCATCACGAACAGTCGCCCTGATTGAAGGTGAGAAGAGAAGGTCTCGAGTCTAGTCTCCTTTGTTTTTTATTCTCCAGTACCACTACTTGCGCCTTGCACTCTACTCTTCCCTCGCCTCTGGCAGCTGCTTCGAGCTCGGTAGCTGAACAAGTAAAGCAGCAGCGGGAGCAGCAAGATAGTAAGATAGTGATCCTCCATGGGCAACACCTGCCTTGGCTTTGGCTTCCGTGGTGGCCTCGGCGCCGACGATGTCGCCGATCTGATGCAGGTTCGAATCCACATCGGTGTTGACAAAATACTGCCATCAACATATAATGTTATTCGTTCTATCTTTACCCCTTTTGTGTTCCTACCGTGTAACCGACGCCGTGTTAGAGAAGGATAAAACCTGGATCTCCGATTTCTGCCGTGGGACCTAGACATGGAAGAAGGGTGGGACTGATGCAATAAGAGGGATGAGACTGAGGGACGATCAAGGGTCATAGGGATCTATTTACTTGAAAGGCAAAGAGTTGATATGGACGGCCTTTCATAACCTTCCCGTTGCAAGAGTTTTTTTTTCTTAAAAGACAAGAGATTGTTCTTTCTCAATGATAAATTGATGATATGAGGATCCTCCTGAACCAATCTGTTGTTATTGTGACCAGAGCAGTTCGTGCAATCTTTTTAACTGAATGTTTCCAGTTACGTGTACGTGATTTAGTATTTTTGGCAGGCTGCTAGTTCAAACATTGGACACCTGATGAGTGGTGGGGTACTTGCCAACAGAGCGGTGGCTTCTCAGTATCAAACCAAGTGAGATGTTGCCCTCTGTTTCTTCGTCAGATAATAAACTCACTAAATGGCGCCAAAGCGTTAGTAGCGCAGTGGTGAGCGCTCCCATCGTGGAGGCCGATTTTTTTTTTTTGTTTTTCGACCCTTTTTTTTTAAACATTTTCACAAATACGCTCATGACAGTATCCTTTTAAAAAATAGACTCTGACCTCGGCGCCATTACACGTCTCGGCGCCAATTGCTTTGACGCCGAGGTCCAGAGTCATTTTCTGCGTGTCGTTAACGTGGCTGCTTGCGTGGCGCGGACGTGGCATGAGCTCGGCGCCGTGGATCTTGGCGCCGTAGATCTTGGCACCGAGCTCGGCACCAAGATCTACGGCGCCGAGCTATGGAAATTGATAAATTTTAATTTTTACCATGAGCCGAGCTCTTTACTGTGTCGCCCCACCGTACTGCAGGAGCCGAGCTCTGTACTGTGTCGTCCGGACGTGCTGTAGTTGTATCTTCGAGCTCCGAGCTCATGAGTGCCAGCTGCTGCGTGCTTTGCCCAAAGCCATTGTTGCCCATAACTGTATGCAACTATTACAAGTAAAAAGGGAGGGAAAAAGAACACGAACACTACCAAAGTAAGTACGTTAGCAAATGAATTCCTCGCTTGCATGCCAAGGCATTTCTGGGCCTGGCCATCACTTTTCTTCTTTCTTTCGACAGGAAATGAAATTAATGAGAAACGGAAAAGGCTTGAGATATGATGTTGTGTTGTGTTTGCATTGTTCCTCTCTGGAAATTTTCTAGGCGTGCAAAAAACCAAAGGCTACGCTGGTGTTGTTGCAGGGAAGCAACGTGAAACCGGGTTCTGGAAACATGGACGTGCGGCGGCAAGACCGCAAGAGGTATGTTGACAACCAAAAATGTTCATTTTGTGAAGTTGTCAAAATGTGAAACGGACTTCACCATTGCGTTCCTCTCGTCGAGACGGTCAAGAAACATATATGGAATGTCTAATTCGGAGTCCGGATGAAGAAGTTATGCCCTCGGAAAGATGCCTCGTTGTCGGGAGTTTCGACCCAAGTCGGGACTTCCGACTGTCGGAAGTTCCGACGTGTGTCGGGACTTCCGGAAAGCCTGAAGAAATCTGCTCGGGTGTCTGGGGTTATCCCTACACCGAGAGTTCCGACAAAAGTCGGAAGTTCTGACTGTCGGGAGTTCCGACTCAAGTCGGGACTTCCGACCTAAGTCGGGACTTCCGACTAGACTTCCGACATACCTGACAGAAAATCCTATTCGGATCTGGCCTTTTGGATTCCGATCCGAACTGTTCCAAACTCGTGGAAAACTTGGAAAATAAGGTTTGGAGAGGTTTCCTACTGGGATAAGACCACCCCCTCTATATATATGAGAGGATCATGGCCAATTGAGTTACCATCTATCCAATCGACAAACAAATCAATCTATTACCTCTATCCAAACCCTTTTACCCTCTTCTCCATCCCCCATGCTGTTCATCCTTTGATCCGACGACCAAGGATGGCGCCCTAGGCTTGCCGGCCGACCTAGGGCAACCCGACGGCGTCCTTGCCCTGACGGGGTCCCTCCCGGGCGAGAGCTTCGACGATTTCTTTGCTAGTTTGCCTGAAAACTAGTCGGTTCTTCGTCATGTAAGTACGTTGGTTATCCTTTGGTGGTTTGCTTGTAAACCTCTCCGTTCTTCACCACGAAAGACTGACATACTCGCTGCGTTCTTCGGTCCATAGCGGCCCGGGCGTCCAAGGCCCTATTAGTGTTTGATTCGGATCACTTCCGACGTCAACACACTTTTTGGCGACTCCGCCGGGGACGATTGGTTCGGCTATCTCTTATAGCCGATCTCTCTGACCTAGCCTTACTCCTCGTTAATATATCTTCTTGAGCTCGCCATTACCATTGCATCTGGCTCAAAAGGCCGATCGTATCTGGTTTTGACCTCTTGTGATCTTGTTTGTGATTTTGCAACAAGTTGCGCTGCTTATCAAAAAATTCAGCAAGACGGTCAAGTTATAAATCATGAAGTACCAAGGTGTTGCATCACAATATTACTACAATCACCCTAAGGTACAACTTGCAAATGCATCTTATGATCCTAATAGTTATTTTGCAAGTTCTATGCGCTCTCATGTTGGTGTTGCTAGCTGTTATGATACTAGATATGTTACATCGGCTAATACTTTTGTTAATGCTCCTCATCATACACATCATAATTATGAATATTATGGTCAAGAGCCGATGCATGCTATAAATTCTTCGAGTTTTGATGTTACTAGCAACATACAACACGTAAATTGTTATTCATCGGTTATAAGTTCACAATATGTGGTTCCACTACAAGACATGACGATGAATGAGAGAATTGGCTATAATAATGCTAATTATTTGGTCAATTGCTCTAAAAATTTAGCACCATATGCCAATGCTCCTATTCATAATTCGGCTCCATATGTTACTCCCAACTCGAGCCAAATTAATACAAATTCAGCAAGGTGTTTAAGTACTAATACTTATGATTCGGCTCCATATGTTACTCCCAACTCGAGCCAAATTAATACAAATTCAGCAAGGTGTTTAAGTACAAATTCACGTGTTACTAATAACCATAGCCGAATCAACGAAAATTCAGCACCTTATGCAAAGATCAATGCTCACAATTCGGCTTTATATTTCGCTCATGACCATAGCCAAATTAGTGAAATTTCAGCAAGGCATTCGAGTGCTAAAACTCGCGATTTGGCTCCACATATTGCTAATAATTGTAGCCGAATCAATGAAAATTCAGCAATGTGTACACTTGCAAACAATTATGATTCGGCTTCATTTGTTGCTCTCAAATCAAGCCGAATCGATGAAGATTTAGCCCATGCTAGAAATCCATATGGTTCCTCTAAATGGAAGGTGCCCACTTATCATAGACCGTACCCATTATGCTATGATTACTTGAAAACTCCTAATGGTTGGTGGGTACCTGATTTTTATGAATTTAGTGGTGAAGATGATAAAACCACTATGGAACATATTAGTATATATCTCTCACAGCTGGATTTTGCCAGTAAAGAAGACTATATGAGAGTGCGAAATTTTCCTTTATCTCTCACTGGTATTGCCTTTGCATGGTTTACATCTTTGCCACAATGTACTATTGGTTCATGATCTCAATTAGAGGAGCAATTCTATGAATATTTTGGAAAGACTAAAGAGAAAAGGCCGATCACAGTTGAGTCATCGGCTAAAACAGGATTGCTAGTGGGCATGAAAGAAATAATTGATTCAGATGTAAGCAAAGGTTCGGCTATAAAAGCCAAACAATACAATATCCTTTCTGAATCAATCACATCTCAAAAAACAAGTCTTGCTATAGAAAAGCATGGAAAACGCCAGAAACCAGCTAGACTTGATTTTTCAGGAGCTAAAGGGGCTGTACACTTATCTAGTAATTACTGCATCATTGATGGGGATCAAGCCCTGCCTACTCAGAATAGGCTGAGTCGATTGCCGCCTGCCCTGAGTCAGCTAGGCCGACTACCTCTGTCGCCTTCCCTAAGTCGGCTAGGCCGACTTCCCAGTCGACCAAGCCGACTACCCCTGCTAGTGCCCAAGTCGGCCTAGCCGGCTTCCAGTCGGCTAAGCCAACTTTCTCGGTCTCGACAGCTGTCGATGCATCTTCGGATGATTCGGCACCCATTGTTGATCATTCTCTGGATATGAAGAGCAACATCATGCAAATCAGGGACGTGCACTTTTCCAACACTAGTATAGTGCCCGTGCTAACGCCACAACTTCATTTGAGTGATACACATGAGAAAAACCAAACTACGTATTTCATAACATAAATAGAGTACAACAAGACAACTAAAAGAGATTTCAATTCATTGCATCATTTTCAGTAACTCTCAGAGCAAACTACAGAGCAATAATACATGATGATTGGGAAAATTTGGGGGCGAATATCTTACTCAACTCTTAACTCAAACCCAACCTAAACAGAATTCCCTCTCGTAGATCCCCTCATACCTAAACAAAATTGGTAGTGAAATAGTGAATACATGAGAGCAATTTTTTAAATTGGCAGAAAACATGAGCATACAAACAGTGCCCCCTTTTTAACAGGAAAAAATTGCAGAATAATCGCCGCGGTCATATTCTTTTGGGTTTTCGGATTGTTGGTGCCCGTGCTAACGCCACGGCAACATAGGGATGCATCAAAGTGGAAATTAATTTATGATGGCTATTCAATTTACCGCGCTTCAAAGTGGAAAGAAGTATCAAGAGTATATGATATGGTAACACACAGGTAAAGGGAATAAAGGGAACACAGGAATAAGGGGACATCAAATTACCTGATCTTATTTCTTGAACACAGGTAAAGGAAGATGACATGACAGGAAAAAAAACAATTGCACTAACTAAGCTCTAAGCATATGGAACCAAAAGCATACTCTATTCGAGTTGTTCTGCATCAAAGAGCACTGAAGTTTTCAGAACCATATACTGCATGGTAATGCTTCTGGAATTTAATAACTGAATATATATACAGACTTGCACAATTCAAAAAAAAGTTAAGCATATATATCCACTTGAGATCATATCACTGAGTACGTGGGTAGTACTATTACTGAGAAAAAAAATATGTCCATCTATAATAGAAGAATCTCAGACTAAGAAATCAATTTATGAATCTATAGGTTTATATCAGTAACACCATGGAGGATCTAACAAGGTGCTGACAGGATGAAGACAACAAGATTGACCTTGCAACCAAGTCCTAAGGGGCTCTACAAACTCTGAAAACCACATCTCAGCAAGTATGTTGAGGGCATCAACGTCGGTTTGCCTCTTTAATTCCTTGCATATATCATTGGTTGATTATACTGACACTGGAAGTATGTTCTCCAGCTGCATAAATCAGGAGCCTCCAGATTACAGTATGGAAGACATACAGATACAGCAAAACTTCGAGTATCCACCTCAGTACATATTCATTGTGGTCTGTTAAGCAACTAAAGGAAAGATTTGTCTGGCAATTTCATGTTACCCCCCCCCCCCCCCCCCCCCCCCTCTGACACACTGATTTTCTTCCTCAAATCTGTAGCTTGGCTTCACTGGTCTAGTGTTGTGCTGAAACTCATAATACTTGCTGCTCGGCTGGACTTGCTTGCACAACTAAAAATTTTGTTTTTAAAAAAATAATCTTCACTGGTCTAGTGTTGTGCTGAACCTTTTTTGTGACTTAGCACGTCTGAGAATTTTTTAAGGTATTGGGAGCGATTTTTTGCCTTTTATATTCAGTAATACTACAGCCCTTAAGAAATATTTAGGTACTGATGCCTTCATCACAAGTCATACTGCGACATTAATTTGGGTTATGTTCATCTCAGAAAATATGAATCGAATACAAAGACATGAAATACAAATGTACTGAGACAAGGCAAACACACAGACTGGAGAACACAGAGTCAGGAGAAGCATCCGATCCATGTAATCGACTAATCAAGGAAACAGAGGAATAATTTGAACCCACAAGAACAAGAGATGCGGATCTGAAAGGATCCGAAAGGAGGGGAAATAACAAACCAATCGAGCTGCACGAAGGACCACCACACATCAGGAGTAGCCGCCGCCGCCGATTGGGATTTTATATCCATCAGCACTGCGCATCTGCGACCCCTCGCTGCCGCCATCGGCTATCGGTATTCTGCCACCGCCAGCACGGTGCTTATTAGAGCCGCCACCGATCCGAGGGCTAGCAGCAGCCATTGGCACCGTGCCCCATACTTGATCCAATTAACCAAAACAAATGGATGGATCAGTGTTGGTGGATGTTGGAACTGATGCCTAAAAGATCAAGACGTGAGAGGAAGAAGAGGGATTTCTGCCTAGAAGATGCAGATGTGACTTTGAGGAAGGGTTGCGGCGCTGTGCACGGACGCTTCCGCTGCTTCCTCTCCGTTGCATCCGCCTTGATGCCGCCGTCCAGTAGGCAACGGAACCCATCGCCCCTCCTCGCCACGAGCATCTCCCTCAAGCCCGCCGTCCTCCCCTTCCCAACTACGCGGGGTTGCCACGCCCGGGCGTTGGCGTCCCAGGGTCGCCCACGAGTGCGCGGTACTTCGCGGCAGCCGCATGGAAGCGGATCTCCTCCTCCTCGTCCGCGCCAATCTCCTCGTCACACGGATTGAGGGACGCAGCACCGGCTATAGGGGGTGGCAGATCCAGGCCGCCACCGCCGCCGGGCGCGGGCACCGGCTGACCGCCTGGCCATAGCTGCTCTGGTTGGCGACGGGAGGGATGGGCGGTGTCACCAGGACGCCGAGCTAGGGGATGGGAAGGAGTCACCAGGACGCCTGGCCGAAGCTGCTCTGGTCGATGATGGACGGGCGGGCGTCGGGCGTGCTCGCGCGGAAGGGAATTTTTGTTTCCTTTTTTTCCGTCGATACGTACGGCGTTTATTTCCTTTTTATATGGACGGGAGCGTTGAAGCCTTCGTGATGAGTCTTAAGTTTTCAATGATAGTAGAGATGATCAACAGGTAGAAAACACAAATATTTTACTCAAATTTCAATCTGGTCATATTATTTCAATTTCTGCATCTATTAGAGATATCCTTGCTAATTGTTATAATAGACCGATTGAGAATAGCAATTTATTTGTTGATAATAAAATAAATTTAGATTTTATCGGCCAAGACATTGTTCCATATGGCAAGGCCGATAGTGGTAATTCGTCAAAGTTAAAGCTTCCTGTAAGCAATTGCAAAGGTGTGGCCGAATGGATTGATAATAAATCCGATCCATTCGTTTGCCTAGCTTTAAAGCCAACTCCACAAAAGAATTGGCTCAAGAAATCAAAGTACACCTTTGACTTTACTTTTTGTGATCATATCTTTGATATCCTACTTACGAATAATTTTATTAGAATCATTGATCACAATGCTTTGCCATCTATTCAAAACTTAGAAGAGCTTGCATATTGCAAATGGCATAATTCATCTGATCATAATACTTCTGATTGCAATGTGTTTCGTCGAGTCATCCAATCGGCCATTGATAAAGGACGATTGAGATTTTCTGAAGCTCAACACATAGACCAATTGGATTCAATTGGTCTTGATGGCAAATAGGTTTTGAATCGGCTTTTATTAGCCGATTCACTCAAAGCTCAAAACTTGAACGCCCAAGAGAGAGATGTGGAGCCCTCAAGTGAAGGCAAGGTTGTTGTTGATGAATTGCAAATAGAAGATATTCTAGAGGACAACAAAGTTATCATAGTTCCAGAAGACACTGGGGGCAGCTGAAATCTCTCCAACCAAAGCAAAAGCCGATTGATCTCGTTGAGCAAGGAGAATCGGCTAAGAATCCTCCTTTGGAGCATGCCTGTCAAGATGGGGAGAAGGAAGATGCTCGTAAAGCTAATGGAGGTAAAGGTCATGACAAATAAAGAAGTAGAAGGCCGAAGCTTAGCTTCAAGGAACTTCTAGCTAAATATGAGAAGATAGCAAAAACAAATGTCACCAATCGACCAAAGAAAATCCAATTATCAAAATTGCCTCCAAAGCACAAGTCTCAAGAGTGGAATTGGCAAGGAGATAGATCTCACGCAGCAGCAACATATTCTCCTTTTGAGCAGCCAATTACCATGTCATATGGACCATAGCCCGTATATTTTCATCATTATTCATCTTGGGGCTGGTTTGATCAAGAGGCACATGTTTCATCATATTTTAGGCCACAATATATAGAGTATGCAGCTCCTAGACATTTAGAGAGATCATCATCTTGTAAAGACCAGTTTGATCAAAACCGGTCTGGAGCTCAACCAAAGAAGAAAGTGGTAAAGCAAGTTTACCGTGTGAAGTATGATGGCCGAAAGAAGAAAAGTTCATATCTGAATTTAACAATCAAAAAGCCGATTACATTGCTGAAAAATCCAACTATTGATGGTAAAGAAGTGGGGAAATCATCTATTGATATTGTAGGTGCCAAATCTGAACAAAAGAAGGTGGGAGTGCCCAAAATCAAGAAAGATTTGCCGCTGTCCAAAACAGAAATAAAACTGATATGCTCAATCGGTTTCCCAAAGTGGCAAGAGAAGAAGTTATAGAAGCTTAGTGCAGAGAAGCAGAAAGGAAAAGTCTTGGCATGGGTTCCTAAGGGAAGTATTCAAGCTCGGAAGGATGATGTTCAAGCAAGTGGTGCAACAAAAGCAAATGAGAGAAAGAGATTCAAGAAATAATTGCCAAGTTGGAGGTTTGCACCAAATCATCAAAATTATTGATCATGGTATCATCCATATTCTTTGCCTATGCCTATGTGGAATTCATTCCCCAGTATGCATGGTTATCCCTTAGCTTCTTATTTTGATCCTTGGTGTGGATCTTTATGTTATGGAGGGTTGCCAAATTATTTTACTTATCGATGATTAGGAGCCGAAATATTTATTTTGGTTATGCATGCTCTTGTGGATGAATTCATATGGCCGATATTTTGATATCGCCCTTAGTGTAAAAATATAGCCGATGAATGCTTGCGACCATCGTGCTATTAGAAAGCCCCCATGGATTTTACTTTGATGGCCTTAAGGGCCCGGGGGCATGATATATGCATTTTGATTTACTTCATGGATGTGACAATATGATTAGTCGGCTTGCAAATAAGGCCAAGGTGTTGGCATAATCATTATTTCTCATAATGGTGCTATTGGAGACATCAAGCCGATTAAAATTATATCTGCACCATCATTTGAGCCGAATGTGAAGTTTTCTTATTCGGCTTGGCCATATTGCAATCCATGGGGTATAACATGTTGAAGCCTATGGTGATTCCTTGCTGGTGGTACAACAAGTTGCTAGTGAATTTCAATGTGTAGAAGGGTCACTAAGAACTTGTCTTGATGCTTGCCTTGATATTATTGAATATTTTGTCGAATTCCGAATTCAGCATATTCTGAGGCATGAAAATCAAAAGGCCAACATGTTAGCTCAACAAGCATCTGGCTATGATGTCAGTGGACATAATTTCCATATTCAAGAATAGCCGATGCATGAAGATTTCAATTTTTCCTATGTAGGTACAGACCAGTCGGCTAAGTTGACTGACCAAGTTGGCTCAGCCGACTATTCTTCTGCTGTGGCCAAGTAGGCTAAGCCAACTGCCCTAGTCGGCCAAGCTGACACCTCCAAATCGGCTAAGCCTACCGGCCCTGTTGGCTTAGTCGACTCCCCTATGACCAGCCCGATCAATTCGCCTAAGAAGCTATCAAATCGGCCCGATATAACTTCTAGTGATGTTGAGGCCGATTTAGAAGGTTGGAGAACTCCCTTGTTGAGATATCTACGTGATCCAAGTGCCAAAAATGATAAAAGTGTTCGGCGAAGCGTTTTCAAATATGTATTGCATAATGATGAGCTCTATCAATGAACTACCGAAGATTTGTTGCTTAAGTACTTGGGATCAGATCAAGCAAGAGTGGCTATGGGAGAAGTCCATGAAGGCATATGTGGTATGCATCAATCGGCTCCGAAGATGAAGTGGTTATTGCATAGACCTGATTTCTATTGGCCTACTATGATGGCCGATTGTTTTCGCTACTACAAAGGTTGCGAAGAGTGCCAGAAGTTTGAAAATATTCAGCTTATGCCTGCTGCTGTGCTTCATCCTATCATCAAACCATGGCCTTTTCGTGGTTGAGGGCTAGACTTCATTGGCCAAATACATCCCCCATCTTCAAAGGGACACCAATTTGTGTTAGTTGCTATGGATTACTTTACTAAGTGGACCGAAGGAGTTTCTTTGAAGAATATGACACACAAGGAGGTAATTGAGTTCATCACTGAGCATATTATTCATAGATTCGGCATCCCTCAAACGTTAACTATAGATCAAGGGACATCGTTTGTGTCCAAAAGAGGTGAAGGAATTTGCCAAATTATATAAGATCAAGTTACTCAATTCATCTCCATACTATGCTCAAGCCAATGGCCAAGCTGAGTCTAGTAATAAAACTTTGATCAAGCTCATCAAAAAGAAAATTGAGGAGAATCCAAGGAGATGGCATGAAGTTTTGTCTGAGGCTCTATGGGCACATCGCATTTCAAGGCATGGTGCTACAAAGGTTACTCCTTTTGAGTTAGTATATGGCCAAGAGGCCATGTTGCCTGTCGAAGTGAATTTGGATGCATACAGGCTTGCTAAACAAAATGATTTATCAGCTGTTGTGTATCATAATTTGATGATGGATAATATCGATGAGGTGACTGATGTGAGATTAAAAGCTCTCAAGGAAATAGAGAAAGATAAAGCTCGAGTTGCCAAAGCATACAACAAGAAAGTCAGGAGCAAATCCTTCCAAGTGGGAGAATTGGTGTGGAAAACCATACTACCAATTGGATCAAAGAGCAATCAGTTTGGCAAGTGGTCACCGAATTGGGAATGTCCTTACAAAGTGGTCAGAGTTATATTCGGAAATTCATATGTGCTAGAGACATTGCAAGGTGAACGTCTCACGAGAGCAATCAACGGGAGGTACTTGAAAAGGTACTTTCTAAGTGTTTGGCAAGAAGCCTAAGTGCTCACCAAACAATGGCCGATACATGTATCGCCCTTAGAAAAAAATGGCCGATGTATACATCGCCCTTAGCTGCTGAGCAGCCGATGAGATGGGAATCATCGCTGTTTGGTTTTAATTTATTTGATTAAGTGTTTTCAGGTTTATGCATCATTCACCTAAAAACAGGGGGGGAAAAGTTGACAACAAAAAATATTCATTTGGTGAAGTTGTCAAAATGTGAAACGAACTTCATCATTGCGTTCCTCTCATCGAGACGGTCAAGAAACATATATGGAATGTCTAATTCGGAGTCCGGATGAAGAAGTTATGCCCTCGGAAAGATGCCTCGTTGTCGGGAGTTCCGACCCAAGTCGGGACTTCCGACTGTTGGAAGTTTTGACGTGTGTCGGGACTTCCGGGAAGCCTGAAGAAATCTGCTCGGGTGTCTGGGGTTATCCCTACATCAGGAGTTCCGACAAAAGTCGGAAGTTTTGACTATCGGGACTTCCGACCCAAGTCGGGACTTCCGACCCAAGTTGGGACTTCCGACTGGACTTTCGACATACCTGACAGAAAATCCTGTTCGGATCTGGCCTTTTGGATTCCGATCCGAACTGTTCCAAACTCGTGGGAAACTTGGAAAATAAGGTTTGGAGAGGTTTCCTACTGGGATAAGACCACCCCCTCTATATATATGAGAGGATCATGGCCGATTGAGTTACCATCTATCCAATCGACAAACAAATCAATCTATTACCTCTACCAAACCCTATTACCCTCTTCTCCAACCCCCATGCTGTTCATCCTTTGATCCGACGACAAGGATGGCGCCCTAGGCTTGTCGGCCGACCTAGGGCAACCCGGCGACGTCCTTGCCCTGACGGGGTCCCTCCCGGACGAGAGCTTCGACGATTTCTTTGTTAGTTTGCCTGAAAACTAGTCGGTTCTTCGTCATAAATACGTTGGTTATCCTTTGGTGGTTTGCTTGTAAACCTCTTCGTTCTTCACCACGAAAAAGTGACATCCTCGCTGCGTTCTTCGGTCCATAGCGGCCCGGACGTCCAAGGCCCTATTGGTGTTTGATTCGGATAACTTCCGACGTGAACAAGGTATATCTGTTTCTCACACAGAAACCAGAGCCAAAAAGCTTTGTTTCTGTTGCCAGGTACATTGCTCATACACATGTTCTTTTTTTTTCTCCTCATCCCAACAATTCCTTTCCTACTGAATTTCCTAATACAAAAAAAGTATATATATGAACACATGCATGGAAACTTCCGTATAGCAGGTGCGTACGACAGACTTTTTGTACGATCCGAACAAAGCCTGGTCTTATCGGTTTGTACAGTTGTACGTGCTCCTAGTTGACTCCAAAGTAGCGAAGCACATACATACGACAGTATTGTTAATCAGTTTGCAGGTACTTTTGTCCATGCCGCAGCATCCATAGACATGCATGCATGCACTTGCTTTGCTTCTTGTTATATATATATATATATTTTGTGTTCTTGTCCTTCTCGGGCCGTTCAACTGTGATTTTATCCTTGTTTTTTAAACTTTGTCATTTTTCCCTCGTTATTTTGAAACGAATCATCTGTTTGCCCCTGCTTTAGATATCCGTTAGATAAGGATAGAATAAATGGTTTAAAAAATACAAAATCTGTAAACACAAAAGGAAAAAGACCAAACTGCCCCTTATCAACCTCTCCCCCAATCCGACCAGAAGGAAAACGCAGGCGCGGGCTTTCTCACGGGCGAGGGTTGCATCGGGGGCGCATCCGAGGCGGGGTCTGGCAGCGGCGGCTGCATCAGGGGCGCTTCCAAGGCGGGGTGCAGCGGTGGCGGCAGCGTAGGCGGCGACGGACGCGCGGGGCGGAGGCGGTGTCCGTTCGCCCCATCGCGCGGAGGATGTGGGGAGGCCTCTCCTGCTGTGGCAGAACCACCTAATCTAATGCCTCCTAGGAGTGCTTGTCTTCCATTAGACACTAAGCACTCAAGGGAGAACATCAAATTACGCAGTTTCGTCGGGCACACCCCAAGGAAGAACCCGAAAATCCACATTTTTCCATCAGGATCACAAATGAGAGAATAAAGCTTACATCATTCTTAACCATTTCTTACATTACTTTTAATACAACATCAGAGTATAATATTTAATATTACAACAACGGAATGTAATCATATTATCGGAGCTATGAACAATTTAATTGAACAACGGAATATAAACATGTGATCTGAATTTCAGCGGAAATAAATATCTATTCATGACATGATGAAACATCGATATATAAACTATGACAATAGATTATAAAACTTTTATTTAGAAAATATTTTGTGAGAGTTATAAATGAAAACTATGATCGCAGCGTAAAGAAAATCATCTCTGAGCCCACCAGGAGGAATCCACACACAAAGGTCAGCTCTAACCTCCACCTGTTACCTGCAATAGGGGAAAATAAAACTCTAAGTACTCAATTATACTCAACAAGACTTACCCGACAGGAGAAAAGAAAAGACTCCAATAATATGCAAGGCTATCTGGCTGGTGGGTTTATTGCATCTGTAGGAAGCATTACAAAGTGTGTGTCCTTATATATTCGATTTTTATTAGCAGTGCATTAGTTCATTAACTAAGCATTCTATGTAAGCACCTATTCTACTTTCAAGCAGGTGGTAAGCAATCATATTTTCTTTTTCCATCTTTCATCTTTCAGTTCTCACTATGGTGCTAGACCGTAGACAAGCCGTACCGGATTGCCCGGTGATTCGCGAATCAATACCCACAGCTGTGTACTCCAAAAACACACGTCCCGCTTGTACCTCAGGCACAAGCAGGACCAACCCACTACCCTCCTGTCATGAGTCCAGGTCCCCGTCCAAACTAGGACTCCAAGCCCCCGCCCCTGAGTCCCAGACTCAGTTCGATGCAGGGACCTCCTAACCCAAAAACCACCCTGACAGTCGGTCCGGAAAGAGCCAGAACCCATGACAAGAGAGTAACAAGTCTTCTAAGCGCCCATACCCAAGTATGTGCTCAGGATAATATGTCTATGACTTGCCTAGAGTCTTATGCAACGGCCGGTCCTTAACCGAGCTATGCCCCGTTGGCTGCAGGACACAACCTCTTACACCCGCCAATACCCAGACCATATCCCTGCCCGGCCATCATTTTTCCTTTCCACCATTTATATTTTTCAAATGATAATAATACAGTAATATTTTTCCTATCTCTCGCGAGTGACAAGCAATCACTTGACTTCTACCAGAGTCCTGTAGGCTGTAGCATAGCAATCTACGTGATCCTGTCATACTAGTAAGACCCATGGGATAAAGATTTATATATGCAAGTGGGTTTCATTCAACTCCTTAAAACTTAATGCACAAATATAATTTAAAGTGTAGAAAAGTAGAGGTTATGCACCGGGGCTTGCCTGGGTAAGATTTAATCAGAAGTTAGCTTTCCATCATGGCGACACAATCTCCACAAGCACCATTTCTCTAGCAACTCCCGATGACTTCCCAACCAATGTTTTAGTTATACAAACTCAAGTTGTTTCTTTATTCCATTCTATCGATTTAATCTTTATTCAAAATATGGCATCCTTATGTATCTAGCAAACTAATTATTCTGGAGCTACAAAAATTACAGTGAGCAGCTAATAATATTAGTAATTTACTATAAAATTTTCAGAGTTAACGCTATCACCGATTTCTCACGGAAATTCCTATAAGTTCACTTTTTAACAATATTAAGCATGTTAAAATAATTAGAGCAATCCTAAAAATATACAGAACCTATGCGAATGAAATACCCTATCAGATAGATCATGATTTTAGAAACTTAACAAAATTAGTTTGGCAGTTTTATGATTTTTCTATGTTTTATTTTAAATTTTTGGAAGGCACTGAATTAACAAAACAAAACAACGCAACAAGAAAAGGCCTGGGCGGCCAAGCTCGGCCCTCAGGCGCGTGGTGGCCCAGCAGTTGGAACGGCTGGCCCACGCGGACGCGCAGCCCAAGCGCCCAGCGTGTGCACGCGGCCTAGGCGCCAAACCACCCGCGACGCAGTAACGGGCGTGGGTGGCCCAGTGCGAGCAGTCGACAGCCCAGCGAAGGCCGACAGCCCACTAGGCGCGCACGCAGCAGCGGCAGGCCGGCCCAGCAAGCCTTGCCATGGGGAAAACTCAGCGACGGTGGTACGTTTCACGAAGAGGCCCCCGAGTTTCCCTAAAATTAATTAAGCCCTTATTTGTATACCTATGAGTCTAGCGTTTTTTTTCAATGTAAACCTGGTAAAGTGTTCTATTAGCGATTGAGTACACCTGCTACCTTGAAACAGAGCACGCAGAGCAGAGGAAGTACTCTACGGGTCGATGGATGGCTCACTAGGGGCGGTGCGGTCGCGGGGCGGCGTAGGAAGGTGCACGGCCCATGGCTGGACCCGGGCCTGGCCACGACGCGGACCGAGGCGGGGCATCGCACGACGGCCACGCGCGCACACAGCGGTGGTGCAACACGGCGGCTCTGGCCGCACACGTGGGCAGCCATGGCATAGCTGACGGTGGGGGCAGCGACGGGCGGCCATGGTGCACCTGGGGGTGACTGTGGCACGACGACCCTAGCGCGGGCACACCCGGCGTGAAGCCGTGGCCATCGAGGAGGAGGATGAGGCGGGCGGCAACGCGGGCTCGGCATGGCGACCACAAGCGCTAGCAGGAGGTCGCCCGGAGCAGCGGTTTCAGCGCGGGGCCGAGGGGCACGGGTGCGCTCATGTGCGGTCAGCGGTGGGGCTCGGTGCGCTTGCGCGTGCTATGGTCGGGTGATGGCGGTCGGAAGGCAGGGAGGTACGGCGCTAGAGGAAGAGCGAGGAGGTGCTGGTGCTACACATAGAGGAGCAGCAGGGAGCGGCGGCATCAATCCTGGCGGCAGAGGAAAAGGGAGGGAGTGAGAGGCCAGTCTGGCTCGGCTTGGCCTTATCTTGATGCGACGCGTCTGTGGAAGGGGCGGCACAGCACCGATACCAGCACGACATGGCCCACCTGGGCGTCCTCGCCACAGTGGTCGGCATAGGAACGCACAGGACCGGGGGACGATGGGTGCAGACATGGCGCTGGCACGGCAGCGCAAGTAGAGGTAGAGGCAAAAGCAGACAGAGGCAAGACACCGAGAGAGTGAGAGAGAAAAAGTAATGCGAAGGCAGGGACAACACGACATGAGCTGCGGCAGGGGCATTAAAGTGTGCCCACGTGCGGCCAGGCGCACCCAGCAGCGCGATGTCGTGATGCAGCAGGCTACGCGATGGAGGCAAGCAGAGAAATAGAGGGCCAGCGGGGTGGGCGAGTAGGAACTGGGGTCACCCTTCGGCAGCAGAAATAGAAAAGGAAGGAGGAAAACAGCGCGAGGGTTCGGCCAACTTCATTAACGTAGGGACAGTGCGGTAGCAGCAAGGACGACACATGTTCCACGTGCTTCGGCACGGCACATGGCGCCCTTGCGCGCGAAGCAGCATCGGCACGACTCCTACTCAGAAACGCACGCTAGAGCACGTACACGAGGGAACATGCTGCAGGAGAACACGTGGACGTCGTGTGGCTCTACTGGCTGCCTGCCTACGTGTGAGACGACGCGACGCGGAGGTGAACGCGATACGTTGCCGGCAGCTCCAAAAAATCTAAATCCTATTGACTCTCACCAATAAACATTTCACGCGGTAGCTCATACTCCGCACCAAGCCATGGAACAAAATGTTAGCGTGTTATGTAACTTCTTTGCGCAAAACAAATCACCACAAACAATGCTTCAGAATATAATTTCCAATTTTTATCAATGACGCGAGAAGATGGTTTTTTAAATTTTAAATTCTATTTTTGAGCCATCAGAAACACAATGGAACAACATCTATTCGACAAATCCACAGTTACAGTCTCATCTATTAAGTTGCAATACAAATTTTATTTAAGTACAAATCACAAGTTATATTTTTATTTGGTTTATAAAAAATGTTTTTATGCTCAATCCAACAGAACAAGCCATTCGCCATTTACTTGCTAGAATCATTATCGGACATTCCTAAATATCTTTACGCACTGAGTAATTTAACTTGGGCGTTTATTTGAGCCCACAAAACTAAGTCACGCAGGATTCATTTATCACATCAAGTATGTTTTAAATCAAAAATCCGAGAAACCCGTTTTGAAAATTTTTCTTAGGCCTAAATCTCGGTGCTAAATGAACCCGTAACACAAGAGGTGTTACACTTGCCGACGCCCGAGACCGGCTGCTGCGCTGCCCCTCACGCATAGGACGCAGGGTGGCCTCGCCTAGCGGTGGTCCGGCCTGCTCGCACTCCGCCTTGCGCTGTGGAGGTGGGGTGGCCTCGGCCAACGGCACACCAGCTCACTCGCCTGCGCCTGCCGCGCCGCCCTTGCTTGGTGCCCGCTAGAGGAGCAGCGGTGGGACAGGAGCAGCAGCCTACTGGAGCCACCGCACCAGGGCAGGCGCCGGTTCCTCGCTGGAGATGCCAGTGACGGAGGGGCGGCCCTGGGCCAGGCATAGCTTCCTGCCGGAGCTGCAGTTGGAGGGGCGACCTCTGTAGTTTAGGCTGACCCGTTCGTATTCGTATGAATGCTAGCTACTGCCTACTAGTAGTAGATAATTTCTGTAAAGATTAGTTTGATGAATGTGACGATGTCTGTTGCCTGCTAGCTGTGTGGAAATTTGGATTTCAGTAGCAATCACTACATTATCCTTCAATTTGTTAGAAGCATCCACACCCTGATTGGCTCCTGATGTAGACTGCATGGTTCATTTTATTTGAGGATGAATTAATTTGAAATCATTGCAAATTGTGCTAAATATATATGATAAAATATAACCATTTTTTTTTGTTAAAATACAATATAAATGTTTTATTCCAAATCAGGGGTAAAATCACAAACAACCATAAAAACTAGAGGCAAAATCATATGTGCATAGTTGTCATTTGTATAAAAGTTAACACCGTTAGGTGAGGATGACGGAATAGGGGCAAAGTGGTGCTTCGTTTTGAAAACGCAGGGGCAAATTCATAAAGTTAAAAAAACAGGGGCAAAATCACAATTTCGATGCAAAACAAGGTATATATATATAATGTATTTCTCTGACAATGTCTTTGGAAAACAAATAGAATTCGCTGATCTGATAGATGATGCCTTTCTTCACCTTACTAGTATACGGTAGTTTATACTTTATATATGTAGTTGCATGCCATGTGTGATATATATATATATATATATATATATATATATATATATATATATATATATATATATATATATATATATATATATATATATATATATATATATATATATATATATATATACGATGATGCCCGTATCCCGGTGTGGTAATTTCGCAGCGTATTAAAAGCAGGCGTTTTTTTTGCTTGGTGCTGTTTCGGCGCCAATTCCTTTGGTGTTGTTTCGAGCTTTTTTTTCTTGGTGTTGTTTCGAGCTGTTATGGTAAAAATTAAAATTTATCAATTTTTATAGCTCGAGGCCGTAGTAATTGGCGCCGAGCTCGGCACCAAGATCCACGGCGCCGAGCTCATGCCATGTCCGCGCCACGCAAGCAGCTACGTCAACGACATGTAGAAAATGGCCCTAGACCTCGACGCCAAAGCAATTGGCGCTGAGACGTGTAAGCTCGGCGCCAATTGTCAGGGTGCCGAGGTCAGGGTCTATTTTTTTGAAAGGATTCTGCTAGGGGCGTATTTGTGAAAATCTTTCAAAAAAGGGCTAAAAAACAAAAAAATCGGACGTGGAGGCTACCCACCCGAGTTCAAATCCCAGATGTGGATCAGCCAGGTGTGGCGCCGGGGGTTTCCCTGAATATATATTTCCCATTCCTGGATGTATACGTGTGGAGCTACAATGGTAGTGCGACGTGCCCGTCGCTTACGGAGCCCATGGGACTCTGTCGATGTCCAGAAGGACGCGTGGAGTGCGTATAGTTTGTAGGTCTAGGGTGTGTGTCAATGTGCTTGTAAGGGTGTGTGTGAGTGTATTTAAGCGTGTGTTCATATACTACAGCTGTATCTTAGTTGTCCAAGCTAAAAAAACTCATTAAATGGCTACAAACATCTTTTTTTTTTAAAAAAAAAGAGAGAATTAACTATGTTTTTAAGAAAGCACGTCGTAACAAGGTTTGTTGGGGTTACCAGCCACATTACAATCCTAGGTAGGATAGAGCACATCATCGAGCTATTACAAAAGGTTAAAAATAGAAAAGAGCTAAGCACTACGTCAAACGTTCACTGTAAAGGCCAGGGCCATTTTACTGTAGGGGCGGCTAGTGATTGAGCCACCCCTACAGTGGGCTGACCGTGCCCTAGCAAGCCAGCCGCCCTTACAGATGCCTCAGTAAGGGTGGCTGGATCACCAGCCGCCCTTACAGATGGGCTGATTAGTAAGGGCGGCTGGTGATCCAACCGCCCTTACTGAGGCATCTGTAAGGGCAGCTGGTGATCCAGTCGCCCTTATTATGGACGGCTGTATAAGTGGCTGCACCCACCTTCTTTCTCCTCGAGCCACTCACTCCATCTCGCAAAAAAAGGTTGGGAGGCCTTGGGCTCCTCCTAAAAAATTGCTCTACTAAGGGGGAGGTTTTGATCTCAATTTCTTTGGTGGAGAGCTTGTTGAAGGTAAGAAAATGCTATTCCAAGCCCCAAATTCAAGTTTCAATGGTTGGTTAGTGAGTAAATTAGAGCTTTATTTTCTCTCTCTTCCATGGTGCTTGAGCTTTGTATGGAGCTAATTAGACCCTAGTTTTGAAGCTATTAGTGTGGATTAGCTAGAGAAATGAGCTCACAACCTTTATTTAGTGGCTCTTGCTTGATTTTAGTGGAGATTAAACCCTAGTTTCTTGTATGTTTCATGAAGATCTATTTCTAGATCTAGGATTTTTTTTGTAATTCTTGTTTCATGAAATTGGAATGGGGTTGGCATGAAAGGTAGTGGGTAAAATAATAATTGGTGGTAATTGTTCTCTTTGAAATCATATATTTTTACCATTAGATATATATATATTGTCTTTATAAATATTTATATATGTATTAATAGGCAATTAATTAATTATCCTATACCATGGATTTTTACAATTGATCTCAAGTTATTAATTATTAATTTGATTCCTTTGGTGGAGAGCTTGTAGAAGGTAATAAAATGCTATTCCAAGCCTTTAATTCAAGTGTTAATGGTTTGTTAGTGAGTAAATTAGAGCTTTGCTTTCTCTCTCTTCCATGGTGCTTGCTTGAGCTTTGTATAGAGCTAATTAAACGCTAGTTTTGAAGCTATTAGTGTAGATTAGTTAGGGAAATGAGCTCACACCCTTTATATTTAGTCGCTCTTGCTTGATTATAGTGGAGATTACACCCTAGTTTTTCATGTGTGTTTCATGTAGACTAATTTCTACATCTAGGATTTTTTGTTAATTTTGTAATTAATTCTCAAGTAATTATTTATCAATTTGATTCCTTTCATGTATTTTCTTTTGTTGTTTTCTTTTTAAAAGATGGAGTACAGGAAGTCTTGGATGTATGGTTGGTCAAGGATCGATGAAGGTTTCTGTGAAGAGGTGGACAAATTTATTGAAGCCGTAAAGAAGCATGCATCAACGTTGAGATATAATAAGGATACAATTATTTGTCCCTGCAAAGATTGCAAGAACCGTATTGCATTTGCAGATGTGGATACCATCAAATCACACCTGGTTATGCGAGGATTTGTTCCGGACTACACAGTGTGGATTCATCATGGTGAGACAATGGTTGTTGATGACGACAACAATGATCAAGAAGAAGACGCGCTTCTGTACCAATACACAAATGAGGTTGATGAAGACATGGGCTATGACCCTGGCAATAAACAAGGTGGTGACTTTGGCAATCAACAATGTGTTGATGATGCTGGTGGTGCTGGTGCTGATGGCGGAGCACGTGAGGGGGATAAAGATGACAGTGACCATTTGGAGGACATGCTTCGGGCCATTGGACCAGAAATATTACTACAAAAGAGAGGTCTACAAAATCTAGAGAGGGTGAAAACAACGTCGAAGGAGACTGTGTATGGTGCTGAGAAGGGTTGTCCGACACACTAGACACTGCTCCGCTTTGTGCTTGAGCTACTCATGCTAAAGGCTCAGTACAGTTGGTCCGACTGCAGTTTTGATGATCTGTTGAGTCTCCTATCACGGGTGCTGCCACTGCCAAACAAAGTTCCCGCCAACACATACCATGCGAAGAAGGTTATAAATCCATTGACGATGGGTGTTGAAAAAATCCATGCATGCCCCAACCATTGTATCCCTTTTCGTGGTGATACGTTCAAAGATCTAGACAAATGTCCTCGCTATGGGGCCAGCCGGTACAAGGACAATGACCTTTATAGTGGAGGAGAAGCCTCCATGGGGAACAAGAGGACTAAGAAGGGTGCGAAAAAGGTGGTACAAGAATCTCAACCCCTAGAGGACACTCCATTAGGCAATGATGCAAGGAAAAGAAGAGTTCCTACCTTGGTAATGTGGTACCTGCTAGTGACCGACCGCTTGAGGCGTATCTTCCTGAACCCTAAGGAAGCCGCGCTCATGACATGGTGGGATGACGAGCGCAAGGTAGATGACGATGTGATTGCACACCCAGCCGATGGTAGTCAGTGGAAAGACTTCAATGACAACAACAAAGACTTTAGCCAAGACCCAAGGAATGTATGGTTCGCCTTGAGCACCGATGGAATGAATCCCTTCAATGAGAGGATGAGCGACCACAGCACTTGGCCAGTGATCCTGACAATGTACAACATCTCGACGTACTTGTGTCATAAGAGAAAGTACCTTTTTCTCACTATTCTTATATCTGGCCCTCAACAACCAGGCATTGATATAGACGTGTTCCTCGAGCCTGTGATGCAAGAATTTGAAAGACTATGGAAGTTTGGGGAGCCGATGTACGATGCGCTTCGACAGGAGGACTTCACATTAAGAGCAATACTTTTTATGACTATCAACAATCACCCCATGCTGTTTGCCTTGTATGGACAGATCAAAGGCAAGACGGGATGCTTAGTATGTTTGGATGATACTAAATGGGTGTGGCTAGATGGATCCAAGAAGGTTGTTTACATAAGGAATCGTCGCTTCTTAAAGAAGGGTCACAAGTACCGCGGCAAATTGTACTTGAGATTCTATGGCAACATCCCAGAGGATGACCCCCCTCCGGAGAGACGTCATAATGGACAACATGTGTTCAAAATGGTGAAAACCATACAGATCGTCTATGGAAAGAAGAATCCAGATGGAACGATCAGAGATAGAAGCACACCTCCTATCGAAGGCGTACCTTTTAAGAAATAATTGATCTTCTTTTGATATCTACCTTACTGGCCAGAATTGGTGGTCCCCCATGCCATTGATGCTATGCACGTGTAGAAGAATGTCTTTGAGAGTCTCATCGGTACCTTGATGGACACAGCCAAGTCAAAGGATGGTCTAAAAGCGCGGAGGGACATGGAGCAGCTAAACATGATGCTAGAGCTTCACCCAGTACTTCAGGATAATGGAAAATACAATCTGCCCACGGCTTGCTACAACCTAGACATAGAAGAGAGGAGAGCTTTACTCACATCCGTGAAGAACCTTAAAGTCCCCACTGAGTTTTTGACAAACCCGAAGAAGCTAGTGTTGATGAAGGACCTCTCATTTCACTACTGCAAGGCTCACGATTGTCATATGATGCTGACAGTGTACCTACCAATTGCAATCAGGGCTATCAAGCCAGAGTTCCTGAAGATGGCCATCACCCACATGTGCTACTTCTTTTCAAAGCTCTCACAGAAGTCATTTCGCAGGCAAGAGCTAAGTGACCTACATGATTTCATGGTGGAGACCTAGAACCAACTTGAGATGTGTTTACCTCCTGCTTTTTTTGATATAATGGTACATCTCATGATTCACCTAATTCATTAGATAGAGGTGCTGGGCCCAAGCTACTTGCATGAAATGTGGGCCTACGAGCGGTTCATGTTGGTCCTAAGCCGATACGTGCATAATCGAGCATACCCAGAGGGCTCCATGATAGAGGGTTACACTACTAAAGAAGTCATCGAGTCCTATCAAGAATACCTGAAAGTACAAAGAGGGATTGGCAATCCTAATTCTCATCACAAGGGTAGGCTGGCTGGGAAGGGCACCAGTGGTAGGAAAACATTCATCGACTATGAATATAAAGAAGTCAGTCAGGTGCATTATTGTGTCTTGCAAAGCACAAAACTGATGCAACCGTACGTTGACGAACACATGGCTCTCATTATGGAGGAGAGGAACGGTCGTTCAGATGATTGGGTCATGAAACAGCACAGGCATCGCCTAACTTCCTGGTTGAAGGACCAGGACATACTGCCTGGAGAAAGTGAAGATTCTATTACCATTAGTAAATTGGCGAGGGGACCATCGAAACAAGTGACGTCTTGGAATGCTTATGACATCAATGGGTACACATACTATACCCACACAAAGGATAGTAAAAGTGTGAACCAAAACAGCAGTGTTCGAGTAGATGCAGTCGACGGACTGGGGTGAAAGGTCCCATTCTTTGGCATAATTGAAGATATATGGGAGCTTGACTATGGAAGGAATCTAAAGATGGCCGTGTTTCGATGCCGCTGGATGAAGCAACATCAAGTCAACGAGATCGGGTTGAGAGTCGTGGACCTCCAGAATATAGGCTACGAAGATGACCCTTGGGTGCTTGCTTCACGTGTTGCACAAGTTTTCTATATGCCCGACCTGCTAAGTAACCTCCCCCCGAAGAAGAAGACTAAGCATGTGGTTGCCTCCGGGAAACAGCACATTATCGGAGTTGATGGCGTGGATGATGTTGGAGCTTACAATGACTACGCTGAGATGCCGCTATTCACAGACTTTAGTAACAAGATCAGTGCAGTGGAAAGGAACCTACCCAAAGACATACTGCCATGGGAACGAAAAGGTGGCAAGGGAAAAGTTGTTTCAGCGGGGCCTAGCTAGTTTGTGTAAGTGTGTGTGTGAGACTACATTTATGTATGTGTGTGTGAGACTACATTTATGTATGAATCATTCAAACTTTGTCAAATGAAAAGTTGACCAAAATCATGGATCTCACAGAGTTTATGAAACTAAGGGAGAGACTTGTCAATTTAGAACTAAACTTTCCTAACACTTTCTCAAATGCAAAAATGACCTATATAACAATTGTAGATCTTGATGAGTTGATCAAACTTGGTATTCATGACGTTTCTAGTTGAGACCATCTAGGGTTTCGAAAACTGGTTTGGAGCTATCAAAATTTAAAAATCCAAAATTTGAATCATTCAAACTTTGTCAAATGAAAAGTTGACCAAAATAACAAATGTAGATCTTGATGAGTTTAACAAACTTGGTATTCATGACTTTTCTATTTGAAACCATTTAGAGTTTCAAATACTAGTGTGAAGGTGTCATTTTTTAAAAATTCAAAATTTGACTTGGTCAAACTTTGTCAAATGAAACACTAAATGACCTCAGATGAAAAACTTTTGAATACAAAGGTGTTAGAACTCATCAAGATCTACAATCTTTATATAGGTCATTTTTTCCATTTGAGAAAGTGTTAGTAAACACTAGTCATAAAATCATGGATCTCACATAGGGTTTATGAAACTATATGAGAGACTTGTCAATTTAGAACTAAACTTTCCTAACACTTTCTCAAATGCAAAAATGACCTATATAACAATTGTAGATCTTGATGAGTTGATCAAACTTGGTATCCATGACGTTTCTAGTTGAGACCATCTAGGGTTTCGAAAACTAGTTTGGAGCTATCAAAATTTAAAAATCCAAAATTTGAATCGTTCAAACTTTGTCAAATGAAAAGTTGACCAAAACAACAAATGTAGATCTTGATGAGTTTAACAAACTTAGTATTCATGACTTTTCTATTTGAAACCATTTAGAGTATCAAATACTAGTGTGAAGGTGTCATTTTTTTAAAATTCAAAATTTGACTTGATCAAACTTTGTCAAATGAAACACTACATGACCTCAAATGAAAAACTTTTGAATACAAAGGTGTTAGAACTCATCAAGATCTACAATCTTTATATAGGTCATTTTTCCATTTGAGAAAGTGTTAGTAAACACTAGTCATAAAATCATGAATCTCACATAGGGTTCATGAAACTATATGAGAGACTTGTCAATTTAGAACTAAACTTTCCTAACACTTTCTCAAATGCAAAAATGACCTATATAACAATTGTAGATCTTGATGAGTTGATCAAACTTGGTATTCATGACGTTTCTAGTTGAGACCATCTAGGGTTTCGAAAACTAGTTTGGAGCTGTCAAAATTTAAAAATCCAAAATTTGAATCGTTCAAACTTTGTCAAATGAAAAGTTGACCAAAACAACAAATGTAGATCTTGATGAGTTTAACAAACTTAGTATTCATGACTTTTCTATTTGAAACCATTTAGAGTATCAAATACTAGTGTGAAGGTGTCATTTTTTTAAAATTCAAAATTTGACTTGATCAAACTTTGTCAAATGAAACACTACATGACCTCAGATGAAAAACTTTTGAATACAAAGGTGTTAGAACTCATCAAGATCTACAATCTTTATATAGGTCATTTTTCAATTTGAGAAAGTGTTAGTAAACACTAGTCATAAAATCATGAATCTCACATAGGGTTCATGAAACTATATGAGAGACTTGTCAATTTAGAACTAAACTTTCCTAACACTTTCTCAAATGCAAAAATGACCTATATAACAATTGTAGATCTTGATGAGTTGATCAAACTTGGTATTCATGACATTTCTAGTTGAGACCATCTAGGGTTTTGAAAACTGGTTTGGAGCATATATATATATAAAAATTAATCATAAAAATACATGGAATAATTTAAAATTATTATATAAATATATTTTGAATTTTGAGTACATA
Organism: Miscanthus floridulus; assembly: GCF_019320115.1. Lineage (NCBI taxonomy): Eukaryota > Viridiplantae > Streptophyta > Magnoliopsida > Poales > Poaceae > Miscanthus > Miscanthus floridulus. The sequence goes on from NC_089597.1 coordinate 3,625,198, forward strand.
TAAAATCTATTTTTTAAACAAGATTTGATTTCACATTTAAAAAAAAACCATCAGTAAGGGCGGCTGATAAACTCAACCGCCCTTACAGATGGGCCGCCTAGATAAAAGGGCGACGCGAGCCCAGCGGCTAAGTCACGGGCGAAATTTTTAATTTGGGCGCCGTCAGGTTGCTCGATTTTCGCCGTGCTTGGAGTTTGGTGCCACCACGCGCCGTCGGTGCCCGTGCGCTCCTCCTCCCATCGGCGCCCCTCCTGCCGCCGGCGCTCTACTCCCTCCTCCCGCTGGCGCTCTCCACCCTAATCTGCCGCCACCGGGCCCCCACGCGCCGCCACGCCCCCACGCCCGCAGCGGCTAGGGTTTGGCTCCACCGCGCGCCACCGGTGCCCGTGCGCCCCTCCTCCAGCCGGCGCTCTCCTCCCTCTGGCAACTCCCGCCGGCGCTCTCCGCCCTAATCCGCCGCCACCGGGCCCCCGTCCCTGGTGTCCGCGCGTGCTTCCTCCTCCTACGAGTGAGCCTGGTGCCCGAGCTCCCTCGACGAGCGAGCGCCCCGGCCGATGCCTGAGCTCACCGGTGCCTGCGCGTGCTCTGGCCCTCCTCCAGCGAGTCGCCCCAGCTATGCGCTTCTTCCTCAGCTACGACCACCGCCGTCCCCGACCTCCATTCAGCGAGCCCAGGCGCTCGGTCCACCGCCACCCACCGGTTGTACTCTCCTTCCTCCTGCAAGGTACCGCCCCCACCTTCCTCTCCCTCTTTCTCTGATTCAGAGCGCTCTGATTTAGAGTTGTCGATTGCTTTGTTCAGAACTGTCGATTGCTCAATTCAGAGCACATGATTCCTTTGTCGAATACTGTTGCTTTCATCTCTGAATGTGTCAATTACTGTCAATTACTATCGATTACTGTCGATTGCTGCTGCTTTCATCTCTGAATGTGTAGAGGTAGCAGAGTTAGCTCAGATGCTTGCCATTTCTCATGAATATGGTGGACAGTAACTTGTGATCCCAATGATTTACTACTCTATGTTTGTTAGTCAACAACACCTATCCCCATCAAAAAATTCTAATGGACATTTTTCTACTTGCCTATTGCAACTGTCTACTGAAACTACTGATAACTACTCTGAATGTCTACTGTCCTAAATGTCTACTGTCTACTGAAACTACCTACTGAAACTACTCTCCTCTACTCCTATTTTGAATTGATCACATTTTTTAAACTGTGCTCCTTCTCTCTACTACTACTGTACCCTCTTCTCTCTACTGCATCTCTCTTCTCTCTACTCTCTCTACTCTACTACTCTCTCTACTCTACTACTCTTCTCTCTACTCTCTCTACTCTACTACTACACAAGGCTAGTCATATACTGACTCACTACTTGCTGGCTTACTCCTACTACTCTAACTACTACTACTCTACTACTCTCCACTTGATTTCTCGGCTGCTCCAACTATTTTAAATTAAACACATTTTTTATCCTTCTCTCTCTACTACTACTACTCTACTCTCTTTTCTCTACTTACTACACCTCTCTTTCCTTACTTGGTGGCTGGTGGCCCCAAATTTGAGATGGCCGAAGGACTTAGCCCTTTGGGGTTGATTTTTGAAACTACTAACACTAGTACTTGTCTTACTACTACTAATCTGATGAAGATTAATTTTTTTGTAAGATACTACTATGAACCTGAGGCATAAGTTTTATTTTGATGCTACTATGAATCTGAGGCATAAGGCATGTGCAATGATGTTTTATTTTGATGCAACTCTGAACCTGAGGCATAAGGCATGTGCAATGATGTTTTATTTTGATGCTACTCTGAACCTGAGGCATAAGGCATGTGCAATGATGTTTTATTTTTATGCTACTCTGAACCTGAGGCATAAGGCATGTGCAATGATGTTTTTACCTGCCTGTGATGATGTTTTTTACATACTGTGCAGTGATGGTTGCTGCTGATGGCCTGAATTGTTCTGATCATTTTATCTGAATTGAGCACATTTTCCAAATTAAGCGCATTAACTGATGAATTGAGCACATTTTTTTGAATTGAGCTTAACTGATGATTCTGAAATGGCACTTGATTCTGAAATGGCACTCACTGTCCAGTTTACTACTCTTACTACTCTACTACTCTGCACTACTCTACTACTCTTCTGTACTACTCCTTTACTACTACTACTACTCTACTCTCATATCCTCTAGTCCACTACTACTGTCCTCTACTATTTTATTTTGATGCTACTCTGAACCTGAGGGTTGCTGGGAATCTTGGGATGCCTGCTGTGGGGTTGCTGGGAATGTTGCCTGCTGTGGGTTTGCTGGGAATATTGCCTGTGATGATGTTTTTTACATACTGAGCACCTGCCTGTTGCCTGTGATGATGTTTTTAACATACTGAGCACCTGCCTTATGCCAATGATGAGGGTTTTTATATACTGAGCACCTGCCTTATGCTAATGATGAGGGTTTTTATATACTGAGCAGTTGCCTTATGCCAATGATGAGGGTTTTTATGTACTACTCCTGTCTGCTCCTGTCCTATCCCACCTCTACTACTACCTACTACTCCTCCTCTACTGTACTCTACTACTACTCTACTACTACTACTACTACTACTACTACTACTACTACTCTACTGTACTCTACTACTACTACTACTACTACTATACTACTACTACTACTACGTACTACTACTACTACTACTCTACTGTGGCTTTGGATGTGGCCAAGTGGATGAGGCTGCCCTGTTACCTTGATGTTTAGTAGGTGCTGTTACCTTCATGTTGTATTATGTCTTGAACTGACAATGATGAATTTGTCTAAGTCCTACTACTTCTACTACACTTCTCCTCTCCTATCCTCTACTACTACTTCTATGTTTTTTTGCCAATCCCCTCCTCTCCTTTGTTTTGCCGATGATGAAATTGTCTAAGTCCATTCATTATATGGAATATGATCTGATAATCATGAACTTGTGAGGAACTTGACATCATTACCAGCCGCCCTTACATTACCTTCTCCTTTCTTCTCTGTTATGATGCCTTTATGCTCCAAGTTCATGATCAAATGATGATTGACATGTTTCTGAGGCCTCTACTACTCTACTACTACTACTACTACTACTACTACTACTACTACTACTACTACTACTACTACTACTACTACTACTACTACTACTACTACTACTACTTCTACTGCTACTACTACTTCACACTTTATTCCTTGCATCTATTAGAACAAAGCACGAAATGACGCGGACAACAGACAGTGCAACCAAATCCCACGAAAATAATGAGCATCCTAGCCATGGAGGTCAAGAACTACCGGAACAGCTTACGCAGGAGCAGTTCGATGATGAGGTAGAAATTGATCTAGCAGTGTTGCCTTCTCAAGGGGAAGGTGGAGTAGAAGGGGAGCAGAGGGAAGAGGAGGAGAGGCTGATGAAGGCGAAGAAGAGGAGGATGACGAGGGCTCATCCTTAGGATATGAAAGTCCCGAGGATCCTCACCCACAACCACCCAGACGGAGGCCAATAGAGGATGAGTTGGACCTGGATTTCGACCCGAACGAGGAGGTAGGGATGGAGCCTTTGTAGCTTATGAAATCGTCTAAGGCTTTGGCTATATTACCTCTGCTAACGCTTTTGACCTGTCGTATATGCAGGTCCCTGCTAGACCTCCGAAAAGACGACATCGACGCCCGACACGTTATGCCGAACAAGACAGAGTTAGGGAAAGGAGGGCAGAGGCAACCGCCATAGAGACTGACATTGAGGCCTCTGCTCCACAGCCTCAAGGCACAACCATGACGGACTCCGCTACCGTACCAAAGAGGAATCGAGGGATAAGAAAGCCAAACCCATATCCAAAGAAGGGGGTAACTTTCATGATATCACACGTCGGAGAAGAAGGGCGTAGCTCATGGCTAAGAAGACTTCACCCGAAGCATTGGCCCTCAGTGCCCGTAATAGGCAGCAGGCAAAGAAGAACAAACACCCCCCTTGCCTAGGCCCCGGTGGCTACCATGCCAAGCAAGGCATGTTTAGGAAGCTGGACGAAGCGGCCAAAGCTTCTGGGGATCCAAAGAAAAAGAAAGTGAAGGATTTGAGGAAACGTTTGAAGCAATGGATATATGTGAGGAGTGTGGATTCCTCTGACCTCAAGTTTGCTAAGCCAGAGACAGAAGAGGTAGTATCAAAGATACTGAAGTATGCTGAAGACATGGAGAATGGCACATTCACTCCTTCCAGAGAGAGGGATGAGCTAAGCCTTGCCTTGGGCAACCACGAGCACACAGGCCGCACCAGGGGGCTAGGGAAGCTGGTAACCTGGAAGAAAGGATTCGCCGAGGATAGCAACATGTACAAGAAACATGGCAAAGACCGAGAGGCCAATCTCGAGCTCACTGTGAAGGCTCTAGTTGCGAAGGCGCTTTCGGCGCAAGGTGTGAATACAGAGGCACGGATGCTCATGGAGCCGATGGGAGAACTGGCTATAGTTGGCAGCCCTCTGGGTGTTCCCAGCAGCCAAGGTTCCACTGCAACCATAACCGACGTCGATCGCATACGGGTGCCAACTAGTTGCACCCTATTGGTTCCCATGGGCAGGGGAAACAAGATGGTGATGGTTAAGGTGGCAACGGGTGTGGCACATCCTCCGGGAGGCGAATGGCACAGTCGCCCAATCCCACGGGACTACACTAGGGTCGAGGTGCATACCGTGAAGCCCAACTTCATGACGTGGGAGATAGAACACCCAACTCCTGAGGGGCTTGTTCATCTTGGAGAAGTCATGAAACAGTTCATCCTCTGGCACAAAAAGGACATTGTTGTTGAGGAGCAAGTTGTTGAGGACGGGAAGGCATATTCACCGGCTCGTGACGACCACACGCCTAACTTGCCACATTCTTCCCTGACTCCTAGCGAGCACATGACTGACAAGCCACAGACTTCTCCAGCCCATCTTATCGAGCAAGGGCATGATGAGATGCCACAATGTTCTCCAGCTCATCATATTGAGCAAGTGCATGATGAGATGTCGCATCCTTATCCAACCGAGCAAGGGCCCGATGTCCCGCCAGAGCCTTCTCAACAAGCATGGCCGATACCCAAACAAGGACTGCCTTCTGAAAAAGAAGATGAGGGCGTGCATGAATCAGAGGCCCGAAAGAAGATTGCCTACCATACAAGGCCAATGTTTGCTCCGATGAAAGACATCTCGTTGATTGACAAGTGGTTTGCTCATGACCAGTTCAAGCCTGAGAACCAAGTTAAAAACGTCTACGCACGTGCTTCTGAGCCGCCCGACACTAGCAAACTCCACCAAGAGGTAAAGAAGTATCCAAATGTTGACGAGATCAAGTGGACAAAGGATGTCCCAAAAGAATATGAAAGAGGCAAGCACTTCCTACCAAACCGAATCATGCAGCGCATGCCAATTGGAATGAGAAAGTTCCATGATTGGTACTTGCGTGCTCACTTGATGAGACTGGACGAGATAAAAGCCGTCTTCCCTGAAGGAACATTTGGAGGCGCAGCTGGGGATCTAATGTTTGACTTTGAGGACATGCAGGCATGCTTTCACCTCGGAATGATGGAAATGAATCTAGTTCGCGTGTGGTGCCTGTAAGTCCTTGACCTCTCGATATGATATGAATGAAATATTTGGATTTTGTTGTAACTAACCACATCGTGTTTTGTAGAATGCAAACACATATTGTGAAGAAGGCGCCAACTCTAAGAGCCGCCTATGTAGATCCTTGGTTGATATGTGCATCAAATTTCCAGTACCCTAAGGATTGGGCAATGGATTGCGAAGAACTAGCTGCCGGAAAGACCGTTGAGGAGAAAGAGGCCATCCGGGCAGATAAGATGTACAAAGAGGGCCTTAAGGTTGCGTGCCGGATTGCCAAATGTCTTAAGAATCTCCAGCATAACGAAATGATATGGTTACCATACCACTTCGGGTAAGTTTGACTCTATACTGAAAGAAAGCATTGTTCGATATATTTAGTTCGATGCAAAAGAGCTTATTTGTTTCTTCAATGATTAAATTCATGCAGGAACCACTGGATTCTTGTAGGGGTCGATGTTGGGCTGAGCATGGCACATGTCTATGACTCAACAGATTATGCGCCGGAGACGTACATGGACTTCATAGCGATTTGCAAGACGTATACATATCGACAATAATCCTCATTAGCTTATATATGTTTGTATATATACTTGTAAACTTCGCTTTTGGATACTAACAAGTTGCATTTGCTTAAACCATTCGAACAGGGCATTCAGGCACTATGTCCAACATCATAAAGGAAGACATCATCCAGAAAGGAAAGAGAGATTGGCTATCAAAACTCTATGTCCGGTACGTGTAACTTACATCGGTACACTCCATTACGTGGTTTGTCAATAGCATTACTTCACATTTCCATATGCAAAACACACAGTGTCTAAAGCAGAGGCCTAGGAGTCTACATTGTGGATATTACGTATGTTGTATGATGAGTAACACTAGTGCCTACAGGAGACACCCCAATCTGGTTAGTTTGACACTTTTTTCGCTCGTAGTATGAAAGCTTAGCTTATGTTATGAAATCCTAGACCTAAACTTGTTCTCTTGTAGTGGAAGGAAGAGATGGACAGGACAAGGGACGTATACAAGGATGATGAACTCTTGGGGCTCGTCGGCGACCTTTGCGGCTTCATCATTGACGAGGTTATTTCTTCTAGAGGCGATTACCATGATCGAAACTCCGACTTAGGTAGTAATCCGAGGTACCAACACCTTCGTGAGACTCACAGGCTCGCTCTAGGCCGTTGATAACAATCTGAAATGGTTTGGACTTGTGGAACTATTTGAACTTATGAATTATGGCTATGTAATGATGGACTTTGTGAATTGAACTTTTGAAATATGGCTTGTAATGATGGTTTAAACTGTGCTCGTGTGTTTGTGGATGTATATATTTATATATGTGGTGGTCAGATTTGAATTTGAATTGTATATTACATGCTGTGGTCAGATTTGAATTCAAATTTATATTTTTTTTCTCTGGAAAATCAACTATAGGGGCGGTTCTAGATTGAACCGCCCCTACAGATACAGACAGTAGGGGCGGCTGGTGCTGCAGCCGTCCTTACAGTGGGTCTCTGTAAGGACGGCTGAAAACACCAGCCGCCCTTACAGAGACCCACTGTAAAGGCGGCTGAAAACACCAGCCGCCCTTACAGAGAGCCTCTGTAAGGGCGGTTTGACCAGCCGCCCCTACAACGCTCTGGACAATAAGAGCCACCTGGGAGGGGCGGTTGGGCCAGCCGCCCTTACAGAGCCCTGGGAGCCGCCCCTGCTGTGCTAGGCTGTAGTAGTGAAGCCAACTAGATCTCAAAGACATCCGTTGCCATTGTAGCCTTGGGCTTAAAGTTCTTCAGCCATCTCAGAATCGCTTCCAATGCTTGCGACACATGTTCTCTGTCTTTCTCCTTTAGAAGGACGCTCCATCTCTGCAACAATGATATCGCCACATATATTACATCAGTTGGCGTCTTAACAAATGATTTTTCAATTGCCATCTTATTTCTCGTGGTCCACAAGGCCCACGCAAATCCTGCGAAGAAAAATATGATCAACCGATTCGGCAGCGGCCCCTTGCCCTGCAGCCATGTAATAGATAGGTCCTCCAGAGATCTAGGACAAGAGTCTAGCTCAAATATATTTTGCAAGAGGCCCCAGACTAGTTTAGCCAAGTGACATTTGAAGAAAAGATGGTTAACAGTTTCAACACAGTCACATAAGCAACAACCCATGTTACCTTTCCATCCCCTCTTAACCAGGCTCCCCGCTACCTAGAGCTTGTTATGGAACATTTGCCAAAGAAAGAACTTGATTTTCAATGGAATTTTGCATTTCCAGATCAGACCAGCCACTCTACTTGGCATGCCCCAGTCAGTCAGAAATCTATATAGCGATTTGGTTGAAAAATGACCTTTTGGCTCTAAAGCCCAGGAAACAATATCCGCTGCATCACTCTCAGGATTACATCCATGCAGAGAGTAAGTTAGATCAATCCAGCTATTGTATTCTTGGGGACTTAAAGATCTTTTGAAATCCATAACCCATTCATCCTCCTCCCAGCACTCAGAAACCGAACAGTAAGGATTTCTCACCATTCTAAAGAGATTTTCATGACTAATACCTAATGGGACCCCTTTGGCCCAGCAGTCTTCCCAAAATTTGCAATGGTCTCCATTTCTCACTTTGAACACAACACCCCATTTGAAAAGATGCTTCACTTTATGTAGGCCCTGCCAAAATTGAGACACTCCCTTTGTCTTAGACTCAAAGAAGCATGGACATTACCAGAGGGACTGTCCAGACTTCCTAAAGAGCCTTTTGAAGAGAGGTGAGGATTTCATTACATTCATAGATGAATCCTTGTATTTAAGTTATGCAAAATCTACTTGATGGATTGATTCTGGTGCAACTGTCCATGTTGTAAATTCATTACAGGGATTCCATACGAGGAGGACCCTGCAAAGAGGAGTAAGAAGAATTAAAGTTGCAAATGGAGTTGAAGCTAAAGTTGAAGCCATTGGAAATATATCTCTAGAATTAGATGATGATTTTAGACTATAGCTTTCAGATATTCTTTATGTACCCTCTTTGCATAGAAACTTGATAAGTGTTTCAAGATTAGATAATGATGGATATGATTGCCATTTTGGTAATAGAAAATATCGGATTGTGATTAATAATAAGTGTGTTGGTCTTGCCTTCCGACAAGGCAAACTTTATTTATTATCACTTTCTAAGAATGTGAATGATGTGAGCACTAAGAATGATAATGCTTTCTCGTCTATGAATGCAACAAATAAGCGGAAGAGAGTGTATGATGTATCTTTGAAATTATGGCACTATCGTTTAGGCCATATTTCGAGGGCGAGAATAGAGCGATTGATTAAGAAATCAATTCTTCTGCCTTTAGAATTTTCAGATTTAGAACAATACATAGATTGCATAAAAGGAAAGTATGTTAAGAAAATAAAGGAAGATGCTAAACGAAGCGTGTGAATTTTAGAAATAGTTCACACAGACATCTGTGGTCCTTTTCCTGTGGAGAGTGTGGATGGTTATGATTCATTTATAACATTCACAGATGACTATTCTCGTTTTGGTTATATTTATCCAATTAAGGAAAGATCGGAAGCATTGGATAAATTTAAAATATTCAAGGCTGAAGTAGAAAATTAGCACAACTTAAAGATTAAGGTAGTAAGGTCCGACCGTGGGGGAGAGTACTACAGTCGATACACCCCATATGGCCAAGTTCCTAGACCTTTTACAAGGTTCTTACAGGAAAATGACATAGTAGCTGAAAGACGCAACCATACCTTAATGGATATGGTGAGAAGCGTGATAAGTTACTCTTCTTTACCGATAAGTTTATGGATAGAGGAGTTGAAAATCGCCATTCATATTCTTAATCGAGTGCCAAGTAAGTCGGTGCCCAAAATACCGTATGAGTTGTGGATAGAAAAGGAACCCTCACTAAACTATTTACGTATGTGGGGTTGTCCAGCTGAGGCAAAAGTATTTAACCCAAACATAGGGAAGCTGGACTCCAAGATAGTCAGTTGCCACTTCATTGGCTATCTAGAAAAGTCAAAAGGTTATCGCTTCTATTGTCCTGACAGACAAACAAAGTTTGTAGAAACAAGACATGTTGTCTTCTTGGAGGAAGATATGATCAGGGGGAGCATGGTAGCGCGTGAAATTAGTTTTGAAGAGAAGCGGGTATATGTGCCCACTCCTATGGTTCAGGAGCCATTCTTCACGCTACATGTTGTTGCTGTACCAACAGTGCAAGATACTGTAGTAACAGTACCTGTTGTTAGTTCTCCTGTGGCAACAATGAATAAACATGAGGAACCTGTTGTTCAGGATCCCCTAGAACCTGTTGTCACACATGAGGGAGAGCAACGACAGCTTCATATAGAACAAGCGTCATCTAACAAGGCCCCTAGAAGGTCTCAAAGAGTCAGGAGATCAACCATTCCTGATGATTATGAAGTTTATGAATGTGAGGAATTTCAAATAGATGGTGATCCCACCTCATTTGAAGAAGCCAAGAGAAGCACTCACTCATCTAAGTGGCTTGAAGCCATGGAAGATGAAATGAAATCAATGAAAACCAACGGTGTTTGAAACTTAGAAACAATTCCTAAAGGAGCCAAGATAGTAGGTTGTAAATGAGTCTACAAAACTAAACATGACTCCAAAGGGAATATAGAATGGTTTAAAGCGTGACTTGTGGTGAAAGGTTTCACCTAAAGTGAAGGCATAGATTACAATGAGACATTTTCTCCAGTCTCATGTAAGGATTCTTTCAAAATCATAATGGCGCTTGTAGCACATTACGATTTAGAATTACATCAGATGGATGTAAAGACGATGTTCCTAAATGGGGATATAGAGGGAAATGTTTATATGGCACAACCGAAAGGTTTTGTTGTGGAAGGAAAAGAACATATGGGATGCCGACTGAAGAAATCCATTTATGGATTAAAACAAGCTTCAAGACAGTGGTATTTGAAGTTTGACAGTACAATAAGAAAGTTTAGGTTTCAAGAAAATATAGAGGACAATTGCGTTTATGCAAAGTTCAAGAATAGAAAATACATTTTCCTAGTTTTGTATGTGGATGACATCTTGCTCACTAGTAGTGATGTTAACCTACTACTAGAAACAAACAAGTTCTTGTCCTCGAAGTTTGATATGAAGGATTTCGGTGAAGCTTCGTTCGTCCTAGGAATAGAGATTCACCGAGATAGAGAAAAGTGGGTTTTAGGATTATCACAAAAGGCATACTTAGAAAAAGTTCTAACGAAATACAGTATGCAAAATTATAAGTCTTCACCTGCTCCCATAGTCAAGACGACAGATACGAGGAATTTTAATGTCCCAGGAACCAATATGAGATAGATCAAATGAAAGCGGTTCCATATAGTTCAGCTGTTAGAAGTTTATAGTATGCTCAAATGTGTACTCGCCCTGACTTAGCATTTGTTACTGGGTTACTTAGCAGATATCAGAGTAATCCTGGAATAGAACACTGGAAATTAGTAAATAAAGTTTTGCATTACCTGCAAGGTACGAAGGGTCTCATGCTAACGTACAGAAGATCTGATTCCCTGCACATAGAGGGGTATACAATTTCTGATTATGCGGGAGATGACAGAAGTCCACGTCAGGATACATATTCACTCTCGTAGGAGGAGCTATATCGTGGAAAAGCTCAAAGAAAACCATCACTACATCGTCCACAATGTATGCCGAGTTTGTAGCATGTTATGAGGCCACAGGGCAGGTGAATTGGCTGAAGAAATTCATGCTCGGGTTGAAAGTGGTAGACGACATAAATAAATCACTCAAATTATACTGCGATAATAATCTAGTAATATGTTATGCTCACAACAATAAGTCAAGTGGTGCCACCAAATACATTAATATAAAGTATTATGTTGTAAAAGATAAAGTCCGAGATCATATAATTAGTGTTGAGCATATGAGAACAGAAAAGATGTTCGTGGATCCGCTTACAAAAGGCTTACCACCCAGCGTGTTCAGAGAACACTTAGCCGGCATGGATTTAAGGGAAAGCCTATGATTCCTGGACAATAAGGGCCTAGTTGAGAATTTGTTTTAAAATAGAGAGGTGCATTGTAGCTGTTTAATCTAATGGCAACTGACCGTGACGATGAGGCACGCTCTATGCACTGATCTGTGATGGAATAGGAACAAGATAAAGTAAGTAAGTTGAGTTTAAGTCATAAGGTGAGATCAACGGAGAGAATGTTAGATGATCTCCAACCAATTGGCAACGGCCAATTGGGCCCTTGGATCCGTGCCCTGATCGAGGGCGTCCAACCGTTCCATGGTTGGTGGGCCCTGTCGCACAGCGCCAAAAAAAGAGAGGTGGGGGCCGGTGCACAAGGGATGAGGTTCACCTGAGCCGCCAGACACCCCACCTACAGTCCCTAAACCCTAGCTGATCTAGAGAGAGGCCGTTGCCAGCGATGGGAAGCTCCGCCACCGGCTACCACTGCCTCTGCACTGTCGCCACCGCAACAGAGCCTTCACCGTCGGGCATCACAGCACCACCATCAAGCAACCCTATAGCCAGCTCGTCTTCTACGAAGGCGGCCGATGGTTTATACCTCCTCAACCCCTGTCTCTCTTACTCTATCTGTTAATCCCGTAGTATATGTGCTAGGACTCGTCATTTATTCTAAATGTAAGTACACGTGCTAGATCTATGGCTAGTTGATCCTGTAACAATCTATCAGTTTCAACTTTATAATTTAGTTAATGTGAAACCACCGTTCGCTCCTGCTCTAGACTATGTTAGGTAAAAGGAAAAATAAATAAACTAAAAGAAAAAAAAAATCAAAAACAAATGAAAGACGACACTGATCCTGATTCTAACCATCAGGCTTGTGTTGATGGTTGGTTAAACATATAAAACTTGTTAAACTTCAATTAGATTTAAAATATTTGGAAAGACTTACATGTAGTAATTAGGTGCTAATAAAACATGGCAAATGAAGAGCAAGTACATTGGCGTTGTCTCGTAGACGGTCTCATATAATACCATGTAATTTTAAGACGACTTAATAGATATGTACAATGGTTGTCTTTTAAATTGTCTCGTAGTAACCCATAATTTCTTAATTTATGCATAAAATAAAAATAAAGTTGTGAGTTGCATAACACCAACTCATACAATGGTACAGTCAATAGTTGTCTTATAGTTCTAAATTTTAGCTCATATGGCAGTTGTTTCACGAAACAACAACATCTTTCTCTTTCCTCCACATTGTAAAATCCCACGCAACATAGTACGAGACCGTGAACTTATAGCAATTTGCTATACTTGCTCTAAGAAGCTTACAATATTCTAACCAAGCCAGTTATTTTCTTGTCTGAGCCTAAGCATGTTATTTATTTTCTCTCACTTGCTGAGTACAATTGTGGTCACGCTTGTCTTATTACGTTCTGTTAGCAAAATTATGGATGGCTACTCAGAGCAGGAGATTGTTGAGAATTAGATGACTTCTAGGAGGTCTAGACATACATGTTCCCCGGTCGATTACCTATGGAGAATGGAGTTTCACTACTGTTATCTTTTATGGACGTTTATTATTGAACTATGTTTTTTTGTGTAAAGACTTTGAGTCAACTCTATAATAAATAATTTTTTTACTCATTATTTTTATGATATTTCTATTGCTATAAACTAATAACGTCGCAGCATACATATGGTGTGCTGATTTTGTTCTTAAAATCGGATGTGACAAAAATAATATTACCCTTGACCTTGACATTATCCTAACCCTTTGGTTCCGTCGATAGTTGATTAAGCTTGTGCAGCTTGTTAAACTTGGCCTTAGATTTGAAATATTTGCAATTTTTTCTATGAAAATTCTTTCTAAATGGTATCTCAAATATTTGATATTAAAAATAGAGGTTAAAATCACCGGGTACTAAAAAACAAATCACATGGGAAAACTAGTTTTTGTTTAGCTAAGCTAGTACTCTTAATTCCTCTGAACGGAATAGGATGAACTATATGCCTTCATTTTGAAAAAGAAGAGACAAAATCACAAAGTTTAACAAATGAAGGTAAAATCACATTTATACTTCAAAACAAGGTTAAGAACATAAGGGCCCCTTATGTTTAATACCTACTACTAATAAAAGTTACTTCCCTTTGCAAATTTTTCTGTTCATTTATTTTCTAACACAATACACATATAAAACTTATGTAATCATTGTCTTCTTGTGATAAATTAACAATTAAAAGATGCATTTTTTTCATCTATATTCATAGTTTTTCCTCTTTGCATGGCATTTCCATGTACCTTCAAAATGCATTTTGTTGAAATCTTAGTTTAAGTTATGATGGCTCAAGCTATAATATTGATTTATGGCATCATGAATCTAGATTTTGATTACAACTTTGAGTTTAACCTCAAGTTAAACTGAAACACTATGCCTATTGTACATATTATTTAAAAGTCTCTTTTTATTGTATTAAAGAAAAGGATTTTAGGTCATACTGTTTATGCTTAAGGAGTTAAGAAATCAAGGAGTGTTTATGCTTAAGGAGTTAAGAAATCAAGGAGTGTTTATGCTTAAGGAGTTAAGAAATCAAGGAGTTCATAGCTACTTTTGGTCTCTATTAACCTCTTTCGCTACAGAAAATATTAAAATTTCTTATTAAAGAATTATATGTAGTAGTATTGTTTTATAAAATATAGAGTTATTAAAATTTTATTACCAATAAAAATGTATATAATAGTTTTTCAGTTAAGAAATATAGATTTATCTAATAGTGTTTCAACTAATAAAATGTATAAATGTACCAAAGTAACAGAAGGGAATCCAACTGTCTTGCCATCCCATCATGAACAGTCATATTGATGAAGGTCTCCGGTCTAGTCTCCTTTGTTTTTCTTCTCAGCCCTTTTACTTTACTCTTCCCTCACGTCTGGCCGCATCTTTGAGCTCGGTAGCTAAACAAGAAGCAAAGACAGTGTTCCTCCATGGGAAACACCCTCGGCGTTGGCGTAGGTGTCGGCATTGGCCTAGGCCTTGCCGTCGGCGCCGCCGCCCTGATCCAGGTTCGAATCCACATCGGTGTCAACATAAGTACTGCCGGTAACATATGGTGTTCTTCCTTCATTTCCTCCCCTTTTGCATCCCTGCCATATCGCAATAATTTTTATTGAAAAGATGATTGCTAAAATCACAATTTTATCATGTAAGCAGTAAGCTACGACTTTACTATCTTATGTTGATCTGGTTGAGTTTCCACCGCATCCACGGTTGAGATGATCAAAGGTTATAATTTCTTTGAAGGAGTCGAATCCGTGCATGCAAGGTCATCCTCTAACAGATCATGTAGATCGCCTATGTGTGCCTGCCTTAATTTAGTCTAGCAATATGAGTGAATCTCAGCCTTTGACGACCTTCGCGTGCCAAGAGATTTTTTTTATAAACAAAAAAAGAAAATAAAATACAAGAGATTGTTCTTTCTTCAAAAGGGACAGAGGATCCTCCTGGACCAATCTGTTTCTACTGGGACCAGAGAAGTTCTTGCAATTTTTTCACCTCAATGTTTCGGTTTCTTGTGCTTGATTGGGTATTTTCGGCAGGCTGCTGGACCAAAAATTGGCGACGAAGTGGTGGCTTCTCAGTATCAATACAAGTGAGATGCTGGCCTTTGTTTCTTCGTCAGATAATTGCGAGACAGATGTCGCTGCTCCGTCCGAATCAGTTTTATTGTCTGTAGTCACAAACTCATTTTTCTCTCTTTGTTCATAGCACTGTGGACATCGACGAGTATTCTGCCGAGAGGCTGCGCGACGCGATGAGCTATGCGAAGGACAACGCGATGCTGATCCAGGTGCCGGTGTTAGGAACAACGAAGACATTCTGGCGATTATCTGACGAAGCCACTAGGATTAGCAGAAAACTTGCATTGATACTGTGGAGCCAGCACTCGGTCTGCAAGTACCTCACTGCCCCTCTGCAGGTGTCCAACGTCTGGATTGGGAGCACTGGGAATGTAAGCTATGGGGGGTCAGTTTCACTGGCGAAGGTTTCTTCAGCATTGAGCGTGTGAGAGATGACTACAAGCACCTTTCCAGGGTCCTGGGGCTGTTGATTATGATCTCGGGTGGGGATATCAACAAATTGCCTCCGGACTACAGTCAATTCCTCTTGCTCTTGACGAAGGACAACCTTAAAAGGAAAGATGAATTCTTGATTGTAAACAATGCTGCCCTGCTGCCCATGAAAAACCTGAAATTTTTTTTATTCAGTTTTATCATCTTTGACTGTTTGTTGTTGTCACCACAGGCTCATTTGGTTACCTGTGTTCACAGCACTGAGGTCTTCCTGATGCTACACGATAGAATTGTCAATTATCTTGGTCAGAAAAACCAAGCAAAGAAGAAGAGAATACTGTACAATCTCCCCTACAAGAACGACCGGTTGGATACTGCCATAGCAAATGCAAAGATCAACCAGTGGGTTGTAAATGTTAAAAACGAGTACAAAAGGACCACAATGGGTCTACTGCGGCTCAACAGAAATGTAAGAAGCCACTTGCATGAGTACGGCCATGATGACGATATTGAGGAAATTCTGTATTGTGAATGGCCCATCCTGCTCATCGCCATGGAGAAACAATTACACTTGAAAGGTGAGCTCTAAGACACTGACATCGAAAACAAGTTCGGCTAGCCGTTCTGCTGCAAAACAGATGAAAGATGTATTCTGCATTTCCATGGATTGGTAATGGTAAGCTAATGTTCTTCAATCTTCAGTGCGGAAGTTTATGGTGAATTGGTGATGGAGTGATATGCTTACCTGGAGCCTGGTTTATGTAATAGGCTAGTTGCTTTCTCTTGTCTCGTCAATTCTGAAGGCAAAGCCGGTCAGCTTTATAAAGTGTGCTGTAAAAAGTAAATCATCGCCCTGAAACTCTAAAATTATGCTGTAAAATTGACTTGCCATTGAGTTTGCATTCATCCTTTAATCTCTGATTCTTATAAACAATCTCTATTGCATCAGTAAGCAACGCTCGGAATATTCTTCGGAAACACTTGCAGATACATATCTGAAGCATTGTCACACTTGAGTTTTATGCGAGTGATTATATCTGAAGTACTCTTCTAACCCCGATCCCACCACTGGGGGTGCTCTTTCATCACCCAGGAAAGCACAGGTTAAAGGGTAGGGGACCATTTTTCCTTTAAAAAAAGGAGCCGGTTGGGAATCTCTTTCAAATAGCTTTTCTAGTTGACAGTTTTTTTTAATAATTCGTACATTTGGTCTGCCTAACAATACCTAGTTGCTTTAATCCCTCCCGGAGTTCAACAAGGGTAAGGCCTATATAATATTGAGGAAAAAGAATGCACTCCGAGTTTACTTACGTCAAGGTTGTCCATACTTACCCTGTTACCTAGCCATATTTAAACCTGAACGTCGTCCATACTGAACGGGTAAAATATGCAAAACAAACACGGTTATACGCCTTTCGTCGATTCAACAATAGGTAGTAGTGTATCAATCCGTTCTCTGCACGGACTATAATCTTAAAAATTAAGTCTTAAAAATTAAGTATATAGTTTATGTTTAGAGAGATGGGTGTGTTCTTACACTGCATTGAAATCCATTTATGATTTTATCATGTTTTTGTTAGATGATCTCCAACAACGGCCAATAGGACCCTTGGATCCGCGCCCTGATCGGGGGCGTCCAACCGTTCCATGGTTGGTAGGCCCCCGTCTCACAGCGCCATAAAAAGGGAGGTGGGGGCCGGGGCACAAGGCACGAGGTTCACCTGAGCCACCAGATACCCCACCTACAGTCCCTAAACCCTAGCCGATCTCGAGAGGAGGCGTTGCCAGCGACGGGAAGCTCCGCCATCGGCCACCGCCGCCTCTACACTGCCACCAGGCATCACAGCGCCACTGTCAAGCAACCCCATGGCCAGCTCGTCTTCTACGAAGGCGGCCGATGGTTTGCACCTTCTGAACCCCATCTCTCTCTCACTCTATCTATTAATCCTGTAGTACATGTGCTAGGACTCACCATTTATTCTAAATGTAAGTACACGAGCTAGATCTATGGCTAGTTGATCCTATAATAATCTATCAATGGTATCAGTCGCCTAACTAGGCGTAGATCTAGCTTATCGGGGTAGAAAAATGAGTAGCAACAATTAAAAGTAGGTGAGAGATCCGATTCGGATCTAAGCGGAGGGTTCATCGAACCTTAAACCCAAATCGGGTGAAGAAAAAGAATAAGAAAGGGTCTCGGTTTTGAAAAGGCACTCTGTAGGGGACCGTGACGCCTAAGAGGGGGGTGAATTAGGCAACATAAAATTCTGATTCTAAATTATGGTCTCTTTTCTAACCTTAGCAAAATCTATGCAAAAGATAAACTATCTAAATGTGCAACTACGGTTTTGCTTGTGAATTGCTATCTCTACCGCAAAAGGAGTAATGTAAACAATGTAAATGCGGAAGCTAAAGAGCAAGGTAGAGATATACAAACTCCCGTCGATGACTTCGGTATTTTTACCGAGGTATCGAGAAGCGCGCAAGCTTCTCCCTAGTTCTCATTGGAGCCCCTCGCAAGGAATCCATCGCAAGGGTCAAGCTCCCGATCGGGTAACTCCGTGGATAGCCTTGGGCCTTCCCCACGCGCAAGTGGGTCTCCGACGTGCCTTCCGGCAAGCCTCTCCCGGATGCTTCCTGCCGTCTTCACTATCAAGCTTCCGGTCGAAATGTCGCGGGCCTTGTTCCTTCTAGTACACGGTGGCGGCCACACCACAAACGCGGTTGGTGTGATCTCGTAAGACTACAAGCCCCTCTGATGTACAACAATGTTGTGCGCAAGCACCGAGTAGTAAGAGGTTTGCAAACCTCACTAAACACTAGGCCTAAACCTAGAGCAAGCGCATAAGCGGTGGTCTAATCAACGTAAGCACTTCGCAAAGCATCTATGCTAATCACCTAATGAAACACTAAGCACTGTGGAGATCACTAAAATGGTGTACCAACACCCTAGATATGTTTCCTTAGCTCCACACCACTCAAATGACCGGTTGGGGGTCTATATATATGCCCCATTGAGAAAGTAGCCGTTGGGGACGGAATCCCGCTTTTCTGCTACTGACCGGACGCGCAGGTCGTCCTGATCGAACACGTCCAATCGTCCCGACCGTTAGAGCCACGATCAACTGATCGGACGCTGCCAGCGTCTGGTCATATGCCACCGGAAGCGTGCCGCTCTAGAACCTTTCTGTACTCGATTGAATGCTGTAGTCCTACGGCTGGTCGATTCGCCGCCAGCGTCTAGTCAGTACTGAATGTGTTGCCGGTGATGATGAACAGTACCATCGGTGCATCTAGTCGATTTTAGTACTTAGCATCCGATCGCTGCTTGCTGACGCCTGCTGTTGCTGAGCCTCTTGATCGGAGTGTCCGGTCACTTTCCGCCAGCGTCCGGTCTAGCGTCCGGTCACCTCTGTGAGCACGTTTCTTCGTGATCTTGCGTCCGGCTTGGTTCCTATCTTCGTGCTTGGACTTGGTTGATATCTTGGGTATTCTCTTGTGCTTCTAAGGTCCTGCTTATGGTGTTTATCATCGGATCATCACATCGCTTTTGTCTAAGTCATGTCTTGCACCCTATTGGACTACAAAACAATCACTTGCAAATTCATTAGTCCAATTTGGTTGTGTTGTTATCAAACACCAAAATCCAAAGTAAATGGGCCTAGGGTCCATTTTCCTTACACACTTGAACCCTAACCCTAACTCGCGTAGACAGCTCGAGGAAGAAGAACGGTACTCAAACCCTAACCCTAACCCTAACTCGACCAAACCCTAACCCTAAACCCTAATCAGACAAGATCCGAGAAGAATAGAGCGAGATCCAATCAGAGAGAAGAAGGGGAAGGGCTTGGGAGACAGCTTACCTCGCCGCTGCCGTTTCATCGGCGTGCGAGAAGAAGGCCAAGCCACTGCTGCTCATCGGGCTTGCGCGAGCTCTAGCCAAGGGCACCGTGGCTAGGCCGCTCGACGGTGGCGCGCTCACCCACTGGGGAGGGCGCGTGCCGGCTAGGGGGCCAACGACGGCGCCATCACCTCTCAGCTCTCACTCAGTGGTTGATGCTCGCTGTGCTGAGAGAGGAAGGGGAGGGAGACAGAATGACGCTAGGGTTCAGGGGAGAGCGCCGGTCGTGAGGTTTTGATCCACTGAGATCACCGCGTGCCCGTCCGATCTGCATCGACGGCTGAGAGCTGCTGGGCCAGCATTCGGCCCAGGCAGGCGTGCACGGCGGGCGGCTTTGCTGGCCTAGGCTCAGGTTGTGACCTAGGAAGGCGCAGCGCGCGCGAGAGCAGAGCAGGCTGGGCCGCTTTGCTGCTTGGGCCGAGTAAACAGTGATGCTTTGAGCCCTTTTTCATTTTCTAAATTCCAAAGAATTTTTTTTTCTGGGTATCTGATTAATGGCTCAAATAAAATTAGTAAAGAGAATTTTCCTGTGGGTAAAATTCACCAATTAAGTATGAGTTTTCTGCTGCAATGATTAGTTTATCCTCTGATTAATTTTTGAACCAACAGAAAAATTTTAATTGGAGGAGTAGTAATATTTGTTTAAGTTAATTATGATGTTGTTATTTTCTGACCAACGTTGATGATAACAATATTGTAATTTTATTCATAAGTTTTTTCATACATTAATTCTATTTCTGCCCAACGGTGATGTAGAATTAGTGTATAAGAATGTTGTATGTTTAAATTTTGACCAACGTTAAATTAAAGCATGCAATTATGATGCCATATTTTCTCACTATCTCTGACGGTGTTTTTTAGGACTCAACCCAATGGCTTTTATCTCGCACATATGGCCTCTTGAAGGGGGCAACTACAAGGTATGGTGAGAGAAGTATGAACTAGCACTTGCGCTGTCTGAAAATAACCTAGCGCTTACCTCCCCGTGTCCGACTAAGTCAGTGGACCCGGTGAGGGAAGATAATGAGACTGATGCTGATTTCACTGCTCGGCAGTGAGATCATGCAGAAGTGCAGATGAAGTATGACCTTGAACGTAAGAAATGGGATATTTCAAACCGCAAGTGCTTGATGGTGGCTAAGTCCACAATTTCAGATGCGATAAGAGGGTCTATCCTAGATTGTGATACCGCCACAGAGTATCTTAAGAAAGTGGAGAGTCAATTCACTGGCTCTTCAAAGGCTTATGCCCGTACTTTGATCAAGAAATTATTCAATGAGAAATACACTGGTGGCGGTATTAGAGAGCACATACTGAAGATGAGCAACACGGCTTCGAAGCTGAAGCCAATAGATTTGGGGCTCAAGGATGAGTTCCTGATTCATTTGGTTTTTGCTTCCTTGCCAAAGGAATATAAAACTTTTGTTGTTAATTACAACATGCAGCCCAATAAGTGGGATATAGAGAAGCTCATCGTAATATGTGTTCAAGAAGAGGAGAGGCTAAAATCCTTATAGGGTGACTCTACTAACCCTGGGAAGGACAACAAGAAGAAGAACTTCAATAAGAATGCCAAACCTCAAGGGAAAGCCCCTCAGAATGACCACCATCTAAAGAACAACAATGCTCAAGTTGAGAAGGACCAGTGTAAATGGTGCAAGAAGCATGGACATTACCAGAGGGACTGTCCAGACTTCCTAAAGAGCCTTCTGAAGAGAGGTGAGGATTTCATTACATTCATAGATGAATCCTTGTATTTAAGTTATGCAAAATCTACTTGATGGATTGATTCTGGTGCAACTGTCTATGTTGTAAATTCATTACAGGGATTCCATACGAGGAGGACCCTGCAAAGAGAAGAAAGAAGAATTAAAGTTGCAAATGGAGTTGAAGCTGAAGTTGAAGCCATTGGAAATATATCTCTAGAATTAAATGATGGTTTTAGACTATAGCTTTCAGATATTCTTTATGTACCCTCTTTGCATAGAAACTTGATAAGTGTTTCAAGATTAGATAATGATGGATATGATTGCCATTTTGGTAATAGCAAATATCAGATTGTGATTAATAATAAGTGTGTTGGTCTTGCCTTCCGATAAGACAAACTTTATTTATTATCACTTTCTAAGAATGTGAATGATGTGAGCACTGAGAATGAGAATGCTTCCTCGTCTATGGATGCAACAAATAAGTGGAAGAGAGTGCATGATATATCTTTGAAATTATGGCACTATCGTTTAGGCCATATTTCGAGGGCGAGCATAGAGCGATTGATTAAGAAATCAATTCTTCCGCCTTTAGAATTTTCAGATTTAGAACAATACATAGATTGCATAAAAGGAAAGTATGTTAAGAAAATAAAGAAAGATGCTAAACGAACCGTAGGAATTTTAGAAATAGTTCACATAGACATCTGTGATCCTTTTCCTGTGGAGAGTGTGGATGGTTATGATTTATTTATAACATTCACAGATGACTATTCTCGTTTTGGCTATATTTATCCAATTAAGGAAAGATCGGAAGCATTGGATAAATTTAAAATATTCAAGGCTGAAGTAGAAAATCAGCACAACTAAAAGATTAAGGTAGTAAGGTCCGACCATGGGGGAGAGTACTACGGTCGATACACCCCATATGGCCAAGTTCCTAGACCTTTTACAAGGTTCTTACAGGAAAATGACATAGTAGCTGAAAGACGCAACCATACCTTAATGGATATGGTGAGAAGCATGATAAGTTACTCTTCTTTACCGATAAGTTTATGGATAGAGGAGTTGAAAATCGCCATTCATATTCTTAATCGAGTGCCAAATAAGTCGGTGCCAAAAACACCGTATGAGTCGTGGACAGAAAAGGAACCCTCACTAAACTATTTACGTATGTGGGGTTGTCCAGCTGAGGCAAAAATATTTAACCCAAACATAGAGAAGCTAGACTCCAAGATAGTCAGTTACCACTTCATTGGCTATCTAGAAAAGTCAAAAGGTTATCGCTTCTATTGTCCTGACAGACAAACAAAGTTTGTAGAAACAAGACATGTTGTCTTCTTGGAGGAAGATATGATCAGGGGGAGCATGGTAGCACGTGAAATTAGTTTTGAAGAGAAGCGGGTATATGTGCCCACTCCTATGGTTCAGGAGCCATTCTTCACGCTACATGTTGTTGCTGTACCAACAGTGCAAGACACTGTAGTAACAGTACCTGTTGTTAGTTCTCCTGTGGCAACAATGAATAAACATGAGGAACCTGTCGTTCAGGATCCCCTAGAACCCGTTGTCACACATGAGGAAGAGCAACAATAGCTTCATATAGAACAAGCGTCATCTAACAAGGCCCCTAGAAGGTCTCAAAGAGTCAGGAGATCAACCATTCCTGATGATTATGAAGTTTATGAATGTGAGGAATTTCAAATGGATGGTGATCCCACCTCATTTGAAGAAGCCAAGAGAAGCGCTCACTCATCTAAGTGGCTTGAAGCCATGGAAGATGAAATAAAATAAATGAAAACCAACGGTGTTTGGAACTTAGAAACAATTCCTAAAGGAGCCAAGATAGTAGGTTGTAAATGAGTCTACAAAACTAAACATGACTCCAAAGGGAATATAGAATGGTTTAAAGCGTGACTTGTGGTGAAAGGTTTCACGTAAAGTGAAGGCATAGATTACAATGAGACATTTTCTCCAGTCTCATGTAAGGATTCTTTCAAAATCATAATGGCGCTTGTAGCACATTATGATTTAGAATTACATCAGATGGATGTAAAGACGGCGTTCCTAAATGGGGATCTAGAGGGAAATGTTTATATGGCACAACCGAAAGGTTTTGTTATGGAAGGAAAAGAACATATGGGATGTCGACTGAAGAAATCCATTTACGGATTAAAACAAGCTTCAAGACAGTGGTATTTGAAGTTTGATAGTACAATAAGAAAGTTTAGGTTTCAAGAAAATATAGAGGACAATTGCGTTTATGCAAAGTTCAAGAATAGGAAATACATTTTCCTAGTCTTGTATGTGGATGACATCTTGCTCACTAGTAGTGATGTTAACCTACTACTAGAAACAAACAAGTTCTTGTCCTCGAAGTTTGATATGAAGGATTTCGGTGAAGCTTTGTTCGTCCTAGGAATAGAGATTCACCGAGATAGAGAAAAGAGGGTTTTAGGATTATCACAAAAGGCATACTTAGAAAAAGTTCTAATGAAATACAGTATGCAAAATTGTAAGTCTTCACCTGCTCCCATAGTCAAGACGATAGATACGGGGAATTTTAATGTCCTGGGAACCAATATGAGATAGATCAAATGAAAGCGGTTCCATATAGTTCAGCTGTTGGAAGTTTATAGTATGCTCAAATGTGTACTCGTCCTGACTTAGCATTTGTTACTGGGTTACTTAGCAGATATCAGAGTAATCTATTAATAGAACACTAGAAATTAGTAAAGAAAGTTTTGCATTACCTGCAAGGTACGAAGGGTCTCATGCTAACGTACAGAAGATCTGATTCCCTGCACATAGAGGGGTATACAATTTCTGATTATCCGGGAGATGACAGAAGTCCACATCAGGATACATATTCACTCTCGTAAGAGGAGCTATATCGTGGAAAAGCTAAAAGCAAACCGTCACTACATCGTCCACAATGTATGCCGAGTTTGTAGCATGTTATGAGGCCACAGGGCAGGTGAATTGGCTGAAGAAATTCATGCTCGGGTTGAAAGTGGTAGACAACATAAATAAACCACTCAAATTATACTGCGATAATAATCTAGTAATATGTTATGCTCACAACAATAAGTCAAGTGGTGCCACCAAATACATTAATATAAAGTATTATGTTGTGAAAGATAAAGTCCAAGATCATATAATTAGTGTTGAGTATATAAGAACAGAAAAGATGTTCGTGGATCCGCTTACAAAAGGCTTACCACCCAGCGTGTTCAGAGAACACTTAGCCGGCATGGATTTAAGGGAAAGCCTATGATTTCTGGACAATAAGGGCCTAGTTGAGAATTTGTTTTAAAACAGAGAGGTGCATTGTAGCTGTTTAATCTAATGGCAACTGACCGTGACGATGAGCCACGCTCTATACACTGATCTGTGATGGAATAGGAACAAGATAAAGTAAGTAAGTTGAGTTTAAGTCATAAGGTGAGATCAAGGAAGAGAATGTTAGATGATCTCCAACCAATTGGCAACGGCCAATTGGGCCCTTGGATCCGTGCCCTGATCGAGGGCGCCTAACCGTTCCATGGTTGGTGGGTCCCCGTCGCACAGCGCCAAAAAAAGAGAGGTGGGGGCCGGTGTACAAGGGATGAGGTCACCTGAGCCGCCAGACACCCCACCTACAGTCCCTAAACCCTAGCTGATCTAGAGAGGGGCCGTTGCCAGCAATGGGAAGCTCCGCCACCGGCTACCACTGCCTCTGCACTGTCGCCACCGCAACAGAGCCTTCACCGTCGGGCATCACAGCACCACCATCAAGCAACCCTATGGCTAGCTCGTCTTCTACGAAGGCGGCCGATGGTTTATACCTCCTCAACCTCTGTCTCTCTTACTCTATCTGTTAATCTCGTAGTATATGTGCTAGGACTCGTCATTTATTCTAAATGTAAGTACACGTGCTAGATCTATGGCTAGTTGATCCTGTAACAATCTATCAGTTTCAACTTTATAATTTAGTTAATGCGAAACCACCGTTCGCTCCTGCTCTAGACTATGTTAGGTAAAAGGAAAAATAAATAAACTAAAAGAAAAAAAAATCAAATACAAATGAAAGACGACACTGATCCTGATTCTAACCCTCAGGCTTGTGTTGATGGTTGGTTCAACATATAAAACTTGTTAAACTTCAATTAGATTTAAAATATTTGGAAAGACTTACATGTAGTAATTAGGTGCTAATAAAACATGCCAAATGAAGAGGAAGTACATTGGCGTTGTCTCGTAGACGGTCTCATATAGTACCATGTAATTTTAAGACGACTTAATAGACATGTACAATGGTTGTCTTTTAAATTGTCTCGTATTAACCCATAATTTCTTAATTTATGCATAGAATAAAAATAAAGTTGTGAGTTGCATAACACCAACTCATACAATGGTACAGTCAATAGTTGTCCCATAGTTCTAAATTTTAGCTCATAAGGCAGTTGTTTCACGAAACAACTGCATCTTTCTCTTTCCTCCACATTAGTAAAATCTCACGCAACATAGTACGAGACCGTGAACTTATAGCAATTTGCTATACTTGCTCTAAGAAGCTTACAATATTCTAACCAAGCCAGTTATTTTCTTGTCTGAGCCTAAGCATGTTATTTATTTTCTCTCACTTGCTGAGTACAATTGTGGTCACGCTTGTCTTATTACGTTCTTTTAGCAAAATTATGCATGGCTACTCAGAGCAGGAGATTGTTGAGAATTAGATGACTTCTTGGAGGTCTAGACATACATGTTCCCCGGTCGATTACCTATGGAGAATGGAGTTTCACTACTGTTATCTTTTATGGACGTTTATTATTGAACTATGTTAAAGACTTTGAGTCAACTCTATAATAAAGAATTTTTTTACTCATTATTTTTATGATATTTCTATTGCTATAAACTAATAACGTCGCAGCATACACATGGTGTGCTGATTTTGTTCTTAAAATCGGATGTGACAAAAATAATATTACCCTTGACCTTGACATTATCCTAACCCTTTGGCTTCCGTCGATAGTTCTTTAAGCTTGTGCAGCTTGTTAAACCTGGCCATAGATTTGAAATATTTGCAATTTTTTCTATGAAAATTCTTTCTAAATGGTATCTCAAATATTTGATATTAAAAATAGAGGTTAAAATCACCGGGTACTAAAAAACAAATCACATGGGAAAACTAGTTTTTGTTTAGCTAAGCTAGTAATAGGATGAACTATATGCCTTCATTTTGAAAAAGAAGAGACAAAATCACAAAGTTTAACAAATGAAGGTAAAATCACATTTATACTTCAAAACAAGGTTAAGAACATAAGGGCCCCTTATGTTTAATACCTACTACTAATAAAAGTTACTTCCCTTTGCAAATTTTTCTGTTCATTTATTTTCTAACACAATACACATATAAAACTTATGTAATCATTGTCTTCTTGTGATAAATTAACAATTACAAGATGCATTTTTTTCATCTATATTCATAGTTTTTCCTCTTTGCATGGCATTTCCATGTACCTTCAAAATGCATTTTGTTGAAATCTTAGTTTAAGTTATGATGGCTCAAGCTATAATATTGATTTATGGCATCATGAATCTAGATTTTGATTACAACTTTGAGTTTAACCTCAAGTTAAACTGAAACACTATGCCTATTGTACATATTATTTAAAAGTCTCTTTTTATTGTATTAAAGAAAAGGATTTTAGGTCATACTGTTTATGCTTAAGGAGTTAAGAAATCAAGGAGTTCATAGCTACTTTTGGTCTCTATTAACCTCTTTCGCTACAGAAAATATTAAAATTTCTTATTAAAGAATTATATGTAGTAGTATTGTTTTATAAAATATAGAGTTATTAAAATTTTATTACCAATAAAAATGTATATAATAGTTTTTCAGTTAAGAAATATAGATTTATCTAATAGTGTTTCAATTAATAAAATGTATAAATGTACCAAAGTAACTGAAGGGAATCCAACTGTCTTGCCATCCCATCATGAACAGTCTCCGGTCTAGTCTCCTTTGTTTTTCTTCTCAGCCCTTTTACTTTACTCTTCCCTCACGTCTGGCCGCATCTTTGAGCTCGGTAGCTAAACAAGAAGCAAAGACAGTGTTCCTCCATGGGAAACACCCTCGGCGTTGGCGTAGGTGTCGGCATTGGCCTCGGCCTTGCCGTCGGCGCCGCCGCCCTGATCCAGGTTCGAATCCACATCGGTGTCAACATAAGTACTGCCGGTAACATATGGTGTTCTTCCTTCATTTCCTCCCCTTTTGCATCCCTGCCATATCGCAATAATTTTTATTGAAAAGATGATTGCTAAAATCACAATTTTATCATGTAAGCAGTAAGCTACGACTTTACTATCTTATGTTGATCTGGTTGAGTTTCCACCGCATCCACGGTTGAGATGATCAAAGGTTATAATTTCTTTGAAGGAGTCGAATCCGTGCATGCAAGGTCATCCTCTAACAGATCATGTAGATCGCCTATGTGTGCCTGCCTTAATTTAGTCTACGAATATGAGTGAATCTCAGCCTTTGACGACCTTCCCGTGCCAAGAGAATTTTTTTATAAACAAAAAAAAGGAAATCTGTTTCTACTGGGACCAGAGAAGTTCTTTCAATTTTTTCACCTCAATGTTTCGGTTTCTTGTGCTTGATTGGGTATTTTCGGCAGGCTGCTGGACCAAAAATTGGCGACGAAGTGGTGGCTTCTCAGTATCAATACAAGTGAGATGCTGGCCTTTGTTTCTTCGTCAGATAATTGCGAGAAACATGTCGCTGCTCCGTCCGAATCAGTTTTATTGTCTGTAGTCACAGACTCATTTTTCTCTCTTTGTTCATAGCACTGAGGACATCGACGAGTATTCTGCCGAGAGGCTGCGCGACGCGATGAGCTATGCGAAGGACAACGCGATGCTGATCCAGGTGCCGGTGTTAGGAACAACGAAGACATTCTGGCGATTATCTGACGAAGCCACTAGGATTAGCAGAAAACTTGCATTGATACTGAGGAGCCAGCACTCGGTCTGCAAGTACCTCACTGCTCCTCTGCAGGTGTCCAACGTCTGGATTGGGAGCACTGGGAATGTCAAGCTAAGGGGGGCCAGATTCACTGGCGAAGGCTTCAGCAATGAGCGTGTGAGGGATGACTACACGAACCTGTCCTGGGTGCTCAAGCAGTTGATTAGTATCTCCGGTGGCGATATCAACAAATTGCCCCCGGACTACAGTCAATTCCTCTTGCTCTTGACGAAGGACAACCTTACGACGGAAGATGAGTTCTTGATTGTAAACAATGCTGCTCTGCTGCCCTTGAAAAACCGGTATTTATTTTTATTCAGTTTTATCATCTTTGACTGTTTGTTGTTGTCACCACAGGCTCATTTGGTTACTTGTGTTCACAGCACTGAGGTCTTCCTGATGCTACACGATAGAATTGTCAATTATCTTGGTCAGAAAAAACGAGCAAAGAAGAAGAGAATACTGTACAATCTCCCCTACAAGAACGACTGGTTGGATACTGCCATGGCAAATGCAAAGATCAACCAGTGGGTTGTAAATGTTAAAAACGAGTACAAAAGGACCACAATCGGTCTACTGCGTCTCAACAGAAATGTAAGAAGCCACTTGCATGAGTACGGCCATGATGACGATATTGAGGAAATTCTGTATTGTGAATGGCCCATGCTGCTCATCGCCATGGAGAAACAATTACACTTGGAAGGTGAGCTCCAAGACACTGACATCGAAAACAAGTTCGGCTAGCCGTTCTGCTGCAAAACAGATGAAAGATGTATTCTGCATTTCCATGGGTTGGTAATGGTAAGCTAATGTTCTTCAATCTTCAGTGCAGAAGTTTATGGTGAATTGGTGATGGAGTGATATGCTTACCTGGAGCCTGGTTTATGTAATAGGCTAGTTGCTTTCTCTTGTCTCGTCAATTCTGAAGGCAAAGCCGGTCAGCTTTATAAAGTGTGCTGTAAAAAGTAAAACATCGCCCTAAAACTCTAAAATTATGCTGTAAACTTGACTTGCCATTGAGTTTGCATTCATCCTTTAATCTCTGATTCTTATAAACAATCTCTATTGCATCAGTAAGCAACGCTCGGAATATTCTTCCGAAACACTTGCAGATACATATCTGAAGTATTGTCACACTTGAGTTTTATGAGAGTGATTATATCTGAAGTACTCTTCTAACCCCGATCCCACCACTGGGGGTACTCTTTCATCACCCAGGAAAGCACAGGTTAAAGGGTAGGGGACCATTTTCCTTTAAAAAAAGGAGCCGGTTGGGAATCTCTTTCAAGTATCTTTTCTAGCTGACAGTTTTTTCTAATAATTCGTACATTTGGTCTGCCTAACAATACCAAGTTGCTTTAATCCCTCCCGGAGTTCAACAGGGGTAAGGCCTATATAATATTGAGGAAAAAGAATGCACTCCGAGCTTTCTTACGTCAAGGTTGTCCATACTTACCCTGTTACCTAGCCATGT
Organism: Miscanthus floridulus; assembly: GCF_019320115.1. Taxonomy (NCBI): domain Eukaryota; kingdom Viridiplantae; phylum Streptophyta; class Magnoliopsida; order Poales; family Poaceae; genus Miscanthus; species Miscanthus floridulus. The sequence continues at coordinate 3,654,973 of NC_089597.1, forward strand.
TTAAACCTGAACGTCGTCCATACTGAACGGGTAAAATATGCAAAACAAACACGGTTATACGCCTTGATCGTCGATTCAATAATAGATAGTAGTGTATCAATCCGTTCTCTGCACGGACTATAATCTTAAAAATTAAGTTTTAAAAATTAAGTATATAGTTTATGTTTAGAGAGATGGGTGTGTTCTTACACTGCTTTGAAATCCATTTATGATTTTATCATGTTTCAACTTTATAATTTAGTTAATGCGAAACCACCGTTCGCTCCTGCTCTAGACTATGTTAGGTAAAAGGAAAAATAAATAAACTAAAAGAAAAGAAAAAATTCAAAAACAAATGAAAGACGACACTGATCCTGATTCTAACCCTCAGGCTTGTGTTGATGGCTGGTTAAACATATAAAACTTATTAAACTTCAATTAGATTTAAAATATTTGGAAAGACTTACATGTAGTAATTATGTGCTAATAAAACATGCCAAATTAAGAGCAAGTACATTGGCGTTGTCTCGTAGACGGTCTCATATAGTACCATGTAATTTTAAGACGACTTAATAGACATGTACAATGGTTGTCTTTTAAATTGTATCGTAATAACTCACAATTTCTTAATTTATGCAAACAATAAAAATAAAGTTGTGAGTTGCATAACACCAACTCATACAATGGTCCAGTCAATAGTTATCGGTGCAGAAAGTAACCAATATATAAATATTTGTAGTTTTGCCATAGGTTGTGATCGGATGTGGCCTAGCACTCAATGACACAGGGTTTATATTGGTTCAGGCAACGTGCCCTACGTCCATTTTGAGTCGGTCGGTGACTTTATTCCTAAGCTCAGGTGCTCGAAGTTTGCTGTGGGGTTACAAACGAGAGGGAGTAAGATGGGGGTGCAAGTGATCCGGTCGGACTCTGGACTGAAGGGCCGAGAGAGACGGGAGCTCCTGCGTGCGCTAAGTATTTGAGCGTGTGCTTTGTTGCAATTGTTCAAATCGTAGGTTGTTCGACTCTGTGATTCGATCGTCCTGAATTGCCTCGTATTAGGAGAGAGTGCATCCCCTTTTATAGATGAAGGAAACGGCCTTACAAGTGAGAGAGGAAGAGTGTGTGTATGCTAATAAGTCTTGTTGCCCACGCCGTCGGATACAAGATGATTGTAGGCGCCCACAACACTGTTTATGTTAGACGCATGTGGGAGGTTTTACCATATTCACCATGTATGGCAAATGACAGCGCCCACAACACTGTTGATGCCCAGAGGCATGTGGGGAGTTTTACCGTGTTCGTCTGGTATGGGAATTGATGGCGCCCACAACACTATAGGGCAAACATCGGCGCCCACAACATTGCTTGGGTTCTGACATGCCTGGAAGGTAGCAGAGCACCCTTCTGACATTTCATGTCGGTACTGTCCTACAGGTGTACAGGGTATGGTCTTTGGTATTGTGGTTTCACTTGAGTGCCCTGCTTTATTTGCTCCACCCGTTTCCTAGGTCCTCACCGAGCGGGCGTCTCCGGTCGATTGGTCCCAGTCGGCTCCAACTGCGCCAGTCAGAGGAGAGCTGTAAGCAGAGGTTTGGTGCATCCCTGGTCGTAGAAGCAGGTCAGAGTCGGAAGCGAACGCCGTTCCTCTTTGGCCAGGCCTTTCGATCGGAGAGGTGGGCCGGAGTTGGAAGCGAACGTCGTCCCTCCTTGGCCAGGCCTTCCGGTCGGAGAGGCGGGCCAGAGTCAGAAGCAAGCGTTGTCCTTTCCTTGGCCTAGGCCTTCCGGTCGGAGAGGCGGGCTGGAGTCAAAAGCGAGTGTTGCCATTTCCTTGGCCAGGCCTTCCGGTCGGAGAGGCGGGCCAAAGTTGGAGATTGGATCGCCTTTCTAGCCTGTCGTTAGGTTTTTGGGTCGGCCCAGGAGTTGCGTGTCGTTCGCAACGCCGTCTGCTAGGCTGAGCTTTTGCTGGGAAGCAGGTCCATGAGGGATCCTAGGTTTATGAACCCGACAGGAGCCCCCGAGCCCCTGGGCGATTCGGGTAGAATCGTTTAGGAGATTTTTGTCATGACACCGAGCCTCCGAGCGATTCGGGTAGAATCGTCTGGTAGTTTTTCGTTTTGCCAGTGGGGGAATTTCTCGTTTCGACAGCGGGTGCGTGCGAGCGCACCCGCGGGTGTAGCCCCCGAGCTCCCGGGCGATTCAAGCAGAATCACCTAGGGGTTTTGTCAGCGGGCGTGTGTGTGTGCACCTTGGTGGGCGTAGCCTCCTCTTTCTAGTTTCTAACCCATCATTTCCAGGAGCACGGTCCCAGGCGTTTGGTCGAGGCCGAGGGACTAGGCGAGATAGAGTCATCAACCAGGGCATCGGGCGCGCCGAGGGATCGGACGAGATGGACTCACGGATCTAGACGTCGGGCGTAGCCGAGGGACAGCCGAGGGATCGAGCGAGTCGGAGTCGTGGATCTAGGCGTCCAACACATAAATATTTGTAGTTTTGTTGTACGTTGTGATCGGGTGTGGCCTAGCACTCAATGACACAGGGTTTATACTGGTTCAAGCAACGTGCCCTACGTCTAGTTTGAGTCGGTCAGTGACTTTATTCCTGAGCCCAGGTGCTCGAAGTTTGCTGTGGGGTTACAAACGAAAGGGAGTAAGATGGGGGTGCAAGAGGTCCGATCGGACTCTGGACCGAAGGGCCGAGAGAGACGGGAGCTCCTACATGTGCTAAGTATTTGAGCATGTGCTTTGTTGGAATTGTTCGAATCGTAGGTTGTTCGACTCTGTGAATTGATCGTCCTGAATTGCCTCGTATTGGGAGAGAGCGTATCCCCTTTTATAGATCAAAGGGATGGCCTTACAAGTGAGAGAGGGAGAGTGTACGTATGCTATTAAGTCTTGTTGCCCACGTCGTCGGGTACAAGATGACTGTAGGTGCCCACAACACTGTTTATGTTGAACGCATGTGGGAGGTTTTACCGTATTCACCATGTATGGTAAATGATGGCGCCCACAACAGTGTTGATGCCTAGAGGCATGTGGGGGGTTTTACCGTGTTCACCTAGTATGGGAATTGATGGGACCCACAACACTGTAGGGCAAACGTCGGTGCCCACAACACTGCTTGGGTTCTGACATGCCTAGAAGGTGGTAGAGCACCCTTCTAACATGTTCTATCGGTACTGTTCTGTAGGTGTACAGGGTACGGTCTTTGGTATTGCGGTTTGACTTGAGTGCCCTGTTTATTTGCTCTGCCCATTTCCTAGGTTCTCACCGAGCGGGCGTCCCCGATCGGTTGGTCCTAGTCGGCTCTAACTACGCCAGTTGGAGGATAGCTGTAAGCAGAGGTTTAGTGCATCCCCGGTCAGAAAAGCGGGTTGGAGTCGGAAACGAACGTCGTTCCTCTTTGGCTAGGCCTTTCGATCAGAGAGGCAGGCTGGAGTCGGAAGCAAACATCGTCCCTCCTTGTCCAGGCCTTCTAGTCGGAGAGGCGGGCCAGAGTTGGAAGCGAGCGTTGTCCTTTCCTTGGCCTAGGCCTTCGGGTCGGAGAGGCGGGCTGGAGTCGGAAGCAAACGTTGCCCTTTCCTTGGCAAGGCCTTCCGGTCGGAGAGGCGGGCCAGAATTGGAGATTGGATCGCCTTTCTGGCCTGTCGTTAGGTTTTTGGGCCAGCCCAAGAGTTGCGCATCATTCGCAACGCCGTCTGCTGGGTCGAGCTTTTGCTGAGAAGCAGGTCCATGAGGGACCTCGAGTAGAATCATCTGGGGGATTTTTGTCTTGACAGCGGGTGCGCGCGAGCACACCCGCGGGTGTAGCCCTCGAGCCCTCGGGTGATTTAGGTAGAATCGTCTAGGGTTTTTTTGTTTTGCCAGCAGGGGAATTTCTCGTTTCAACAATGGGTGCACATGAGCGCACCTGCGGGTGTAGACCCCGAGCCCCCAGGCGATTCAGGCAAAATCGCCTAGGGGGTTTTGTCAGCGGGTGTGTGTGTGAGCACCTTGTTGGGCGTAGCCTCCTCTTTCTAGTTTCTGACCCATCGTTTCTAGGAGCACGGTCCTAGGCATTTGGTCGTGGCCGAGGGACTGGGTTAGATGGAGTCATCAACCAGGGCGTCGGGCGCACCGAGGGATCATACGAGATAGACTCGCAGATCCAGGCATCGGGCGCAGCCGAGGGATCGAGCGAGTCAGAGTCGCTGATCTACGTGTTGGGCGCGCCAAGGGATCAGGCGAGTCAGAGTCACGGATCCAGACGTTGGGCGCACCAAAGGATCGGGCGAGTCGGAGTCGCAGATCCAGGCATCGGGCGCACCGAGGGATCGGCCGAGATGGACTCACGGATCGAGCGTCGAGCACAGCCAAGGGATTGGTGAGTCAGAGTTGCAGATCTAGGGTGCTGGGAGCAACCGAGGTCATGCCAAGGTGTTGGGTGTCCTGAGCCCCTGAGCCTCATTGGGCTCGGTAGGGGTCGGTTGAGTTTCGCGCGTTACCTCATCTGTGGTTTCCACAACCAGAGGGGCTGAGCTAACATTGCTTGCCTAGATGGCTCGATTGACGCGCTTAGTGAACTCACTAACGGGTACGTTCGAGTGGAATCCGGGTCCGTCGTTCATGACAGGGTCGGCATAGCTCTCATGTGGCATTTCACTACTCCTTAACCCGCATCCTAGTAGATGCCTGAGTCATTCCAGAGACCGACCCAGGTGACCTACTGGCCTCCCTATGATGGAGATTCTGTGGGTATGGCTCGAGGTTAGGATCAAACAAGAAGGTTGAGATGACCCTGTCTGCTTTGGAGCAGACTGGGCGAGGGCCGCTGGGGCTCATCTACATTTTCTCCCCTGGCTCTGTTTGACATGAGGTGACCTCAAGCCCTTCATGGGCTGACCTTCAAACCCTGATCGGTCGTTGCTCATGTTGAATGAGGCAACTGTCGCTTCATGACGCAACACGAAGCGTTGTGATGCATTAATTGCATATGCGATGCTTCGGATGTATGGGATGAATGAATGACTTGTATGAATGAATGTGTGAATGTGTTTATGAGAATGGATGAATGAATGTTTATGCATTCAGAAAATAAAATGAAGTAAGTGGGATTGATAGAGTTACCTTAATGACTCGAGTGACAGGCTTTGGAGAGCTTTTATCAGAGATGTCCGAATGGGATCCACGCTAGTCAGTCATGACGGAGTCAGCGTGGCCTGCATGGGGCATCCCTCTGCTCCTTACCTATCTCTCGGTGTTCACCTAAGCCATCCGATCGACTCAGGAAGCTCGTTGGTCTCTCCTAGGCGGAGATCCCATTGTTGGGCCATTCCAAGTCTTGCATGGGAAGGCGGAGGACCACCTACGTGCAGTTGTGCCTTGTTTCCCATGCCCAGCGTGCGATAGTGGTGGGCGATACCCAGGCCACGCCCCATCTAACCAGACATCGTCTCATCGGGTAGGGTGCGTCCCATCGGTCAGGGCGCATCCCGTCGTATCCCATTCGCATTGAATGGGGGAAGGGAGAGGGTTTCTCGCCCCAATCCTTCACCTTTCCTCAACTACTATGCCTCCTCTTTAAATAGGGGAAGGGAGAAGGCTTTCGTCCTGTTCCTTCACATATTTCCCAACTGCCACCTTTCCTCCTTCCTTCTTGCCAAGAGCGTTCGTGTGTCACCGCGGTTCCTAGGAAAAAAGGGGCGAGCGAGGGAGAGGAGAAACTCATAGATCCGTTTGCGAATCCGGAGTGCAATGTCGAGCTGGAGGTCATCTTGTGTGAGCGAGTCGGTGCTGGCCGCCTTTGCCGAGAACGGGGTGCTGCTGCCGAAGGAGACGATGCACTAGAGGGCTCCTGCGGGGGAGGATTTCCTATGACCTTGGGCCGGTGAGGTTGTCTCCTTCCTCGCCTTCCATGAGCGTGGGTTAGGATACCCCATGCACTGGTTCCTCCATGGGCTCCTTAATGAGTAGGGTCTGGAGCTGCAGCACCTCAACCCGACTATGGTGCTGCATATCGCTAGCTTCATTACCGTGTGCAAGGCCTTCCTCGGGATGGAGCCGCACGTGGACTTCTTCTGGTAGATCTTCTCTGGGCAAGCTTTGTCGGAGCGGAAGCTGCTTAGGATCGCGCTGGTGGGGGGCTTCACGCTGTAGAAGAAATCGAGCGCGTCGGGCGCCTACCCCATAGACTCCCCCTGCGACTCCAACCGGGGGTGGCATAGGGAGTGGTTCTACATCAAGAACCTGGCAGAGGCGCCATTCCTGTCATTCACCGATAGAAGGCTAAAGAGGTGGGATAGCTGGTTGTGGGCCCTTCCAGCCGACAAAACAAGCTAGAGGTCATTGGAGCGGAGCTGTAGAAGCTGGTGCAGTAGGGCCTCGATGGGCTGTGGGTGTTCCACACCTTCTTCCACCATTAGGTCACCCCACTGGCGGAGAGGACACAGCCAATGTGGATGTTCACCGGCCCGACGGACCCCAACCGCACGTCACCAGAGGAGTTGGCGAAGGACGAAGTCTAGAGCCGTCTAGACCGGGTGCTGCAACTGAGGCCCAAAGGGTCCCTCGATGGAAAGCCCGGAGCTCTTCATGCTTCGAAGCTGTCCAACCTGGTATATTCTCCTCTCCTTACTTCATGTCCCTTTTGATCCTGCTCTCTTGTAATCTTGACTTCAAGTTGTCCGTTTCATAGGGACTCGAACATTACAAGTCCCGGCCGCATCTCCCGAAGGGGCCAGAGGGCACGACTCGGTAGGTGGCCCTAAAGGAGGCGGTGGATGGCCAAAAGAAGAAGAGAGCTGAGAAGGCTCAGAGGAGGCACCAGAAGGACTAGGATATCGCCAACGCATGTGGGCCGGGGAGAATAGGAGCGACATCGAGGCGGAGCTTGAGTCGGAGGATCCCACAGAGATGGGTGACGATGTGATCTCCTCCAAGGATGAGGGGGACCGGAAGGTCGTCGTGACCTCGGTGGAGTGCCATGAGCCTATGGCCACGTCTGCTAGCAGAGGACGGGATGTGGAGAGGCACGGCGATGTTCCCATGCCAAGAAAGTGTGCCGCCAGTTTGAACGCTATCAGCGAGCGAGAGGCGAAGCGAACGCGGTCACCACGCTCTTCGGAGGCATCGCCGGCCTTGTCCCCACCTGCTCCGGGCATGGCAGGGCTGGCCAAGCAGTCGGAGGAGCGATCTTGCACTCACACATCATCAGGGCCGGCGTCAGCGCACGACCCACAATGGAGGGATAACCCGCCAGCTGCTCCGGTTGGCGCGCCCCAAGTCAGAGGTCGTGGCGATTCGCGGGCCGATCAGGAGCCGGACGGATCAAGCCCCCCCCATCGAAGTGAGGGGGCGTGTCTCATGACCTATGAGCGGCCCTCATCTAGCAGGCCCGTTGCTAGTGGGTCGGGGCTTTAGAGCCCTGCCGCTGGTGTCCCGGTATGTATTCTCTGTTTCTTTTTGATCTCATAGTTTGAGTTTTTTAGTGTGATTGACCTATACTTGTTTGATAGCGGCCAAATATTGATGGGGTTGAGCATCGCCTCGACTCCCATGCAGGAGGAGTGGAGGCCCACCTTGCATCGCGTCGCGACGAGTAGCGGGGAGAGCGGGCGGCGGCGGTGCAACCTTCCCCTTTAGGGGCTATGCCCCCCCGGCCGGTCACAAGTATGGTGGCGGTGGCGGAGGTGATGGTGGCAATCCTAGTGGCGGCGGAGGCTATGTTGGAGGTGAACCTCACGATCCCTCCTACACTGACTACGGTGGAAGAGGTGAGGGAGACCGGGCTCCCTGCCTTGCCGGTTGGAGGGCCACATGGCTCGCCCTCCCGATCGGAGCTGGAGGTGTCAGGGGGAGATGCGGCTAGGCCAGAGGTGGAACGTCCGCCGGTGGGCCATAAAATCGAGGTAGTGGAGGTCCCTTCCGACGATGAAGCAGGTGACAGGGTGGAGTCGCCGGCGCCGTCGCAGGAGCTGGTGGTGGTCCAATCGTCGGTTGGGCCTTCTAGCAAGCTAGGGCTGAAAGCATCTAGGCCTCTTGTTGGGTTTTGGTGATTAATAACAATACAAGATTACTATGACTAACGTGTATTTTGCAGAGGCAATTAAGTTAGGTCATGGTAATAGAGATCAATTGGGCAATCAAGGTTGTCATGCCCCTACGATGGAAATCGTTTTGGTTTTCAAAGGATGGACGACAAGGTTAAGGATGACTAGTTCTAAGTGTCGATTGGAGTTGGAGTGACACTTAGAGTAGTTTAGGACTTTGTTTTTCCTTTGGCCATACTATTAAGGGGGGTATGGACGGGTAGCTTGACCTAGGTGAGTCTAGTGAGTTAGGTGTGGTGCACACTTGTTAAAACTAGCACTGGTAGCTCCACAACAACCCTATGATCCTATGGAGCAAACTTCATTCACATATGTTTGAGAGTTGGTAGTGAATGGAGGGTCAAATGCTGACCGGACGCTGGCTCTGGTGCGACCAGACGCTGGCCACAGGGTCCGGTCAGTTCATTTGATCAAGAGACTGAGTTCGGTGCGACCGGATGCTGGAGTGCTCAAGTGACCGGACGCTGAGAGGTAGCGTTCGGTCGACTCCAGTAAGGTTCTAGAGAAGAAAATCTGCGACCGGATGCGTCTGGTCAATACTGACCGGACCCTGAGGATCCAGCGTCCGGTCGAGTACAGTAAGCATCCAGTGAGGGTTTAATGCAACCGGACACGTCCGGTCAGTGGTGATCGGACCCTGTCAGCGTCCGGTCAACACTTTAACACTGGTGTGTGGGTTGAACTGACCGAAGCGTTCGGTCAACATGACCGGAGCATCCGGTCACCCCGCAGAAGCTCATAACGGTTAGTTTTTCAGGCTGCCTTATAAATAGAAGCTCCACTCGTGTGTGGAGTCACTTTTGCTCATTCCAACAGCTGAGAAACATGTTTGTGAGTGCCAAGAAGAGCAAGGTCCTAGTGAGGTGATTGAGATTCATGAATCCAAGAGAGTAGCCTCATTAGTGAATCAAGAGTAGCAAAGTGTGCATCCACCATTCTCATTAGGCTTCGCGTGGTCAAGTGAGAGTTCGTGCTTGTTACTCTTGGTGATTGCCATCACCTAGATGGCTTGGTGGTGATTGGGAGCTTGGTGATCACCCGGCGGAGCTTGTGGGTGACCCAACTCAAGTTATGAGCGGTTTTAGGTGATTCGTCATGACGGAGTGTCAAAGAATCAACCCGTAGAGAGCACTTGATCCTTGCGCGGATCAAGGGGGAGCTACACCCTTGCGCGGGTGCTCCAACGAGGACTAGTGGGGAGTGGCGACTCTCTGATACCTCAGCAAAACATCGCCGTGTTCCTCTCTCTCTATTTACTTTGAGCATTTACTTTGAGCAATTCAATACTTGTCTTTACATTCATAGAATTGTCATGCTAGAGTAAGTTTGGAACATAGGTTGCAAGTCCGTTGTGCGTTCGATTAATAGAAACATTTTTCTAGGCACAAGGGGTTAATTGGGCTAACCATAGGTTTTAATTATTGCAAGAAAATTTAGAATTAGCCCAATTCACCCCCCCTCTTAGGCATCTTGATCCTTTCAATTGGTATCAGAGCCTCGTGCTCATGTTTTTAAGCTAACCGCTTAGAGCAAGATGTCTCATGGGGATGGACCTCCTATCTTTGAGGGAGATGACTTTCCATATTGAAAAATCCGCATGGAGGCATACTTAGAAGCTCTAGACATTGGTATTCTTACAGCCACCTCACAAGGATTCCCAAAACCTCAGGATGCTACTAACTTACAAGACGATGAGGTTAATTATGAAAAATGGAATGCAATAGGCTCGATACACCATCTTTAGAGGTCTTTGTAAAGATGTGTTCAAAACCGCGTAAGGAACCACAAAGACACCATGCACTATGGTCGGATGTTTGTGCGCTCCATGAGGGAACCAAGAGTGAGCGTGAGGGAACGCTATCATCTTGTGATTAAAAGCTAAATTCATTTGAGATGCTTCCCAAAGAATGTGCTAATGAGATGTATTCACGTTTGAATGTTCTTGTAGAGGAAGTCAATGGGCTTGGACTTACTCAAATGTCACCATCCGACATTGTGAGAAGATCTTGAGTGTCCTCCCTATTGACAAATATGGGCACTTGTGACCGTGCTACACCAAGGTGATCTTTCACCGCTACACCGACACAAATCTTGGGAAAGATCAATGCTCATGAGATGTATATGCACATCATGCCACAAGATGGCTCATCCTCTACCAAGAAGAAAGAGAAAGGACTTAGCATTCAAAGCTAGCCAAGGGACAAGGGCAAAGCAAGACTTGAGTATGAGAGCTCAAATGATGAAGAAGATGAAGATGAAAATCTTGCTCTCATGGTGAAGAAAGCCGCCAAGATGCTAAAGAAGCTAAACAAGAGTGGCATCAAGTTCGATGGCAAGAAGAAGAAGTTCTTCACAAGCTCTAGAAGAAAGCCAATCTCCAAAATGGATTGCTTCAATTGTGGTGAACTTGGTCATCTAGCACATCAATGCCCCAAGCCCAAGAAAGACAAGTTCAAGAACAAGAACAAGGGCAAGAAAGATGACTCAAGTAATGAAGATGGAGATGAGAAGAAGAAGAACAAGCCATACAAGAAGAGAGATGGCAAAAAGAGAGACTTCCACAAGAAGAAGAGTGGAAAGGCCTACATCATCAGTGATTGGCTCACGGACATTGAATCATCTAGTGGATCATCCGATGATGATAGTGACAATGAGAAGGTGGCCGCCATTGCTATTGATCTTCCATCTTCACCGCCACCATCGCCATCATCCTCTACACACCTATGCCTTATGGCCAAGGGTGAACGCAAGGTAACTAATAGTGATGATAGTAGTGATGATGAGCAAGCTAGTGATGATGATAGTGATAGCGATGATGATGATTCACCTTCATATGATGATCTTGTCAAAATACTAAGAAAATACACTAAGATCATTAGAAAGAGTAGAGCTAAAAATGAAAAGCTTGATGCTAAAAATGACTCACTCTTAGCAAAATGCGATACATTGGAAAAGGCTAATGTTGAGCTTAGAGAAACAATGATGCTATATCATCCAAACTCAAGGAGCTCAAATCTTATAAGAAAGAGCTTAAAGATAAACATGATAAACTTGAGTGGGTGCACAATGAGCTCATCACTAGCCACAACAAGCTAAAAGATGAGTATACAACTCTTAAGATCAATCATGATACTCTTGTTATTGCTCAAGAATTTTTACCAAATGAACCACATGATGCTACTAACCATGTTGTTAAGATTGATATAGCTACATCATGTGATGATTTGATTGATGAGAGCATTGAGCAAGGATCCAGTGGCAAAGGCAAGCAAGTGGTTGAGTTGCAATGACTATGATGAATATGTCAAGCTCAAGAACACAAATGAAAAGCTCATGAAAGATCTTGAAGAAATGAAAAGCCACAACACCATTGTGCTAGAAACTCTTGATCATGACAAAGAGTTGATCCTTGAGAATGAGAAGCTCAAAGAAGAAAACAAGAAGCTCAACGAGAGAAGAAAGATGATGCTCTAAAGGAAGAAAATAAGAAGCTCAAGTTGGAGAAGAGCATCTCAAGATTGGGTTGAGCAAGTTTGCTAGAGGCAAGCACCTCCAAAGTGAGCTACTCATGAACACCGTTATGAAGATGGATAGAAGTGGCATTGGATATGTGGCAAGTGTAGAGAAGAAGAAGGCTCAAGTTCAACAATAACAATCAAAGCCAAAGCCAAAGCCAAAGAGATGTTTTGAGTGTGGACAAGAAGGCCACTTTGCTCATGAGTGCCAAACTCCACCGCCACAACCCTTGCCCAAGCATGCTAGACCCTTTGCCTTCAATGCTCACTACATGCTTAGAAAGAACTCTAGTGGGAAGATGAAAGTCATGTTCTTAGGTCCCCCTAACAAGAATAGGCCTAAGAAAATTTGGGTGGCTAAGTCACTTGTTGAGAAGGTGAAGGGCCCTCAACAAGTTTGGATTCCTAAAGCTTGAATCTCTTGTGCATAGGTGAACTACAAGACCGGTGGAAGTCATTGGGTTATTGATAGTGGTTGCACTCAACATATGACCGATGATCCTCGTATGTTCACCTCACTAGATGAAGAGGTAGATGGACAAGAGAAAATAATATTTGGAGATAATTCAAAGGGCAAGGTTAAAGGATTGGGCAAAGTGGCAATATCAAATGATCATTCCATCTCCAATGTGCTATATGTTGCCTCATTGAGCTTTAACTTGCTATCCGTTGGACAATTGTGTGATCTTGGCTTCAAATGTTTGTTCACCGAGAAGGAGGTTGTTGTATCCAAGGTAGATGATAATCAAGTGATATTCAATGGATTTAGATACAACAACTTATATCTAGTGGACTTCACCTCCAAAGATGCAAATTTGAAGACTTGCCTATTCACCAAAACAACACTTGGGTGGCTATGGCATAGAAGACTTGCTCATGTTGGTATGAGTTCACTCAAGAAGCTTATGAAGAATGATTTGGTGAGAGGGTTGAAGGATGTGAAGTTTGAAAGGACAAACTTTGTAGTGCATGTCAAGCCGCAAGCAAGTTGCAAATACTCATCCAACCAAAGCTTTCATGTCAACCACAAGAGTGCTAGAACTCCTACACATGGATTTATTTGGACCAACAACATACAAGAGTTTGGGAGGGAATCTCTATTGTCTTATGATTGTTGATGACTATTCAAGGTATACATGGGTATTCTTCCTTCATGACAAATCCGAAGTTGCATCTTGCTTCAAGAAGTTTGCCAAGAGAGCTCAAAATGAATTTGAAGTGAAGCTCAAGAAGATAAGAAGTGACAATGGAAAAGAATTTGACAACACAAACATTGAAGCTTATTGTGATAAAGTTGGGATCAAGCATGAAGTCTCCGCAACTTATACTCCTCAACAAAATGGTGTAGTTGAGAGAAAGAACCGGACTTTGATCACTCTTGCAAGGACAATGCTAGATGAGTACAACACCCTCAAAGCTCTATGGGCGGAAGCAATCAACACCGCATGCTATGCATCAAACTGCCTATTCCTTCAAAAGTTCTTTGGCAAGACACCTTATCAGTTGCTCAATGGGAAGAAGCCGGACGTCTCCTTCTTTAGGGTGTTTGGTTGCAAATGCTACATCTACAAGAAGCGGCAACACCAGGGAAGTTCCAAAGATATTGTGATATTTGTTTTCTTGTTGGTTACTCATCAAAGTCCAAAGCATATAGAGTATTTAATCATGCCACCGGCTTGGTTGAAGAAACATATGATGTGGAATTTGATGAATCTAACGGCTTCCAAGGAGCACATGAGAATCTTGATGATGTAGGTGATGAACCATTGAGGGAGGCTATGAAGAACATTCTGGTTGGAGACATCAAGCCTAAAGATGATGAAGATGATGTACAAGTGATAAATCCACCCTCTTCATCAAATGTACCACAAGATGGCAAAAAAGATGGGAGAGTAGAAAATAAAGACACTCATATCTCCCATGAGCAAACGGTGGTACAAGCACAAGATATTGATGCTCCACAACCTCCTCCTCAAGTGGTCAATAGAAGAAATACACCTCTCCTACAAGATCATCCACAAGATCTCATCATAGGGAGTCCATCAAAGGGTGTAATGACTCGATCTCAAAAACTTGCTTCATTTATTGCTCATCACTCTTTTGTCTCTTGTTATGAGCCTACCAAGGTAGAAGAAGCTCTTAAAGATCCAGATTGGATCAATGCCATGCATGAAGAGTTGAATAACTTCACTCGCAATGAAGTTTGGACTCTTGAAGAGTGACCAAAAGGTGCAAGAGTCATTGGAACAAAGTGGGTGTTCTACAACAAGCAAGATGATCAAGGTGTTGTTGTGAGGAACAAGGCAAGACTAGTTGCAAAGGGGTTCTCCCAAGTTGAAGGTTTGGATTTTGGAGAGACCTTTGCACCGGTTGCAAGATTAGAAGTCATCCGTATCCTACTTGCATATGCATCACATCATGAAATGAAACTATATCAAATGGATGTGAAAAGTGCATTTTTAAATGGCTTTATTAATGAACTAGTCTATGTTGATCAACCTCTCGGGTTTGAAGACCCTAGATATCCTAATCATGTTTATAGGTTGTTCAAGGCACTATATGGGCTTAAGCAAGCCCCAAGAACTTGGTATGAGCGCATTCGGGACTTCCTCATTGAGAAGGGCTTCACCATTGGGAAGGTCGACACCACACTATTCACCAAGAAGCTTGATGGCATATCTTCATTTGTCAAGTATATGTTGATGATATAATCTTTGGTTCATCAAATGAAGACTCATGCAAAGAATTTGATGAATTGATGTCAAAGGAGTTCGAGATGTCCATGATTGGTGAGCTTACATTCTTTCTTGGTTTTGAAGTCAAGCAAATGAAAGAAGGCATCTTCATCTCTCAAGAGAAATACACAAAAGATCTTCTCAAGAGATTTAAGATAGATGGATGTAAGCCAATCAAGACACCAATGCCTACCAATGGACATCTAGACCTAGATGAGGGAGGTAACCCGGTTGATCAAACTCTCTACCGTTCTATAATTGGTAGCTTGTTATATTTAACCGCATCTAGGCCCGACATCATGTTTAGTGTGTGTATGTGTGCTAGATTTCAAGCTAGTCCTAAGGAAACACATTTAATTGCAGTAAAAAGAATCCTTAGGTATCTTAAGCATACACCAAGCATTGGCCTTTGGTATTCCAAAGGAGCTTTATTTGAATTAATTGGCTATTCCGATTCGGATTACGCCGGATGCAAAGTTGATAGAAAGAGCACATCCGGAGGGTGCTATTTGCTTGGTAGATCACTTGTGTCTTGGTCCTCCAAAAAACAAAATAGTGTGGCTTTGTCCACCGTCGAAGCGGAATACATTGCCGTGGGTGCTTGTTGTGCACAAATATTATACATGAAACAAACTTTGCTAGACTATGGTGTAGTTCTAGAAAAGGTACCTCTTTTGTGCGATAATGAAAGTGCGGTAAAACTTACAAATAATCCGGTTCAACACTCTCGCACCAAGCACATAGATATCCGCCATCACTTTCTAAGAGATCATGTTGCTAAAAATGATATATCACTAGAAGGCGTAAGAACCGAAGATCAATTAGCGGATATCTTCACTAAACCGCTAGATGAGGCTACATTTTGTAGATTGCGGAATGAGCTCAATGTACTTGATTTTAGTAACTTCACTACAAGATGAGCTTGTGTTGTCCCTTGCATTCATTGTAATATACAACATGTTTGTTTTTTTGTAATGCATATAGGGCTTGTCTAACATGGTTAAGATAACCGCCGAAAAGCGTGTGAAGAAGCTTAACCTTGGATCAAACTTGACAAGCAACTAGATTTACTTACAAAGTATTGCATATGCATGGATGTTCTTTTGTCGTTTTGTTCCATTTGCCCTCTTATTGCCTATTTTCTTAAAAAGAATTATAGCCTAAGGCAAAATATTTTGAAAAATATGAGGGTTTGAGAGAGGTCACTCCCATCAGTCCCAATTGGTGTTTATTTGGATCTTATTCATCTTGGGACTTGATTGGGAACAGGCAGCGCGAAGGATCATTGAAAATTTGCTGGAAAAGGGTGACCGGACGCTGCACCGAACCCTGATGTCCAGCGTCCGGTCAGTTCATAGGAGGTGAACTTGCTGCGAAGGAGTGACCGGACTCTGTGTTTCAGCATCCGGTCAGAAGACGTTCAGCGTCCGGTCGTGTGAAGAAGACGAAGAAGAGTTGACCGGACCCTACCTACGTCCGGTCATGGACCACCGGACGCGTCCGGTCGTGATTCCAGAGGATTTGGACCTCTCTGGAATCGACTGGACGCTGGGTGGTAGCGTCCGGTCAGTAGAAAACGTGTGGAATCAGATCTCTTTCCCTGTTTCCTTCTCTGTTATGCGTGGGGTCCTCATTTAACCACAGCCGTCATGAGCATTCTTGACCTAACCCCGTACGCCGCCTTCACCGAGCCTCCCGTACACCGTGCCCTAGCCGCCATAGCTCTCCTGTGCCTGAGCGCTGCACTGCCGCAACCATCGTCTCCACGTCGCCGCTAGTCCCATGCTGAACCGTCGCCGCCACCTACGCCTTTGTTCCTGCCCGCCACCGCAGAGAGCCCGTGTGCCTGCTTGCGCTGACCACACCGCACCACTACCCTAGTGCCCTACCTCCATGCCAGCGTAGCTTGTGTTGTCTCCATCGCTTCGATAAGGCCCTAACCTAACGCCGTCATACCCTAATCCTGCACTGCTATCAAGCATTGATTTCAAATTGCTTCTAGGGCCATCGATTCATCGCGAACCCTAACCCTAGCCGGTTCCGAGGTTCCTCGCATGACATCTCTTCTTTTCTCGGATCGCCGATCATCAGGTAGCATGCCCGTCGCTTCAATTTCGTACCTACATTGTTTGCTTCCAAGGGTTTTGCATCTACTAGATATACCATATTTATCTATATATCCATCTATTCCATCGTGCAGTGAGTCGGTGCCGTTGAGGTGATAGGTCCAGTTGTTAGTTAACTTGGAGCCAAGCTCGTGAGTATGGATCGAGGCCAAGCCTTGAGAGTGTCAGTGGATAGTTGGTCTTGTCAGCGGCAGTTTTTCTCTTGTCAGATCAGATGGCTCGCACCAAGAACGTTGGTGGTAGTCCAGGAGATGACGATCGGAGGCCCCCACCTCGCTTGCCCGCATGAACCAAAGGCAAGGCGACGAAGTAGGTCACATCTAAGAAGCGGAAGTACCCCAACGCAGAGACAGCGAGAGCAGCAGCAGTCGCTGAGGCCGCAGAGCATGCTAAGAGAGGCGGTGCTCGCAGTGGTGTTGTCATTGTAGATCAGCAGCTTACACCAGCACAGAGGGCAGCAGTTGAGGAGGCTGAGCGTCATCATGGTGGTCCACCTAGGACTGTCATGATGGTAGGACATCGTCTGGCTATTAAGGAGCCTCAGCCTCAGGGGGAGTCCCAGCAGCAGCCACAGCAGCAGCCCCCACCAGCAGAACTTCAGCCAGCTCAGCAGACTCAGGAGGGCCAGCAGGCCGAGGAGATCAAGCAGGCACCCTAGCTACGCCGCTCTGGTCGTACCTATGTTCTAGTCTCACTGAGGCCGCTGACATAGAGGAGGGGATCGTGTCCACTGCCTAGACCACAGGGTCTGCCTCCGGTGGTACACCTTGACTTGAGGGCCACCACGGCCAGATAGGTTCGGCAGCTGAGATTTGTAGAGTTCGAGGTGTGGTTTCCTCCGAGGAGGGATGAGAGAGCAGCAGAGGGTTTCTACACGCCACTGTAGGAGGATTTCTACAATGCTTATCTCAACAGTGGGGCAGTGTTAAGATCTCAGAGAGTCTGTAGTATTGAGGCTATTGTGGCAGCAGCCGGAGAGCATATCCGCCCTTACTTATCATATTTGCTAGGGCTGTCAGATCTGATTAGCCGGATAGGACTATATATACCATCTTGGGTTCGGCAGTTTTATGCTTCGCTCTATGTTGACCCGCAGCATAACTTCATACACTTTGCATTCAGAGGCAGAGACTACATGGTGATGAGTTTCAGGGCCAGGGAGATACTGAGGCTATAGGAGCAGCCTGTCAGATTACATGAGGTATGTTATGGATAGTAGGAGCCTCCTAGGCGTCCTCATGGAGGGTTGGTGCCCCCTACTGATCTTGTGCGCCATTGCTTCAAGGAGCCCTTTGGTGAGGGGTCGAGGAGGAACCCCAGTGACCTTACTCCTACAGCTCGTGTGCTAGAGGCTATCATCAGGAGGACACTTCTTCCCAGGTTGGGATACAGAGAGGGTCTGACTCGCCTACAGCTCTGGCTCCTCAATGCCCTGATGCAGCAGACCGTGTTTAATATTTGGGACCTCCTTCTATCAGAGATGGAGGATACTGTAGTTGAGGGCTTCAAGGGTCGCAGGCAGCTTCCATATGCACATTGGATCACTTTCCTAATGCTTAAGTCTGTGCAGGTTAGGACCCCTGAGATGGTTGCAGAGTACAAAGGTGCCACCACTGAGTTTCTAGCTTATAACATGGCACAAGGGATCAAGCATAGCACACCATAGGCACCCACTCAGCCCAGCTATCATCCAGATGTTCTAGAGTCAGCAGCTCAGCAGGACCAGATTATCAGAGGCATAGCCACTACTGAGGAGGAGCAGCTTGAGGCACAGCAGGAGATGACAGAGTCTAGTGACAGTTCGGATGACGACTATCTGCTGATTCCTCATAAGCCTCCACGCCGACATGATGCAGAGGCCGGCAGTTCTAGCTCAGCTCCACCTGCACCGTAGACGGACCCCGCCTTGATTCCTATTCTTGAGCGAATGCAGCAGGATCAGGCACGACAGGCTTAGGAGACAGCTGCAAACTTTGCACAGTTTTAGGCTCGTCAGGACGAGTTCCAGTGACAGCAACAGATCCTCTAGCAGCAGCAGCAGCAGATGTATCAGTAGCAATTACTCATGCAGCAGCAGCTTATGGGATTTATGTAGCATGTAGTTACAACACTTAGGGCCCCACTACCACAGCCTTCACCCCAGCTTGCACAGCCTGCCACCACTTCGACGACTCCAGCAGTACAACCCAGTGGGCTTCAGAGTTAGGGACAGCCTCCAGCTCCGTTTGCTTCTCCCACAGTTCAGGTGTCCTAGTGGTTGTCCTCACCAGTGGTAGCCCCGTAGTTCACACCATATCATATGGGCTTCTCACCGAATCAGTCATCCTCGCTATTTGTGCCTGATACGTCAGTCTCCAGGAGTCTTGGAGCATCCTTCAGCGAGTTGACAGGCATGCCTACACCGCCACATATGCATACCGCTGGTCCTTCTATAGCAGCCCCTATCGCCGTGACTACTCAGAGGCTCCCTTCGTCTATCGCCTCTTCAGATCCTACGACAGACGTACCAGCAGCATCACAGGCCGCACCTGCCCTAGCTCAGACCCAGACCACTTCAGCGACACTTCTAGCCATAGAGGGTCAGTCAGTACAGAGCTCAGGGTCAGATGATGATGGCGCCCAGTTTCATCTTGCTCCTCGTACCTCAGCACCTAGCTCATCCGCTGTAGCCCTGCCAACCGACCCTTAGGTTTTGGTGTTTGACGCCAAAGGGGGAGAGGGTTCGAGTATGTAGACTTAGGGGGAGCGACTTTTAGGGGGAGCTAGTTATCTATTATTAGCATATTATATACATTTGGAGTTCTATGTGTGTGATACATTATGTATCCATGTTTACTATTATATCTATGTGATGTGATATCTACGTGATTGTGATTTATGACATGTGTGCTCTCTACTTTGAATTCCTTTGTCATATCACTTGTGCAATGCTCATTTGCCTTTGCTTCCGCGTTTACACTCTGATGCAAATGAGCTTTACTACTTGTACTCATGCTTATTTTATATCTTTTGAGTACATCGTGTTGGCTTGGGTCATATAAGTTTGCCTAACACTTTTGTTCTTATCGACAAAAGCTTATATGAACCAAGCCCGTCAAAAACCTCACTCTTTCACATACTCGAGGTGGTATTGTCATCAATCACCAAAAAGGGAGAGATTGAAAGCATCTAGGCCCCTTGTTGGGTTTCGGTGATTAATAACAATACAAGATTACTATGACTAACGTGTGTTTTGTAGAGGCAATTAAGTTAGGTCATGGTAATGGAGATCAATTGGGCAATCAAGGTTGTCATGCCCCTACGATGGAAATCATTTCAGTTTTCAAAGGATGGACGACAAGGTTAAGGATGACTAGTTCTAAGTGTCGATTGGAGTTGGAGTAACACTTAGAGTAGTTTAGGACTTTGTTTTTCCTTTGGTTGTACTATTAAGAGGGGTATAGACGGGTAGCTTGACCTAGGTGAGTCTAGTGAGTTAGGTGTGGTGCACACTTGTTAAAACTAGCACTAGGTAGCTCCACAACAGCCCTATGATCCTATGGAGCAAACTTCATTCATATATGTTCGAGAGTTGGAAGTGAATGAAGGGTCAAATGCTGATCGGACGCTAGCTCCGGTGCGACCGGACGCTGGCCGCAGGGTCCGGTCAGTTCATTTGATCAAGAGACTGAGTTCGGTGCGACCGGACGCTGGAGTGGTTAAGTGATCGGACGCTGAGAGGCAGCATCCGGTCGACTCCAGTAAGGTTCCAGAGAAGAAAATCTGCGACCGGACGCGTCCGGTCAATACTGACTGGACCCTGAGGATCCAGCGTTCGGTCGAGTACAGTAAGCATCCAGTGAGGGTTTAATGTGACCGGACGCGTCTGGTCAGTGGTGATCGGACCCTGTCAGCGTCCGGTCAACACTTTAACACTGGTGTGTAGGTTGAACTGACCGGAGCATCCAGTCAACATGACCGGAGCGTCCGGTCACCCCGTAGAAGCTCATAACGGTTCGTTTTTCAGGCTGCCTTATAAATAGAAGCTTCACTCGTGTGTGGAGTCACTTTTACTCATTCCAACAGTTGAGAAACACGTTTGTGAGTGCCAAGAAGAGCAAGGTCCTAGTGTGGTGATTGAGATTCGTGAATCCAAGAGAGTAGCCTCATTAGTGAATCAAGAATAGCAAAGTGTGCATCCACCGTTCTCATTAGGCTTCGCGTGGTCAAGTGAGAGTTCGTGCTTGTTACTCTTGGTGATCGCCATCACCTAGACGGCTTGGTGGTGATTGAGAGCTTGGTGATCACCCGACGGAGCTTGTGGGTGACCCAACTCAAGTTGTGAGCGGTTTTGGGTGATTCGTCGCGACGGAGTGTCGAAGAATCAACCCATAGAGAGCACTTGATCCTTGCGCGGATCAAGGGGGAGCTACACCCTTGCGTGGGTGCTCCAACGAGGACTAGTGGGGAGTGGCGACTCTCCGATACCTCGGCAAAACATCGCCGTGTTCCTCTCTCTATTTACTTTGAGCATTTACTTTGAGCAATTCAATACTTGTCTTTACATTCATAGAATTGCCATGCTAGAGTAAGTTTGGAACATAGGTTGCAAGTCCGTTGTGCGTTAGATTAATAGAAACACTTTTCTAGGCACAAGGGGTTAATTGGGCTAACCGTAGGTTTTAATTATTGCAAGAAAATTTAGAATTAGCCCAATTCACCGCCCCTCTTGGGCATCTTGATCCTTTTAGGGGCGACCACCCACCTAGTGTGGCCCTGCCCCGAGGACCCGAGGAAGGTCCGATTCAACCTTCGGGATGAGCATGAGGTGCAGCTCTAGGACGTGCTTAGGGGAGAGGGCTCGCGATGGAGTCCGATCTTGCCCAAACCAAGGTGAAGCTAGAGGAGGCCCTGGAGCGGGTCAAGGTCATCCATCAGGCAGTCACTGTCGACCTGCCCCGCGTCGCAGAGGTGAGATTTCTACGTTCGTCCTTGGCTCATTGGTCTTTCGTCGGTCGCCTCAGCATGCTTGCTTCTCGTTTTGTAGGGTTTGGAGGAGATGTCGAGCAGCAAGTATCGTTTCCTCCGGGAGGAGCACGCCCGGGAGGCCGCGATGTCGTGGCGGGTCGCTGAGCTCGAGCGCCAGCTGGAGTCCGCCCGCTGCGAGTCCCAAGACCGGGCTGCGGAGGCGGGGTGACGGAACTGCTCGCGGTGAAGCGGGTGACCTAGGCGCGGGCGACGGAACTGCTCGTGGTGGAGCGGGCGACTGCCGTGAGTGGGGGCTTGACGCGGCGCGAAGACCGAGGCGGCGCTGCAGAAGTCCCTGGCGGAGACCGAGACGGCGCTCCAAAGTTCCCTAGAGGCCCTGGAGTCGGAGCGGAAGTGCTCGCGCTCTGGGGTCGGGTGCTTGGGACGGAGGAGTTGAACGCCCAGTTGCGCGAGCAGGTGACTCGGCAGGCGGAGACCGAGGCGGCGCTCCAAATTCTATATTGTGAATGGCCCATGCTGCTCATTGTCAAGGAGAACATGTTACACTTGGAAGGTGAGCTCCAAGACACTGGCATCCTTAATAAGTTCGGATGTATTCTACATTTCCATGGGCTGGTAAGCTACTATTGTTCAATCTTTTTTTTTTCTAGAACACGACTTTACGTGTATTTCATTAAGGAGAGGTGCCGAAAGAATGGCAAACACAACGTAACTATGGAAAAGCCCCCATAGTGCATGTTACAAAACCACAAAGAGAGTGGTTAGGAACATAGACGATAACATAACATAAAGAAAGGTGAAAGGGAGAGGCCCTCCACCACGAACCTAAACAACTGAACCTGCATAGAAAAATACATCGACACAAAGCTGCCAGCAAAAGAGATGGAGCCGCGGTGGCCAAGCATCCACTAGGAAGCAACGAGACTCCGACGGCAAAGTATCTGCCTAGGCAACACGACAGCAAAGCATCCGTCCGAGAAGAAGGGGTGCCTGCCGGCAAAGTATCCATCCGAACAACAACGACGACGAAGCATCCGTCAAAGAGCAGCGACAGCTGTGAAGTATCCGCTGCGAACAACCAAACGATGGCGGCAGCATCAATTAAGCACGAGCTTGAAGCGCATACAGGCACAGCACAGGAACGAGCGACTCTGGCGAGAGCAACGGGAGATGGCCTGCAGAAGTGCTCCAACGATGCCGAAGGAAGCACACGGGTAGGTCTTTCGACCCAGCCTGCCCCAACGATTAGGAACTTCGACGACCCTTCAAGAAGGTAGATGGCGCGACTGCGCCACCGCCGCCGACCTAGGGAACCCGGGCAGTGTTTTCACCCAGTGTACGTTCACCGGAGCAGGCCATCCGCGACACCCTTAGCAGTAGCAGCACCAACGGCAAACCCGCCTGCCAGATTTGACCGCCGCGCGCTAGTGGCCCGACCTCCGGGAACCGGCAGGCAAGCATGGGCCGGCTGGGGATGTCACGGCAGACGCCGGCCGGCTGTCAGTGACCACCAAGCCCGCCGCCACGGGCCTCCCGATGCGCCGGCACACGCACCACAGCAAGCGCGCCGGCGAAGGCGTCGAGCGCGGCCCACCCGGCCGGCGCAAGGGCCGGCCGGCCACAACGGCGTTCTAGGGAGACGGATCCTCACGCCAAGCAGAGAAGGGGAGCCGCCCCGTCCGCCACGGGCAGGGCGAAGCCGGCCGCCGCTCGGACCGCTGGCCGCCGCCACCCCGGACCCGGCTGCTTGCCGTCCAGTCCCGTGCGAAGCCTGCCGCAGCCGCCCGGAGAGGTCGCAAATCCGGTGATGGGGAAGGCAGATCCGGCCCCCCAGGACCCAGAACCGGCTCGCCGGCCGTCGACTCGCCGGAGAAGCCGAAGGTAGAGGTATGGTGGTGGAGGGGTGGGAGGGAGGGGATGGGGAGGGAGAGAGCCCAACCGCCGCCGTCCGCCGGCCACCGGCGTCGAGCTCTGGCGGCGGCCGGGCCGGCAAAGCGCGGGGGCGGGGGCCTGCGACGGCGCTGGGGAGGACGCCGCCCGAGTCGCCCCCGAGGGAGAGCGACGCGGGGGCCGGTTGACTCTGTCTAAACCTTGTTCTTCGATCTTCATTGCGAAAGTTTATCAGTTTATGGTGATGAAGTGAAATGCTACCTGTTGTTGCTTTATCTGGACACATCAACTTGAAGGTAAAGCCGGTCAGCTTTTGTAAAGCATGCTGTAAGATATCTCCTTAAAACTCAAAAATTATGCTGCAAAATTGACATGGTATTGAGTTTGCATTCATCCTTAATCTCTGATTCTTATAAAAGTCCCTATTGCATCAGTAAGCAACATTGCAAAGCTAGCATCTAGCAATATTCTTCAAAAACACTTGCAGATACATTAAGACCATGAAGACACACTATGGCAAATTCAGGATTTTTTTTTTGCCTCAAATTTTGCATCATCTTTGCCAATAATGAAACATATATAAAAGGTATTTGATTCATCTTATTATTAGGTACCTGACAACCTTTGACAGAATGTTAGAGCACCCGTAGCATGGGAAAAACATGCTTCAATTAAGGGAGAGGAAAAAACATGTTTCAGTTCGAGTGATAAGGTCCAGTCATGGATGCATCCTACTGCATCGCTGATCAAAATTTCATAGATTATTTACGTTATTATTGAAATTTTGGTTTAAGTCTGCTAGATTCGAGGGAGTGATCATCAACAGTGCTGTATAATTTGAGTATAACTGAAGATCCAACCGTTAAAATCACCTACATAGAAAGTTCAGAAAAGCATAGAATAATTAAGATGCATTTGTCGCACTTGAGTTTTATGAAGATGGTTACTCCTATTGAAATACAAGGTATCCAAACAATTTTAGTATCAAAAGGAGTCCGGTAGTAATGTATAGTTTAAAAAGGCATGCATGCATGTCATCGATTTGAGCTATCATTTATAGAAGTCATTTCGTCCAAGATGTTGTTTAAAAAGCATGTATGGATGGAGTTTAAAAGGCAGGCATGTATAGATTGGATTGAGCAATCCAGAATCTTATAATTTAAGATACATTTTGAATCATCGATATCTTTATTTTAGGACCGAGGAAGTACATCTAAGGCCTCGTTCGTTTGTTCCATGTTGAAAACAGGCATGTTTCTCTTTGTGGGCCGGATTGAGTGGATCCCGATGGTTCACTAAAACCTGGTTTGGTTCGATTCCAAGTGTTCCCAAGAGCTTGTTCGGTTAGCTAGGAATATACCTAGGAATTGTTCCAGGTCATCAAATGTTATATAAATTAGCCGATCATTCCTGGTAGAAAATGTTCGAGGGCAGGTTCCTAAAGAACCAAACGAACCAAACCAGGTTTCAGTGGACCATCGGGATCCTAATAAAAATACCTACCTATGCACTTTTTTCTTTGTTCATTTTCTAACACGATACATATATATAGATGCTACTAGGATCATGCTCATGCGTTACAACGGGACAAAAATAAGTCTTCTGTGAATCGGAACCCGGTACGGATTGGGTGCCTTGACAAACAAGCAGACGTGAGCGAGTATTTGTCATGGCACCTGCTGCTTTGAAATGGATCCCGGAACGGGCTGCATAAAAAAAACATTTGACAAATCCATGGGCTACATCTTCAGAAATGAAAACGCAGCATGCAAACAGTCCGTGGAATTTCCACAGTGATCTTCTCCGAGACGCGAAAATGACGGCTCGTCTTCATCATCGTGCTAGCTCAGCTACCAGGGCCCAGTTTAGTTCCCAAAAATTTTGCAAAATTTTTCACATTTCCCGTCACATCGAATCTTTAGACGCATGCATGAAGTATTAAATATAAATAAAAAATAAAACTAATTACACAGTTTAGACGAAATCCACGAGACGAATCTTTTAAGCCTAATTAGACTATGATTAGACACTATTTGTCAAATAACAACGAAAATGCTACAGTACCAATTTTGCCAAAAAATTTGGAACTAAACTGGCCCCAGCATGTTTCACGAATCTGAATTTCATATTTAATAATATACTGCCCGGATGGGTCCGTGCAAAGATTCTTCAGCGTCTGATGATCCGTGGTGGCTATCGGTCCACGACCCAGATCACTGTTCTTTCCAGTCTGGTGCATGTGTGGTGTGAATAATGTGGATGTCAGTGTCATCATTCCCTCGATGAGGCGATCGGCCGGTATCATTTGGTCACTCGATCTTGTTTCCACCCTGTAATGTATGTGCCGTGTCGTATGTCTGGGCTTTATTATGGAGTTCCATCGGAGATTGTTGGCAAACTTGAAGGGTTCTTATCAGCTAGTTTTGGTTTTTGTACCAATTAACGAAGTATATGCCTCCGGTCATGGTGTTGGCAGGTACAAAACTACAAATCAGCGAAGTATGCTTCGGTTCATGATTGTTCTCCCTGTTTTGCTTTCGGCAGGGTACTACTCCAGTTGCAGGACGCATGCAGGCAGCAGGACTGAGAGAGACAGGAAAGTGAAAGGCCAAGCTGGGCAGCTGGTCCACTTCTGCAGCTCTCTGATTGCATCCATTGCAGAAGAAGAACCATGTGGGCAAAAATAAAATGGAAGCTGGGGCATGGTGATGATCACTACGAATGGGCACGCAACGAGACTTCTGAAAAATAAGCTGAATCTGGACATGTCAAAACTGAAAGGACCATGCCACCAACTCAACTTTATTAAGTCAATCTTACTATTAGAAGGATTCAAACAGTTACTCCTTACGAGACACACCAGGAGAAAAAAATATAAGATTATATAAATACACATAAATTTCAGGAACATCTATGCTTTGATTTGATACGCCAGATTCTAATCATTATAATAGCCATCGGAGCTATTATATTTTCTAGAATTACCCATCTTTACCATTATAAAAAAAATACATAGAGTAACATTTTAAATTTGGATCTAAGCTACCTACACTTGCCATTATAAAATATAATTGAAAATAATGAAGTAAATTTGTATCTAAATTGCCCACCTATGCTATTATAAAATAATATTAAAAATAATAATTTATATCTAATACCAATACAATCTATTAGGGAGAATAATTGGATAATAAAAATATCGACAAAAGATGTCCCGCAGTCCACCGAGGGGTATCCCACGAAGGTAGATTGATCGGTGGAGGTGTGCGGAATCAGGAACCGGATGATGACACAAGGCGCAGAGACATCGATTTAGACAGGTTCGGACCGTCTGGTCGACGTAATACCCTACGTCATGTGTCTTTGGTGTATTGTATTGAATATGATATGTATGTCGATGTATGTATCTTGTCCGCTAGGGACCCCTGCCTCTCCTTATATACTCTGGAGGGGTAGGGTTACAAGAAAAATATCCTATTTGGTAATATACAATATCTTGCGGTGCATGCCGAGCAGCGTCGTGCACGCCTTGATCTTGTAGGCTGGGCCACCTCTAATGGTGCGGCCCATGTCTTGTCTCGTGGATACCGGGGATCATACCCCCACAAAAAAATACGCTATATGTGTTTCTAAACTACACAGCTCTATCATGGCTAAATTAAAAATATTATATGCCACTATGTAGACCAAATAAACATATAGATATGTTAAAATAAATAATAATTATAATAGTTTATCAATTGTAGGAAGATATTTTGACAAACCCACCTACACACTGGCTATTTTACTTTAACCTATTTTAATACTCCAAGGCCATATTTTTAAGTTGGTATCCCTCCATTCTAAATTGTAGATTGATTTAGCTTTGTCTTAAGCTAAGCTTCTCTAGTTTTCACATTTTTTCAAACAAATGCATAAACATCTATAGTATCAAAGTAGACTTATTATATACACAATGTATTTTGATAGTGCATTTATTTGATATTGTAGATTTAATATATTTTAGAAACTTGGTAAAAGTAAGACAAGTTTGAATTAAAACTAATTTAAAACCACTTGCAATAGAACGGAGGGAGTACTTTAGATAAGTTTATACATTTTACTTGAAACATTATAGCATGTCAGTATTGTTAATTTAGCTTTAAGCACTCTATGTTTCTATAAAACAATAATAATATGCATATAATTCTTCAACACAACAAATAAATTCAGCATCTTGACAAGTGTAATGCAAGATGAAATAACTATCCATGATTGTCGTAATAAAGAGTGGAGCTTTGGACCTAGAATTCATTTTTTTCATAAAATATAAAAGAAAATTCTGAATGAAAGACACAATAACACTAGGGTTCGAACTTGGATAAATAAATTGTAACAACTAATAAGATAAAAATATAGGCCAAAATATAGATTAAATGGTTTAAAAAAGGATGCAGGAGCCACTATAATTTAAGCTAAGGTTTCAACTAAATGAATATTAGAAACCCACATCGCCATATAGAGTATTTGGCAAATCGATCACAATCTGATAGAGATTATGGAGTATCTAATTGAGTGCTATGTTAGAAAATAAATATAAGATGGTAAAGATAATCAGTTTACTAAATTTATTCATGAAACATTTATAATACTTATATAATGTAAAATTTTAGGCTATACCGAAACACAGGTTGTTGTCCTCGTTACTCGTGTGTTTTGGCCCTGTGGCTTCTCGGTCAGATCAAAACACCGTTTAGGGGTTTGCTCGCTCTATCCAATAAATAGATTTCTAACACAAATTTGTCACAAATAAATCAATCTCTAGGAGATTGAACGGTCCACTAACTCAATTATTTTTCTCGAAGATCCCTCATATTTACTCCACCCTCTTTCTTCTCTCTTTTTCACCGATCCAGGCTTGAGTTTTTGCAGTTAGATGGGTGTAGTAAATACTATAATTACTTTGCAACTTGAATCCAATTAATGAAGGGTAATATGGTCTTTTCTTTATCATAATAATATGTCCTGAACTTACAAGAAATCTGTTTATTCAGCAATTCAAAAAAAAAATCTATTTATTCAAGGACGGAACGAGTATTTGTGTGTGTTGCAATGCTTTGCCTTCTTTCTTGTTCGCTGTCACCGTTCTTGCCCCTGTCTCCAGTGGCTCCCGCCACACTTAACAATCAATGTATGTGTAAATCACAAGCTAGTGCCATCGTTTCTGGTTAGTTGGAATGATTTTCCTTGCCAGTTGCTACTAACCGTGAGAGGAAGCACACAGGACGGAGGACTACCAATGGCCTCGTCGGATCAACAAGCTGGTACGCCACGGGACGCCGCTGCTGTTCGACGAGGTACGGTGGGTGGTCCAGATCCGTCACTCTCTCCAGGACGACGACGCCGCCGCCGGCGACGACGACGACAACGGCATCTCGGTGTCCGTTTTCAACGTGCCCAAGCAGCTGCGGCTGCACAAGCCCGAGGCCTACACCCCTCAGTTCATCGCGCTCGGCCCCTACCACCACTGGCGTCCCGAGCTGTACGAGATGGAGAGCTACAAGCTCGCCTCGGCGAGCCGCGCGCAGAAGCGGCTCTGCGCGGGGCTCAAGCTCGACGGCCTCGTCCTAGCAGTTCGCGCGCCTCGAGCGGAAGATCCGCGCCTACTACCACCGGTACCTCGACTTCAACGGCGAGACGCTGGCGTGGATGATGGTCGTCGACGGCGCGTTCCTGCTCGAGTTCTTGCAGATTTACGCCGTCGCCATCGCCGACGACGAGGGAGACGGCGGCAGGGCGCTGAGGAGGGTGTCGTCGAGGATGGCGCACCTCGTTGACTTCACCGGGAGGAAGTCCGCGCACAACCTCATCCTCCGCGACATGCTCATGCTCGAGAACCAGGTCCCGCTCTTCCTGCTCCTGCAAGATCCTGGAGCCGCAGCACCCGTCGGTCGACGAGGCCGGCGAGACGCTCGCGCGGATGGTCACCGGGCTCACGAAGGAGCTCTGCCCGTTCAAGATGATGGACAACTTCCCGGCGGTCGACGTCGGCAAGCACGCGCACCTGCTGGAGGTGCTCTACTACATACTCCTGCCGAAGCCGGCAGAAGACACCACGGAGGAGGCCGACGGCGCCAACGGGACCTTCCGTGACGAGGGCTACGACATCGAGGAGCAGGCCGCGGACGGCGGCGGCGCCGAGGAGCGGAAGCCGGCGGCCGGCTGCGAGTACGTGAAGCAGCTGTTCCTCGCCGTGTGGGGCATCGTGTCGGGTCTTAACACGGCAGGGCCCATGCGCTACGTGACGAAGCCGATCGAGTTTGCCATCAAGGCGCCATGGAAGATGCTCGCCGTCGTGCCGGGCGTGGGGTCCTTCATGTCAGGCGACGGGAGCAACGATCCCCGCGACACGAGCTCATCTGCCGCTGGGTACCTAACCCGGCCGCCGCTGATCGAGGAGATCATGATCCCCTCGGTGTCCGAGCTGGTCAACGCCGGGGTCAAGTTTCTCCCGACCTCCGGCGACCTGTCCACCATCGCGTTCGACGCCAAGACGGCGACCTTCCAGCTGCCCGTGGTGACCCTGGACTCCAACACGGAGGTGCTGCTTCGGAACCTGGTCGCCTACGAGGCGTCGGCGGCGTCGGGCCCGCTGGTGCTGGCGCGGTACACGGAGCTGATGAACGGCATCATCGACACCGACGAGGACGTGGCGCTGCTGCGGCGGCGCGGGGTGGTGCTGAACCGGATGAAGAACGACGGCGAGGTCGCCAAGCTGTGGAACGGGATGACGCGGTCGGTGCGGCTCACCAAGGTGGCGTTCATGGACAGGACGATCGAGGAGGTGAACCGCTACTACAACTCGCGGTGGCGCGTGAAGACGAAGCGGTTCATGCGCAAGTACGTGTTCAGCTCGTGGCAGCTGCTCACCTTCCTCGCCGCCATCATGATGCTGCTGCTCGCCGCGCTGCAGGCCTTCTGCTCCGTCTACACCTGCTCGCGCTGGTTCGGCGCCGTCACCGTCACCAAGGCAGAGTGATTCTACTCGCGCGACTTTCTGTATCGGGCTACGCGACATGGCTTGCATGGGGCATGGCGATTCGCTGCTGTGCTTTTGATGTGCAAAGTAATTGGTTGTGACGATTTTACATTATTTGCAGCTTTGATGGTTTTTGCAGTGCTAAACAGCACGAGTTAATCGTTTAAGCTTTCATGAAAATAGGTGAGAATGTGAGATAATCATACTCTTATGTATATGTCCATTTGTAATCTACCTTGTTTCTTCTTAAGATGAAGTGTTTTTTTATCTGTTGAACATCACGCCTCCTTAATCTCAGGCAACCAAAATTCATACATCATGCATACAAGGTGCTCTGTTTAGTTTTAGAGCTAGGCGTTTTAGCACTGGTTAATTGGATGGTGTCATTACGACTATCGCAAATTTGAGAACTACCATTACTATTCGTGATATTAGAAACATGCTATTGCAATTTCCTAAGTACTTGAAATTTGCCGGTTTATACACTTGATGGCCCCTAGGGCCCATCTGTAGGCGTTAATATTTCTGTATGAACTAAATTGCCCCTGTTCTCCATGGTCATCCCATTCCTCCACAATTTGTCTTCTCCTCCCTCTGCCACCATGCAAAATTGCGTGTTGCCTGCCTCCCCCTCCCTCCCCCTCTTGCCGCCGCTATGTTCAAGCATGCTACCTCCACGGCCACACGTGTCACACCCTGTGCTCATCCGAACCACCCGGTGGAGGCACATGCTCATGGAGCTCTCTTCCATTCCCAAGCAAGGACAAGATGAGATGAGGAGTAGCGTCAAAGGATTCAGAGGGGCAGCGCGTGGTCTGCTAGCACTGGGGCGAGGGTGTGGTGCCACGGGTGCCAACGCATGGAGGAGGGAGGAGCACGGCCACCAGCATAGGAGGAGAGTAGGGCCTACGAGGGCGTAGCTAGCGTTGGATCAGGCGAGAGCATCGAAGCCAGCTCTAGAAGGGGAAGGTGGAGCTCGCCCGCCAATGTTTGAGGGGTGCAACGAAGCTTTGGAGGGGATGAGATGGAGCGTAACCACTAGCATGAGTGGGGCGGGGCCGAGATGCGGCTCAGGAGGAGCGCATGTGGCGCACGGACACTGGCCCAACATGGGGAGGAAGAGGCACAGTGTGTGGGCCCCGATGCAGCGAGGAGGAGGGGTTGTCAGCGTGGCATAAGCTCTGGGGCGGCGACGTGGCTAAGTCCTCATAGGATAGAGGCAATAGTGTTGCCAAGTCCAGGGTGCAGGGGCAACGGTGTGGCTGAGTCCACGAGGGGCAAGAGGTAGCAGCACCAACGACCACGACGTGGAGGGTAGGGGACAACCGCCTAGGGAACGACGGCCTCCATGGCCCAAATCTTTCGAGAGAGAGAGAGAGAGAGAGAGAAGAGAGATTGTGGGGTGAGGATAAGTGTAATAGTGGGCCCATGGCAGTGTCACATGGAACCTGTGCGTCAGTGAATGGAGGAAGGAGGGAGTAGAGTGGTATTTTTGTCTATGTGAAAATACGGTAGCCCAAGAGTGAGTCAAATCGAGTTAACCTGAATCCCAAATGTATAGGTTGTCATATCTCAAGGTGCCGTTTGGATATTGGCATATAGGGGATGGGACAGGGAAAGGGAAATGAATGAATGACTAGGATTAAATGAGGCGTAAAGAATGGATGGTTAGGATACAATATTTATCTCCTTATCCCTGTCCCTATCCCAATCTCCATCTCCATCCAAACAATCCACAAGTAGATGAAGAATTATAATAACATGATTTGAAATATGCGAATAGTAATGGCAGTTCTCCAATTCACGATAGTTGGGAGGGAGCGAGGTAGCCGAGATGTCTTAGGATGGACGACCCTGTAAGATGGTGTGGCATATAGCATTGGTGGAGATAGGAGAGGGTACAATATATCTAACTAGAAAAACAAAAAAAAGACTTGTATCATATTTGTGTAACTAGAAAAGCTAAAATAATTTACATCATACACTATGTCATCTAACTGAAAAACAAACCTGAAATTCATACATCAAACGCTATGCTAGAAAACCCAAAATAATTTATAAAGTTGGGATGGAGAGAGCACGTACGTGATTTGTAGGAGTATAATGTTTAAAACAGAGGGCTTAATTATTCCCATGTAAGTCTTTTGGTAATCAAAGTGACTTAGACATGAGAAAAAAAATTGATACCACGTGCGATTAAATATATCGTGCAGAAACTCGTGCGAAGCATGCTGTTAGTTCCTAACGCCGTCAACTTGTATTTCCTAAAAGAGACAAATAAGTCAATCTAACGATACGAAAACGAATTACATTAGTCTAGTCCAATAGGATAAGGTTTGCTTGCAAGGATCGATCTGACATTAACAATTCAAGTTGTTTTGCTAGCGGCTCATCATCAGCCTGTTCGTTTGGCTGTGGCTTGTCGTAAACGATCGTAAATTTCCAGTCGGAACAGTATTTTTCTCTCACACAAACCAGCCAGCAGTACTTCTTCACGAACCAGCAATAATACGAACTAGCTAACCGAACAGGCTGCATGACATGGACGTTCTAGTCTCTTTTTTTTTCCAAACATGAAGAACTGTGCACCAATATATAAAATGGCAATGCTAGCCAATTATAGAAAACGACAATGCTAATCTATAGGAATGACTAGTGCCCGCCGCTCGATCGTGCGGACGCCCGCGCCGCCTGCCCCACCTTTAAAAAAAAGCCTATCCCGTCTACTCCGCATGCAATTGTTGTCCGCATGTAACTCTGCGCCGCCATGTCTTGCATGTAACTGCTGCGACTGCAAACCTGCCCCTGCATGTTAGTGCGCCTACGCTTGCAGTTGTGCGCCTCGTGCTTACTGATGTCCACCTCATGCCTGCTGATGCCCGCCTGGTGCTTGCTGATGTGCATGCAGGTGGGGACTGCTACGCACGTGGAGACCAAATTTGCATGCGCCCGCTTCCTACGCCTGCTAATGTTGCAACATGAAACCACTTCTGCAATATACATCTGAAAACACGTGAAACATTTACAAACATACTTTTGCAACACATATGTATAGCAACTATAACATCTAGATAAACACATTTGCAACATACTTCTGAAATAGATGAAATATTTTGAATAGATGTTTGCAACATGTCTGAAACATATGCAACATTGCAACATACAGATAAAACACTTGCAACATAGATCTGAAACAGGTGAAATATTTGAAACATACACTTGCAACATACATGTATAGCAACTAAAACATATGCAATATTCAGATAAAACACTTGCAACATACGTTTAAAACAGCTGAAACACTTGAAACATACACCCGCAACATAGTACCTATCTGAGAGACCCATTTTGGATGGCAGCAGATGTACAACCCAAATATAACCTGGAAACCTATTTTATAGAAATAGTTCTCTTTTGAGTCATATTGTTGGAGAAGATAAAAAATAAGTATTGAACCTTTTATCTATGTAGCGCTAACCGAATGCCCCCCCCCCCCCCCCCCCCCCCCCCCCAAATCAAAGATTCGTCATTGCGTGTTGCGTGCAAGGGAATATTTGGAACAAAATCCAATTTGGAACCTGACAGGTTACATATATAGACCACATAAAAGGTCAACCACAAATGCATCAAATGATAATTCAGCGGGCGGCAGAAGGGCCAGACAGCCAGCCTGCATCTCTGTAGGCATCTTGGAGCATTTAGCTCGAAGGTTTCACATCATCGGGCTCAGCAGACACCACTCAAACCAAGCCTGTCAAAAATAAATACAGTTCAAACTTGTATTACACCCTCCAAATTTCATCAAATTATAATATGTTTTGGCTTTTGTAGATTCATAATTTTTCCTATACACTTACTAGATATTAAATACATTTAGAAAATCTATAAATAATAAAATCTATATATCTCAGAAAAGTAACCGACTGATGAGCAACCAGGACATGTAGTCTTTGTATTATAAGATTCAGGAACGATCAAACAAAAGCGGCATCGACATCAGCTAGTGCTCATGCTGTTCTTGTCAACTGCAAATTTCAGAAAGAAAATATATATGTTAGCAGCCAGCGCGATTACACACATGTTTCAAGCACGGAGCAAAGAGCCTGTGGTTACTAAGGCTCCAAGCAATTTGGTTCAGTGCGTCTGCGCTCTGCACAGGGCAGCATGACTGCACGAGCACTCGCGTGGCGACCTCGGACCCATTCCAGTCCCCGCTGCCCTTCACGCGCGAGGAGGCTGTACGGTGCCGCACAAGGAGCGACGACGTGGCTGAGCGATGGCCGCGATCGAGTTTGCAAAGAGGCGCCGGGGACGCCGCCGCCGCGATCGAGTTTGCACGGCGTGGATTGGGGCCGGGCGGCTTGCCGGCTTGGCGCTGCTTGCCCGCTCCGTGCCTCCGTCGGCACCGCCGCCGCACCTGCCGCTTGCGTCGTCGCGCGCGCGCTCTTTGGGAGTTCGAGTCGAGTCAGGAATCAATGGTGGACCGAGAATAATTGTAGGCAGGCATCAACTGTGGGCCGATAGAATGTTGCTGAGACGGACGAGCTGCGCCTGAGCCCATAATTCCATATTCGGGTAGTCGGGCTCCCCCCTCAACCCGCCGACCATTTGACTCCACGAGTACGCCATGGCACCGCCGCCGCCGCCGTCGCCTGACCTCCTTCGGTTTTGGTCCTCATGTTCACCAACTACATGAGTCCTACTCCTACCATGTGGGCGGCCATGTAAGTCATCGGAGATACGTAGGCACGTGGAGGGCGTCACGCAGTCACGCTCGAGAATGTTCCTGATTGGCCTACGGCCGTGGTCCCCTCATTGGAGACAAAATCTACTTCGCACTTCGGAGGCTGCTACAATTGTGAAGTATGACTGGACCAACAGTTTCTTATCTGTAGCTAAGCCCTAGCCACCAGCAATGCACGGCGGCTTCGCGCTCATCGTGATGGAGGATCGTTCGCTGGGCCTTGCTGGCATTGAGGATTACAGACTTTATCTATGGTCGAGAAGGATGAGTTCAGAGGGAACTGCAAAATGGGTACAATGCATAGTCATTGATCTGGAGAAAAAAATGCCCATAGACAACCCCAGTGACTTTGCAGAGGGTGTGGGTGTCATTTTCTTCAGCATAGGTGTTGGATTGTTCATGATGGAGCTAAAGTCAGGGCGAGTGAGAAAGGTTGACAAGCCCGGGGACTTCTCCAGCGTCCTACCCTACATGAGCTTCTACACTCCTGGTATTGTACTAACCCTTGCTTATCTTTTGCCCTTCCTTGTCTTTGAAGCTTCAATATGTTTTGCTTAGTTGGTTTTGGCTTGTGAATGAACTACTAAGCAGCGCAAACCGAATATATGGCACTGGAAAGCCAAACCAAATTTTTACCATGTCGTTGTCTTGGTGGCATTGATAAATATGCATACAAATCCGTTGATCTTGTACTTTCATGCTACCTTGTTTCAGATTTTTTTTAATAGAAATTTGACTAATTTCTTGCACATCTTAAAGCATTTATCTGGAGCTTGCTGTAGTTAAATCTTTGGAATTATTACTAGCACATAGCTCATTGAAGTGCAAGTGAAGTCAGATTTTGGTTACGAATATTGTGCATGTTTTTTTTAATCTATTGTTAGGAGGACCCGCTGATCTCTGATGTGCCACATGGAAGCAAGTCATTGCAGAATGGACGATATTGATCCATCATCTTTGAGTTTGCTGCTGTTAACAACCAAAACTGCTACTGTCAAGTTTTCTTTCTTTTTCTGTTGAGCAGTCTAAGTAGTTTGAATGGTGCAAAAGACATTATGATCTGCAGTGGTTGTAGATGATCCATCATCCTGAGTCTGCTGCTGTTGAGCAGTTTTGGTTAATGTTCAAGCATATTTGATTTGTTGTTTGGTTAATGCGCAATTCAGCTACATGGAACTAAAACCTTTTGTACTGCATGCCACAATTCTTAGTTGAAAATCAACTTCAGATGTTTGTACATTCATTTTGAGCTCAAGTTAGTGTGGATGAGGAAGGTAGACTAGCCTGGGGTATATACTACAGCGTATATAACCCCTTACATCTACATGAGATTCTACATTCTTTGTACGAATTTTGGCTCAAGTTAGTGTGGATGAGGAAGCTAGATTAATATTAATAATGTATATAAGTATATGGTGACATGAAGGTGGGTCTCAATATAGAATAAAAGAATCACACTTTCAGTGTACTCCTGAAGCAAATCTCACGGTCAAGGCGATGGATGAGGAGAGATAACAAAACTTCAGTGCTTACTGCCGGGTAGGAAGCTACATGTAGCCGGATGAAAGAATCTTCTGCTCTCGCTGACTTTCACGATGCTTCTTGTCCACTGTAAGCCCTATATTATCCCCTATTATTTATCGCCTTTCACCATATTGCGGGTGCTGCTCCTACGTAGTTTTTGTGTTTGCATGGCGTGGACTGGGGACGGGCTGCTTGGCGTTGCTTATTGCCCGCTCCGTCTGCACCTGCCGCTTGCGCACGCTCAGTGGGTCTGGTTGTTGGAACGAAGGCATTACACAGGATATGTTTCCATGCCGCCGGTACAACCATTATTTACGAGCAAATATTTCCTAGAATATCTAATTCTATATATATAGAGAGATTACAAGGGAGCAGTTACAACTACCTTCATATTTTCTAACATTATATTTGGCTAATGGCAAAAACAAATCCTTAGGAGCCACGGTAGTCTCATCTCTCCATGTCCTAGTATTTTGTTGCTTACGTTATCCTGTATTTAGATTTGTGCAATGGATCGAGTTTAGTTATGTGTGTGGTTGCGTGGAGAGAGACTCTTATATCAAGCATTAACTAGTACGCCAGATTAAATTGCATTAGGAAACACAGATTAGCACAAGCCAATAATAAGGAACAAAAAAATTGAAATTTTCTCATTTCCCCAACCTCCACTAGAAACCTCTACTAGTAGAACATATATGTGACTACACGTAACATAGTTTAAGCAATCTATACCTAAATATTGAAGATTCAAAATTTTATCCTATTTTTCGTCTAGCCCATCATTTAGCTTATGGACCTAGTCACTTTCAACCCAACACTGACTTTAGTGACTTGCTTCTGTTTCTGTCCGCACTGCTCCCCACTGCTTGTTTCCGTCCGCACAACCCCTTTCACTTCCATAGCACGCGCCCCGCCAGCCACTTGTCCTGTGCCCCACCATCATCGATTTTTTTTAATTTTAACCGTTTTTTAATATAATTTTAAATCTAACACTGTCGGATTTTTTTTAACTAACACTTTTGGCCCGCGTCTATTTTCGTGGCGCGGCCAAAAGCCTGTGCCGCGCTATGCATGGTGGCGCGGCAGAGGGCTGACGTGGCGGTGACCCGGTCCACTGACCGCTGACGGGGCAGGGCTCTGCCGCGCCACCGATCTTGGCGCGGCATTGCCGCTCCCTGATCCATGGTGCGGTAGGGCCAAATAAATATAGCGCGCGAGCCCCCTGCCCGCCCGCGCACGCCGCCAGCCAGCCGCCGCGCCCCGCCGCCGCCCAGCGCACGCCTCCAGCGCCCGCACGCGGCCGTGCCCGCCCATGCCGCGCCGGCCCGCGCCCTCGCCGGCCACTCCCGCCAGTCGCGCCCGCCTGCGCCTCGCAGTACCCTCGCCGGCCGCGCCACGAACGCCGACGCGTCAAGGCCGCCCGCTCCTAAGGTACCTCTCTCTTGATTTAAAGTTATTTTGATTATTATTGTATTAGGATAATTAGTTTGTGATTTACGTAGGTAGTTTTTAGATTTTAGGTATTTATTATTTAGTTTGTGATTATTATTGTTTTAGGATATTTAGTTTGTGATTGATTAGGTATTTATTATTTAGTTTCTAGTTAGTTATTTAGTTAGGGATTGTAGCGAGCCAGTCGATCGATCGTAATTCATTCGAACGTTTCGATCATGGGTTAATCCTACTGTGGCCGTAACGCTGAGTGTAACTCGCTCCCTCACTTCTTGGTTGGTGTTTATTTTACGATCTCTAGCCACTATCCACGTCCATAGCACATGACCATCGGGCTTTACCTCTTTTGCTCGCTTGTTTATCCTAGCCTTGTGCCGATATATACATGTGCTTTCATATTGCATTACAAGTAGTTCAAATTTTGCAATGCTACATAATGTTAATTTAAATTTTGTTAATTTGAATACTCTAACGCTTTGTTTATCAATTTGTAACAGGATGGCCCCTCCCACGCAGCACCCGTTGTACCCCATTCTGGAGGTGGAGTACGACGACCAGCACCGAGCACACATCTTGAGTGACAACGACGCAAAGGTGTCCTTGCCTACTTTGAGGCCCCGCACTCACAGCAGGGCGTATCAGTGGGACGAGCATTATACGCCGTACATACGGCATGCCGACTTCCTCGAGCTTGTCCGTATTGTCAACCACGGTCTTCCGCCCCTTGACCCAACACTACTTACTACAGCTGTAGACAGGTGCGAGTGCATTCTTTGTACGTAAACTTTCTTGTAACATATTGGAGGCAACTAACAGTCATTATATTCTTATAACATGTGGAGGCCAGAGACCCACATGTTCCACCTA
This sequence comes from Miscanthus floridulus, assembly GCF_019320115.1. Lineage (NCBI taxonomy): Eukaryota > Viridiplantae > Streptophyta > Magnoliopsida > Poales > Poaceae > Miscanthus > Miscanthus floridulus. Next base: position 3,693,877 of record NC_089597.1, read on the forward strand.
CCTTGTGGTAAGATGATCTTGACATTGCAGGACGTGAAGGCTATTTTAGGCCTTCGGTTGGGGGGACTTCCAGTGACAGGGATAGTTGACAACGATCACTGGAGGGAGCTGGTGGCTCAGTTTATTGGTTTTCTTCCACCGGACGACGAGGCTTCCAAGAAAAATAGTGAGAAATTCAAGCCTATTTAATACTTGCATTGCTTTATAGCTGGCATCGGGTCTCATTTTCTTTCATCAATTATAGGAAAAGTTTCGGTGTTTCGTCGTCCTGGATCACAGAGCGCTTTGAGTACTTGGACCCACAAGCTGAGGAGGCACAGATCGATAGGTTTGCTCGAGTGTGGCTCTGGCACTTTCTTGGTGCTTTCCTCTTCCTAGACGCCTCAGGCAACACCATCAGCTGGATCTTCCTTGACATACTTTGCCAGCCATGGGAGAACATAGCGGGGTATAGCTGGGGCAGCGTAGTCCTGGCATGGACGTTGAAAGCATCTAGGCCCCTAGTTGGATTTCGGTGATTAATGACAATACAAGATTACTATGACTAACGTGTGTTTTGCAGAGGCAAATAAAGTTAGGTCATGGTAATGGAGATCAATTGGGCAATCGTGGTTGTCATGCCCCTACGATGGAAATCGTTTTGGTTTTCAAAGGATTGGATGGCAAGGTTAAGGATGACTAGTTCTAAGTGTCAAGTGGAGTTGGAAAGACACTTAGAGTAGTTTAGGACTTTGTTTTTCCTTTGGACATACTATTAAGGGGGGGTATGGACGGGTAGCTTGACCTAGTTGAGTCTAGTGAGTTAGGTGTGGTGCACACTTGTTAAAACTAGCTCTAGGTAGCTCCTATGAATGCCTAAGATCCTTTGGAGCAAACTTCATTCACATATGATCGAGAGTTGGAAGTGAATGGAGGGTCAAATACTGACCGGACGCTGGCTCCGGTGCGACTGGACGCTGGCCGCAGGGTCCGGTCAGTTCATTTGACCGAGGAGAACAAGTCTGGTGTGACCGGACACTGGAAGGTCAATGTGACCGGACGCTGAGGGCCAGCGTCTGGTCGACTCCAGTAAGGGTCCAGACTTGAGAAAGTGTGACCAGACGCGTCCGGTCAGTGGTGACCGGACCCTGAGTATCCAGCGTCCGGTCGATTACAGTAAGCATCCAAGAGCGACCGGACGCGTCCGGTCAGTACTGACCGGACCCTAACTAGGTCCGGTCATCACGTGAAAACTGTTGCGCAGGTTGAACTGACCAGAGCGTCCGGTCAAAACGATCGGAGCGTCCGGTCACCCCGCAGAAGCTCATAACGGTTCGTTTTTCAGGCTGCCTTATAAATAGAAGCTCCACTTGTGAGTGGAGTTACTTTTGCTCATTCCAACAGCTGAGAAACACGTTTGTGAGTGCCAAGAAGAGCAAGGTCCTAGTGAGGTGTTTGTGATTTGAGAATCCAAGAATGAAACCTCATTAGTGAATCAAGAGTAGACAAGTGTGCATCCATCTTCTCATTAGGCTTTGCGTGGTCAAGTGAGAGTTCGTGCTTGTTACTCTTGGTGATTGCCATCACCTAGACGGCTTGGTGGTGATTGGGAGCTTGGTGATCACCCGGCGGAGCTTGTGGGTGACCCAACTCAAGTTGTGAGCGGCTTTGGGTGATTCGCCGCGACGGAGTGTCGAAGAATCAACCCGTAGAGAGCACTTGATCCTTGCGTGGATCAAGGGGGAGCTACACCCTTGCGTGGGTGCTCTAACGAGGACTAGTGGAGAGTGGCGACTCTCCGATACCTCGGCAAAACATCGCCGCGTTCCTCTCTCCATTTACTTTGAGCAATTCAATACTTGTCTTTACATTCGTAGAATTGCTATGCTGAAGTAAGTTTGGAACATAGGTTGCAAGTCTCTTGTGCGTAAATTTGATAGAAACACTTTTCTAGGCACAAGGGGTTAATTGGGCTATTCGTAGGATTTGATTATTGCAAGAAAATTTAGAATTAGCCCAATCCACCCCCCTCTTGGGCATCTTGATCCTTTCAATTGGTATCAGAGCCTCGTGCTCACGTTTTTAAGCTTAACCGCTTAGAGCAAGATGTCTCACGAGGATGGACCTCCTCCTATCTTCAAGGGGGATGATTTTCCATATTGGAAAATTCGCATGGAGGCTTATCTAGAAGCTCTAGATGTTGGAATTCTTAGAGCCGCCTCTCAAGGGTTCCCAACACCTAAGAATGCCGCGCAACTCCAAGGCGATAAAGTTAACTATGAAAATGGAATGCAAAGGCTCGCAACACCATCTTTAGAGGCCTTTGCAAAGATGTGTTTAATCGTGTAAGGAACCACAAAGATGCCCATGCACTATGGTCTGGTCGGACGTTTGTGCGCTCCATGAGGGAACCAAGAGTGAGCGTGAGGAACGCTATCATCTTGTAATTAAAAAGCTAAATTCTTTTGAGATGCTTCCCAAAGAAAGTGCTAATGAAATGTATTCTCATTTAAATATTCTTGTAGAGGAAGTCAATGGGCTTAGACTTACTCAAATGTCACCATCCGACGTTGTGAGAAAGATCTTGAGTGTCCTCCCCATTGACAAATATGGGCACATTGTGACCGTGCTACATCAAGGTGATCTTTCCGCCGCTACACCGACACAAATCTTGGGAAAGATCAATGCTCATGAGATGTATATGCACATCACACCACAAGATGGCTCATCCTCTACAAAGAAGAAAGAGAAAGACTTAGCATTCAAAGCTAGCCAAGATAAGGGCAAGGCAAGACTTGAGTATGAAAGCTCAAGTGATGAAGATGATGAAGAAAGTCTTGCTCTCATGGTGAAGAAGACCACCAAGATACTAAAGAAGCTAAACAAGAGTAGCATCAAGTTTGACAGCAAAAAGAAGAAGTTCTTCACTAGCTCAAGAAGAAAGCCAATCTCCGAGATGGATTGCTACAATTGTGGTGAACTTGGCCACCTAGCTCATCAATGCACAAAGCCCAAGAAAGACAAGTTCAAGAACAAGGGCAAGAAAGATGATTCAAGTGATGAAGATGAAAAGAAAAAGAACAAGCCATATAAGAAGAGAGATGGCAAAAAGAGAGACTTCTACAAGAAGAAGAAGAGTGGCAAGGCCTATATTGTCGGTGATTGGCTCACGGACATTGATTCATCAAGTGGATCATCTGATGATGAGAGTGACAATGAGAAGGTGGCCGCCATTACTATTGATCTTGCATCCTCACCGCCACCATCGCTATCATCCTCTACACACCTATGCCTTATGGCCAAGGGTGAACGCAAGGTAACTAAGAGTGATGATAGTAGTGATGATGAGCAAGCTAGTGATGATGATAGCGATAGCGATGGTGATTCACCCACATATGATGATCTTGTCAAAATATTAAGAAAATACACTAAGATCGTTAGAAAGAGTAGAGCTACAAATGAAAAACTTAATGCTAAAAATGATTCACTCTTAGCTAAGTGTGATACATTAGAAAAGGCTAATGATGAGCTCAAAGAAACAAATGATTCTATATCATCCAAACTCAAGAAGCTCAAATCTTCTAAGAAAGAGCTTAAAGATAAACATGATAAACTTGAGTGGGTGCACAATGAGCTTATCACTAGTCACAACTAGCTAAAAGATGAATATACAACTCTAAAGATCAATTATGATACCCTTGTTATTGCACAAGAATTCTTACCAAATGAGCCACATGTTGCTACTAACCATGTTATTAAGATTGATATAGCTACCTCATGTGATGATTTAATTGATGAGAGCATTGAGCATGGATCTAGTAGCAAAGACAAGCAAGTGGTTGAGTGCAATGACTATGATGAGTATGTCAAACTCAAGAGTGACCATGAGAAGCTCATGAAAGATCTTGAAGAGATGAAAAGTCACAACACCATTGTGCTAGAAACTCTTGATCATGACAAAGAGTTGATCCTTGAGAATGAGAAGCTTAAAGAAGAAAACAAGAAACTCAAGGAAGAGAAGAACAATGATATTCTTAAGGAAGAGAACAAGAAGCTCAAGATGGAGAAAGAGCATCTCAAGGTGGGATTGAGCAAGTTTGCTAGAGGCAAGCATCTCCAAAGTGAGCTACTCATGAATACCGTCATGAAGATGGATAGAAGTGGTATTGGATATATGGCAAGTGTAGAGAAGAAGAAGGCTCAAGCTCAACACCAATAATCAAAGCCAAAGCTAATGCCAAAGAGATGTTTTGAGTGTGGACAAGAAAGCCACTTTGCTCATGAGTGTCAAACTCCACCACCACAACCCTTGCCTAAGCATGCTAGACCCTTTGCTTTCAATGCTCACTACATGCTTAGAAAAGATTCTAGTGGAAAGATGAAAGTTATGTTCTTAGGACCCCCTAACAAGAGTAGGCCTAAGAAGATTTGGGTGGCTAAGTCACTTGTTGAGAAGGTGAAGGGCCCTCAACAAGTTTGGATCCCTAAAGCTTGAATCTCTTGTGTGTAGGTGAACTACAAGACCGGTGGAAGTCATTGGGTTATTGATAGTGGTTGCACTCAACATATGACCGGTGATCCTTGTATGTTCACCTCACTAGATGAAGAGGTAGATGGACAAGAGAAAATAACATTTGGAGATAATTCAAAGGGCAAGGTTAAAGGATTAGGCAAAGTGGTAATATCAAATGATCATTCCATCTCCAATGTACTCTATGTTGCATCATTGAGCTTCAACTTGCTATCCGTTGGGCAATTGTGTGATCTTGGCTTTCAATGCTTATTCACCAAAAAGGAGGTTGTTGTATCCAAGGTAGATGACAATCAAGTGATATTCAATGGATTTAGATACAACAACTTATATCTAGTTGACTTCACCTCCGAAGATGCAAACTTGAAGACTTGCCTATTCACCAAAACAACACTTGGGTGGCTATGGCATAGAAGACTTGCTCATGTTGAGATGAGCTCACTCAAGAAGCTTATGAAGAATGATTTGGTGAGAGGGTTGAAGGATGTGAAGTTTGAGAAGGACAAGCTTTGTAGTGCATGTCAAGCCGGCAAGCAAGTTGCAAACACTCATCCAACCAAAGCTTTCATGTCAACCACAAGAGTGCTAGAACTCCTACACATAGATTTATTTGGACCAACAACATACAAGAGTTTGGGAGGAAATCTCTATTGTCTTGTGATTGTGGATGACTATTCAAGGTACACATGGGTGTTCTTCCTTCATGACAAATCCAAAGTTACATCTTGTTTCAAGAAGTTTGCCAAGAGAGCTCAAAATGAATTTGAAGTGAAGCTCAAGAAGATAAGAAGTGACAATAGCAAAGAGTTTGACAACACAAACATAGAAGCTTATTGTGATGAAGTTGGAATCAAACATAAAGTCTCCGCAACCTATACTCCTCAACAAAATGGTGTTGTTGAGAGAAAGAACCGGACTTTGATCACTCTTGCAAGGACAATGCTAGATGAATACAACACCTCCGAAGCTCTATAGGCGGAAGCAATCAACACCGCATGTTATGCATCCAACCACCTATTTCTTCAAAAGTTCCTTGTCAAGACACCGTATGAGTTGCTCAATGGGAAGAAGCCGGACGTCTCCTTCTTTAGGGTGTTTGGTTGCAAGTGCTACATCTACAAGAAGCGGCAACACCTAGGGAAGTTTCAAAGACATTGTGATATAGGTTTTCTTGTTGGTTACTCATTGAAGTCCAAAGCATATAGAGTATTTAATCATGCCACCGGCTTGGTTGAAGAAACATATGATGTGGAATTTGATGAATCTAACGGCTCCCAAGGAGCACATGAGAATCTTGATGATGTAGGTGATGAACCATTGAGGGAGGCTATGAAGAATATTTTGGTGGGAGACATCAAGCCAAAAGATGATGAAGATGATGTATAAGTCATTAACCAACCTTCTTCATCAAATGTACCACAAGATGGTGAAAAAGATGGGAGAGTGGAAAATGAAGATACTCATATCTCTCATGAGCAAATGGTGGTACAAGCACAAGATGTTGATGCTCCACAACCTCCTCCTCAAGTGGTCAATAGAAGAAACACACCTCTCCTACAAGATCATCCACAAGATCTTATCATAGGGAGTCCATCAAAGGGTGTAATGACTCGATCTCAAAAACTTACTTCATTTGTTGCTCATCACTCTTTTGTCTCTTGCTATGAGCCTACCAAGGTAGAAGAAGCTCTTAAAGATCCAGATTGGATCAATGCCATGCATGAAGAGTTGAACAACTTCACTCACAAATTCACAATGAAGTTTGGACTCTTGAAGAGCAACCAAAAGGTGCAAGAGTCATTGGAACGAAATGGGTGTTCCGCAACAAGCAAGATGATCAAGGTGTTGTTGTGAGGAACAAGGCAAGACTAGTTGCAAAGGGGTTCTCTCAAGTTGAAGGTTTGGATTTTGGAGAGACTTTTGCACCAGTTGCAAGATTAGAAGCCATCCGTATCCTTCTTGCATATGCATCACATCATGAAATGAAACTATATCAAATGGATGTGAAAAGTGCATTTTTAAATGGCTTTATTAATGAACTAGTCTATGTTGATCAACCTCCCTGGTTTGAAGACCCTAGATATCCTAATCATGTTTATAGGTTGTCCAAGGCACTATATGGGCTTAAGCAAGCCCCAAGAGCTTGGTATGAGCGCCTTCGGGACTTCCTCATTGAAAAGGGCTTCACCATTAGGAAGGTTGACACCACACTATTCACCAAGAAGCTTAATGGACACGTCTTCATTTGTCAAGTATATGTTGATGATATCATCTTTGGATCATCAAATGAAGACTCATGCAAAGAGTTTGGTGAATTGATGTCAAAGGAGTTCGAGATGTCAATGATTGGTGAGCTTACATTCTTTCTTGGTTTTCAAGTCAAGCAAATGAAAGAAGGCATCTTCATCTCTCAAGAGAAATATACAAAAGATCTTCTCAAGAGATTCAATATGGATGAATGTAAGCCAATCAAGACACCAATGCCTACAAATGGACATCTCAACCTAGATGAGGGAGGTAACCCGGTTGATCAAACTCTCTACCGTTCTATGATTGGTAGCTTGTTATATTTAACCGCATCTAGGCCCGACATCATGTTTAGTGTGTGTATGTGTGCTAGATTTCAAGCTAGTCCTAAGTAAACACATTTAATTGCCATAAAAAGAATCCTTAGATATCTTAAGCACACACCAAGCATTGGCCTTTGGTATCCCAAAGGAGCTTTATTTGAATTAATTGGCTATTCCAATTCGGATTACGCCGGATGCAAAGTTGATAGAAAGAGCACATCCGGAGGGTGCCATTTGCTTGGTAGATCACTTGTGTCTTGGTCCTCCAAGAAACAAAATAGTGTGGCTTTGTCCACCGCCGAAGCGGAATACATTGCCGCAGGTGCTTGTTGTGCATAAATATTATACATGAAACAAACTTTGCTAGACTATGAAGTAGTTCTAGAGAAAGTACCTCTTTTGTACGACAATGAAAGTATGGTAAAACTTGCAAATAATCTGGTTCAACACTCTCGCACCAAGCATATAGATATCCGTCATCACTTTCTAAGAGATCATGTGGTTAAAAATGATATATCACTAGAAGGTGTAAGATCCGAAGATCAATTAGCAGATATCTTCACGAAACCGCTAGATGAGGCTACATTTTGTAGATTGCGGAATGAGCTCAATGTACTTGATTTTAGTAACTTCACTAAAAATTTAGCTTGTGTTGTCCCTTGCATTCATTGTAATATATAACATGTTTAATTTGTGGCAATGCATATAGGGCTTGTCTAACATGGTTAAGATAACCGCTGAAAAGCGTGTGAAGAAGCTTAACCTTGGATCAAACTTGACAAGCAACTAGATTTACTTACAAGTATTGCATATGCAGGAATGTTGTTTTGTCGTTTTGTTCCATTTGCCCTCTTGTTGCCTATTTTCTTAAAAAGAATTATAGCCTAAGGCAAAATATTTTGAAAAATATGAGGGTTTGAGAGAGGTCACTCACATCAGTTCCAATTGGTGTTTATTTGGATCTTATTCAAGTTGGGACTTGATTGAGAATAGGCAGCGCGAAGGAAGTTTGAAGATTTGCTGAAAAAGGTGCACCGGACGCTGCACCGGACGCTGCTGTCCAGCGTCCGGTTAGTTCATAGGAGGTGAACTGCTGGTGAAGGAGTGACCGGACGCTGCGTTTGTGCGTCCGGTCAGGAAGGGTTCAGCATCCAATCGATTGAAGGAAGACCAAGTTGTACTGACCGGACCCTGCCTGTGTCCGGTCATGGACCACCGGATGTGTCCGGTCCCGATTCCAGAGGAACTGGACCTCTCTGGAATCGACCGGATGCTAGGTGGTAGCGTCCGGTCACCACCACCGGAGCGTCCGATCAGTGGATCTCGTGCGGCTTTAGGACTCTTTTCTATGTTTCCTAATCCGTCGCGTGTGGGGAACTATTTAACCCTAGCCGTACCCTGTTTCGCCCTTCACCTCGCCTTTGCCCTAGCCAGCGCCACCGCCTCCTATGCCTCCACTGCTCGCTAGCCATGCGCCGCCGTGCTACTGCCTCGCCGCGCCACTGCAACACCGCGCCGGACACCTCACTCCCAAGCTCGTCGCGCCGCCGTCTAGCTAGCTCTACCCGAGCTTTCCCGCGTGCCACCGCGCTAGCACAGCCCGCGCCACCGTAGCTTGCACACCACAGTGCTCGCCCAGCCCCCTTGCCACCACGCCGCCCAAGCCAAGCCCGCTGAGATCTTTGGCGCCATTGCCGAGCCTGCTGGTCATCTCACGCCGTGTGCCCTAGCCCTACCACCTCCTTGATTGGTAAGGCAAGATTTATTTTTCAACCTTGATCTATACAATTGTGACCTAGATCATATTTTCAATGCACTGATTCCCCATTGCATTCAGGGTGTTTGACCTAACCCTAGCCGGTTCCGAGATTCCCCATGTGACATCTCATCTTTTCTCGGATCGCTGTTCATCAGGTAGAAAGCCATTCGATTCTATTTCGTATCCACATTGCTTTCTCTATTAGGGCTTCGCATCTATTAGACATATGGTATTTATTTGTATATCCATCTATTCTATCGTGCAGCGAGTCGGTTCCGTTGTGGTTCTTGTGGCAGTTGGCAGTCAACTCGGAGCCAAGCTCACGAGTAAGGATCGAGGCCAAGCCTCGAGAGGTTCAGTTTGTCTATTGATCTTCATCAATGTCAGTTCATCATCTTGTTAGTTTAGATGGCTCGCACCAAGAATGTTGGCGGTGGCCCAGGTGATGATGATCGGAGGCCCCCGCCTCGCTAGCCAGCCAGATCTAAGGGCAAGTCAACCAAGCAGGTGACATCCAAGAAGCGGAAGTACCCTGATGCAGAGACAGTGAGAGCAGCAGCTGTTGCAGAGGCCGCAGAGCGTGCCGAGAGAGGTGGTGCTCGCAGCGGAGTTGTCATTGCAGATCAGCCGGTTTCACCAGCAGTCAAAGCTGTGATTGAGGAGGTTGAGCGTCATCACGGTAGTCCAGCTAGGACTGCCATGTTTGCAGGATGACGGGATGCCATTGAGGAAGGCCCGTCAGCAGAGCAGGAGCCAGTTCAGCAGACTCAGGAGGGCGAGCAGGCCCAGCAGACTCAGGAGGCCAAGGAGACAGAGCTGGCACCCCAGCTTCGCCGCTCTGGATGGACCCGTGTACCAGTCTCGCCGAGGCCGCTGACACAGCAGAGGGGATCACGTCCTCCACCTAGACCATAGGGTCCACCTCCAGTGGTACACCTTGACTTGAGGGCCGCTACAGCCAGGCAGGTTCAGTAGCTGTGTTTTGTTGAGTTTGAGGTTTGGTTTCCTCTGAGGAGGGATGAGAGAGCAGCTGAGGGTTTCTACATGCCACTGCAGGAGGATTTCTACAATGCTTATCTCAACAGTGGGGCAGTGTTTCAATCTCAGAGAGTCTGTCAGATAGAGTCTATTGTGGCAGCAGCCGGAGAGAGCATTCAGCCTTACTTATCGTATTTGCCAGGACTGACAGATTTGATTGGATGGACGGGGATATATGTACCATCTTGGGTTCATCAGTTTTATGCTTCACTCTTCATCGATCCACATCACAGATTCATTCACTTTGCTTTCAGAGGCAAAGACTACAGAGTGACGAGTGGTAGAGCCAGAGAGATACTGAGGCTAGAGGAGCAGCCTGTCAAGATGCATGAGGTTTGTTATGGACAGCAGGAGCCTCCTAGGCGTCCTCATGGAGGGTTGGTGCCTCCTACAGATTTAGTGCGACATTGCTTCAAGGAGCCTTTTGGAGAGGGGTCGAGCAGGAACCCCAGTGACTTGACTCCTACAGCGAGAGTGCTAGAGGCCATTATTAGGAGGACACTGCTTCCTAGGTTGGGATATAGAGAGGGCCTGACTCGCTTATAGCTCTGGCTTCTTAATGCCCTGATGCAGCAGACAGTATTTGACATCTAGGACCTCCTTCTTTCAGAGATGGAGGATACTATAGCTGAGGGATTCAAGGGTCGCAGGCAGCTTCCCTATGCTCACTAGATCATGTTCCTTATCCATAGAGTAGTGCTTGATAAGCCCCCTGGTATGATGGATGAGTATACAGGTGCCACCACAGAGTTCCCAGCTTACAACCTATCACAGAGGATCAGACACACCACTCCTCAGGCACCCAGACAGCCTAGCCGTCGTCCCGACGTGCCAGAGTCCGCAGCTCAGTAGGATGAGATCATCAGAGGGATTGCAGCCACTGAGGAGGAGGAGCTAGAGGCACAGCAGGAGGTGAGCGAGTACAGTGATAGCTCTGACGATGACTATCTACCTATTCCTCAGATGCCTCCACGCAGACACGATGCAGAGGCTGGTAGCTCCAGTTCTGCTCCACCTGCTCCGCAGACAGACCCCGCTCTCATTGCTATTCTTGAGCGAATGCAGCAGGATCAGACACGACAGGCACAGGAGACAGCTGCCAACTTCGCACAGTTTTAGGCTCGTCAGGACGAGTTCCAGCGGCAGCAGCAGCTCCTTCAGCACCAGTAGTTACTTATGCAGCAACAGCTCATGGGATTCATGCAGCATGTAGTGACAGCACTTGGGGCCCCACTGTCATAGTCTTCACCCCAGATTGCTCCGCCTGCCACCACTTCGACGACTCCAGTAGTACAGCCCAGCGGGCTCCAAAGTCAGGGACAGCCTCCAGCTCAGTTTGCTTCACCTCTTGTACAGGTGTCCCAGTGGTTATCCTCACCCATGGTAGCCCCGCAGTTCACTCCATTTCAGACAGGCTTCACACCAGAGCAGTCTTCCTCGCTATTCGTGCCTGACACATCAGTCTCTAGGAGTCTTGGAGCATCCTTTAGCGAGTTGACCGGCATGCCTACTCCGCCTCATATGCATACCGCCGGTCCATCTACAGCAGCTCCAGTCGCAGTGACTACTCAGAGGCTCTCCTCATCTGTCGCCTCGTCAGATCCTACGACAGACATACTAGCAGCTTCACAGGCAGCACCCGCCCCAGCTTAGACCCAGACTGCTTCAGCGACACTCCCTACCATAGAGGGTCAGTCAGTTTAGAGCTTAGGGTCAGATGATGATGGCGACCAGTTCTAGCTTGCCCCACGTTCTTCAGCACCTGGCTCGTCCGCTGCAGCTCCGCCAACCGACCCCTAGGTTTTGGTGTTTGACGCCAAAGGGGGAGAGGGAGTTCGAGTATGTAGTCTCAAGGGGAGCTACATTTAGGGGGAGCTAGTTATATAGTATTAGCTTATTATATATTTGGAGTTTAATTTGTGTGATACACTATTACTTATGCATTCGTGTGTTTACTTTCATGCATACTATTATATATATGTGATAGTGCTAACTACGTGATTGTGATAATGACATGTGTGATTTCTACTTTGCATCATTTAAATGTCATATCACTTGTGTTATACTCATTTGCCCTTGCTTCCGCATTTAGTCTTTGAAGCAAATGAGCTTTGTTACTCGTACTCATGCTTAATTCATATTCTTTGAGTACATTGTGTTGGCTTGGGTCATATAAGCTTGACTAACACTTTTGTTCTTATCGACAAAAGCTTATATGAACTAAGCCCGTCAAAAACCTCACTCATTAAAATACTCGAGGTAGTATTGTCATCAATCACCAAAAAGGGGGAGATTGAAAGCATCTAGGCCCCTAGTTGGATTTTGGTGATTAATGACAATACAAGATTACTATGACTAACATGTGTTTTGCAGATGCAAATAAAGTTAGGTCATGGTAATGGAGATCGATTGGGCAATCAAGGTTGTCATGCCCCTACGATGGAAATTGTTTTGGTTTTCAAAGGATTAGACGACAAGGTTAAGGATGACTAGTTCTAAGTGTCAAGTGGAGTTGGAAAGACACTTAGAGTAGTTTAGGACTTTGTTTTTCCTTTGGCCATACTATTAAGGGGGGGTATGGATGGGTAGCTTGACCTAGTTGAGTCTAGTGAGTTAGGTGTGGTGCACACTTGTTAAAACTAGCTCTAGGTAGCTCCTATGAATGCCTAAGATCCTTTGGAGCAAACTTCATTCACATATGATCAAGAGTTGGAAGTGAATGGAGGGTCAAATACTGACCGGACGCTGGCTCCGGTGCGACCGGATGCTGGCCGCAGGGTCCGGTCAGTTCATTTGACCGAGGAGAACAAGTCTAGTGTGACTGGATGCTGGAAGGTCAATGTGACCGGACACTGAGGGCCAGCGTCCGGTTGACTCCAGTAAGGGTCCAGACTTGAGAAAGTGTGACCGGACGTGTCCGGTCAGTGGTGACCGGACCCTGAGTATCCAGCATCCGGTCGATTACAGTAAGCATCCAAGAGCGACCGGACGTGTTCGGTCAGTACTGACCGGACCCTAACTACGTCCGGTCATCACGTGAAAACTGTTGCGTGGGTTGAACTGACCGGAGCATCCGGTCAAAACGATCGGAGCGTTCGGTCACCCCGCAGAAGCTCATAACGGTTCATTTTTCAAGCTGCCTTATAAATAGAAGCTCCACTCGTGAGTGGAGTTACTTTTGCTCATTCCAACAGCTGAGAAACACGTTTGTGAGTGCCAAGAAGAGCAAGGTCCTAGTGAGGTGTTTGTGATTTGAGAATCCAAGAGTGAAACCTCATTAGTGAATCAAGAGTAGACAAGTGTGCATCCATCTTCTCATTAGGCTTCGCGTGGTCAAGTGAGAGTTCGTGCTTGTTACTCTTGGTGATCGCCATCACCTAGACGGCTTGGTGGTGATTGGGAGCTTGGTGATCACCCGGTGGAGCTTGTGGGTGACCCAACTCAAGTTGTGAGCGGCTTTGGGTGATTCGCCGCGATGGAGTGTCGAAGAATCAACCCGTAGAGAGCACTTGATCCTTGCGCGGATCAAGGGGGAGCTACACCCTTGCGCGGGTGCTCCAACGAGGACTAGTGGAGAGTGGCGACTCTCCGATACCTCGGCAAAACATCACCGCGTTCCTCTCTCCATTTACTTTGAGTATTTACTTTGAGCAATTCAATACTTGTCTTTACATTCATAGAATTGCTATGCTAAAGTAAGTTTGGAACATAGGTTGCAAGTCTCTTGTGCGTAAATTTGATAGAAACACTTTTCTAGGCACAAGGGGTTAATTGGGCTATTCATAGGATTTGATTATTACAAGAAAATTTAGAATTAGCCCAATTCACCCCCCCCCTCTTGGGCATCTTGATCCTTTCAGACATATCGACAACTATGCATTGCCTGCCGTCGTACCTTAGGACATGCGAACCTTGGGGGTTGCTCCTACCTACTCCAGGTTTGGTGTTGGGAACGATTGCCCGTTGAGAGGCCCCTTAATAATGGTTTACCGGTAAGTATTTCGGTTCATTATATTCTTATAGGCAGTTAGATATGATGAGATTATTGGTTGCTAATTCGTTATTGTATTGAATGCAGCAATGGAATGGGCATGATACACTCCCTACAGCTCTGTATATCTGGACGGAAGCACAGTTAGTTAGAGGGAATGCGTGGCGCAAGTACAGGGAGTATACGGACGGTCTCGACATCCTGACACAGCACCAGGTTACGCTCTCTATACTATCATAGCAGTGTCTTCTTCGATGTACACTATATCACAACATAACACAATTATGAAATTTCAGGTGTTTTGGTGTCCTTGGGATTCTCCGGAGCTCTAGGACTATCTGAGTCCTATCACTAGAGACGAGTCACATGAGTATCGCTGCGACGTCCCTCTTATTTTCTTCCATGTGGTCAAGATTCACTTGCCCATCTGGGTCTGTAGACAGTTTGGAAGAATAACATGGTGCCCACCACCGCTTTACTCCACCAATAAAGAATTGCACGGGTGTGTTATCGATTAATAACAATGCTACAATTCATAGGTGTGTTTGGTACAACTAATATCGTTTTGTTGCAGGTTTGACCGCAGGAAGAGGTACAAGACCAAGGATTGGCGCATGACACATAGCTCGTATATCCATTTGTGGTAGACCATGGTACCACATGTGGTCCTTGAGGGTTCTCCACATGACCAGCACACCTTCGACGAGTACCTGCGGTGGCTTCATAGGTCTTCGAGGACACATCTTAAGCCCTCGTACACTGACGTGGCGATTGACGAGGACTCAGAGGAAGATGTCATCGAAGATGTGTATGACATCACCACTAGGGAGGACGCATAGCTACAGAGAGCCCCGCTTCAAAGATACATGGTAAGATACTTGAATGGTACAATTTGTTATCCTTTTGGAATTAAGTATGTGTACTAAAATTGTCCAACTGCGTTTCTGTACCCAGGCGACACAATTGTCAAGGCTGTCCAACGAAGCAGCGTTCCGGCTTCACTAGTCTAGAGGGCAGGGGCCAGGCGTTCTCGCGGCTTTTGTGGAGGTAAACATAAACTTGTCCATTTCGAAAATATTTCTTTATTGTATATGCATTTGGCTAATGAACTAACTTTAACGTCTATTTATGCAGAAGGTGAAGAAGAGCTATAGGAAGCTAGCTTAGAAGTTGAGCTGCATGGACACCCCTTATGAGGAACCGCCACTCCCCGCACGGTCGGGTGGCATGTCTTCAGCCTCTATGAGGACACCAGCCGGCTCTTCTCAGGCGATGACGTAGGGTGCCACTTCCGCGGTGCGTACACCACCACATCTTAGCGTTGGGAAGGACCCTGCAGTCGAGGACGAGGAGGATGACGATGACGACGACGACGAACCCCCGGGCTTCCGCGGACAACACGGCCAGTGGGACAAATGGCCGCAGGACGAGATCGGCATGTCTTAGCTAGGTGGTGCCCCGTTTGGCACCCAAGGAGCCTCACAGGTACTAACAAAGATAGTCTGTTTCAGTACGTAGGCTCCATGAACTAATGATCATAAAGAATTATAAGTAATCGTGCGTATCATATACCTGCAGGGTACGAGCCGTACGCACCGTCGACGCGACCATACCGACGTTGGCTACACTCCCAATGTGTTGCCAACAAATCCGAAGAGATAGAGGCGTCCGAGGGATCCTTACACTCCTGGGTCTTAGTTTGTTTTGGTCAAACGAATATTGACATCCAAAACTTGCGGGGTTATTTGGTTATATTATGTCAAACTTATGTCAAAATAATGAATATGTTATGTAGCAGCTTATCAACTTGCTTCTTATTCGTTTCGTTGAGTTGCGGCAGCACTGCCGATGAGATTAAGTACCCTGCGTTCGGGAACCGGCAGTCCCGGCGTATCTGGACACCGGTGGTAATTTTTCATAATTGATTAGTTAAAATGGTGCATAACCGTATTATGAAAGACGAAAAACTAATCATTGGCTTATCAAATTCTCTATTCGGCCGTGAAAAAACTCAACAATATACTGGCGCGACGCGTTTCGATTCTACCATCTAGGTAGCCTGGGCCGACGGCGGGCGCAGCGGCCAGGTGGTGTGGCTGCTCGTGCGGTATGTTTGGTCCAACCGCGCCACGCAACACGGCGCGGCACTGCCGCGCCAGGGTCGGTGGCACGGCACTGCCGCGCCATGATGGGTGGCGTGGCAGGACTGACCACGTTAGCGGCCCCCTTGCCGCCCCACGCCACGTCAGCCCATGGCGCGGCATAGGCATTTGGCCGCGCTAGGGCAATAGGCACTGCCAAAAGTGTTAGTTTTAAAAAATCGTCAGTGTTAGATTTAAAATTATATTAAAAAAAGAGTTAAAATTTTTTTAAAAAATCCCATCATCAATCAACCTCACGTGCCACAATTGAAGGCGATGACGACTCTCTACAGCTATGGTGGTGCTGCTAGTTCGCCTTGCTCTCGGCCGCTTGTACTTCCCAACCTTCTGTCCATGCCTATCGTGAAGGCGAGCTGTGACATCAACAAGCGCAGGTACGCCCGCGTAGCACGGCTATATATCCAGCCCACGACCTTGTCAGCCCTCAACATGTTCGATGTGGAGGGACTGTGACGTCTAACAGGGGTAATATTAGGTAATTTAAAACTAAACTTCTTGACATCTATTTTTTCTTATCAAAACCTATGCAAGATTTCTATCTAGATGTGCAACTAACTTTTGATAAGTGTTTGCTACTCTACCACAAAAGAGGTGCACACCTAGGCCCAAACCTATCATTAACCTAGCAAGCTAGATCGGAACGTAAAGAGCACACAACCTAGGAAAGCAATGTGAGGTGAAAGCTTAAACGAGATAGAGATTGTAAATTTCCATTGACAAGGGTATTTTTTCTGAGGTATCAAGAAGCTCGCACTTCCCCCTAGTCCTCGTTGGAGCCTCTCGCAAGGACCAAGCTCCCGAACTCCATGGACCCCACAAGCCTTCGTCACGTGCAAGTGGTTCTCCGTAGGGCCTTCTTCCGGACTGCTCCCTACCATCTTCATTATCGAGCTTTTGGGCAAATGCCACGAGTCCCGTTCCCTCCCGTACATACTAGACGGCCACACCACAACCACGGTTGTTGTGATCTCACAAAAGCCCGCGCGCAAGCACCGAGTGATAAAAAGAGATATGCAAACCTCATTAAACACTAAGCCTAAACCTAGAGTAAAGCGCCAATATGGTGGTCTAACTAGCCTAAACACCTCATAAAAGCACTATGCTAATCATCTAATATTTTCATAAGCACTTTTAGTGGCTCGAGCACTTGGAATGGAGCCTTGACTCCTTTATAGATACAGTAATCTCTAACTTCCTCAAATGGTCAGCCAAAGGGGGTATATATAGCATCCGGACCTCAATATAGCCGTTGTGGCAAACTCCACATGTGAAGTGATCACCAGAAAACTTCGATAACCCCCACCGAAGGATTTTGGTGACCGCCACGTCAGCTAGCCGTTATAGACCGGTTGTTGACTCTCTGGTGCACCACCGGAGATATCCGGTGCCCATCAACCTTCTTTTGAGCCTCTGGATACCATCCTTTTCTCCGGTTACCCTCTCCTTGTGTCATTGGAGTTTTTCGGTGCTTGACAAAAATCTTCTGCAGAACTTTTGCCTGATGGTTGGCTTGGAGCCTAAGCTCCAATGCTGGCCACTCCACACAACTGGAGAATTCTAGTGAGTGCTAATGACTGCAAGTCGGGGTTCTCGCTGACCTTAAGCTCTGATGTTGTGCTAGGGATACCACTAGAGAATTTTGGTGATCTCTGTGCAGCACTGTTGAGTCTTTTTCCTTATGTCATTTTGTCCGGGCTTCTTGTACTTGTTGTCTTGGACTTTCTTTTTCCTTCATGTCTTTTTGTTCGGGCTTCTTGTACTTGTTGTCTTGGACTTTCTTGCATGTCTTCTAAGTCTTCAACCACAGTTCTAATGTATTGCTAGAGGTGTTCATCACTTGATGTTCACATTGCCTTTGTCCAAGCCATCCTCGCATCCAATTAAATAGACTAAATACCTTGTATACTAGCAAACAACATTATTCCATTTGATCATGTTGTCAATCAACCACCAAAACCACATATTGCCCAAGTTAGGTGCCATTTTCCTTACACTATGGATTGCTACAACATGCCTTCTCATCTGGGAACTCTCCATAATATCTCTCTTGCCTTGCTTGTGGGGTAAGCGGATGCACTTGCATCAAGACGGTAGCACACACATGTTGCTGATGGTTGTTGCCCCCTACCCTCCCAATTACAGATGGAATCCTTCCTTCTTATTCTATACGATCTCGTCCGCCCTCGACATGTTCAATAGTGGCGCGTGTGTTAAGTAATTAGGCAGTTTCCAGATTAAAACCAGAATATAAATCAGGACAAATTCAAGAACTAGATTAAGCATAACTTGTATACAAGCATGATTTAACAATAGCATAAACATAACTACTGGTGTAAGCAGAGCTTGTACACCAGTCATAATAAATAGCTAAAAGAAAGACTTGGGATCACGAGATATGTACCTTTCAACTGTAGCAGGAGACGATGTCACCAGTGATGGAGATGCAGATGGTGGTGGTGCGAGGTCGTCCATGAGCGACGGAGGAAGAGCTCAAAGCAGTTGACGACGGATACGCCAGAACGTAGCGTCGCCTGACTTGGATGGAAGACGACCATTGTGGAAGTCGGGAGCAGTCGCGCAAAAAGCGCTTCCCAAAAACTTCATTCGTCCTCTCCCAGTGGAGGATCGTAAGGACGAGGGTTCTGGAGACCTACTCTCCCAAACGCTGGTGCACGCAGACGATCGGGATGGGAAAACTACGACGGTAGCGTAGTAGCGAGAAGAGAAAAATACTATTTGACTACCTTAGGATTTTCCAACTGGAACTCCCAATAGTAGTTTTGGTGTATCTTTTCCCAGGAGGATTGGTACATATATATAGGGAGGAAAACTCCCTACCTCCACATCAATTAGCAATATGGTACTAATAGATGTTGCACCTCCTACCTCTACTTATGGGTTTAAACATTAAAGCCCATTAGGAAACACATGTATTGGGCCTTTGAGATTTATTAGAATTTCTTCATATGGATTTATGGGACTATCCATATAAATTCTAACAGCGTGTTCTCAAACTCCTCATCTTAATCCTATTCTCATTGGATCTTTTGTGTGTTATGCCATGCATATGATCAGTAAGGAAGCCAACAAGTGCATGTTACCATTGCCCTTGTCGACACAAGTACAGAGGTGAGCATGCGCTTCTTTCTTCATCACTATGGTAGCAGCAGCCTCCATTGGGTGATTTCTGGCTGCCAATTGCTTTACATTATACTCGTGCGCTATGTACTGAGATTTATCTGTTGCTCCTTTTTTAACTTTTTCATGCTGTTCTGTTCTTTGAATAGATCACAATACTGACTGATAGTAGAGCATTACCAGCATGAAAACCAAAGTTGTGATTTATTTCTCCTTCTGAGTTTGGTGTAAAATATATTGATCGTGATTAAACCATCTTTATTTGTGGAGTCATGCAATAAAGTTACGCTGGACTTTGTTTATTACCAGAAAATGTTGGTGAGTGTGTCAAGTTGATTGGAGAGTTTAGATGAGTTCCCTCTTCCTTACACAGAGCTAATTAAAGAAGACAAACTACATGTTAGCATGGTGTACTTCCAATGATCTCATCTGCGCAAAGGCATGCTCTGAAATTGACCAACTCCTACATTTGTTTACATCATTGATTCTTGTGTTTCAAATATTACAGATCTTTGCTCAATCAAGAATCAAGAATTCAGTTATTCTAGCAATGCAAAACTGACACTAGGAATGGTTTTCTAAATGAGTAACATGATAGTATGCTTAGTGAGCATTTTTTAAGCATCCAATTGCCTAGTGAAACATTCTAGCATTGGAATAATAAATAGCAACAGTGGAAGCTCTATTACCTGACAAAATTGTTAACCCATATCCGTTTACTTTTAGTTTTAAATGTTACTTATTCATCGAGTTTTTGCTCTGAATTAGTCCTTCCACCATATTTGGTTTTAATAAAGATGCAATTCTTAGTGCCTTTGTATCAAAAACATTATCGATCTTTACTTGAGGTACATCATGGCAATTACAATCCAGTTGTGATTTTACTCTATAAGAGTTAACCATGGCGGCGTAGCTTCTGTATGTTTTGATATTCTCAGCTCATGCAACAAGTTTTGAACTATATGTATAACGGACGATTGCTGAATATGTTAACCAAATAATTCGCCTCAATTGTTCAGAATATGAAGCCATATTATAAATTTATAATATATGTTTTTATTACATTATTTTGTTTTCTTCTTTGTCTTCGGAATGGCTTTCTCTGTTATGACAAACTCTCTAGCTGACAGGGTTATACTTTTGTTATCTTTTGATGCAGTACCAATGATCGCATACCATGTTTCCAAGTTATTTTTTGTCAAAATTTTCAGTCTTGCGGACCATGAGTAAATGTCATGTTTATTGCTTTTCATAGCAATCATGTACTGTAGATATAGTGTCACCTTTTGCTCCATTGGATATTCCACCGATTGGCCAAGTGAAGATTGGTAGTCCACTATTAAGTTAATCTTCTTTTGTATTATATTGACTACTGAGAAGAAGTTGAGTTCAATTATTTATTTTTTTTCCGAGACCTAGTTACAAACGTAGACGCTCACAACCACGAGCGCATACTCACCCCTATGAACGTACGTATGCACACCCTACCCCTATGAGCACATCCAAAGAACTGAGTTGGACCGACAAATCTCGAGATTGACGAAGTCACCACAGGCGCCTCGTTGTCGACGGGCACGTCGCCTATCACTGAAAGCATAGCGCCGTTAATTCCTAGAATAAATTCAGAAAAATACGAGCGCCCGTATTAAGTCGAAGACTTGAACCCGAGTAGGTAGGTTTCATCACAAGGAACCCAACTAGATGACATACGCTCAATTCACGAGTTCAATTATTTTTTCAAGTAAAGTTGAAGACCCCAACACCTGCACTGGAGTCTAGAATGTCCGCGCACCTGTTAACACCAAAACTTGTTGCAATAATCGGACTCATGTGAACAAGGCTTCGTCCATCATTCTACCGTAACAAGTTTTGGTGTTAGCAGAACCTTCTCTTGATGATATATCTTTTGATTCTCCAGCATTTTCTTCAATCCTTATCACCTCAAGGATGTTATGCTCCCCACCCTCCATGTCTCGCTTCCTGCCTACTCCACATTCCCTCTTGCCATTTATACGGGTTTATAAATTCAGAAGCTTTAAATGTGTATATAATTTTTCTCGTTGCAACGCACAGGCATATTTTATAGTATGGGGCAATCAAACACTAACGTCCTATTCGCTTGGCTTATAATCCGTACTTATTCAGCGAACGGACAGTATTTTTCTCTCACAATAAATTAGTCAACAGTACTTTCAACCATGGCTTATCAGCCAAGCAAACAAGACGTAAGTCTTAGATTATATTGCATAAATAAAATATATTGAATGCTAAGATTAATGTAAGCAATCAATCAATCATACCATACATGATTGATTGCCTACATTAATGTAGTGATAACAAAACATAATTTGATCGATACAGAAGGGATAGGATAGGTACTAAGAGTATACTTAGGGCCTCTTTGGCACGGCTTATGCCAGCTTCGACTTCATCTATTTTGCGCAAATCGAGGCACTGTAGCGTGAAGCTGTTTTGTAAGCCGGGGTTAAAATGAACTAGAAGCCAGAAAAAGCCAGTTTTTCTGGCTTCACCGGCTTTGGCTTCACCGATGAAGCCGTTTTGGATGAGCGGTGTCAAAGGGGGCCTTATAGGACGTGATTGTGTGGTGTGTTGACCTCGATCTTTGCACACACTGCTGAACCATAGGCCACAACGCATAGCTAGAAGGTGGTCGAGACAGCATGGACGTTGGCAAGATGGTCGAGCAGCCGTGGCACGCAGAGCTGCGCAGGGTCGACCTCCGTGGCCTCCGACCGGGCGGGCCTGGTTGGCTGGAAGCCTGCGCTGCCGTGGCTGCGTCGATGGAAGAGCTTGGCTGCGTCGTGGTCGCCCACGGCGCGCTGGACGGCGAGCTCCGGCGGGACCTGTTCGGCCGCACGATGCCGGAGCTCTTCGCCCTCCCTCTGGCTGTGAAGCAGGAGACACTGTCGGGTAGCCGTATCGTGTAGCACCCGGTTTTGAGTACAAAATCAGATACGCATCATATATGAGCTCAAGAAGTCAAATCTCACATATAGCTACAAATAAAAGTAATATCAATAGTCAATGCTTAATATATAACATACTTAGTATCAAGGACATAACCTTAGATAGCAAACAGCGGAAAGACAACTCCGATCTTCGGGTGAAGACTCCAATTTCACAGGGACAACTGACTGATTGATCACAAGCCTAATTCCTTCAAACTCTAGCAATCTGGTACCCATACGGGGTTTTCATCCAAATATTTAAAAAAACATAAAGCAAGCGTAAGTACATGTCGTAGTCAACAAATATAACATGGGGTTCATGAGGCTCAAAAGGCTGACACTGGTTTAACTGCAATTAACTTTTAATGAGTCATCTTTTAACAATTGGGTGAAAACAAGTTTATTCACAAGCCCATATCAACACATGATCAGGTAAACATGAATAATGAATAGCATAAACAGTAAACATTAGTGAGCATCTTTATCATCAGTATCATCATCTATTCCGTAAGGGTCCAAGGCCGCTCGTGACCGTGAGCACAGCTGATATACCGGTTTTACACTCTGCAGAGGTTGTACACTTTCACTGTGAGTCGTGATTTACCCTTTCGCCCGAGGCGGCCAACCTCTTGACCCACTACGAAGGAAGATCAGCAGGGTTCACTATGAAGCCTTTCAAATGTTCGTCTAACCAGTTAGGGTCATTAGATTTGTAAGGAAAATGGACCCTAAGCCCATTTACTTTGGATTTTGGTGTTTGATGACCAACACAACCAAATTGGACTAATGAATTTGCAAGTGTTTGTTTTGTAGTCCAACAGGGTGCAAGACATGACTTGGACGAAGGCGACATCATGATCCGATGATCAACACCTTAAGAAAGACCTTAGGAGCACAAGAAAAGACCTAAGATATCAAGCAAAGTCCAAGCATGAAGATAGAAACCAAGCCGTATGCAAGATCGCGAAGAAACGAGCTCGTAGAGGCGACCGGACGCTGGACCGGACGCTAGAAGCGCGACCGGATGCTGGACCGGTGGCTCGGCAGATAGGCGACCGGACGCAAGGACCGAACGATGGCGGCAACCGACCAGACACAGAAACGCAGCGTCCGATCAAGTACAGAGAGGTTCCAGGCACGCGAAACTACGACCGGACGCGTCCGGTGGCAGGCGACCGAACGTTGGCAGCGTCCGATCGGTGGTTCGCGGCTGCAACGGTCGGGACGACCGGACACGTCCGGTCAGGACGATTCAGCGTCCGGTCAGTAGCAGATTTGCGAGAGTTCGACCCCAACGGCTACTTTCTCAGTGGGGCTTATAAATACAACCCCCAACCGGCCATTTGAGAAGAGTGGAGCCAAGGAAACATACCAAGAGTGTTGATACACCATTTGAGTGATCTCCACATGCATAGTGCTTAGTGTTTTATTAGGTGATTAGCATAAGTGCTTTGCAAAGTGCTTAGGTTGATTAGACCACCGCTTATGCGCTTGCTCTAGGTGTTTGCTTAGTGTTTAAGTGAGGTTTGCATACCTCTTGCCACCCCGTGCTTGCGAGCACAAGTGTTGTATATCGGAGGGGCTTGAAGTCTTGCGAGATCACACCAACCGTGTTTGTGGTGTGGCCGCCACCATGTACCGGAGGGAACAAGACCCGCGGCGTTTTGGCCGAAAGCTTGATAGTGAAGACGGCGGGGAGCATCTGGGAGAGGCTTGCCAAAAGGCACGTCGGAGACCCACTTGCACGTGGGGAAGGCCTGAGGCTATCCACGGAGTTACCCGACCGGGAGCTTAGCCCTTGCGAGGGATTCCTTGCGAGGGGCTCCAACGAGGACTAGGGGGAAGCTTGCGTGCTTCTCGATACCTCGGTAAAAATACTGGAGTCGTCGACGGGAGTTTGCATATCTCTACCTTGCTCTTTAGCTTCCGCATTTACATTGATTACTTTACTACGTTTGCAGTAGAGATAGCAACACACTAGCAAAACCATAGTTGCACATCTAGATAGCTTATCTATTGCATAGGTTTTGCTAGGGTTAGAAAAAGAGGCCATAGTTTTGGGAGTTAGAATTTTAAGTTGCCTAATTCACCCCCCCCTCTTAGGCGTCACGGTCCTTACAATTGGTATTAGAGCCAGTTTTTCTCATTTTGGACCTTTGGCTTAACTGCCGTTGAGCCGACGCTATTGTAGAGTGGTTGGGATGGATACCGCTAGGCCTCCTCAATTTGATGGCACTAACTTCCTCTACTATAAGGCTAGAATGGCTTGCCACCTTGAGGCGGTTGATTTAGGTGTATGGAGAGTCACTCGTGACGGGATGAAATCCATTAAGAATCCCGAAAAGCCCACAAAGAGTGACGAAAAAT
This sequence comes from Miscanthus floridulus, assembly GCF_019320115.1. Lineage (NCBI taxonomy): Eukaryota > Viridiplantae > Streptophyta > Magnoliopsida > Poales > Poaceae > Miscanthus > Miscanthus floridulus. The sequence continues at coordinate 3,718,381 of NC_089597.1, forward strand.
AAATGCATTTTAATGCTAGGGCTAAGAATTGCTTGTTTGAATCTTTAGCATGGATGTGTTTAACCAAGTGTTCACCTTAAATACGGCACATGAAATTTGGTTAAAACCCCAAGAGCTCCATGACGGCACAAGTAATGTCCGTGAGCAAAAACATTGTCTAGCTAAGCAAAATTATGATTCCTTTGCTATGAATGATGATGAGCTTGTTCGTGATATGTATTCTCAATTGAATCTAATTATCAATGAGCTCCATTCGATAGGATTATTAAAGCTAGATGATGCGGACATTGTGAGGAAGATCATCTCCATTCTACCACAAAAGAAATATGCAAGCATCATCACCATCCTTCACAACATGGAGAACTTGAGCACCATGACCCCGGGCATTGTCATTGGCAAGCTAGTGGCATTTGAAATGTCACGTAAGATGGGTCAAGGAGAAGCATCTTCATCAAGCAAAGGCAAAGCTCTCGCTTGTAGCGAGAAGAAGAAGATGAAGGGCAAGAAAGTTGAGTCAAGCTCAAGCTCAAGCTCCTCAAGTGAAGAAGAAGATGAGGAGGATGATGATGATGAAGATTCAAGTGATGATGATCAATCTTCCTCCTCCACCTTCGACCTTGATGAAGAATCAATCAAATTAATCAACAAGGTGGAGAAGATGATCCAAAGGCTCAATGTCAAGGGTGTGCCCATCCAAATTCAAGACCTCGTTTTCACTAATCAAAGAAACGAGCAAAGAAAGAGGGGATGCTATGGATGTGATGAGTTGGGGCACTTTGTGGAAGTTTGTCCAAACAAGCCCACACCCAAGACAAAGAAGAAGGCATGCAAGAACAAAGCCCTCACAACAATAAGGTCATGGGATGATTCTTCAAGTGAAGAAGAAAACCATCACAAGAGGAGAGGTCACAAGCACTCATCATCAAGCTCTTCTCGTGTGTGCCTTATGGCACGAGGTAACAAAAGCTCATCCTCTAGTGAGAGTGATAGTGATGATGATTTGCCTTCTTACAATACAATTGTGCAACAAAATCTTAAATATGCTAAAGTTTGCACTAGTCAACAAAAGAAGCTCAAAACTTTAAAAGAAGAGCTAGGTAGTTCACAAGAAGCATACAAGAATTTGCTTGAACAATATGAAAACTTTGCAAATCTCAATGTTAAACTATCTACTAAAATTGAGCAACTTGAGGTTAGTGCAACAACAAGTGCGTGCACAATTAATGATAAGCAACTTGAAAAGAAAAATGAAAAATTAAAAGAAAAGTTAGCTAGCTCACAAAATGATTATCAAAGTTTGCTTGCTAAAATGGAAATCATGTGCAAACATTGTGATGAGCTAACAAATAAAGTTGCTAATCTTGAGGCCGTCAAAAATATCCCCACCAAGGCATCTAAAAGAAATGACATAATTAAAAGGGATGCATCTACCTCTTGCAATGATTTATGTTTAGACTCACCTTTGTGCAACCAAGCTTGTGTTGAGAAAGTGATTGTAGATACATGCACACAAGAGGTTGCAAAAGAGAATGAGCAACTCAAGCAAGAAGCAGCTCGCCTCACCAAGGACTTGACTCAAGTGAAAGGCAAGGCGAAGCAAGCCCAACTTCATCAAGATAACACCATCAAGGGAGTGAAGAAGCTTGATGAAGGACAAACCGTGGTTTGCTACGTGTGCCACAAAGAAAGCCACAAGTCCTATGAGTGCAAGGTGAAGAATGGGGGAGGAGCAAAGAAGAAGGAGAAAAAGCAAACAAGCAAGCTCACCAACACCTACACCAACAAGGTGGACAAGAAGGCCTCCATACCTTATCTCTTGAAGAAGAAGAAAAATGACAAGGTGGTGGCCATCAAGGTGAACAAGCAAGCCAACAATGGGGTCAAACGCTTTTGGGTGCCAAAGGAAATCATTTCCAACATGAAGAGCACCAAGAAGGTTTGGATCCCAAAAGGGAAGTGAGAAGTCCGTCGGACCTCGGGGAATTTGGAGACTTGGCAAAGTTTGGGTGCATTACATGGGGTGCATCACGATGGATAAAGTCATTACCAAGTAGGTTAGTGAATACTATGGATCCAAATTCCCCTTCCCATGTTAGGTAACTAGATGCCTTTACTTTCAATTAGCATTTGTTTTAATTGGTATTGTCTTTCAATTGGTATACTCATAAAGCATCTAGTTATCTTATATGCCTAATGTTTGCATTTACATGCTTAAATATTTTGTCATGCATTCAATAGGTATATCATATGGTAGGCTTGCTCGGTTTCATTATCAACCCTTGGAGTAAACCTACATGGTTTAAAATTGTTTAGGAGCACGGCACATAGCTTATTTTACAATTAACTATCTAATATGTGACAAAGTCCAAATTGTAGATAATCTCTCCCAAATATCATCTTTCAAGTGGTATTTTGATACTTAAATCAATGTGCACAAATTTTATAAGTATTCAACACTTGTGTGCACAAATTTAGGGGGAGCTTAATCTACAACTTGGATGCTTTGAGACTAACACTTTTTTAAATGGTATTAATTTTTCAAACCTATGTGTAGTAGTCTCATTGTAAGGAAATTGGAGTTCTCCGGAGTTAAGCATCATTCTTTAATTGGCATCATCATGTTGTTTTCATTCCATATTTATATGCTTTCTCCATGCTTTATATAGATTAAACTCTCTTGTGCAATAAATTGCTATTTATGCATATGCTTTGCTTTCTACCATATGTATGCATACATTTAAGGGGAGCTTAGTCTATATAATGTGAGAGTCAAATTTTGTGATCCATTTCATTCTATACACAAAGGATCACGAAATTTGACCCTCCCTTATGCTGCTAATGTCTTCCTTTTCGGTGTTTGATGCCAAAGGGGAGAATTTAAAGGACCAAAGGCAAGCATCAAGTTGATGTCTACAAGTGGTAATGGTCCAAGAAAGGGAGGAAAGTGGATTATGGATTAGACTAAGTAATGATAAAATCTGTAGGAATCCATAATGACACATAGGGACTTTTGCAAGGGCAAGATGGTTTTCGATTGGTATCTAAGTAGGATTTTCTAGCATCATATAACATTGCCCTTTGTATTGCATCCTAGCAAGTAGGTAGTTTTTAAATTTCAAAATCTCTATCATTTGCTTGCTTTGGTCGTGTTGTCATCAATCACCAAAAAGGGGGAGATTGTAAGGAAAATGGACCCTAAGCCCATTTACTTTGGATTTTGGTGTTTGATGACCAACACAACCAAATTGGACTAATGAATTTGCAAGTGTTTGTTTTGTAGTCCAACAGGGTGCAAGACATGACTTGGACGAAGGCGACGTCATGATCCGATGATCAACACCGTAAGAAAGACCTTAGGAGCACAAGAAAAGACCCAAGATATCAAGCAAAGTCCAAGCATGAAGATAGGAACCAAGCCGTACGCAAGATCGCGAAGAAACAAGCTCGCAGAGGCGACCGGACGCTGGACCAGATGCTGGAAGCGCGACCGAATGCTGGACCGGTGGCTCGGCAGATAGGCGACCGGACGCAAGGACCGGACGCTGGCGGCAACCGACCGGACGCAGAAACGCAGCGTCCGATCGAGTACAGAGAGGTTCCAGGCACGCGAAACTACGACCGGACGCGTCCGGTGGCAGGCGACCGGACGCTGGCAGCGTCTAATCGGTGGTTCACGGCTGCAACGGTCGGGACGACCGGACGCGTCCGGTCAGGACGATTCAGCGTCCGGTCAGTAGCAGATTTGTAGGAGTTCGACCCCAACGGCTACTTTCTCAGTGGGGCTTATAAATACAACCCCCAACCGGCCATTTGAGAAGAGTGTAGCCAAGGAAACATACCAAGAGTGTTGATACACCATTTGAGTGATCTCCACATGCATAGTGCTTAGTGTTTTATTAGGTGATTAGCATAAGTGCTTTGCGAAGTGCTTAGATTGATTAGACCACCGCTTATGCGCTTGCTCTAAGTGTTTGCCTAGTGTTTAAGTGAGGTTTGCATACCTCTTGCCACCTCGTGCTTGCGAGCACAAGTGTTGTACATCGGAGGGGCTTGAAGTCTTGTGAGATCACACCAACCGCGTTTGTGGTGTGGCCACCACCGTGTACCGGAGGGAACAAGACCCGCGGCGTTTTGGCCGAAAGCTTGATAGTGAAGACGGCGGGGAGCATCCGGGAGAGGCTTGCCGAAAGGCACGTCGGAGACCCACTTGCGCGTGGGGAAGGCCCGAGGCTATCCATGGAGTTACCCGACCGGGAGCTTGGCCCTTGCGAGGGATTCCTTGCGAGGGGCTCCAACGAGGACTAGGGGGAAGCTTGCGTGCTTCTCGATACCTCGGTAAAAATACTGGAGTCATCGACGGGAGTTTGCATATCTCTACCTTGCTCTTTAGCTTCCGCATTTACATTGATTACTTTACTACGTTTGCGGTAGAGATAGCAACACACTAGCAAAATCATAGTTGCACATCTAGATAGCTTATCTATTGCATAGGTTTTGCTAGGGTTAGAAAAAGAGGCCATAGTTTTGGGAGTTAGAATTTTAAGTTGCCTAATTCACCCCCCCCCCCTCTTAGGCGTCACGGTCCTTACAAGATTCACTCGGCAAACAGATATAGGAACCCCCCTGTCGAATGGCACAATTTCATCACGGCTATACACATAAGAGTAGATGTTGTCCTATACCCGATTTGTCAAGCCATTCTTACACCAATAAAGGTAACCACTAACAAGCTAGAAAAGGTCCTCATACTGAGCTATAGCTAGAGCCATGTAGCCATCACAGTTGTACTGTAAGTCTCGGATGTTCGCTTATAGAGAAGTCCTTAGGGAGAGGAATCTAGAACACCATAAAAACAGCCCAATGCTCTAGCCCCTGATTCCATGTTGCTAAAAAGCATCTTTTAATGTTTATTGCATATACCATTAGTCAAGTTATAAGATCATAGTTGTAGTTGAGCACTAGCATCATACTACCAAATGTAATAACCCAAAGGTGACAAGGAATCCAGGATATCAATTAGCTAGAAAAATTACTACGGTTATCAAGGTAGACACATGCTGCATGAATTAAATGATTAAAGGTGTATAGGACAACAAGGAAGATCCTATACTATACTTGCCTTAAACTCATATCCTTCTTCAAGTCCAAAACTTCAAAGATCTACTTCTTGATTCACCACGTATAGCTCACCGATTGGACATGATCATTAAGCAGCACACAAGCATCTGAACAAACATGCATAACATTCAAACAATACTATATTAGAACAATACACCAATCAGTGAAAAATAATTTGAAATCAAATCTACGCGTAGCTACGATCACACAGACGCGAAAAGCACGCTAATCGGGGTTACGGGATCAAATTATAACTATTCAAAGTTAAGAACAAAATGATCAAATTTTATTTCTAAAAACAGTGGCTTACATGTTACTAATACATAGATTATGAAAATACGAATCTAACGCAACTTGAACGGGTCAAATCGGAGTTAAAATGGAGAAACTACGCATAAAATAAGATCAATGGCATTTTTGTAAATATTTAGAAATCAATTTCGTATTTAAATTAAAAGAAAACTGAAATAAAAGATTAACTGGATCGGGCCTCGTTTTAATAAAAACTGAGGGCCTAAAACAGAAGATCTAAGGGCATATGTTGAAATACTTTCAACAGAGGGTGGGTCGAGGGTTGTTTTCAAAGAAACTCATGGGCTTTTTTTTGCAAAAGTGCTGGCGCCAGCGGGGTTGACTGGGTCATTGTCCACATGGATGCCACATGGCAATGCGGGAGTGGACCGGAGTTGTGAGCCGGTCATGGACCAGCTGGCGTGGGAAAGTGGTCCAAATCCACCACTGTGTCGTGGACCGAAGGGGTATCTTCTAATCTGGGCCGTTGGATCAAAGATGGACAGTTACCGAGGGTTGGGAGGATTTCTCCAGCCGGCATAGTGACTCCGGCGCGGTGGCGGCCATGGATGGCGACGAAGAGCTCGCCGGCGCAACTCAAATTCGGCCTTGGAGGCCACGGTTTGGCTCGGGAAAGGTACGGGAAGGAAGAGGAGGCCAAGGCGAACTCGACGGAGGGTTTTATGGCGGCTGCGATGGCACCAGGGCGGCGTGGGGCTCGACGAGGCGGGTCAGACTCGTCAGTGAAGTGCCGGCGATGCGAAGCGAGATATAGAGATCGAGAAGGAGGGCACGACCGGTACTTACGGGTTCCTTACCTTTGTGCGACGCTCGGGGAGCGGTCCTGGACGACGACAGAGCGGCGGCGGCTAACTAGGGTTTACGGTGGCTTGCTCTCGGGCAGCGGCTAGGCGTTCGCGTTCTGGGATGGGGCGGCGCGGCACCTGTGGCTTGCTTTTATAGGGACCGAGGCTTGGGAGGCACGCCAATCGGGCGGAGAAATTGGAGACGGCGCGGACTCTCGGATCGAGTAGAGTCCGTCTCGGGAATGAAGGCAAGGTAGGAGACGACGCTGACAAATGGGTCCCGGGCGTCAGTGACAGGAGAGGCGCGGGAGAGAGAGGCGGCTGCGCGGGCGCTGCTGGTTGGGCCGGGGCGGAAGACTGGGCCGCGCGGGAGAGAGGGAGCTGGACCGATGCGAAGCTGGGCTGGCCTGATGCGGAGAGAGGGAAGCGGGTCGCGTGGAAGCAAGGCGGAACGGTCCAAATGCCGGGTAGGGAGAGGAAAAAATAAAGAATTCCTTTTCTTTTTTTCCTATTTCAAAACCTCGTTCAAATATGATCCAAATCAAGTTTGAATAGGGTTTCAAATACAGTTTTCAATTCAAACAAAAATGATCAAATTTTAGTAAGTTTTCCAAAAATATTTTTTTATAACTTTTTAAATTCTTTTATTTTCATATTTTCTTTTCTTTTACTTCAAAGCTATTTTTAAATTTATTTCCAAAAGCAATTCAAACCACTCATCGGGCCTGACCCCGTGAAGGCCCCTGGCCTCGAGAGCGTGCGCATCTCCAAAGCCACGGACGCCGGCAAAGTCCACGCCTTCACCAATCACGTTTGGCCTGATGGAAACATTGCCTTTTCTGGTAAGCAAAGTGTTAAGTATATATGAATTTAGCTATCATCGAGCTGCCTGCTACATATGGCGATCGATGGATGTTTTTGCAGCGACACGATAGAAGCGTTTGCCAAGGGCATGCCGGAGTTGGACTAAATGGTGCAGAAGATGGTTCTGGAGAGCCTGGGCGTGCGGAAGGAGCACGTCGACTCGCACCTCGCGTCGCTCGACTACCACGTCCGGCTTGTGAACGAGAATGGGTGAACAAGGTTTGCATGTTATAGGCATGGGAACGGCCCCCATGGTGGCATGTACACAATTATAGGGATTACAAGGATTACAACAAACCTCCCTACTATACATAGCCTCTATACTATAATTAGTACAACCGAGAGATTACATTCTATTCTTAACACCCCTCCTCAATCTTAACCGGCCACAAGGTTTAGATTGGTTCTAAATTGAAGTAACTTTGCCTCTGACAAAGGTTTAGTAAACCCATCTGCAAGTTGGTCTTCTGTGTTGATGAACCTTATGTCCAATAGCTTCTGAGCTACTCTTTCTCTGACAAAGTGAAAATCGATCTCTATGTGTTTAGTTCTTGCATGGAACACCGGGTTAGCAGAGAGATAAGTGGCCCCTAGATTGTCACACCATAACCTTGCTGCAGGAGGATGATCAATTCTCAATTCGGCTAACAATTTCTGTACCCACATTAACTCTGCTGTTGCATTGGCAAGAGATTTGTACTCGGCTTCAGTGCTTGAACGTGAGACTGTGGGTTGTTTTCTTGCACACCATGAGATCAGATTTGGACCAAGGAATATAGCGAAACCTCCAGTGGAACGTCGATCATCAACACACCCGGCCCAGTCTGCGTCAGAGAATGCACTAATCATCATTGAGTTGGAACGCCTGACTTGCAATCCGAGCTTCAAAGTCCCACTAATATATCTGAGTATTCTTTTAACTGCAGTCCAGTGAAGCGTAGTGGGAGCATGAAGAAATTGACATACTTTATTTACTGCAAAAGAAATGTCTGGACGAGTAAGTGTTAGATATTGCATTGCCCCAACAACACTTCTAAATTTCGTTGCATCATCTGGTCCAAGATTATCCCCTTCATATGCACTAAGCTTGTCACCGGTGGACAATGGAGTACTCACGGATTTGCTATAGTGCATTCCTGCTCTCTTAACAATTTCTTCAGCATATTTCTTTTGACTCAACACTAGGCCATTTGCATTACTTGTTACCTCGATCCCGAGAAAGTAGTGTAGATCTCCAAGATCTTTCAATGCAAATTCCTTTTCTAGATCCTTTAGTAAGGCATTGGTGGCCTTCTGTGATGAGCTTGCCACAATAATATCATCAACATAGACCAACACAAACATCACATGTGTCCCTTTATTGTAATAGAATAAAGAGGTATCTGCTTTGGAGGGTGTAAAGCTAAGAGTGATAAGTTTATGGCATAAACGAGCATACCATGCGCGAGGTGCTTGCTTTAGACCATATAGAGCCTTGTCCAACTTGCATACAAAATTTGGATGAGCATAATCAACATAGCCAGGGGGTTGCTTCATGTATACCTCTTCTTCCAACACTCCATGTAGAAAGGCATTTTGCACATCTAGTTGCCTTAGTGACCAACCTTTGGAGACTGCAATAGACAAAATAAGTCGTATGGTGGCAGCTTTGACTACAGGACTAAAGGTGTCCTCGTAGTCTATTCCATACCTCTGTTTGTAGCCCTTAGCTACCAATCGTGCTTTGTATCTGTCAATGGTGCCATCTGCTTTCTTCTTAACTTTGTAAACCCATTTGCAATCGATGATGTTTTTCCCTTTCGGAGGAGGGACAAGGCGCCATGTCTTGTTGCGCAGTAATGCAGTATGCTCATTATGCATGGCTTCTATCCACTTGGGATCACGCATGGCAACATCGACAAAGGTTGGTTCTTCACCTAATTGAGCTGCAAGCATACCCCACTTTACGGTTCCATCAGTGTGTATTTTTGGTTTGCGAATACCGTGTTGGAGCCGTGTAGATGGGCGAGTGGGTGCTATTGTTGTGGCCACAGAGGATCCTAGAGCAGATCCCGGGAAGGATCCCTCAGGAGCCGCGTCGTCAGGCTGTCCCCCCGCGCTGGGATCCGTCTGTGGTGAAGATGGTGTGGCTGCAAGCGGAGAGAGCACGGGTGGAGTCGCAGAGGATCCCGCTCCTGGGCCGTCGGTTCGCGAGGCGCGTGCGTCTGAGGAGTCCGGCCTCGATCCCGAAGACGATCCGGGGCCAGAAGACGCTGTTGCGCTGGGCGCCACAGGCAGATCATCATGGGAGTCAGCGCCGGCGTTGTCCGGTTGCGGGAGCATGAAATAGCGCCCGTTTGCCTCCAAATGACCACCATGTTGGGTGTCGTTTTTACCTGCATTATCATCAGCACTAGTGGCACTTGGACCACGGTTAGACAGAGGAGTATCAGCATTGTGGTCAAGCAAAATTGCATCCCCAAATTGCGATGAAGGATTAAGAAGAACATCAGGAAGAACGGAGAGCTCGGACCGAAGCAGGGCCCTAGCGTTTGGATGAAGGCGAGAGAAGGGATACACTTGCTCATCGAAGACCACATCGCGTGAGATGTAGACTCGGCCAACAGAGGGATCTAAGCATTTGAATCCTTTATGAAGATCACTATAGCCAAGAAAGACACATTGTTTGGATCGAAAGGATAATTTTCTGTTGTTGTATGGTCTCAAATTCGGCCAATAGGCACAGCCAAAAGTGCGGAAAAAAGAGTAGTCAGGTGATTGTTTTTGAAGGCGCTCATAGGGTGTTTGATTGTCTATCACTTTTGATGGAAGTCTATTGATAAGAAATACGGCAGTGGAGAAGGCTTCATCCCAAAATTTGAGTGGCATTGATGCATGCGCTAAGAGCGACAAACCTACCTCAACAATGTGACGGTGTTTTCGCTCAGCCGATCCATTCTGTTGATGAGAATGTGGACATGAAACGTGATGTACTATACCAACACGCTTGAAGAAGGAATTCAGGGTTTGGTATTCACCACCCCAATCGGTTTGCAGGGCTAAAATTTTTTTATCAAATTGGCGTTCAACAAGTTGCTGAAAGTCGCGAAAACATTGAAAGACCTCAGACTTGTGACGCAAAAAATACACCCAAGTGAATTTGCTGAAATCATCGATAAAACTCACATAATAGGATTTGCGTCCAATAGAAGAGGGTGCAGGACCCCATACATCTGAGAAAATCAATTCTAACGGACTAGTAGATACACTAGTCGACTGTGGATAAGGTAGCTGATGACTCTTACCCATTTGACATGCATCACACACAGTGTTCTTATTGGACTCTTTGACAAAAGGAAGCCTATGGCGACTTAGGACTTGCTGAACTATAGGAGTAGATGCATGACCTAGTCTATGATGCCACAGGGTGGTAGACGCCTTGGTGACCCCAAGAGCTTGGCTAGTGGAATTCAACTTGGATGAACTTGGCTTCAGAGGGTAGAGGCCTCCCTCACATGTGCCTCTGAGGAGTGTCCTCTTCGAGCCCTGTTCCTTAATGAAAAATTTATCCTGATGAAATTCAAGGAAAGCGTTATTGTCACATGCAAGGCGATGAACAGAAAGTAAGCTTTTGTTGGCACGAGGTACATGAAGAATTTGATTTAGAATGATATCGCTATCTGGAGTATGCAAGGTGCTAGACCCAATGTGATTAATCCTCATACCTGTGCCGCTGGCGGAATGAACTTGATCGTGACCGCCGTACTTGTCGCGCACTGTGAGCTTCTCCAGCTCGCTGGTTACGTGGTCGGTGGCACCGGAGTCGACATACCAATTGGTGTCGACCCCATAGGATGCCGTGGCCATGCTTGCACTCTTCTGCGGCGGGCCAGACACAGATGTATCAAACCGCTTGAAGCAGCGATGGGCAAGATGCCCCTCCTTGCCACAAATCTGGCAAAAAACGCCCGAGAGAAAATTCCGGCCACGCTCTCCATAGCCGCGGCCGCCGGATGCGTTCTGGCCGCCGGATGCGTTCCTGCCACCACCGCGACCAGAACCACCCCGGCCGCCACCGCGGTTTTTGCCGCGATTGTTGTTGTAGAAACCGCCACCACGACCTCCCTTGGCGGCGAGATTGACGGAGGATTGAGACCCCCCATCACGGATCTCACGGCGCTGTGCATGGCTCACCAATTGAGCCTGCAGATCTTGGAGCGAGATTGGATCGACCCGATTGGACACAGCAGTCACAACCGAATCATACTCCTCGCCAAGGCCCATCAGGATGTAGGAGACGATCTCATCGTCCTCTAGCTTCTTGCCGGCCGACGCCATCTCGTCGGCCAACCCCTTCATCTTGGTGAAGTATTCTGCCACAGTGGACGCGCCTTTTGTCGCCGTGGCCAGCGCCATCCGGGTGGACATGATCCGCGCGCGGGACTGGGAGGCCTGCAGCGCCTGGATCGCGGCCCAGAGATCGGCCGCCGTGGTGGAGGTTGCCACCTGAGAAAAAACATCCTTGGAGAGAGACGAGAATAGGTAGCTGCGGACTTGACTGTCCTTGGCAAACCATCTGTCATACTCCGGGTTAGCCATAGGAGCAGATTTCTTCCCTGCAGCAGCATCAGCCGGATCCACCGGCAGGAACTCAGAAGGGGGCGTGGAGGTGGGCTTGGTGAACCCCCAGAGTTGGGCACCCTGAAGGGTGGCCGTGACCTGGGCGAGCCACATGCTGTAGTTGCCCCGGGTCAACTTCTCCGTCACCGGCGGAAGGAAGCCGAAGGAGAAGACGGCAGCGGCTGCGGCGGATTCAGAGGAGGTCGCCATGGGACCGATCTAATCCGTGTGGATGTGTTAGGCTCTTGATACCATGTGAACGAGAATGGGTGAACAAGGTTACCCCTAGGGTCCTCCTCGGTTGCATGTTATAGGCATGGAAACGGCCCCCATGGTGGCATGTACACAATTATAGGGATTACAAGGATTACAACAAACCTCCCTACTATACATAGCATCTATACTATAATTAGTACAACCGAGAGATTACATTCTATTCTTAACACGGCTGTCCCATTACGGGGCCCTGCCTCCCACTGCCGGCGGCGACGGCGACGAAGCGACGTACGCGGTTGCGCACAAGGACTGCACCATGGCGACCACGATCGCGCAGCACGAGGTGGAGGGTCTGCAGGTGCAGGCCAGGGACGGCGCCTGGATCAGCGTGGCCCCTGAGCCCGGTACGTTCGCTGTCGTCGCCGGCGAGTTGCTCACGGTAAACGGATGCTGCTAGTTCTCCGGTCGATCCCTAGTTCCATGCATGGCAACCAATGAATGAACAAACTAAACCCACCATCTCGATCAACGCTTGCATATATCCCTGGCAGTGGTAGGTGGTGACGAACGGGAGGGTGCCTGCCTGCGTCCACCGCGTGAGGACGCCGAGCAAACGCGAGAGGCTGTCGGCGCTGTTCGGGTCAGAGCTGAGGCACGGCGCCGTAGTGAGCGCGCTGGAGGAGCTCGTGGACCACGACCGGCACCCCCTGCGTTTCAGGCCCTGCGACTTCGACGAGTACGTCAAGTTCCGCTTCGGTCAGGAGAGGCCCGCATTGAACAGCGGGCTGCAGGAGTTCTGCGGAATTGTCCCGGCCGTCGCGTCCCCACAAAGTGAATGCTATATCTCCAACAGGAGATGCATTGCGAGACCTAAATTCAAAATAGGTCTCCAACCGAATGTCTATAACCTTTAATAGAATACTATTTCTGAGATAAGGAGATGCATAATCTAAATCTGAGTATCATATCTCTCCTGGAGATATATTTTCAGAAAGGATTCTCTTTTAGAGCTCATTGTTGGAGAATAATTTTTATAGATATTAAACCATTTACCTATAGCGCTACCCAAATATAGAATATGTCTTATATTTTGGATAGTGGTTGTTGGAGACGGTCTAAGCTACCTATCTGCCTATCTAGTATGTAGTACCACTTATTTGCGTGTAATTGTGTTGTCGTCGTTCGTGAACGTATTCTGTACACCATGTCGGAGTCAATAGGCCGGCTTGGTCACTGTTCTGTTGTGCTTGGCCTGGCCTCGCTTGTGACACCTGTCCGTGTGACGCTCGACTATTGCTTTCAACCTGTTTATTTACTTTCAAGTACGGCCATGTTTATTTCCCCCAATTCCAAACTTTGGTACTATGCAAAAAGAAGATTCTCCGTCACATCAAACTTGTGGTACATGCATTGAGTACTAAATGTTGACGAAATCAAAAACTAATTGCACAGTTTGGTTGTACTTTGCGAGACGAACGTTTTGAGCCTAATTAGTCAACGATTGGACAATTATTACCAAATAAAAACAAAACACTATTGTAGCTACAGTGTTGCTACAGGAATTCTGCCGCCGCTGATTCGGTGACCTAAACGAGGCCTACGTTTCAATGCTAAGGCCCCGTTTAGTTGCCAAAAAATTTTGCATAGTAACTATCACATCGAATCTTGCGGCACATGCATGGAGTACTAAATGTAGACGAAAAAAAAACTAATTACACAGTTGGTCGAGAAATCGCGAGACGAAACTTTTGAATCTAATTAGTCTATAATTAGACATTAATTACCAAATACAAACGAAATGCTACAGTGAGCCAAAATCCAAAATTTTTTGGATCTAAACGCACCCTAAGCAAGCACCATCCCTGCCGTTCTCCTTCCTCTTCCAGCCGAAGCTTCAGATCACAGACACTAGCTAGAGGCTAGAGCTCGGCTCTGCTGTCCCCCTCGCCTCAGTTCGCGGCGCCTGTGAGCTTCTGAGGCCGGACTCATCAGCCAGCGCCCAGCTTGGCTGCCACGCCGTTCCACTCAGCTCCCGCGTACCTTTGCCCAGGTCGCCTCACGATACCATCTTCCTACAACGTGGCGCTGGTTCTGACTTTTCAGCACAACTCGTCCACTGCTACAGATATTGCTGAACCGATGTCCGCGTCGTCGAGCTAAGGTAGAAAAAACTGTCCAACCACCAAGCTCCATTTTTTCCGCCTACCAAGCTCTATGCATAGGACAAATTTAGAAGGGCTGACTTCTTGGCAAAGGGATCTAGGCACAAATTTAGCAGGGCTGAATTCTTCTTTTCGAAGTGTAAATAAACCCATGAATTAAAAAAAAAACTCGACCCACGGTATATAAGTGTTTTCACATCGTGTAGCTTTGGGGCTACATTCGTGTCGTTTTCCATCTCCCCTAACCACATGGTACTTCACGAATATGTTTGGAAGTTGACTATGAAGGTTTAGAAAAGATTTAAAACCTACTTCTGTTGGAGACTGCAACTATTTGTTAGTCGATTTGGTTATGCCGAAATGATTTGGTTTTCAAAAAAGAAATAATCTACTCCATTGCAAGTTCCATGTATGGTTATGCACTGACTGTGTTCATGGATTATTCTCTATAAACCTATCTTGCAGGATTTGGTTGCAATAGCATTGCAACAACTTGCGCATGTGGCCAAGGTGTTTTTCTTCCAGTCACATATGTGGCAATTCAGTCTTAGTCATCAAGATGTCAGCTCTTTTTCTTTAGGCTATGTATTTTTGCATAGGCTGGAAAGTGGGTTTAGAACTATTGTATCAATTTGATGTAATGATCCTGAATTGACAAATTCTTCATTTTCAAAATAAAAATAGAAGGAGGGAGGAAAAAACGCCATAGCTTATTACAAGAATGTACGCCATGCATTTGTGGGCTGAAAGTGGATCTAGATAATCCAACCACAGACTCTAGTTGTTTTCAATATTACTTGAATATGGTTTGTTTGGAATTTCAATATCCATCACCATATGATCCAACAATTTCAAAATTTGTTCAAGATAAACTCAAAAAGTTTAGTGTTCCCTGAATTTCTTTGGACTTGACACGTAGAGCAACATTTAGTGTCCAACTTTAAGTTTCTGATGTGGAGCCCACTAGTAGATAGTCACACCAATCTGTCTAAAGTAGTAGACTGTCATACCGAGTCATCTCTAATAAATTTTAATCAATTTTGTTAAAACTTTCATGTGCAAATACGAGGTTCTTATTATATAAGGACCTTGACTATTGAGATGGGTTGTAGTACTAAGTTATCTCAAATAAATTTTAGTCAAATTAGCTAAAAAATAATGTGCGAACACAAAGTTTTTTTTTATTTAGGTCTAGGTTTTGAAGCAGTCTAACATGTATCTATAATAGTTTTGTCATTACTGGATCCTTTTAGATACATTTAATTAGATTTAATAACAGTTTTGGTTGGACTGGACATTCTGTGTTGGGTAGAATTGAACTTTAGATTTTAATTGAATTATGGATCCGAATTCTAATCTATTATCCCATCTAATTGTACCCAATCAATCTCTACTTGACAGTCATGCAAATATATGAAAAAGGATAAAGTACGTTTTTCAGCCCTGAACTTACATAGGAGTCTGACTTTAGCCCTGAAACCAGGTAATCTAGACCTTGCAACTTTGAAAACCGGGCACATTACCCCCAGCCCTCATTCCACCGTGGTTTTGTGCGCTGACTCTAACAGTCCGCGACTCATAAAAAAAGGGCCGTGCGCCAGCCCATCAGGCACTCCCGTTCATGCCGCCAACTCCCATGATGAATCCTAGATCGATCCATCGCCACTCCGCCCGACGGGAGACGGTGCCTCTGTTCCCACTGTCCTTCGAGCCACATTGCCCCACCCTGGTCCGCGCCACGTCGCCTCGCCGTCCTCTACGCGACGCCGCCTCCCCTCTCTTCCCCACGACGTCGCCCCACCATCCTCCGCCTGACGCTGCCCCAACGCCTCCCTCATTGCCGGCGACCACAGTGCCGACGTCCAATCCATGGAGTTGATGCAGTGACTTCCTCGTGGAGTTGATGTAGTTGAAGCGCTAAGGGTTAAGGCACAGAGGTGAGTTGGTTGTCTCTTTCCTCCCTAGAATCATCAATGTGGTGGTAGTAGTTGTCAGTACACATGGGTTTCGAAGGAATCACTTGTGCATAGGGATTGTGGATTAGATTAAGTTTAGGGTGATGATACTTTAGAGTAGTTTATGCATAGGGACTTGGTAGTGTTGTTTAATCTTAGGGATTGGTACTGCAGTCTGTAGAGTAGTTTATGCATCGGTAGTTGCTTAATGCGGCACAGTTTGGTGGATTTTGAGCTATTTTAATCCCTCTTTTTGTCTCTGGATCCATTGTTTATACATTTCTTTTTGGTTTGTTTACATAGGACACATGGATTGGCCGGAGAAGCTGAATGTTAGGTTCCATTACAATGGGGAGTTCCTTCATGATGGGAAGAAAATGCACTATTGTGGTGGAACCGTGGCCATGTCCTACATTGACCATGACAAAGTCTCCCTTCCTAAATTAATTGGGCATCTGAAGGACCACTGCACTGTTTTGGATGGCACCCTGTTGCACTGGCTAATTCTAGGGAGGGAACTGCACGATGGATTGCGAGCACTAGTTGATGACAAGGCATGCCTAGATATGTTGAGATGCACTGATGATGGATTTTTTGCAGAAGTATATGTTGGGGCACCAGTTGCACAAGAAATATCAGATGATGAGGCTGGCACTGGCAGTGAAGACAAAGAAAGTGATTATGAGGATGAGATGGATGCAGAGTCTGAAGACGAAGCAGGCATGAAAGATGAAGAAGAATCACTTCCTCAAGATGCAGACTTGGGGTCTGGAGCAAGACATATCATGCCATATAATCCTCAGTTAGGAGTCATTGTACACAATCAAATAAAAACAGGTAATGGTGAGGATCCAAGAGAATAGTACCAAAGTTGATAGATGGCCCACTATGATCTGTCCAAACATCCTTAAGAAGCTCAATGTGTACATCACTCAGTCTGGTTTCTGTCATGCAATTAGTAATGGTAATGACAAGTATGAAGTAGTGCACTATGACCACAGATGGACTGTAGATCTTACTGCAAGAACCTGTAGTTGCAGGTACTAGCAACTGGCTGGTTTGCCATGTTCACATGCAATAAGTTGCATTCAAGAAGGGATCGAGTTCGGAACGATGATATATGTGATAGATTAGGTGTAGCATCAATTGAAGAAAAGCTTGTCCAACACCGGTTGAGATGGTTTGGATATGTCCAATAGAGACCTCTAGAGGCACCGGTGCGTAGGGGAATCATAAGCCAGGATAGTAACATGAAGAGAGGCAGAGGAAGACCGAAGTTGACTTGGGTAGAGGCAATAAAAGGAGACTTGAAATGATGGAATATACCCAAAGACTTAGCCTTAGATATGAGTGCTTGGAAAATAGCTATTCACGTGCCTGAACCTTGATTGCTTCTGCTGGGTTTCAACTCTAGCCTACCCCAACTTGTTTGGGACTTAAAGGCTTTGTTGTTGTACTTCATCACACATTGCCTAGAAGACTACATAGCACCATGCTTTTCAGTTTCTGAATTTAAGAAAACCTACAGTCACTACCTACAACCAGTAGAGGGGATGCACAACTGGCCCATCTCAGAAAGGGAAAAGCCTCTAGCTCCACTAAATGTTAAACTTCCAGGAAGGCCCAAGAAAGAGAGGAAGAGAGAGTCAATTGAGAAGCCTAAACCCAACAGGATATCCAATGTAGGCACAATTATCATATGCAGGAATTGCAAAGGAGTTGGGCACAACAGGAAATCATGTGCTAAGAGGAATGAAATGTCAACACCTGTTGGTCCTTCTAAATCTACACCTTTGAGAATGTCAACACTTGTTGGTCCTTCTAAATCTGCAACTGTGAGAATGTCAAGTGGACAACAAAGTTGTTCTAGTGCAAGAGTTGTAGGCAATAGTAGGAAAAGAAGTTTTCACTTGAGCATTTCAATGGAAACATCTCAGGTTAGCCTAGGTCCTTCTAAATCTGCAACTGTGAGAATGTCAAGTGGACAACAAAGTTGTTCTAGTGCAAGAGTTGTAGGCAATAGTAGGAAAAGAAGTTTTCACTTGAGCATTTCAACGGAAACATCTTAGGTTAGCCTACTTTCTTTCAACAATGCACAGCTTTTCTTTTGCACTTAACAAAATGTAATGACTCAATCTTATTTGTTTGTAGCCACAAAAAAGAGAAAGTTGTCCATTGGCATAAATCAAGGGAGTGTGGCAAGAACTAGTGTTGTAGCTAAAGTTTCTACAGACAAAGGAGGATCTACTACACTAAACCTCAAGGCACAATTACCATTATCTCAAGCAAGCTCTAGTGTCACAGTACATATAAGCTCTGGATCAGCCTCTACAAAAGTCAGTGCTCAAGAACCATCAAAGAGAGAGAGAAAAACACTGGCAAAGTTCCAGCCGTACTTGATGCTTCCTCCTACTGCTGGTGGTGCTTCATCATCTGGGAGTGGCAAGAAGATATGAAGCTATGACTTAAAGTGTCTGGTCTATTACTACGTTATCCATGTGTATGTCAGAACTTTGTTGCTATGTTACTATGCTATCCATGTGTATGTGAGAACTCTGTTAGTTATATGTTGTCTTATTTAATTATGGGACCCTTTAACTGTTGGCCTATGTGTGAAGACTTGTCATTGCCATGTTGTTGGCTTATGGAATTTGTATTTTGAGATATCGTATGGCATGTTGTTGGCTTCAATTACTATTCTGCTATCCATATTGATGTCAATATTATTTATGATGCCATAGCAGGGTGGAATTACGGACTGTCAAGTCACTGTGAAACCAGGGTGGAACAGGGTAGGGGGTAAAGTGCCTGGTTTTGTAAGTTGGAAGGTCTCAATTGCGATTTTTTAATACTTTTTGTAAACTAATTTTAAATCTAACACTGTTTAATTTTTTTTAAAACTAACACTTTTGGCCACGTCTATTTTCCTGGCGCGACGAAATGCTTGTGCCACGCCATGCATGGTGGCGCGTCGAGAGGGATGACGTCGCAACGACCGGGGCGCTGACCGGTGACGTGGCAGGATCTGTCGCACCACCGATCTTGGTGCGATGTCGCCACGCCATCCCTCACGGCGCGGTAGGAGAGGCCAAGAGAAGTCGACGCCTAGGAGGCTAGGAGAGGACGACGCAACATCCACACTCTTGAGACTGTAGACACTCCTCGTGAGCGCCCCATGACTGGGTCCACGTGTCAGATCCCGTGTACGTGTCGCCATAAAGAAAGACATAGCGTTCGGTCAGATTCCCTGGTGACCATAAATAAGGGGGTGTTTGGTTCCACGGACTAAATTTTAGTCCATGTCTAGTGTTTGCCTAAACAGAATGGCCAGTAAACGGTAAATGGTGGTAAACTATTTTGTTTAGGGGGGTAAACGGAAATTAAACGGTTGACCGTTTCAACAATAAAAAAACGAGGAAAAACGGTTTAAACAGAACGGAGATAAACATCATTAAACGGACTAAACAGCTGTTTAAACAGTTGTTTAGACGAACATGAGGTAAATCTAGTTCAGTTTTGTATGGATAAAATTGTATACTTAAGTTTATTATATTTATAAATATGTACACTTGATATGTTACGTGCATAAATATCTATATTTGGTTCTTTTCACATGCATAAATATATATACATACAAAAATAAATTTTTATTCGGATAGATATATATATAAATGTTAGAATACTTGATTTTTTACATGCACATATATAATTATATGTATTTTTTAAAAGTACAAAACCGTTTAGACCGTTTAACTTCGTTTAAACACCGTGTAAATAGTCTAAACGCTAAACGAAGGGTGACAATGTAAAGACCGTTTACCGTTTAGGAAAACATTGTCCCTGTCACATCGGATGTTTGGCACTGATTTAGAGTATTAAATATATACTAATTACAAAACTAACTGTACAGATTGAGACTAATTTGTGAGACGAATCTATTAAGCCTAATTAGTCCATGATTTGACAATGTGGTGCTACAGTAAACATGTGATAATGATGGATTAATTAGGCTTAATAAATTCATCTCGTAAATTAGTCTCCATCTGTGTAATTAGTTTTATAATTAACTCATGCTTAGGCCTCCTAATTAACATCCGGACACCCGATGTGATAGGAACTAAACTTTAGTCTCTGAAACCAAACACCTTCTAAAATAACATGGACCACGACATCTGCTCAACCATATGGCCACAGCTGCTAGCGCTTGCTGCAGCTCTGACGAGACGACGCCTCCCTCGTGAATCGTGACGGTGGTCATCCATGTACACACAGAGACGCTCACTCATGATGCACATAACCTGACCATCTGTGTCCATCCCGTATGTGAGCACGAATGATCACTGCTCATATATAGTTGCTTCTCCTATGATCCTGTCCTCCACTGCTCATAATATAATATAATATAATATAATATAATATAATATAGGTGCTCCTCCAACGAGGGCTCATCAGTGCTTCGGCCAAGCCACGCTATGACCATCACATGGATTCATGACTATTATATTATATTATATAATATTATATTATATTATAAGCCGTGGAGAACACAGATGGTCAGGTCATGTGCATCATGAGCGAGCATCTCTGTGTGTGTACACGGATAACCACCATCATGATTCACGAGGGAGGCGTCGTCTCGTCAGAGCTGCAACAAGTGCTAGCAGTTTGTGGCCACATGGTTGAGCAGGCGTCGTGGTCTATGTTGTTTTATTTATGGTCACCAGGGAATCTGACCAAACGTTGTGTCTTTCTTTATGGCGACACATACACGGGATCTGACACGTGGACCTAGCCATGGGGCGCTCACGAGGAGCGTCTACAGTCTCCGGAGTGCAGACATTGCGTCGTCCTCTCCTGGCCTCCTAGGCGTCGACTTCTCCTGGCCTCTCCTGCCGCGCCGTGAGGGATGGCGCGGCGGTGCCGCGCCAAGATCGGTGGCGCGGCAGACCCTACCACGTCACCGGTCAGCGCCTCGGTCGTCACCATATCATCCCTCTCGCCGTGTCACCATGCATGGCGCGGCACAGGCATTTCGCCGCGCTAGGAAAATAAGCGCGACCAAAAGTGTTAGTTTTTTTAAAAAAAAATTAAACAGTATTAGATTTAAAATTAGTTTACAAAAAGTGTTAAAAATTAAAAAAAAATCTTCATTGCCTGGTTTCATAGTTTGAGGGTTAAATTCATACTCCTGTGTAAGGGGGTGTTGAGATTCATCTCATAAACGTTAGTCGTTGTCCCATCGGATGTTTGGACATATGCATGAAGTATTAAATATAGGCTAATTATGAAATTAAATGCACAGATTGAGACTGTTTTATGAGACGGATTTTTTTAAGTCTAATTAGTTCATGATTTGACAATGTGGTGCTACAGTAAACATGTGATAATGACGATTAATTAGGCTTAATAAATTCATCTCGTGGATTACTGACGGATTCTATGATTTATTTTTTTATTAGTATCCGAACATGCTATGCGACGTCCATATGACATCTCCTAAACTTTAGTGACTAGATCCAAACACTGTAAGTTCAGGATTGAAAAATGTAGTTTACCCATGACTTAAAGCCTAAGGTCAGGTGACAGACCAAGACCTGTCGAGCTAAAGTGGGCACCAAACTAACGTCTTAAGGACCAACCGCAAAAACTACTTGCGGTCTTGCGGATGTAGCTGTAGGGTGCAGGTTGACCATAGCCACAAGAGATGGCAACGAGGAATTTCTCGTTGAGGAATGACTTCACATTTCGTTCTAGTGAGAAAAAAACCACTGTTTTCACAAAACCCGTGGGGGAGGGCCGGGGATTTGGTCCCTTTCCCTGATCCTGCGCAAGGAATGATCCCCATGGGGATTCCCATCCTGGCATAGGTACTTTCCAATTTAATAATAAAAGTAAGTACTACTTCTTTCATAAAAAAAAATATAATTCTAGCACAGTATCATAGTTTAGTATTCTAAGTTCGATCAATTATAGATAAAAAAGTATCAATATTTATGATATCAAATAAGTATCATTAGATTAATTACGAAATGTATTTTCATAGTAAATTATTTTAGAGCTATAAATGTAAATAGTATTCACTAGTAATTTGGTCAAATGCGATCCACTCTTGCTGGCACGTAACCCGTAGTTGCATTCTTTTCTGGACAGAGGGAGTATGTTTTAGCGCAAGTGTACAATTGATGAACTGCAACGTACAAATGTTGTCCATCGTTAAAATGTTAATACTCTATGGCAATACACATAACTAAACACTAAATAACAATTACATCACAAATTTCAGTGATATAGGTGCGCTGCGGGGATCATTCTTCAGGATGTCTTTTCTCCTGATCTCAATGGGGGAGAATAAGCTTCATCCTCTAATAGATGAATTCCCAAATCGGGGCCCTATTGGCATCCCTATCGGTCTATCTCCCTTGCATATGTTCCATTTGACCTCCTCAATTATTCTGAAAGTCCGATTTGCCTCTCTCAATTGAAAAAAAATAGATTTTTAAACCCATCTAACTTTTGAAACAATCTGATTTACCTTACTGAGTGGTTTTGACAATGATTTTGGTTGATGTGGTAGGTGGTGCCATATTAGTCGTCCTACATGGCATCCCATTAGTCTCACCTCAAAATCAAGTTTCCTGATAACTCAAGTGATCAATTAGACTTTTATAAAAAAATGCTACAAAAATAAATCTTTTAAAACTTATCCAAAAAATTTTCTAGGAATAGTATGCATTTTAAAATACTGAAATCTAAATTAATCTTAGAAATAAGATTAAATCAGATTTTTAGTATTTTTAAATACATACTTTTTCTATAAAATATTGCAATAAGTTTTTTTGAAAAAATTATTTCTGCATTTTTTTATATATAAAGTCTAATTTACTCACGGAACTATAAGGAGATCCGATTTAGTTCTCTAAACCGTTATCAAATTCGTTCAGGAAGAAAAAACAAACAGTTTGAAAATCAAGGAGTCTAAAAGTTCATTTTGTGTAATTAAAATGACAAATCGGACTTTTATAATAGTTGATTGATTGAGATGAAATGGAACTCTTCCATGAAGAAAACTTGCGAGGCCACGGGCAGGTCAGTCGCACGGGCCCATCACGCCTGCTAATAATCCTTGGTCCATTCCACTGCGCCGGCGCGGCCCAGCGAAATCTGCCGCGATCACATTCCGGCCGGTGCCGCCCACCCGTCGCCATCGAAATCGCGATGGTTTGCGATCCGCGTCCCTGTCTGTGTACATCCACTTACCCCGCTTTTCTTCCCACCTCCGGCTCCGGGCTCCGGGCTCCGGTCCTCCTCCACCCACGCGTCCGTGCGCACACGGCCCCCAACCGGCAAACCCCAGCTCCAAGCGAAGCCAGGCAGGCAGGCAGCCCAGCTCCCAAAGTTCACCCGCGGACAGCCGTACGGCGCAAACCCCCATAAAAAAATCTCACCGACCCGCGATCCCGACCGCAGTTCCCCTCCCCCACGCTGCCGGCTGCTCCCCTCAGCGAGCGAGATGCGGGGGCCGGCGTCAGTGAAGGCGGGGAGCCGGCCGCCGTGGCTGGGGCTGGGGGCGGCGGCGTGGGTGCAGGTCGCGGGCGGCGCCAGCTCCACGTTCGCGCTCTACTCGCACGCGCTCAAGGTCTCCCTGGGCGCCGACCAGAGCCGCCTGGCGCTGCTCGGCGTCGCCTGTGACGTCGGCGAGAACCTCGGCCTGCTCCCTGGGGTGCTCTGCAACCGCCTCCACCCGGCGCTGCTCCTCCTCATCGGCGCCGGCGCGTGCCTGCTCGGGTACGGCACCGCCTGGCTCCTCGTCTCCGGCGTCGCGCCCGCGCTGCCCTACTGGCTGGTGAGCTGCCGACCGCCACTGTCGCTCTTCGTTTTGCTACTTCTCATCAATTTACTCTGATCGATTTTTTTTTTCTTCGCGAAAGACATTGCTGATCGATTTTAAAGATCCAGTTTATGCGTTCGTGAAACGGAAGTTGAGTTACTCAGTTTTTCGTGGAAGGCATTGTTTTGTGGCAAGTGGTCGCTTTTTTGGCACTTTTGCGCTGTGCAAGTAAACATTATGCTGATTTTGGGATTTATTCTCCATTATTACCCTAAAAATGGTTAAACATCTTATGGTATAAGCTTGAGGGAAAATAGATGTCTCTTTCTGAGATTCCATAAACAAATGGGGACAAGCTGCCTGTCAAACGCTAGCAAACAAATTTTGATTACACTTGGGTCAACAAAAATGCAGCATTTCACTTAGTTTACCTGCAATATGCACGCATTTAGGACTTTTACATGCCAGATCTCACCGGAGGATGATCGGGTGTTCTAGAATTAGCACCACTCATGTTTCCCCTTTAAGGCTTTAATTGAGGTTAGCTTTTTGCTAGCTTCAACTTGAGACAAACTTTTTCACCTACTCTAAGCAGTGTATTTCCAGTCTGGGATTTACTTTATTGGATCTAGTGTAAATTGACTAATGACCCTACTTGCAGATATGGTTTGCGTTATGTCTTGCTACCAATGGTGGTGCATGGTTGGCGACTGCCGTTCTAGTGACCAACATGAGGAACTTCCCACTCAGCAGAGGTGCTGTTGCTGGCATTCTGAAAGGGTACTCGGGTTTAAGTGCCGCTGTTTACACCGCAATATACACTGGAGTGCTCCGTGATTCTCCCATCAACCTTTTGCTCTTTCTCACTCTGGGAATTCCTGCTGTGTGCCTTCTGGCAATGTACTTTGTTCAGCCTTGTGAACCCTCTCTGGTGGAGACGAATGCAGAGCAAGTCCATTTTTTGTTTGCACAAATGGCGAGCATTCTTCTTGGGGTTTATCTGGTTGGTGCTACCATATTGGATCATGTCGTGACTCTCAATGACATTATCAACTATTCTCTGCTTGTCATTATGGTTCTTCTCATTTTTGCTCCCCTGACAATACCATTGAAGATGACTTTATTCCCGAAGAAAAAACGCCCATCAGATTCACACTCTCCAACGACTGATAATGATCACACAGAACCACTTTTGCCTTCTTCCTCCGAATCAAACCTTGGTAATCTTGAAGACGACGATTCCTTTGACATTGATATTCTCTTAGCTGAGGGTGAAGGTGCTATAAAGCCTAAGAGAAGAAGACCAAGAAGGGGAGAAGATTTCAGGTTTCGTGAAGCAATACTGAAGGCCGATTTCTGGCTTCTCTTTGCAATATGCTTTGTTGGCATTGGATCTGGAATCACTGTTGTTAATAATCTAGCACAAATAGGCATTGCTGCAGGTGCTGTCGACACAACCATCTCACTCTCTGTCTTCAGTTTCTGCAATTTTTTTGGCCGGCTGGGAGGTGGTGCTGTTTCTGAGTATCTTGTCAGGTAACAGAATATCTTATATTTACTCAGCTATTTACTCTTTGAAATAATTGTTTTTAATGATGGGCCATTCTTGGCTTTAATAGCTCTATCAATTTCACATTGTTTTTGGCCTAGTGGGCGCTGACTACTGAGAGAGATCTGGTAGCGAACCAATGTGTCTTTATTATAGCTCCTAACTGCCCAAATTTATTAACCATGTTAACCCCCCTTTGAATTATTAGAAAACTGCATTACAGTCTCAAGTTTTGAATTTCTGTCCTGAGGAAAAGTTCCGTAGCAGCCCAATGCATCTCCTCTCGTGTTAGTCAATAGCTTGGGTAAAAATTGTGAATAGAAAACATGAAAGCCTGACAAACTAGCGAAGGGTCCATTTTCTGAAGACAAACAGTAAGGAAAATCCTGAATCCCATGTGTAGAAACATGTAATGTAGCAAACAGCTTTCTTGTTTGTGAGTGATAGACATGAGTTTGTTGAGATTCAAAATTGTTGCCATTGCATCCTATGGTTAACTTACAATCTTCTTTTGCAGGTCAAGGACACTTCCGAGAAGTGTTCTGATCATATGTACCCAAGTCGTGATGATAATTACATACCTGCTCTTTGCATTGGGTCAGCTTGCCACACTTTACGTCTCTGTGGCCTTACTCGGCATATGTTATGGTGTCCTGCTCTCCGTGATAATCTCAACCTCATCAGAGCTCTTCGGACTAAAGCACTTCGGAAAGATATTCAACTTCATCATATTGGCGAATCCAGTAGGCGCATACCTGTTTAACACCCTTGCGGGGTATGTCTACGATCTCGAAGTGGCAGAGCAGCATGCCACAACATCAGGGTCGGATATTGCATGCTATGGCCCTAATTGCTTCAGACTCACGTTTTGTGTCCTCTCCGGCGCGGCTTGTTTGGGCACATTGCTGAGCACGGTTCTGACGGTGAGGGTCCGGCCAGTGTATCAGATGCTGTATGCGGGGGGATCCTTCAGCCAGCCCAGGAACTCTGCACATTGACCGACGGTGATACGAGCTGTAGTGTTTTCTGCATCTACTACAATAAATCCAGTATGATGTCTGAATAGCTTCGTAAATGATCTATTGCAATTCATGAGCATGCACCTTATTTTTGTGCTCTGTGTTGTAATTTTGGGTCCTTTTTGGTCTAATATGAGGAGGGGGTGATGGTTTCGTGCTGCTACTTGTACCAGATGCTCGTGCTGTTGCTCCAGGTTAACGTGCTGAGGTCCGAATTTTAGGTGAAATCCCTATTTGTGTAGAATGATGGTGCTTGTATATGACATGCTCATGGACATTTTTTGGCGGATTTCATGATATTGAGAAATATCTGCATGTTTCTCAAATTGTGAAATAAACTGCATCTCAGGTCTTAATCATGCTGTCTTTAAAATTTGGTTTACTCGTGGCCTAAAAACAGGGCAATGGTCGGCAGGTTAACAGGTCCTCTTCAAGGCCTGGGCAGGCCAGGGCAGCATCAGCACTGAAATTTTTGAACAGGCAGTGGTTGAGATCTGACCAGGGTTGGCCAGCTAAAATTTACTGAATCCGACAGATCTACTTCCGTACATCCAGACGCCGTGTCCTCAGTTTGAATGGACGAGACTGTTCTGATAAGCCTGGTTGGTGCTGGTTTGTTGTGAGAGTAACTGATAAGCTGCCCCGTCGGTTCAGATCTGGATACGGCTCGTTTTGGCGCCACCCTTTGATTTGTCTCCGTTGGGAACATGGCCCCTCATCTATTCCATCCTGTTGTCAGGACTCCACACTAACGACAGGCGAGTAGTAGTCGTTAAAATATTTTCACAGCAGGAACGAAAATGCTTCAGGTATTTTTGATCGTCATGAACTCGTGATCCCATCGCACCAGGAACGAGATCCTACAACCTCTGTGCGCGTGAACATGGATCGATGATTCCATTCCGAGCTCAAAATTTCAGAGAATGACACATGGCATTATTTTTCACACTCATTTACACAGACAGTTGCAATAACAGTAACAGGCAGCAGGTAGCATAGCTAGTGAGTAGTGACCACTGACCACTGGCCACTGGCCATCATGCACGTTGTCTTCGCTCGTTGTACGTACACGGCTGGATGGCGGCAGCCGGCTGGTACGCACCGGCCGGCAGCGGCAGGTCACAGGTGCAGGGCACGCGAGCGCGTCCGGGCTAAGTGGGCTTCAGATCCTGGAACATGGACTCCCACCGCATCTCCTCGCCGCCGACGTCCACCACCACCTCCACGTCGCTGCCGCTGCCGTCCCCCTCCTCGTCTTCGTCGCAGCTGCAGACGTCCATGCTCATGAGGCAGGCGGCTATGGACCCAGCGGGCGCGGGCAGCGTCCTGACCGCCGCACCGCCGTTGCCCCTCCACTTATCGGCGTAGCTGTTGGTGAGCAGCACGGGCTTGCCGACGTGCGGCAGCATCGGCAGCTTCCCGCCGCCACGGACCGCCACGGGCGACGCGATCTTGCTCCAGCTGCTGTGCGCGACCCTCCCGCCGCGGTGCCGCAGCAGAGGCAGCAGGCGCGGCGTGGCGAGGACGGCCGCCGCGCGGTCCCGGTCCCGGCCGCGGGAGTGGGACACCGAGGCGCGGAGGCGGCCGAGCGCCGAGCGCGCGGACCGGTGCACGGCCGCGGCGAGCAGCCTGGTGGCGCGCCACGGCAGGACGACGGTGATGGCGGGCACGGCGGTGGCCCTGCCGCCGTGGGAGGAGGAGGGATCCTTCCTGGCGAGCTTGAGGATCTCGAGGCGGTGCTTGGCGACGGCGACGCCCATGCTGAGGAGGAACTCGTGGTCCAGGTGGCGCACGTCGGCGGCGCCGAGCTCGTTGCGCGCGAACAGCAGCGCGTACTCGAACGCCACGTCCGGGTGCAGCCCCGCCCTGCAGAGCCACGCGTACCAGTCCATTCGCTCGTTCGCGCTCGGCGGAGCGGAGCGGCGAGTGGCGACGGCAGCAGCAAGTGAGGCTCCCGCGCGCGGTGGCAGCCCGTGCGGGTGCGCGCTCTGGTGTGTAGTGGCACTGCCCGATGGGCGGGTAGCGTCACGTGAACCCGATTATAAAAACGGGCGAGAGCCGAGAGAGGTTGTTGGCTGGGTGGTGGCAGACTGGTGCCGCTACACCGTGCACGGACCGGTGGGCCGCCCACCCACGGAAGAGGGGGGCGCGTGCGTGCGTGCGCCCGTTTTGTGGGATCAGGTGGCGGATCCGTGCGCAAACGAGCACCTGAGACGCCGGGCACGCCGCCGCCGCACCATGTGCAGTGCAGCTCGGGATATGGATCGTCGGCGGATCCAAACGAAAGCGAAAGCGCCTCGGGCCTCCAGGGTCTAGGCCCAGCCTCGCGCCGCGTGGCTTGCCGAATTTAGGACTTGGGCCGGACCAAAACATAGCACAGCGGCTGGTCTCGCGCTCGGCCGGCCCAACCAATAGAGTCCCGGTTGGCGAGAGCCGCGCGAGCCCACGACGAGCTCCAGGATGCGCAGAAGTGGAAGTGGAAGTGGAAGGACCACGACGGATGCGCGGAGCCTCTCGAGGTTTGTCCAGACTCCAGAGTAAGGGGTTGGTTGTTGTTCCTGAACTTTCTCTGGTTCTGCCGTTCTGGCCGGGGTTGTTACCAATAATAACGACCGCAGTAGAAGAATTTTCTTATACTAGTCAGTACCCTGCGGGAGAGTGTTGCAAATATGATTGAATAAGGAGAAGTCAGAAATTATAGTGCGTAAGATGAATACATTTAAGAGCGGTAAACAATTTCAATTAACAAAATAAGTGTGATGACATGAAAATAATGAAAGAATTGTGAATAAAAACATTGCTGGATGTTTACTCTCAAGTAAGTCCATTATAAACAAAGTATGTAAAAGACATTATACCCTGAGTACTGTTGGTTGATTTGTTTGAGAGGAAAATACTGTTCGTTCGCTGAAAAAGTAAGAGATTATAAGCCAAGCGAACAGGGCTATAACTGAGCTTGTGCAGCAGCACATGAAACAAAGTTTACGGAGAAACCTAGAGTTTATGCAGAGAGGTTTCAGTGCACAACGCAGAGGTGAAGCTATAGAGTAACACCCTGACACCTCACACTTAAGAAGTAATAAAATGTTTGTACAAAAACAAAGATCAATCTAAGGACAGACTGCATCAACATAACAGTTGGGATGGTTTGGAAGCATCGAAGTAATATTGCTATTTGATATGCTCAGAGTCATAGGACCAACAGCTGAGATACCATCACCTGGGTGAACCTGAATGACAGACTGGAATGTGGAAAGGGAAATGCATCAAGAGCAGCAGTTAAAGCCCAGGCTATGAGATCATTTTTTTTTTTGGAAAATATCCATACTTAGTAGCAGTCAAAAGCAGAAAGAGAGAGGAAAAGATAATCTAAATGGCTCATTATACTAAGAATAGTAAGTATAATAGTGTTAGTACTCCAGGAACTTCCGATTTATTTTTTGACCAGTGTGTGTATGAACCTATGTATGCAAAGCTTAGCCTTCTATTCATCGTCAGGAAAAGAGACTGTAGGTAAGTTCATAGCCCGAGGCTCACCATTGAATGTAGAAGTAGGGAGATCATCCATCGGAACAACTGACAATGTCGTACAGTTGCGGCCTACAAAAATAAATAACTTCAGAGGGAAAAAATCAATTTTTAGGTTTGCCATAAGAAAGCAAATTGAACTATTTTTAGAGATTTCTGCTAAGGTACAGGACAATGCCTACTGGTGATTGGAAACGGTAAAGGAAATGTCGAGGGTAGCTTGTCGTACCTAAATAGGTAGCCTTTGTTATTGTATCTACTAATAAATGTCACTGGAATGTAGTCAGGTCAGGTAGCTTCTTTATTTGCTGCACACAGCGTGGTTCACTGCAATGCCTGAAACATAGGATTTTTTTTAAACAGCATACAATGCTTAAACTTGTATAAGTAGCACTAATGAAATGACTCTCAAATTATTGGTCTATGCAAACCCAAAATATGCATCGAGCATTCGTCTATAGCCTAGTGCATGGCAATTTGCGACAAACCCTGAAATTATCATACATCTTTGCCATATCAAGTTATCAACTTCTGTAGACGTAGTACAGAAGTTCAGAGAATCATGGATTGTAGTGCAACGAACCACAGAATTAGTTATATTGTAGGCCTGCAAGTTGTGCTAATCAGAGTGCTCATGAACTCATGGTACTACAGTAAGCACAAACATGAAAGAAATCACCTTATAAGAAACATTCTTGCCCAGCATTCGAAGATGGTTTACCCATAGTCTGTAAATTTATAGAGAGGGGACATGATGTACCAGGTTGGGGATGGCTGACCGAGCACGTGTTCAGGGATGGCGTGGCTGCATACAGTAAATCTGTAAATCAAAAGCAGGGACAATCGCTACCTCACATGAGCAATAAAGTAGGAAAGGAATTCGAATGAGAACCTTAGCTACACAGGCACACGATATTTTACAGGAAGTTAGTTCTGAATCTACACATGTGAATGTGAAAGGAAAGAAAGGTCCATAACCAAAGCAATTAGTTCTTGTAAATTAGCTAGTGTGTAAAAACAGGAATAATGAGGAAGATAAGAATTTACGTCAGTGAATGTCAATAACTTGACATATAATTAGATATGTACCTGATATACAACAGGGAAACTAACCATCCATAAAAACAGCATGACTGAAGGGGAGGCTACCTCATGTACCTGACATGACTGAAGGTGAGGCTACCTCAAATTATGTACCTGACATGACTGAAGGTGAGGCTACCTCAAATATCGTATGTGAAAAGGTTGCCACGTACAGTAGAACCAGTGTGTTTAGCTCGTGAAATTTGGGAATTTGGTTAATGTAGCACTTTCGTTTTTATTTGGTAATTAGTATTCAATCATGGACTAATTAGGCTCAAAACGTTCGTCTCACGATTTCCAACCAAACTGTGCAATTAGTTTTTTTTCGTCTATATTTAATGCTCCATGCACGTATCGTAAAATTCAATGTGATGGCTACTGTAGAACTTTTTGAGAAACTTTTTAGGACTAAACAGGGCCCGGGTGCCCTTGTTCTCTCTGTAACTATCTGCAAAGGACAAACCATAGTCAGTGGAAGTAAAGAACCACCTGAGCAACAGTGAATGGAGATCAGTACCGCATGAATCAATGAAAGTAACTAATGCAGACATAGCGGTGTGACTATGGCAGAACATGGAAACATGATGCAACAGGCAGAAGCAGGTCGGGATCGGTGATGTGTAGCAAGATATTACATCTGCTGCATTATTATATCAAGGAGCCTGTTCGCTTGTTGATTTCAGCCAGTCGAAATCAGTTAGTCAATAGTATTTTTCTTTTATAATAAATCAGTATCAACCAGCCTAAACCAGCCCAGAAACCAACCAACGAACAGACCGAAAGCCTCTTCCGCACAGCTTGTCCAGTATTCATGGAAAAATGGAGCCATCGTTTCCGGCAACCAATAGGGCAGCAGCTGCATGTTTGTGTGTAACCAAAATTATCTAGGAAAGTGAATGAATGTAGACAACTAAGGAAGGGAAATAGCTAGAGAGGTGAATAGCCTATTAAAAAATCTATAATAATATTTAAGTCAAAGTGTTAGACAATTACGAAGCAAAACGAGTGTTACGCTAGCCTGCTCAAAATACAAGCCTCATATCCATAATTCTAGTTGCTATGATCTCTATTTCACACACAAGAGGCAAAGTCACTGTCACTAAGTTAGTGAGCTCTCAAAGACTAACTAAAGAGCCTCACTAACCACTAGACAAGACACAAGCTAGCTCTTAAAACTAATTACACTAAAGAGCTTAGCTACACTAGAAAAGTAAATGGACAAGAGATGCAATGATGGTTATACCGCCGTGGTAAGAGAAGATCAATCAATCACAATGAATACCAATAGAAATCCTCGGAGACAAGATGACACAATAATTTTTCACCGAAGTTCACTTGCTTGCCGGTAAGCTAGTCTCCGTTGTGGCGATTCACTCACTTGGAGGTTCACGCGCTAATAGGCATCACACGCCTAACCCGCAATCGGGTGCCGCACAATCAACACAAGATGAGGATCCACAAGCCACGAGCAATCCACTAGAGTGTCTTTTGACTCTCCGCTGAAAAAATATCAAGAACCCCTCACAATCACCACGATCGAAGTTGGAGACAATCACCTTCCTCCGCTCGATGATCCTTGCTGCACCAAGCCGTCTAGGTGGCGGCAACCACAAAGAGAAACAAGCGAAATCCACAGCGAAACACAATCACCTAGTGCCTCTAGATGCAATTACTCACGCAATGCACTTGGATTCACTCTCAATCTCACAAAGATGATGAATCAATAATGGAGATGAGTGGGAGGACTTTGGCTTAGCTCACTAGGTTGCTATGTCAATAAAAATGGTCAAGAGAGTGAGCAAGAGCCGGCCAACACGCTTAAATAGGGAGCCCCAACAAATAGAGACGTTGGCTCCCCACTGCCAACTCTCACAGGGTGACCGGGCACGCAGGTCGTGCTGAACGGACGTAGACCCCCTAGCGTCTGGTCGCGGATCTCCGTCCACGTGTCCCCCTGGTTCAACCGCAATCGCCCGATCTCAACGGTCAACTTGCTCGCGCTTGCGCTTAAGTGATGACCAGACGCGCCAGCCTCGACCTGACGCTGCGCCACCGCATCCGCTCGCACGCCCTGCTGCCTTCGCGCCATGACCTGACGCGCTGAGGGAATGACCGGACGCGCCACCAACGTGGCGTCTGATCACTTCCAGAGATGTTCCAGAGCCGTCCAAACGTGACCAGACGCGCCCCTGCGTCCGCTCCTTTCTTCCTCGCGTTAGTGCTTGCGTCAGCGTACGTTAGCAGGGACCGAACGCACCCCCTGTGAAAGCCCTGGATTGGTTTTGGATAATTAATAAAACCTCTGCACTAACCTTTGCCATGAGTTGTGATATGAGCTAGATTGGTGCAATCCAAGTATGAAGCATGGTGGCACTCAAGAGATGGTGTTGATCACATGAAATGATGAGATGGCCACATGTGATGATGATCAAGTGCTCAACTTAGAAAAGAACAAAGAGAAAAACAAAACCCTATGGAGATCAAGGCAAAGGTATAAATAGGGGTTTTGTTTCGGTGATCAAAACACTATAGAGAGTGTGATCACGTTTAGGGTAGATGGCTATACTATTAAGAGGGGTTCTCTACTAGACAATTCGGTCATCTAGTGCCACTAAGTGTTGGACTTCATGCATTGCATTTAGGCCTAGTGCACATCGGAGAGCAAGCAAAAATATTTATTGAAAATGTTTTGAGAAATGCTAACTTGACTCTAACATGTTTTGAGAAAACACTTTGAGGGTTAGCATCGCTTGCGGGGAGTAGCTTGAGTTGAAGTGGATCGAAACGCGACAAAGTTTGCAACTTGGCGAGCTTATGGTGGTGTCTAGGTGGCACCACCACCCCTGTCCGGTGCACCGCCACCCCTTGGGCGGTGCCCACCAGGACATGGCCGAGAGCAGCAGGTTTGGGGTGGTCACCGAACATGCTGGTGTATACCACCTCGGGCATGGCGGTGCACAGCCACTGGGTGTCCGGTGCCACCGCCATTTTTCTCCAAAGACGGGCGCAAGCTGGGCTGGTCATCGCCATGGTCACCGCAGTGCACCGCCCTATTTTTCTAGAGACTGTGGTTTCGGGGACTTGGCTGGGATGGTCACTGCCACCCCTAGGGCGGTGCCACCGCCATGCCATGTCTGGTGACTTTTCTAGCAGTTGGTAAGTGACCGTTGGGGCACCAGCACCCCAGGGGCGGTGTGCCACCACTGTGTCCGGTGCCCCGTGCAGACAGCTCCAAGCGGTATAACGGCTCTATTTGCTTGTGTAGCTATAAATAAAGGGTGTGGCCAGCCTTGGCCACTCTCTTGGCACCTCTTACACTTGTGCACACCCTTTGGAAGCTGAGTAACACACTCCACTCACTTGTTCACTTGATTTCATCATCTTGAGTGAGATTGGAGAGCCTCTAGTGCATTGCATTGAGTTGCATCATCTTGTGGAACTAGTTGGGTGATTTAGGCTGGTTGTGAGCTTGTTACTCTTGGTGTTTGCCGACACCTAAATGGCCCTGTGATTGGAGGATCGTTGAGCAGAGTTGGTGATTGTCTCTGACCTCGATCGGTTGCTTGTGAGGGGTCTTGTGCCTTCTTCAGTGGAGCGCCAAAGGCAACTCTAGTAAATTGCTCGTGTCATTGAGCTACCTCACTTATGGGTAGGTTCTTGCGGTGCCATTTATTGGTGAGGTTCATGCAACACCTATTATCTATCGAACCACCAAGTGTTGGTCGACACAACGGGGACTAGCGTGCCGGCAAACACGTGAACCTCGGGAGAAAAATCTTGTGTCTCTTGTGTGTTTGGATTTCTCCCGGTGATTGGATTGTCTACATAGTGATTGGTTCATTCCTCGATGCGGCGGTATAATCACCCTACTCACTCCATTACTTTAATTTCTTACAAACTAGTTGTAACAAGCTCTTTAGTGTAGCTAGTTTTGAGAGCTTGCTTTGTAGCCTAGTTTCATCTAGTGGAGCTCTTTGGTGTAGCTTTATTGAGAGCTCTTTGGATAGGTGGCTTACAACCCTTGTAGAGCTAGAGCAAGTTTGCTTTTCGCCACTTAGTTTACTAACAAATTGCTCTAGTGAATTTATAGAGTTTTAAATAGGCTATTCAGCCCCCTCTAGCCATATTAGGACCTTTCACCATACGCGTCCGGTCCTTCCTCTTCTCCTACGTCTGGTCTAAGTACCGAGGCCATGCCATACTACGCGCCACTGATGGGACACGCCTGCCTGAGTCCGATCATTGCCTAGGCAGCGTCCGATCAGCTCGAGGGAGCACCTCCAAGTCTCAAACTTCACCACCCTTGATCAAATGTGTCAACCACTAAGTGTATCACCTTGTGCATGTGTGTTAGCATAGGCCATGCCATACTGCGCGCCACTGACGGGACGTGCCTACCTGAGTCCGGTCATTGACTAGGCAATGTTCGGTCAGCTCGAGGGAGCACCTCTAAGTCTCAAACTTTGCCACCCTTGATCAAATGTGTCAACCACCAAGTGTATCACCTTGTGTATGTGTGTTACCACCAAGTGTATCAATTCACCAAAACCAAACTTGAGATTTCACAGGAGACATCCCGGGCTTACCATCTAGGGTAGGACAGCGGTGTTATGGCTAGATCATCTTTGTTGCTGCCTAAGGCTGTGTCCGGAGAGGAGATAGAAGCAATGCCATGAAGGCTAAAAGGGGGTGAGAAGAAAATTGAAGATGGCGAGGAAAGGAAGGTAATGGTAGCGGTGAAGCGGTCGGTGGCGTTCCTCCTGTTAGCATCAGCGGTGGTGGCACGATGCGGGACACAACCATGGGCGACCACCGGGAATAGCCGTGACCTGTTGCTATGGTTTCCTCATTTGGGGCGGTGGCTTCACTGCCCTGGGGCCCTCTAGGTGCAGCCACCGAGGTGATGGTGGCGCTCCCATCTGCCCTCGAGCGAGACGTTGCCGGGTAAGATGAAGAGGGAAGCGGTGGAGAGAGGAGGCCACAACACCCTCGGGGGAGGGGGCAGAGACGACGGCTGGTAGCACGGCCCTGCTGGTGTCAGTGCCAGAGGGAGGGAACACGCACGACCAGGGTTACTTGTGGATGTACCCTACATTTCAGATCGGTGGTAGCTTGCGAGAGTGACTCTTATAGCCTCGTGGAATCCTCTGTAGTCCACCTCCTATTTGTAGGCCTAGCAGGATTTAGTTACTATAGAAAACATACTATGCTTGTGCTTCCCTTAGTAATATCTCTAGTTGAGCAATAGAAGATATAGCTTACCAAAGTTAGAACTAGAAGACCTTTGTGATCTCCTCTATACTCCTATTTATCCTAACCTTATTGCTACCCCTAGTTAAGTTAGACCATAGTTAGTCTCACATATTTCCCTATGGATACGATACTTGGAATATCTTCAGGTGAAAGCTACAGCGGTATCCGTGCGCTTGTAGATTTATCTGTGTGTGTTAAAATATACCAACAAGCTTTCTAGAACCGTTGTCGGAGAAACGGTTGCTGAATTAACTACAAGCCTAGCTTAACATTTTATCTTTTGTTCTTTCTTTTGTTTTACTTTTTCATTTAGCATGGATTCCACTCCTATCTATCAATATGCTAAACCCACGAGCGCAAGCCTAAAGCCACCAGAATCCTCAGACCCTATCATAACACCTGGTTATGAGCTGTGCTTGTATTTAATAAAACTGATTCAGGATAAATCCTTCTCGGGAGAAGGTGATGAAAACCCATACTCACACCTACAGGAGTTTGAACAGACATGTGCATGCTTGCGTATCGCTGGCATGTCTAACAAAACCTTAAGATGAAAGTTATTCCTATTCTCTTTGACGGGAAGAGCTAAACAATGGTACAGCCTAACCATAGAAAGTATGCAAGGAGATTGAAAAACATTATGCTCTAAATTTTGTTTATGTTTCTTTCCCATCTCTAAGGTAGTCAGCCTTCGAAAAGAGGTTCTAAATTTTAGACAACTAGAAGAAGAATCTCTTGGTACATCGTGGGATCGTTTTAATGAACTCATCATCACTGGTCCGGACCTTGCCATTCAAGACCCTGTACTTCTTCAATATTTTTACATGGGTCTTAGCAAGGATTCTAGGGAATCCCTTGATGCAGCCTCTAGATGAGCTTTCCTTCATTTGTTTGCTAGTGAATCAAGGGCTATGCTTGATAGAATTAGTGGAAAGACTCCCTGCACTAGCATTCATTATGAACTCCCTGAGAAAGAGAAGAAATCATCTCCCGATCAAGAAGAGGAAGTTCTGATAGCGAAAGCACAACCACTTCAATTCCAAGATTTAGCTATTAGTCCTGAACCACCAATACCCCAAAATCCCCCAAAAGAAGAAGAAATTCTACCTTTGGAAATCCCTGTTGAGATTAAGGATGACCTCTTTGGTGCAGATTTTGGGAGAGCATTAAATTCTCATAAGAGACCTTCAAGCAAATATAATTCAAATTCTCTCAAGAAGAGATCTCTTAGAAAGATCTCGAGAATTTACTGTTGCCGTCTTTAAAAAAGATCTTTATAGAAGTAGGATTTGTATGCGTGCGTTAGTAGGTGTGAGTGTGCGAGTGTCTGAGTTGTACTGTGTAATTGAAAAAAGAAAACTGTGGGACTGGGATGTAGCCCTGGGCAAAATTAACCGAGAACCGAAAATCGAACCGAAAGAACCGGAACCGAAACCGAAAGAACCAAAAATCGAACCGAAAGAACCGAAACCGAAAATCGGTTCCTTATTGGGTTCCTAATATTAAGGAAACGAAATAACCGAAGAAAATTCGGTTCCTACTCTCGGTTAACCGAATTAACCGAAAGAATCGAATTACATGAATTATACTTCACTTACTTGTATTTTGTAGGATTATGTTTGGTTTATGTGTAGTGTTTTATATTTGAACTGCTATATATTTGTGTTACTATATTGCTATTGTTTTCTTATATATTATTATTATTAAAAATGAATATAGTGTTGCATAAATTTGCCTTAGAACAAGTATATTTATTATTGTCTTGAGGTCTTCTGAAAAAATTCGGTTAGTTCGGTTAGAATCGGAACCGAACCGAAATAACCGAGAACCGAAATGCTCGGCTCCTAAAAGTTTTTAGAACCGAATTTCATCAATAACCGAGGAAACCGAACCGAAACCAAACCGAGAACTGAATGCCCACTCCGACTGTGATGGGACCTGAACCATAAAGAAACTAGTACCACATGGCATATATTCATTCTGACATGGACCATTTTCAGAGGAGCAATAGGAAGAAAGCTTATATCCGATCGATCAAGACTCAAGAGGCCCTACAATTCGCAACCGCGCGAACGAAAATCATGCTCCGTGCAGGTCTTGATTATTGGCATCCGTCAAAAAAAAATCAGAGCCAAGAATCCAAGATGCATCCAGTTGAAGGAATGGACATGACCCCCATGCCATTGCTAATAAAGCCAGCCAAGGCACTGTCGGGCATTGGCCATTATGAGCCGTTTCGCACGGCAACAAGGAAAGCGAAGCTGTGACGGGCCATCCTTGTGTGTAGGGTCCCTTCCCTTCCCTTTGGATGGGCAATTGGACGATGAGTGGAGTTTTTCGGAGGACCAGTGGAATGGTGCACTGCTACTGCACATTGGCCTTCCCAGATCTTTGCAAGTGTTTTTTTTTTGTCTCCAGTAGTAAACCCCCGGGGGGCTAGGAGAGGAGCATGCGGGAGGAGGACGCTGCTGCCGTGGCGTCCACCCGCACCTCGGCCACATAGTAAGGTCTTGCTTGGATCCGAGAGGATTTTAAAAATCTAGATAAAAAAAAATCTGATGTGTCTTATTGGATTACGTGCATGTATATTAAAATCCACTAAAATCGTATCGTGTTTGGATGAGATTCTAGGATTTTTTTTATCCGGATTCCTCGAATCCCATGGTAACCAAAGGCTACCTAAATACTAGAGGCCAAGGCATGGGGGCAAGCGGTAGAGGGCAGCCAAAGTGGAGCAGGGATTCGAGCCCGGCGCGGGGCACGGGACACCTCCACCGTGCGATGCGAGACTTCGACCACCATTCCGCCCTCTAGCTAAAGAGATTTGGAACATTGTGCTGACCTTAGAGCATTTTGATGTGCAACTAATCCAGCCACATGTCCAGCCAATAAAATTTTGTGCTTGGTGGGAGGAAGCAGCTGCCACAATCCCAATGCAACGATGACAACACTTCAACGGGGTGGTGATTTCGATGTGATACACTTGGAAAGAAAGAAACAGAAAGATTTTTTAAAACACCGCCATGGACGCAAGACAGATGACCTCCAAAATCAAAGAAGACATCGATCTTCACTCACGGGTCTTTAACAATATAACTTAGCCCCCCTCTGTTTCTTCCCTAAGGGGAGTGGAGATCGTTCTTTTTCTATACGTAGGTTGTGCCCTCTGGGATGTTTTAGGCCTTCGATCTTTTTATACATAAACCTCTACTTCTCTTAATTGAGAGTGGAGCTCCTGCCAAGTATTCTTTAAAAAAAAAGAAGACGGAGTGACAGGCATTGCGAACATGTGTTGAACCCTTTTTCTTTTCTCTGTGCAAGCATGTGTCAATCCTAATTGCACTGTCTTTTTTCTCTCTCTCTATCTTGTAGTATTTCCTATGCTGATCGCTGAACTGGACCTGCAGGGGAAAGCCATCCCGGGCATTACATCAGGAAGAAGAATCTTCTCACGTAGGTTTAGAAAATCTCCGAACCCCTGCCCCACTCTGGGCATTGCATTAAGAAGAAGAACATTCTCACATAGGTCTAGAAAACCCCCGAACCTCTGCCCCACCTATACACAGCGACACCGTACCCCTGTGAGAACAGGGCCGTTCCTTAGACTTGTGCTTTAGCGTGGGACAGACGAGGTGATTTTTTTAACCCCAACCTAAAATTCGCTCTCACAGGGAGTCAAACCCAGGACTTAAGGAGTGCCGCCGCGGGGACGCTCCAACGGGTTGGACTATAGGCCCTTTGACGCTCTGTTTGGAACATTGCGATTCACGCACCACTCTTCTCAAGAAGAATGGGAACAAAGCAGCAGACTCCTCCCGTTGTCGATTTTCACCAGCACAGGCCTAGACCAAAAGACTGCTGCCGCTCCAGCAAAGCAAGCACGGGACCGTGCCGTGCCATGCCATGCCATGCCGGGCCGTGCGATGCAGCCTGCCCCCTGCGCCTCTGCAGCAACAAGACAACACGGCGGATGGATCCCCAGGAGTAGCGCCTTTTTATTACTCCTGCCCCCTTGTCCTCACTCCTCAGTCCTCACCGGCCACCGCTGCTGCTGGCTACAGTGCTCACCACCACGGTGGCCGTGGCTCACCCGAAAAACCCATCGGCCTCGCCCAGTCGCGCCGATGCCCAGTCAAAACCTGAGCAGTATCACTGTATGTGAGCTCACCGCCCGCCCGCGCGCCAACCGCTAACGGAAAAAAAAACGACTTCGCCGGCCCGCCCGGCCGCCGAGCTTACCGCGTCACGCACCGTGCATGGACAGGATCCCACGAGCTCGGAATAGCAGTGGTCCAAGTCTCGCATCGCACGGTGGAGGTGCCCCGCGCCCCGCGACGCGCTGTCAGGCTCCGATCCCCGCTCCACACTCTGGCTTGGCCTCTGCCGCTTGCCTCCATGCCTTGGCGTCTAGCATTTACTATTTAGACGAGGTGCGTGTGGGCGGCAGGGCAGCAGCCACCTCCTCCCGCGTGCTCTCCACTCCCAGCCCCCCGGGGACTACTACAGCACTAGGCTTGGTTGGCCACAGCCGCGACACTGCTCCGCTCTGCAAAGCATTGCCTGGTTTCTTGGCATGGCCGCCGCGGGGACGCAGCAGCTGGGTCGGCTTCTCGGCGGTCTCTGGTTCCTGGCAGCGTTGTTGCGGCCGGGCGGCGCTGCGGCGGCCGGGCAGCCGTCGGTGGCCACCGTCGATGCGCGGCTCGCCGTCGCGGCGACCGGGGAGGACTTCGTGTGCGCGACATTGGACTGGTGGCCGCCGGACAAGTGCGACTACGGCACCTGCGCCTGGGGCCGCGCCGGCCTGCTCAACCTGGTGAGTGACAACTGACGACACGGCCGCGTAATTAAGACCCTGTTTGTTCGTGGTCCAAGCCAAGGACACGCGAGACGCGAGCTCAGCTGGCTGACGCGCAGTTTCTGTCTCTCCTCTCGCGCAGGATCTCTCCAACAAGGTCCTGCTCAATGCCGTCAGAGGTAGGCGACGACCGGAGGCGGCCGTGGCCCCTCCGCTGTATCGAGGGGTTCTCCCAATCCCCCATCCCAGTAGCTCTTTGCCAATGCGGTGGTGAATTTTGTTTGTTTCAGCCTTCTCGCCGCCGCTGGTGCTCCGCCTGGGAGGGTCGCTGCAGGACAAGGTGGTGTACGGCACCGCGGACCTCGGCGGGCGGCCGTGCGCGCCGTTCGCCAAGAACGTGTCGGAGATGCACGGCTTCACCCAGGGCTGCCTGCCCCTGCGCAGGTGGGACGAGCTCAACGCCTTCTTCCAGAAATCTGCGTGAGTTTTCATCGATTTCAGCCACTGAATTTTCAGTTCTGTGCTCCTCTTTGGGCTGTGAGAAATTCATCGGGCGGTGCATGTTGCAGTGCCAAGATTGTGTTCGGGCTCAACGCGCTAAATGGCCGCGTTCCGTTGCCTGATGGATCCGTGGGAGGGCCATGGGATTACACCAATGCGGCGTCACTGATTCGGTACACCGCGAACAAGGGCTACCGAATTCATGGGTGGGAGCTTGGTATGTTGTTTTATTGTGCATTTCATCATGCTAGTTGGTTCGAAATGCCCCTACTGTCTGGTCTGAAAGTGATAATTTTTAATGATGTATAACTTGTTTCTGAAAGTCTCTTTTCATATGCCTGGTCTCAAAGTGAGAATTTTTAATGCACAACTTGTTTCTGAAAGGCTCTATTCAGTATGTCTATCTATTTTCAGAGAAGGGCTAGAGTTTCTGTTCAAACATCTTTTCAGTGTTCTCTAGTTTTCTGAAATTATTGATGTTGACATGTGAAATGTCCAATCTTTAGGACAGTAGCATGTGTGGTTAGGCTGCCTAATACCAATTTCTGAATTATCCACAGCTTTTATACCTAATAATAAATAACATTTTGGGTCCCCCCAATTTTGAAAATAATTCTCCAAAAAAAAATTAGAGTCACTAGCTACAATTTCAATAAAAAATGCAGGAAATGAACTCAGTGGTACTGGAGTAGGAACTCGGGTTGGCGCGGACCAATATGCTGCAGATGTGATCGCCCTAAAAAAACTAATCGACGACATATACCGAAGCAATCCATCAAAACCATTGGTGCTTGCTCCTGGAGGATTCTTTGACCAAGCCTGGTTTAGCCAACTTATTGACAAAACCAAGCCAAATCTACTGAATGTGATCACCCACCACATTTACAATTTAGGACCAGGTATACTCACAGCTATTTACTTGCGGATAATTTGGTTGATGCAAACAGAGCTGAAAAACAATTTGCTGAACTGAACATCGCAGGAAAGGACACGCATCTGATTGACAAGATCCTCAATCCATCAACCCTCGACGGAATGATAGGCACATTCAGCAATCTTCAGGGGATGCTGAAATCCGCAGGAACATCGACCGTCGCATGGGTTGGGGAAGCTGGAGGCGCTTACAATAGTGGACGGCACCTTGTCACTGATGCATTTGTGTTCAGCTTCTGGTAAGCTAACAAGTTCTCCGGTGTCAAATTCTGTTTAGCTGTTCTTGGATATGTTTTTGAGCTCGTTTTGGTTATTTTTTTTTTCAAGGTTTTTAGATCAGCTTGGGATGTCAGCAAAGTATGACACAAAGAGCTACTGCAGACAGAGTTTGATTGGTGGCAACTACGGCCTGCTAAATACCACAACGTTCCAACCAAACCCTGACTATTACAGGTAAAAATACATAATGTTCTTAATGGCTAAAGTAGTATAGTAGGTATAAACACTTGACGAAAAACTTAGCCTTGTACCGACGAAAAGAACTTGTCTTGTGCTGGAGTACAAGAAGATTGGATGCATCGAACAAGATATAATCCTTTGTCCTAAATGCATAGAACTACCCCCAATTGCTAAAAAGGTTGATCTTGCAGAACAAAAAAGAAAAACAAAGTTGCCGATTTGTCACTTCAATGACAGATTCCTCCCAACTTTCTGTGCAGTGCTTTACTGTGGCATCGCCTCATGGGAACCAAAGTTCTAGCAACAACATTCAGCGGCACGAACAAGATCCGCGCATA
The DNA here is from genome assembly GCF_019320115.1 of Miscanthus floridulus. NCBI lineage: Eukaryota > Viridiplantae > Streptophyta > Magnoliopsida > Poales > Poaceae > Miscanthus > Miscanthus floridulus. Next base: position 3,761,678 of record NC_089597.1, read on the forward strand.
TGCGCACTGCGCAAGAGATTCAGTAAGCAATTCAGTACCTATTTCATCAGCAACATCACATCGGCAGCCAAAAAAACCTTCGTCTCCTAAAGAATTCACGCTCAATCTTTACTCTGCGTGCGTCCTCCTCGTCCAGCCAGGAATCACTCTACTGCTGATCAACCTCAGCGGCAACACGACGACCCAGGTCTCAGTGACGGTGACGACCCAAGGGACGGTAGCGGCGCACAAGCATGGCGCAAGGAAGCACGTCGGCGGCAGGAAGTTCCGGCACGTCCACGGCCCCAGCTTCACCGGCGTCGACGAGGCAGCCGGCGCCGTGAGAGATGAGTACCATCTCACCCCCAAGGACGGCAACCTGAGGAGCCAGGTCATGCTGCTGAACGGCAGGGCGTTGGCCACCGACGCGGCGGGGAACATCCCGACACTGGAGGCTGTCAAGGTGGATGCGGCACAGCCCATCGCTGTGGCGCCGTACTCCATCGTGTTCGCTCGCATTTCACATTTCAGTGCCCCGGCATGTAGTTAGAGTAGTAGCTAGATGGGTAGTAGATTCATAATGGGTTTGGCGTGATTGGTGATGATGGACAGCTAAGCTTTCCATCTGGTAAGATGAGGTGAAATGAGGTACAAGGCATCTATCGAAAGAAAAGGGATGCAATTCAAGGGTGAGTTTGTTTTCTTTTTATTCTTAGAATTGTAGAAGGTTGAAGAAATTATGATGAACAACGATGGGAAGGGGAAAGGCTCGTTCCCATTGTCTTTCAGTTCATGGTTGGAAACACCAGTGAAACATATTTGAGAGTGGTATTGGCAAAATTTGCTGAGTTCAAGGAAAGTATCAACTTTTCAAAAGCAAAAATGGAAAGCATCTAAGAACTTTGCTTGGAACCAAAGAAATTCCAGAATATTGTGGTGCACCGAGAAAAAGGAGAATTTGATTTGACTTCAAGTTTCAAGGTCTGTTTGGAAAAGAGGAATTCAAAACAGAGAAAATGAATAAAACACAGGAATATGAAACGTGTGTACGTTGAAAATAAATAAAGAATTGAAAAACACATGAATTTTATAGGAACCGGCGGTTGGAACACGGGAACATAAGACATGTTTATTCCTCCATTCTATTGAACAAGGACTTATCATCCCTCCATTCACATGTAGGAAAATTTTCCAAGAGTTCGGAGTGGATGTTTTATTTCCTCCATTTTATAAAAAGCAAGTATTTCTATAGGAAAGGAAAACTTCATTCCTCCGTTCCAAACACTATGTGATGCAAGCAAAACAAAGATATTAGATTACTTTGAAATTACTCCAATCCAAACAGGGCCTTGGGTTCTTTTATGAACTCGTCGGCAGCAGCCATGACAGTATACAAAAAGCATTCGTATTCCGCAATAACGAAGAGCATAACATTGGATGATTGGAATGGGCATCAACAGAGCAATACAGAGTTACCACCAGTACAATGCAACAATCATGTATCATTGTTCAAAGATTTCAACATCATCGCCATCATCAAAGGGACTGGGAAAATTTGCCAGACGCAGGACATCTGTTCTCTTCTACGTGGAGCTACAGGGAGTAAGAGTAAGGCTAACAGTAACGCCTCCAGGAGGCCCAAAGAGAAAATACGAACAGCAGCAGCAATCCTGAAACAATGAGACCAAAAAAACAGCAGTGCAGCAAGACGGCTAGCGCACAATACACAAGAACCGGTGATTTGGCAGGAGTTATTCGAGATGTCCACGGTCTGTTGATCGTATACTTCTGCTGTGCTTGGTGTGGCCCTTACAGATACTTGAACAGAATGCCACCTTGGGTGGCAAAGAAGGGGGCAAACACGAGGGACTCCACGGCCATGAGCTTGATGAGGATGTTGAGGGACGGGCCCGAGGTGTCCTTCAGGGGGTCACCAATGGTGTCACCGATCACAGCAGCCTTGTGGCAGTCAGATCCCTTGGGGCCAAGGGTCCTCGCGTGCTCGCTGGCACCAGCCTGAAACCAGCAGAGGGTGAAATTGAGGAGAAAGTTAGCACTGACCATAGATGAACAGACATGGTGTTCAATGAGACTTTTTCAGGACATTCACCTCAATGTACTTCTTGGCATTGTCCCATGCACCACCAGTGTTGGAAGCAGAGATGGCAATCTGTCGAAAGCAGAAATCCATAAACCCTAGAACAAGCAAACACATTGAAGTGCACAAAGAGTAGAAGGCAAAGCGCGCACCTGCACTCCAGAAACCAGGGCACCAGCAAGAACGCCAGAAAGAGTCTCAACACCGAAGAGGGTTCCAACAATGAGGGGAGTGAGCATGACCAGAGCACCCGGAGGAATCATCTCCTTGATGGAAGCATCAGTGGAGATCTTCACACAGGTTGCATAGTCGGGCTTGGCAGTTCCCTCCATTATCCCAGGAATGGTGTTGAACTGCCTGCGGACCTCCTCCACCATCTTCAGGGCGGCACTTCCAACACTCTTCATGGTCATGGCAGAGAACCAGTAGGGAAGCATGGCTCCAACAATCAAACCAATGAAAACTTTCGGGGAGAGGACATCGACAACCGTCACTCCAGCTCTGCTGACGAAGGCGCCAAAAAGCGCCAGGGACACAAGAGCAGCTGAACCAATGGCAAATCCCTGCAAAGAGATACAGATGAATTAAGTTACCAGAGGAGTACAACTGTTCTTTTGTTGCAGATTACTATCTACTACTACTACATAGGGATACAGATGAATTAAGTTACCAAATGAGTACAATGGTTCTTTACTTCTTTTGTTATCTTCTACCTACTACTTCATTCTCATATGTTAAAATATTAGGGAATACATAACCTACCAACAGTGCCAATAATGACAGTGGCAAATGAACAAGTTGAGCCAACAAATGAATAAAAAGCATTTTTACCTTTCCAATAGCAGCAGTTGTGTTGCCAGCAGCATCAAGAGCATCAGTTCTCTCACGGATTCTGTGGCTCATTCCAGCCATCTCAGCAATACCACCAGCATTGTCACTGATGGGACCATAAGCATCAATAGCAAGACCAGTTGCGATTGTGCTCAGCATACCAAGTGCGGCAACTGCGATGCCGTACATTGCAGCAATGGAGAAACTGACATAGATGCTAATAGCGATAGCGAAAATCGGGATGATAACCGACTTGTACCCAAGAGCGAGACCAAAAATGACATTAGTGGCAGCACCAGTTCTGCACGAATCGGCGACATCTTGCACAGGACTGCCACAGAATAAACATGTTAGGATTAAAACACCATCACAAAGAAATGATAACAAGAAAAACATAATAGAGACTGGTAGGATGCGAACCTGTATGCATTGCTAGTGTAGTATTCTGTGACAAAACCAATAATCAGACCAGCCCACAGACCAATTGCAACACAGAAGAACAAGCCCCTGGAAAGATATGGCAGTTGTCAAGACGGTACATTCCATTCTACAAATAAATGGCAAAGGTTAACAAAAAAAAGCATACCAGTTGGAGACCTCCTTCTGAGTACCGAAGTTGTAGATGGTGAACTTAGCTGGAAGGGCCAACCAGCTGATTACAGCAATACCAACAGTCATCAGGACGGTGGAGATGATGAGCTGCTTCTTAAGTGCAGGCTCAATTTCCTTCACAGCCTTGACTTCAAAGAAATCAGTAGCAAAAAGGGTGGTGATCAAGCAGACGATGATACCAACAGAGCTAACAAGGAGTGGGTAGCACATCCCAGTGAAATCATGGTCGATTCCGAAAGATGAAATAGACGCAACAACAAGGGCAGCACAGGAAGACTCAGCATATGACCCAAAGAGATCAGATCCCATTCCAGCAATGTCACCAACATTGTCACCGACATTATCAGCAATCACCTGCAAAATAAGATTTAAAAGTTCAGGGAAGGAAATGCCATGTATTAATGATTGTATAGCTCCTAGAATTGTCCTAAAATGAACACTATATGTCAAGAAAACTTACAGCTGGGTTCCTAGGATCATCCTCAGGAATGTTCCTCTCGACCTTTCCAACAAGATCAGCACCAACATCAGCAGCCTTTGTGTAGATGCCTCCACCAACTCTTCCGAAGAGAGCCATGGATGACCAACCAAGGCCATAACCAGTGATGGACTCAAAGACCCTCCCAGTCATCACGGTAATACAACTTAAATACATTAATGGTGATGTACAGAACCACAAGCCCACATGATTCAAGCAGGAAACCCATAATAGCGCCAGAGCAGAAGGCAGTGATAAAAGCCTTGCCAACACCCTTCCTAGCTTCCAGGGTAGTTCTGGCATTCGCATATGTGGCAATCTTCATGCCAAGGAAACCAGATACCAAAGACGTGATGGCTCCAAGCAAGAACGACACAGTGCTAAAGAGTGCAGTGAACAGTGCAGGCTTGCAGTACTTGTCCTTGCTATAGGTGCAGGGCTGGCTCTTCGTGCTGAATCCCTCAACCGAACCAAGGAAGAGGAAGATCACAACAGCAAAGATAGACATGAAGATACCAACATATTGGTACTCAGTGAAAAGAAACGATGTTGCTCCTGTCCATAAAAGAAAAGACAATTGTTAGACATCAGTTATATGGTTAGGGTCACTAGGATGTAAATATAACACCACACAAGATTATATTGCGCTGCGCATGCAAACTATGCACAATACAATAGCACACTAGTCAAGGAAGATCAGAAAGAACACCAAAACTATTGGTCCAATTTTATCTTTCCAGTATCAGCAAATAAATAACTAGTGCCTAATACAGACTTGACACATCCAACATCCATTTGTCAACCACACAGGGAAGTAACAAACTCATGGCCCCCAACCAGATAACTCCAAAAGTGCTTATTTTCATGTGTCCCCATCTCAATCATAGAAAATAGCACATCCGGTCAAAGATTGGTAACACGCTTAAAACAAAACCCCACATATGGGGGCATGTATCTGATGAGCACTAGGCCATCCATGCTGATCAGTGAACAAGCTCAGAGGTCAGTGAAGCTCAGATCTACCTAGCTCAGAGGTCAGTGAACAAGCGACACGTGAGTGACATATGGCAGAGAATCCCCATCCCTTACCCAGGAATTTCCAGGTCCAGATCTACCTAGCACTAGAGACATAGGATCCCATGTATTGATTAAATAAATGGTAGCTCAAGTCCACCAAATGGTGCCCTGCCCAACTTGCTACGTGTGCACATATAAAGTTTGTTACAGATACATCACGCACCTTCCATTACCAAGTTTTGGTCTAGAAGCAAGGGGCCAGGCGAGATCAGAACATTTTTTTGTCAACTGAAAGCTACACCTTTACTGCAGCACCGACACAGAGCAAGAACACCGCAAGGCATTAAAAGAACTCTTCAGCAAAGCCTAGATCCATCACCCACTACAAGCATCCAAAGCCAAAACCCAGATTCACACTTCCAAGGGGTGAGAAAAAGGAATTATTTGCCAGCCCCACTTGGGACCCGTGAACCGAATACTAGCAAAACAACAGTAACATATCACATGAGCCCCCATTTGAAAAAATCCACATTTGGGACAGGTGCCAGTAGTGACCAAAATTATCATAAAAAGTACATAGTTTGGACTCTGGAGGGGGGAAGGGGTAGTACAGCAACTGGCAGCCCCCACAGAGATATTTGTCTTCCATTCCGTAGAAAACATGCAGTCCGAAACTCGTTTCAGTCCAAAGAAAAACATCATTCTGTGATGTCTAGCCAGTAAGCTATGGTCCCCGAAGAGGGTAAAAATAGAATGGCATTTGAGCTCACCCAGGCACACATCCTAATATTAGGAACTTCACGGCCAGAACAGCGTGAAATCCACTAAATAAACGAACGGATAACAAAAGTCTGGACCTTTTACCCCCCGCAAAGATCTCAATTTTTCGAGAAACGAGTGTATATCTATCCTATAATAAACGACAAATATACTAAGAACGTAATCCTCGGTTGGCAAACGCGCCAGAGCAGCGCGAAATGCGCGGATCTAAGCGGACCCAGCGAGCGGCAGCCCCCAGATCTGAGGAATCCCCGGGCTCACCTTCGGAGATAGCGTTCTGGATCTCGGCGCACTTGACGACGACGTTGTGGTCGTTGAGCCCCTCCTCCTCCTCGATGAGGTAGTCGCCGTAGCCGTTCTTGCCGCCGCCGCCGCCGGACGCGGCGGCCGCGGCCGGGGAGAGCTTCACCCGCGACACGATCACCCACTGCACGACGGCGAAGGCGATGCCGATGACGGCGGCGACGGGGATGAACACCTCAGTGGCGAGCGCCGAGAGGATCGCCATGGCGCGCCGGCGGAAGGCCAAACCCTAACCCTACGCGGGGAACGAACGCACGGACGTGCGGCGGCGGCGGGGTGGGGGAAGGGGAGAGGCGACGGACACGTCTCGCTCTGCACGCTCTCTCCCCTCTGCTCGGGGCGCGTGTTCTTATATAGCGGGGAAGGTGAGTGTAGGTGGCCAGGAGAGAGAAGAAGAAGGGGGGCGGGTCGTGAATGCAATTAACTTGGAAGGGGTTAGGCGTAAAATTTGCAGGCCCGTGTGTCAGTGTGTGGGGTGTCCCGTTTTATAGCCTTTTGTTGTTGCTGGTTTGGTGGGCTGGAATTTTTTTATGGCAGGTGGGCCCATGAGATAAATATCTTTATCTTTTCTTTTGTTCTTCATTGTAGGCGGGAAAAGATCTGGATCAAGCGTAAGGGAGTGAGCTTGCACTGACGTGTCATTTGCTTTCAACATTGGATAAGCTAATGATCTTGGATACTGCAATGGCAATGTGATTACTCCGTCTTCTTTGGGCGTCAACGAGAACAAGACATTTTTTTCCTTTGAAATGAGCTAGGAACCAGACAATATTCATTTACAAATTAATAATAAAGTAGTAGAAAATACAAGAGAATAACCATGTAGGCTAGACGTGGGGAGAAAATAACAACAAAACAAACTATAAAAACTACATCAGTCATAGCCAAAAAAACTACTTGGACAATCGTTGCTAAAACTATTGTAAACCCATCTTAATTGCTTAGGCGGTATAGGCCCTCCGCAGTGTTAACCTGGATTGAAGCTTGAAGTGGAGAGAGAATATTTGTGAACCGCTCTGCCACTGCAACAAGTGATGCCGACGCTACAAATTTTGAGAGCGGCACAGGTACTCCCTCCGATTTTCTGAAGCAAGTCGTTTTGGATATCGACACGGTCTTTAAAAATGACTTTGACCGCTACTTTTTGCTATAAAATATTTATAAAATATAGTCAATATATACATTTATGAAACTACATTTCGAGATGAATCTACTTACATCACTTTCATATTTTCAAACTCAACCCAAAAGAAGTTATTTGTAGTCAAAGTTTAAAATATTTGACTTAAGATAACCTCAAAACGACTTGTTTTAGAGAATCGGATGGAGTACTTGCCTCGGTGCTAACTCTGATAAGGACAAACTACAACAAAGTTGTTGGTCGCCGCTACTAATGCCATCACGCTGCAGCCTTGGATAATGATGCCTTTTTGGGGCAATGAGACCCATTATTTTCTAAGCTCCACATATTGCTAAAAGCCTTACGGTTTTAATCTCTCTCCTACAACTAAAAAGAACAAAAGTAAGATAATTTTTTGGTGCAATATTTTTTTTGGGTCGCCCTTCCCTCCCTTGCGATACCGCGGCTTAGATAGTCAGGTACGCCTTGGAAACCTTGCGCAAACGCCTAGCCATCTCGGAAAGGAAACCTCGCGGCCTCGCCATCTCGGAAAGGAAACATCGCGCCTCGCCATCTCGGGAAGGAAATCTGGTAGCCTCCCTCATCCTGTGACTCATCCATCTCGGCGCGACAGTCATCGCCATCGCGCGGCCTCCCTCATCCTCGCTCATCGGGCAGGCACCCGGTGATGGTGTTCTACCATGGCGGCGCATTCATGATCGAGTCGGCGTTGACGCCGCGTACCACGCGTACCTGAACGGGGTGGCGGCGAAGGCGCGCATGGTGGCGGTGTCCGTGGAGTACCGCCTGGCGCCGGAGCACCGGATGTCGACAGCGTACGATGACTTGTGGCAGGCGCTCAACTGGGTGGCCCAGAACGCCACGTCCAGGCTGGAGCCATGGCTGCAGGACCGGGCCAACCTATCCTGGCTCTTCGTTGCCGAGGACAGTGTCGGCGCCAACATCATGCACAAATGGCCATGCGCGCGGGGGGCACGGAGGAGGGCGGGCGGCGGCTAGACGGTGGCGCAGCCATCACGGGGCTCCTTACTTCTAGGGGAAGTAGCAGTGGCCGGGGAGACGATGGACCCAGCGAGGTGGCACCAGTACGAGGCGACGTGGTCCTTCATCTACGGCAGGCAGTATGGCATCGACGACCTGCGGGTGGACCCACTGTCGATGCCGGCGTCGTAGTGGCGGAAGCCGACATGCTCACACGTGGCGATCACATCGTCGAGCCTGGACGACTTTCGGCCATGCGACCTAGCGTACACGGCGGCGGCGCTCAACGGCAACGTGTGGGACGGGAAGATCGAGCATTACGAGACGCCTGTGCGAGCGGCACGTCTACTTCCTGGATAGGCCTAAGGACCCCAACTCCATCAAGAAGGTGGCCTTTGTCACCGGCTTCCTCACCCGGGAGTAGAGTAGGTAGCCATCACGGCGAGGGCCAATCGTGAGGATTGTTGGTTGCGGTACATGATTAATTAATAGAGATTATTATTATTGCTAGCACTGTAGCATGTTCTTTTTGTTTTTTGTGTTTGGATCTTGATAGGGTTCTCGAGAGGTGATGATGATTTGGTTGATGGCGAGCACGTGAATCTAGGGATGGTAGCTCATCACACTTCTGACATTATGAGGAAAGTTGTCTACAGAGTGCAGCGTATGATGCTAGCTATCGTATGTTCGCTTTAGTTTCTACCGGCGAGCTGATGCAGGTGGAGCTGGTCCACCCGGCGGCCTCGGGAGGAGAAGGGTTCATGGTGCCGTGGAAGACATCAGCGATGTCGACGTGCTCGTGGTCGCGTCCACCTGGTTGTGTCCCACGATGAGGCCCAACACTATGTACTATGCCGTGGCGCGAGTGTGGGCATACAGCCTCGTGGGTGCATCGAGGTCATGGAGGTGCTCCTGACCACCAACAGGTATATGGCGCCGTGCTTCTAGTTAGCGCCGGTGTACTCACAGCGGCGCCCCTAACGACCGTGACTCGTGAAGTCGTGATGCAACCAAATTCGTTTGCTTGCTGTATTGGAATGCTTAGTTTGTGTTGGGTGCTCTATCAATATGGGTTTCAGTGGTGCAGATGTGTGGCTGAATCGTCCGAAATAGCACACTTACAGAGGCGCTTGTCTTTCACTAGACACTAAGCACCCCGAAAGCAAGCTACAACGGGTGGTATCCGTCGGGCATACCCCCAAGGGAGAACCCGAAAGATCCATATTTTTCTCAAGAATCCAATAATGAGAACGAGTTGCAATACATAATCCATTTCATACATCCAAAGTTCATAAAAATTATATTAATACATTTCCAAAGTCAGAGTGCGGAATATTAAACAGTGGAATTAAAAGTAAACATCTAGCGATAAAGAACGAGGATCCGTCTGTGCCCACTAGAAGAATCCTCCACACAAAGGTACTCTTCAAACATTACCTGTAATAGGGGTAAATAAATCATGAGTATACAATATACTCGCAAGACTTATCCGACTAGTGGGAATAATTTTTCGACTCCAAAGAATATGATAAGCTTTATGGTTTGCTGATTTCCTTTTTGCAGAAAGCAATATTAATAGTGAGTCCTTATTTATGTTATTATTAATAGTCATGTTAATTTATTACCTAGTTGTTCTACATAAGCCTCTATTCTACCTTCAAGTAAGAGTTGAGCAATCAGTTTCGTTTTATCACCTTCCATCTTTTAGTTCTTACTAAAGTGCTAGACCCAAAACAAGCCATACCGGATTGCCCAGCGATTCGTGAATCAATGGCCCTAGCTGTGTACCCCGAAAACACATACCCCGCTTGTACTCCAGGCACAAGCAGGACCAACCCATCACCCTCCTGTCATGGGGCCCAGGTCCCTATCTAAACTTGGACTCCAAGCCCTCGCTTCTAAGTCTCGGACTTAGTGCGGTGCAAGGACCTCCACCATCCCCGCCTCCAATCAGTCTATCCAAAAAGAGCCGAAACCCACGATAAGAGAGCAACAAGTCTTCCCTGCACCTATACCCAAGTATGTGCTCAGGATAATAAATCTGTGACTTGCCTTGAGACTTATGCAACGACCAATCCTTAACCGACACAGACAGGAAAAAAGTGTAACCAAGTTATGCCCTATTGGCCTCAGGACACAACCTCTTATACCTACCAGTACCCAAACCATATCCCTGCCTGGTCACTACTTTTCCTTTCCACCATTATATCATGAGTGATTATAATTATCATCTATTGTGAGTAACGACAGGTTACTCACGCTACTAAAATTCTGAGCATAGCAGCTACTAGACCTATACTAGTAGGACTCAGAGGTAGATATATTTGTGTATGTAGTTTTCATAACATGCCTGTACATAAATGCACATCATATATATCCCTACACATCATATATAATCAGTGATCATTTAAAATAAGGTAGATATATATGATGTGCATTTATGTACAGGCATTTTATGGAAACTACATGCATAAATATATCTACTTCTGAGTCCTACTAGTATAGGTCTAGTAGCTGCTATGCTTAGGATTTCAGTAGCGTGAGTAACATGTCGTTACTCATAATAGATGATAATTATGATCACTCATGATATAATGGTGGAAAGGAAAAGTGGTGACCGGGTAGGGATATGGTTTGGGTACTGGTAGGTGTAAGAGGTTGTGTCCTGAGGTCAACAGGGCATAGCTTGGTTATACTTTTTCCCTATCTGTGTCGGTTAAGGATCGGCCGTTGCATAAGTCTCAAGGCAAGTCACAGATTTATTATCCTGAGCACATACTTGGGTATAGGTGCAGGGAAGACTTGTTGCTCTCTTGTTGTGGGTTTTGGCTCTTTTCGGATGGACTGATTGGAGGCGGGGATAGTGGAGGTCCTTGCACCGCACTAAGTCCAAGACTTAGAAGCGAGGGCTTGGAGTCCAAGTTTAGACAGGGACCTGGACCCCATGACAGGAGGGTGATGGGTTGGTCCTACTTGTACCTGAAGTATAAGCGGGGCGTGTGTTTTTAGGGTACCCAGCTGGGGGCATTGATTTGCGAATCGCCGGGCAATCCGGTATTGCTTGTTTTGGGTCTAGCACCGTAGTAAGAACTAAAAGATGGAAGGTGATAAAATAGAACTGATTGCTCAACTCTTGCTTGAAGGTAGAGTAGGGGCTTACGTAGAATAGCTAGGTAATAAATTAATATGGCTATTAATAATAACATAAATAAGGATTCACTATTAGTATTGCTTTCTGCAAAAAGGAAACCAGCAAACCATAAAGCTTATCATATTTCTTAGAGTCGGAAAATTATTCCCACTAGTCGGATAAGTCTTACGAGTACATTATGTACTTAGGGTTTATTTACCCCTGTTGCAGGTAATGTTTGAAGACCACCTTTGTGTGGAGGATTTTTCTAGTGGGCACAGACGGATCCTCGTTCTTTATCGCTAGATGTTTACTTTTAATTTCACTGTTTAATATTCCGCACTCTGACTTTGGAAATGTAATAATATAATTTTTATGAACTCTAGATGTATGAAATGGATTAAGTATTGTAACTCGTTCTCATTATTGGATCATTGGGGAAAAATGTGGATCTTTGGGGTTCTCCCTTGGGGTGTGCCCGATAGATACCACCCGTTGTAGCTTGCTTTCGGGGTGCTTAGTGTCTGGTAGAAGACAAGCGCCTCCATAAGTGTGCTATTTCAGACAGTTCTGCCACAAGATGTACTATACATCGTCACCGTACTGTTGAGTGGTTTTTCAGTGGTGCATTCTTTGTTTTAGGATTTGGATTTATCAAGGCAAACTGGACAGATAATGAAGCAGCAAACAATTTGGGTCTTGTAGTCATTCACGAATTCGCAAACCTGGTAAGTTTACTTGCATCTCAGAGTAACTTCATTTTTAGGTCTTCCTGGATCTACCACTGCTCCTGTCCGACAAATTCAATTTTGCAGTTTTGTTACTTGAAGTTATTCCTTTCAGTCTTGCATGCATGTTTCAGTCTACCACTATATGTTGGTCATCAATCTATAATATACTTGCTTGCATCATCGTGCGTTGGACATCTACACTATTTTTCACCATGAGATAGTTGTAAAAAATTGAGCAGTAGCAGTTGGAATCTTTGTCAGCAGATGGTAATTCAATATCATGTTGTGGTCTGATATATAGTAAAAAATTGAGCAGTAGCAGTTGAAGTCATCGAAACTCTAAAAACTCCTTTTATATAATTGTAGACTTTATTAATATCTAATTTTCATTATGGTTTAACCATCTAATCATGACACTATGGAATACTAAGTAGAATTAGCCAACTAATAGTACACATAGAGCAACAAGTTCGCCTCGTGGAACTATTGAGAGACTATATTCTTAATTGTACAATATATTTCATGAAGACTTATATAATATTGATATTGATGTTACCAACATCATGATAGTATATCTTTTAGATAACAGACACACGCTCCCGTTGCAACTCACGGGAATTTACCTATATTTCATAAAATGCCTCTACAAATTAAGTTACTTATTTTATATTGATTATATTTTATACACTAAAATGATAAATTGTTTGATTTTCTGATCTTTTGTTGTTCGTTCAACACTCCATATTTTATAGATTTGGTCAAGTGCCATCCAAGTTTAAGTAAAATTTCACAAGAGACTTGAATTAAAGGTTATTCAAGACTGCATGCTTGGTTCAATGATTTACAAATTCTTGATGCAGAGCTAACAACTAAAGCAACAAATTCTTGTGCCGAGCTAACCATAAAAGCAAAGAGCAAGCCAAGATAAGGGTTAAAGCAAGGAATTCCTATGCCGAGCAAACCATTAAATTAAGCAGCAAGCTTGTGCTTCAACAAGTTCCAATGCGGAGCTAACCGAGTTCTCCAGTGTTGAATCAGTGTTTTCCAATCCTTTGTATACCATAAATAGTTTGTATTATCCCTTGGTTCAGTAATAAATTGCAACAAGTTATCAATATAATTTATTTTGGTTTAGTTAAACTTGTAATGACGATCCATTCTGCAACTATTGTCCCCATAAATATATCTCTGTTTATTCAGAATGAGCTTTGTTTACTTGTAGTACTAAATAATTGGAGCTGATACAAGTACGCCATCGACTCCATCTCAACCATAGCAAAGCTGATTCATCTCTTCTCATGTGCTTTGTTTATTTGTAGAACTAAGTCCACTGTACAAGTGCAGATATTAAATAATTTGTACAAATGCAGATACTAAATAATTTGTAGAGACGGTGTCGGCACCGCTGCCTCGCGAGATCCTGTGTGAGCGCCGTCACCACCGCGGCATGTGCGCGCTACTGCTGCTGCCGCCCGCGCTGCTCCTCACGCCGTGCCTGCCGCCGCCGCCTCGCACTGCTGCTATGGTTAGGTTTTGGGGGCACGAGTGACGAGCGGTGAGGGTGGAGTGCGAGAGACAGGGTAGGCGAAGGGACGAGCAGGAGGACTGGAGGAGGAGATGCGCGCCGTGGCAGGATGTGGAGCTCGGCGAAGCATGCCCAAGGGACAAGCGGGTTTTGTACGATTCACAACTGCCCGTGCATGGGGTTTAATGGGCAAGACCTGAACCGATTTGCAATCGGACGGTTCATATATTTAGTTTGCCTGATCCGACGGTCCATATGATTTTTAGTTATATATTCCTTGTTAGATTTATATTTCAAGAACATGTTTATTTACTCAAATATTATATTTAAGTTTATATATACAGCAGCTTGTGCATAGCATTTGTGAGCCTACGACACCAAGCTCTCCGTGACTATGTTAATTTCACGAACTTTGCCTTTTGAATTAATTGTCAATTTAACATTGGTATTTAATTTCACAGTATTGTTATCTTATCGTACGATCTGTATGTTTTTAGTATAAAAGTTTAGCTGTCCCGTAGCAACGCACGAGCACGAACCTAATGAGAGCTATACTTTAATGCTATTTGGCTATTTTGAAGCATGAGTTGTTAAAATACTTATATACTCACTCCGTTCACGAATGGGCATCATGGGCATCGTTTGAGAAAATTGTGTTTTTAGAGTCTACATGGTCTAAAGTGGTCCCTCGTGTTTCCTCTCCTCTCAGGCTTATTCCCGGGCAACGCCTTGTATGGCATGCAGAGTTACGACGCAATCCTCCTTCCGTTATCCTCAAATACGACTCTGTCCGCTCCTGTCGGGGTTATGACCCTGAGGTGTCTTAAGGCACCGATTAGTTGGCAGGCCACGTGCCATGTAACTCATCGGGTTAACAATGACCCGAACGACTGAGCCCCAGCTAGGATAGCACGCCGAACCAACGCCTAGGCCAGGGTCGACCACGACCCCTTCTCCTACCTTAGCCACACGGAAGACGCGCGACCTCTCCCTCATCACGACCCCGAGGGCAGGACGGGGAGAGATCGAGCGCGGCTCAGTATGTCTGCTCTGACAAAAGCAGGCACGCCGCACTGACCTCACAAGGACCGAGGGGACAGCAGTCACCTCGATCCGGTCAGACGCCATCCCTGTGCCACGCCGCACCAACGAGACAGCACCACACAACGGTGGCAACGGGAACGAAACCCACCATCCGAATACGGACTGATAGGACGCGCGTACGATCCCACCCACTACGGGATGGGATCCATGACAAGGGTCTCGACCTAGAGACCATCTCGACTTGCGGAGAGCCCCGACACCAACGATAGGGGTCGTGGCCCTCAGCCTCATGAAGCGACTAGGCGAACGACAACATAGGGCGGCTATCTACTATGAGTACGTCGTCCCGGGGAACCTAGATACAACGGTGAAGACCATGAAGGATGCCACACGTTGCACAGGACAGCTGATGAACTATCGCCATAGCTACAGTGTTGCTACGGCCAGCACAGTAACACCACGTCAAACCCTGCCGCGACGTGGCCACAAAATCATGACGACAGCCATGCCCGGGCAAGCATCAGAAGACGACGTGGCTTACAAGCCAAGTTAGTTAGGACCTTCCTCAGGCTTTCGACCCTTCGGTCGGGAGAACCTTCTCTTTGTAACGAGCCCTAGCCCCGGACTCTATATAAGGGTGGCCAGGGCTCCCATCTCAGGATATCTTGATATTTCTTTATCCTCTACCATTTCATCCATAGCAGTAGGGCTTCTGGAGCTTCTCTTCGGACTATCCCTCGTCTAGCATAGGTTCTACCACCTCTTTCACCATTCTTGCACCCCAATGTAAGAACTTTAGAGCATTCAAGCGAGGAACACGTACTCGATCTTCTTTGAGACTGGACGTAGGGCTCCGGTCTGAACCAGTATAAATACTTATGTCTATTGGATGCTATCATCGTCTTTCTAGAGCAGCACGATAATCGTATAAATTTAGTAGTTCGGTTTATGAAACACTGACAACTCCATGTTCTCCGCAGCACCGATGCGCTGCAAGTCGCTCCACATCGTCTGCTAACACGCCTTAGCACCACCGATTCGCTCCACGACGCCACGCTGCTGCATGCGATGGATCGCTAGGACAACGCAAATGAGGTGCACTACGTGCGTGGTGTCAACTGGGCATCAGATTCCAGCGACAAAGATGAAGAGCCCATGGCTGACGCGAGAGCAAGGAATTGATCAGCATGTCCGAGAGCGAGGTGCAGTTAGCGATGGATACTTTTGTAGGTGAGACTTTGGTGCTGAAAGGTGATGCACTAGTGCCTATTTTTTGATCTATGGTGGTCGAATTTTGGTATGGGCGGCAATAGATGGAAGGTCGATCACGGCGTGAGAAGAGAGGAGGTGCATGGGCGCGCGATCGCGGCGTGAAATTTCCTTGTGTGGCCGTGCGGGGCTTCCTGCTTAAGCGCGCGATTACGGGCGAGCTAACGGCGTTTTCAGCGGCGTGAGCGCGAGGTTACTCGACAAGTGAAACGGGCGCCAGATCATTAAGAGTAGCGCAGGGATTAATTGCAAATCGGCGTGCCTTTGATGCTCCTTGGTCATTGCGTCAGAGGCTAAAACGATGCTGATTTATGGACGGAGGGAGCACGATCACATTAATTTTCCATGTTCCAATCAGTGAGCCCTTGTGACTTGTGAGGCTTATTCTTACTATATTTAACCACAATATGTGTCTACACAGCAATGCAACGAAAAATTGGCTCCACGGTGATGCTAAAAAAAGGTCTTCTTCTTGACTGCATTATTTAGGTTTCGTTTGGCAGGGTTTCTCCACCGGCTTTAGGAGTCGTTTGGAGCCGTTTTCTATCAAACGGGGTAAAGTAAAATAACTTCACTTGTGAAGCCCCTAAAAACATGCTCTCGTAGTAATTTGGGGTGGGATGGAGCCAAAAAAAAGTGGCTTCTCCCGGCTCCTTCTCCAGGCCCCTAAAAACATGCTCTCACAGGAAAGCCATTTTGCCAAACAATTTACCAAAACCGCTTCAACTCCACCGATGGAACTGTTCGTGGAGCTGAAGAAAAAAAAATGGCTTCAAACGGGGCCTTAACCGCACCCACAAAGATGAGTAGCCCTTCTTCTTTTTGGTTTGTGTTCGAAACAGCTCGCCTTTGTGTGGATTCTCTTGACTGCATTTAACCACAACCACGATAAGATGAGTACTAGTGTGTTACTGTACTATCAAACGGTGGTAGTGATGATGAAGGCCTTGCAATTAACACGTCGTTGCTGATTGATGGACAGGAAGACAGCTGCTCTCAACCTTTTCACCACTTTGCACCTGCAGCCTAAAAGGTATTTCCACCTATTTTGTGCAAATTGTTACTGTATCAGTTTTTGCGCTTTGCCATGTTCGTGTCGCTGAAATTTGGCTTGTGCTGATGCTTATGTTGATTTGTTGTGAGAGAAAAATATTGTTCGTTCGCTGAAAAGTACTATTGAAGTAGGCGTAAGTGGTGCGTCGATGCTAAACTTCAGACTTATTCGGACACATGAAAAATCTCTAATTCAAGAAGACGTGTAAAAGAAAATATGTGGAGTATACGTATCATAATTCTGAGAGTATAACTCGAGTCAATTTACTCCCTCAAGCCATGGAGCTATCTCAACAGCAACGTTTTGGGAAGTTATGGGGTGCACGTCCACCGACTGATGAGTGGTTAGTTTAAGCAGACCTTTCTCCTATAGCTGGGCCGTTCGGTACACTCTAATGCTTGATTGGGATCTCCGTCCTACTGCTAGCTCACTGATAGTGCTTTTTTATATATAATTCAGTGGTTGTTGCACATAATAAAACCATGCACACACATGGCCCTTTTTGAGTTGTGTAATAAATTGCGTACCAAGTTACATTTCAGAAGTTGGCTGGTCCTCTTCTTGAATTAATCCCCTTGCAATAACATGGATATATATGTTGAGTTCACTGGTAGCATTGCTCACAAAAACCTTTCATTGACCTAACCGTACTTTGTTTATAAAGTACTTCATATGGGTGTGGTGTGGCTCGTGAGATGTCTGGACAACTTGAGTAGCTATTACGCTATTTTAAGGTTTCTCAACAGATCCTACCACTTTGCACTTAAATGGCGATCATGCATGTGAAATTTCCAGCGTGCTGCATTTATGGTGGGTTATTGGTGGCCGTCAGGCAATAGGATGACGCAACAGCAGATCCTTTTTGTACACACTGAGTCGAAATAGCCCTCGTTTAGTTCGCGAAATTTGGAATTTAGGGTTACTGTAGCACATTCATTTTTATTTGGCAAATAGTGTCCAAACATTGACTAATTAGGCTTAAAACGTTCGTCTCGTAATTTCCCACCAAACTGTGCAATTAGTTTTTCTTTTCGTCTACATTTAATGCTCTATGCACGGGCCGCAAACATTCGACGTGACAGGTACTGTAGCAACTTTTTGGACTTTGGGATCCAACTAAACAAGGCGATAGAAACGCGTTATTAGTGAAAATATATTGATTATGCTAACTTTGGTGAAGAGTTTCATGGTGTTGTTTCCAAAAATATATAGATGTAATGAAACATGGATAAAACAATCACTCTTAATGTATAGTTTTATACTTTTGTTTCATAGACATTTGATCCCATAACTCATCTAGGGGTAGAAATCGAGTCACGGTAGTTTCAACTATAGTACATCTCTCTTTATTTAAAAGTGTTGCCATGTTATAAAAAACGTTTATACGGCAACCTATCAATATAGATAAAACTCTCAATAATACTGGCCTGATGAACTTGTCCTTTCCAAGAAAACTATTCATATACTGCCTTCGTCCAAAATAAATCAACTCCTAAAATCACACTAAGTCAAACTAACCTGACTTTGATCAACTTTATAGTGAAGAATAACAATATTTGCAATATCAAAAAATATAGTATGAATTTTTTTCATGTGTATATAGTGATACTAATTAATTTAATATCATAAATATTGTTACTCTTTTCTATAATTTGGTTGAATTTAAAATAATTTGACCTAGAACAACTTTATAGATTAATTTATTTTGAAATGGCCATGGCATATCACATTGGCTTATGAATGGGTATGGTGATTAATCGATGATATATACGTTGATTCATAATTACTGATGTAAGTGGGCTAGCCCTCAAACACGATATAGCTTGCTGAATTTTGGCTAAAACTGACTAAAAAACACTGTTCTAGTTGAATTGTTGTGAGAGAAAAACACTGTTCCGGCGGAAAAAACAAGCCGAACAAACCGGCTTCTGAGTAAGCTGAACGGGCCATAGGTTTGATTTTGCAGTTTGCTTGCGGCAACCGATAAAACTAAACCTATATCAGTATATTAAAAGATATATTATGAATATTTTCATGTGTATATAGTGATACTAACCAATTTAATATCATAAATATTGTTACACTTTTCTATAAATTTGGTTGAATTTAAAATAATTTGACCTAGAACAACTTTATAGATTAATTTATTTTGAAATGTTCAAGGTATATCACGTTGGCTTATGAATGGGTATGGTGATTAATCGATGATATATACGTTGATTCATAATTACTGACTGATGTAAGTGGGCTAGCCCTCGAACACGATATAGGTTTGATTTTGCAGCTTGCTTGTGGCAACCGACAAAACTAAACCTATATCAGTATATTAAAAGATATATTATGAATATTTTCATGTGTATATAGTGATACTAATTAATTTAATATCATAAATATTGTTACACTTTTCTATAAATTTGGTTGAATTTAAAATAATTTGACCTAGAACAACTTTATAGAAAAACTAAACCTATATCAGTATATGCGGGCTCGCTAGCTAACCCAATTGCATTTCTATTCGTGATATACGTAAATCAGAATTTGATGCTGACTTCTAGGGCATCAGGAAGATCGTCGCACTTTGAAAAATCTACAGGGGGAATTATATTTTAACATGGATTGAATTGAAGTCCCTTTTCGCTGGCAGGGAGAAAAAAAAACTTACGTACCGAGCTACTTGAGCTCCTTGTCTGTTTCTTTTCCTTTTTTTTTTGTTAGAAGAGATCTTGCCTCGTTGGTTAATCAATTAGACAAGAAGTAAATTTAGCAGATGCATAAAAAACATTTCCATAACATTTCTAAATTCTTATGTATTCTACTAGTTTCACATAAATAGCTATAGAATTAATATTGATCAAAGCCTTAATAAACACATAAATAGCCTCTCATAGGTATTATATGAGTCACATACTAAAACATATAGCACGGTCTGTTAGATGCACTCAATCCCCATATTGTGCACAGATGATTCACACTAAATAAGATACACCTTTCATTTTTAAATTATAATTGATTATTCACATCAACTTTGTTCTAAGTTTTTTTCCTAATTTTAATCAAGTTCTAGGGGAAAAAATTGTAACAACACCTACAAGCCGAAATAAATATACTGTCAAGATATATTTTAAGAAGAATTTAATAAAGTTAATTATTCAATATTATGGATGTTGTTGATTTTTTTTATGAACTTAATCAAAATTTGACGAATTAGGACAATATAAGTGAAACATAACTTGGGAAAAAATGAAGTACTCGCCCCCCCCCCCCCCCCCCTCCAAAAAAAAGGAAAAAATAAGTATGCATCTTTCTCCAACGGCCATGCAAATTGACAAGTCGATCTCCATGTACTCCCTCCAGTTCCCTGAAGGAAGTCGTTTTAGATAAGTCTTAGTCAAATATTATGAATATAAATCATGAATAACTTTTAGAAGTCAATATTATACTTTAGAGATTGTGTCATTGTCGAAAACGACATTACTTTAGAAAACTGGAGGGAGTAATTAAGACTTCGTAATTTGTACACGAACATCAATGAGATAGCTAGGGATGAAAACGGATCGGAGCGGAGTGGATAATGACTTTTCCATATCCTAATCCATTTTATTTTATTGGATTCGGAGTGGAGCAGATATTAAACGGATTCGGTTGCGAATACAGATTTTTAGATGTCAGAAATGGTATGGATTCGGACCGGTGTCGGAGCGGAAGCGGACTTTTTTAAGTCGGATAATATGTGCCTACATGTTGTTTTTTATGATGAGAAATAATTCATTAACCAAAGTCATAAAGTGGCAACACAACTCGAAATAATCACCATCAATCCACCACTTCGATTTAAGAGCTCACAAAATTAATACAAGTTCTCAGTTTAGATTTAAGAGTATAAAACAAGCATGTAAAAGAAATAAATATTCTTAACTAGTATATAACCCCGTTCGTTTGGAGGAATTCTGGAGGAATTTGTGAGAAGAAAACACTGTTCCGGATAAAAAAAGAAACGGATCAAGCCGGGTTTAAGGACACACGAACGGGGCCATAGTTGACGCTAATTGGGCAAATAGGCAATTAGTAGGATTACCATTTCATGCCGTGTGAAAAGATAGTTAAATTAGTAAATATAGTTGACGAGCATTGCTTGTGGGCTACAGTATAATAATGGGTTGGGCTAACTTATATTCTTGCCAGTTGGGCTCCTTAAAATATTCAGATTATCTTATTGTAAGCGTCGGATAATCCACGTTTAATTATCAGATAATCCATATCCTTCAGATTTTGTCAATCCAATATCCTACGCCGCATCCGTATATAATCGGATTCGGATTATCCGCATCCGCACAGATATTAAAATCACTTCTCCATATATCCTTAAAATTCGGATTCAGAGCTGAGGATTATAAATACTCACCCCTAGAGATAGCTACATGCATGTTCTTTCTTTCTTTCTTTCTTTTTGCCTTTTTCCCCCGAAAAAGAAAATTAAGTAGTGTGCTCCAAATTTAAAATCGATCTCCAGCTAATAATTATACCCGTCCTAAACCACCATGATCCCTACCACAGGGTATATACATACGTACGTTCAAACGTCAAGTTCGATCCCATCGCTCGCGCTCCGCTACTAGTTGCACGTCGTCTTTGCTGTCAAGCCATGTGGCGGATCTCAACAGCGCGCCGTGGAAATCATGAGATGAGCGCCCAAACAAAGACCGACCGACACTGGACAGCTTGGTGTACATACCAGCATCGCGCTTAGCTTAGCTAGCACTAGCAGCTCGCGATCCCGTCCCGGCGCATGGGGGTGGCGTCGTGGCGACCGACCGACCGACGACCGACGTGACGCGCGCGCGACTCGCGTCACATGATTGGGGCTCGGTTGGTGCGCACGACCGGGACGACGGGCCAGCGGCGGGCGACGGCAGCTGCTGCCTCAGGTTCCAAGGATCCGACGGTGCAGGGGCTCCTGCCTGCCATGTGCTTGAGCTGCTGGTGCGTTGTGACGGGGCGCGTGAACGGTGGCGTCGCGTCGCCCGCGCGGACAGGACAGGATCCGGCCGGCCATAACAGCCCCCCGGCGGTGGGGGCGGGCGCCACAAATGCGCCGCCGCCCCCGGCTTCCTTGCCTTTGCGCCGCGTCCGTGTCCGTCCCGTCCGGCAGGTTGTGCTGAGGCACGGTCAGTCGGTCACGTACTGCCAGTCTGCCATGCCACCACTCGCCGGATCGGGGCACAAATATCTACTGCACGTATGTTTTTGGGTCCATCCAGGCAAGAATACCACAGTACTTATGAAGGTTAGCTGTGGCAGGATTTGTTTGAGATCGATGCTCGCTCGAGGAGAGGATCTCAGCGCAATTTTGCGATGTGAAGTGGCAAGGACTCTGGACTCGGTGCTATATGGGGTGTGTGCCCGAGATGTAGAGGTAGGTATGGGCGTATGGATGGCTGGTGGCCTGCTGTCTTTGGCGCTGGTGCTGCAGGAAAAACTTTACTGCGAGACCGTATGTGCACAGCTGACTCCCCCGCCCACTTGCGGCGAGGGATGGGATGGCGAATCGGCAACCCTCGAGAGCACAGGAATGCACATGGCATGCTTCGTTCAAAACGGCAACGCTCGGCTCAGAACAAGTTGAGTCGGACGATCCTGTGCTGCTGCTGCGACCGTAGCCAACGCGATCCATCAAACCATCTAACGGGCTGCTAGATGATCTCCAACCAATTGGTGTAACGGGCAATTAGGTCATTGGATCCGCGCCCTGATCGGAGGCGTCCAACCATTTCATGGTTGGTGGCCCCCGTCACACAGCGCCATAAAAAGGAGGTGAGGGTCGGGGCACAAGGCACGAGGTTCACCTGAGCCGTCAGACGCCCCCACCTACAGTCTATAAACTCTAGCCGATCTAGAGAGGGGGCGTTGCCAGCGACGGGAAGCTCCGCCACCGCTGCCTCTGCACCATAGCCACCGTGACAGCGTCTTCACCGTCGGGCTTTACCGTGCCACCGTCAAGCAACCATATGGCCAACTCATCTTCTACGAAGGCGGCCGATAGTTTACATCTCCTTAACCCCTATCTCTCTCTTACTCTATCTATTAATCTCATACTAGTATATGTTTTAGGGTTTATACTTTATTAAATATCAGTTTATGTGCTAGATCTATGGCTACTAAACCTGATCCTGTAAAGTTTCTATCACATGCCTGCAAAAAATGCATCGGTCCGTTCCTGGAACGAACGTCGTGTGTGTGCGTGCCTGATGGCTGATGTGAACGTTCCGCCGTTGGCGCTGCAGGCGCAGCAGCAGCCCCATGCATAAAAAAAAGAAAGGGAAGGTGCGTGCGTGAGCGGCCGGCCGGCACGCTCCCCACCCCGCCCGAACCCGACGGCAGACGCCTCCAAAGGCATGGCGTGCGGCGCGGACGCCGAGGCCGCGCGATAACGTGGTCACAGCTCGCAAGCCCCCTGCCGCAAGCGCCAAACGTACATGGCATGGCATCGCTGTCGATGACGAGGGCCGAGGGCCGAGGGGGATCCCAATCCCACCGATCGATCAGGCGCGCCGGACGGACGGACGGACACGCAGCGGATGAGAGCGACGGACACGCGCACGGGCGCGGCGCCAACGGCACGACGCACACGCGGGCGCGCGCATTCGTCGGTGAGGCGCTCGATCTCGTCCTCCACCTGCCGCAGTGCCGCCCGCCGCTGGGCGCTGGCTGTCCGCGTCCAGTGACGTACTACCAAGTATTCTTGGGTTGGACGCTACCGCTACCCACAACCCAGTAGGTCCGTCCGCACCCGCAGCAGCCATGACGATTGAGGGGGGAAAAAGGGAAAAGGCAGAAGAGCTCGAGAGGAGATCAAGTTATACTAGTGTAGTGAGTGCCGCCTTGCGATTACTGACTAATGTCCCTTTTTTAAAAGTCCTCCGCGGATTAAACAAGTCCGGTCGTCTGCGTTTCGCTTCACCCCGAGCTGGCGCTGCCATGCCAGTGCCACCGGTGGACAGCGCAGACGGTGTCGTCGTGACCGGTTTCATCATTTAGGGCTCGTTCGGTAGGCGGGCATTGAGCCCTGGAATCATTCCGGTTTGCTGAAGCTTATATAAATTACATAACTAATCCAAGATGATTTTGTCGAGAACCGATAAAGCCCTTATGGCAGCGCGGCCTCTTGCCGTTCTGGTGGAGGCGTCATCTGACCGACCGCCCTATCGTGCCACGGACGGGATCGCGCCCTCGGATCCCATTCCCTGCTGCTGCTGCACAGCACAGGGGCGGCAGAGCGCAGAGCGCAGAGGCAGGCACACCAACAGCTAGCTCAGAGATCCGCAGGAGCTGGATGGATGAAATCCACCCAACCGCGTTGCTTCCTCCTGCACGTCCAGACGTCTGGACTGGCAGTGGCACCGTGGACGCACAACGTACTTCGGCTAGCTAGAGATGGCCAGGCCGCAACGCCACGACGCCGTCCGACCGGTCGTCGGGGTCGAGCCGGCCGGCGTTTGAGCGGGCGCGGGACACGGTGGAGTAGTGGCAGCACTGGCACGTTCCAGGACCTCTAGGCCCTTGTTTAGATTGCAAGTTTTTTCACTCTTTTTTTATCACATCAAATCTTTGGACATATGCGTATTAAATATACATAAAAAAATAACTAATTACATAGTTTAATTGTAAATTACGAGACGAATCTTTTGAGCCTAGTTAGGCCATGATTGGACAATAATTATCAAATACAAACGAAAGTGCTACAGTGCCGAATACTGATTCCTAACCTCAATCTAAACAAGGCCTAGGCCACGTTTAGTTCAAAATTCGAATTCTCAAAAAGTGCTACAGTAGTCATCACATCGAATCTTACGATACGTGCATGGAGCATTAAATATAGACGAAAAAAAACTAATTGCACAGTTTGGTTGGAAATCACAAGACGAACGTTTTGAGTCTAATTAGTCTATAATTAAACACTAATTACCAAATAAAAACAAAAGTGCTACGGTAACTAAATTCTCAAATTTCCCCGACTAAACACAGCATAAGTACGTAGTACTACTGTCCTTACTCTTCCGATGCATTGATCAGAGCGACGATACGGATACAGTGGGAGGGCCTAGGCGTAGGAGTAGCATGTTTTGTTGGGTTGTGTTCCAACAAATCGATTCGGCGTTCGCCGTTCTCAAAAAAAAAAAAAAAAAAGAGATTCGGCGTTCGCCAGCTCACGGTCACGGGCGCGTGGATTCAGGTCGCTCACGTCGGTGCTGCCGGGAGATAGATAGATAGATACCCTCGGCCCTCGGTACATCCCCCGCGGCAGCCGTCGGGCAGCAGGAGCGCGCCCACCCCCCACCAGCATATTCCGCCGGAGCTGGCGTTCACACTTCACACGGGCACAGTGCACTCGCCCAGCGTTGCTTCCAGCTGTTCGCAGCAGTGCCGGCGCCCAGCGACACGCCATCATCAGTGCGGCGCGGGCACTGGCTACGTTACGACGCCGCCCGCCCCGATTGCCCGTTGCTGGATTCGCTTTCATCGGAGCTGAGACGTCGTGGCGTGGCGTGGCTCACTGCCCGGGCGCACCGCGCTCGGGAGAAGACAGCCCGGCCGCCGCGCCCGCGGGCGCATGCACGCAGCCTGTTCGCTTGCTCGTAAAAGATCGTAAATTTTCAGTCGGGAACAGTGTTTTTCTCTCACACCAAACCAGCCAATAGTAAATAATCCACGATACGATACGGCCTCCCGAACAGGCTGACGGCTGCCGCGGTGCCGCCCCCGGGTGGCCGGGAGTCGGAGAAGGCAGGCGGCTGGCGCGGAGTCATGCCGTGGCCGCGGGCCTCCGCTGCTTCCTATGCTGCACGCTACACGTGACTGTGCTCTGTTGGGATTCTGTATGCCGTCATCGGCTCCATTCTGTGTTTGTTGCATTTTTCGTTTCGACTTCACCACTCAACAGTCACCAGTAACGGTCGTCGACAATGCGATAGAGCGTGTTTAGTTCCCACCCCAAAATCTAAAAAAGTGCTACAGTACCCATCACATCGAATCTTGCGATATATGCATGGAGCATTAAATATAGACGAAAAAAAACTAATTGCACAATTTGGTTGAAAATTGCGAGACGAACGTTTTGAGCCTAATTAGTCCACGATTAAACACTATTTGCCAAATAAAAACGAAATTGCTACAGTAGCCCAAATTCCCAAATTTAGACAACTAAACACGGTCATAGTTCCACGCGGATGTTGTACCGTGTGCCTGACACAAGTCCCATCACTGTTGGACAAGTCCAAAGAGAGCAGCAGTGTTTTGCACATCTGAGGGCCTGTTTTAATGCCGAAAAAATTAGCAAAATGTCACTGTAGCAGTTTTTGTTGTTATTTGACAATTAGTGTCCAATCATAGTCTAATTAGGCTTAAAAGATTCGTCTCGTGGATTTCGTCTAAACTGTGCAATTAGTTTTATTTTTTATTTATATTTAATACTTTATGCATACGTCCAAAGATTCGATGTGACGGAGAATCTTGAAAAATTTGGCATTTTGAGAGGGAACTAAACGATACCTGAGAGAGGATGACAGCACAAGCTCTTCATCTGTTTTCTATAGCATTAAATATTCTATCATGTAAATAAAAAAATTTATTAACAAACTCCAATAGCTTGGCTAAAATTAGTTGACAAATTCCATTATTTAGCTATTTTATAAAATAGAAAACTTCTAAAAAATGAAGAGATCTACAACAGCCTTGCTATTTTACAAAGTCATATAGCCAACGCCTATGGTTGGCTATATATGGCCATAAAAAATCAAGGGATAGCCAGCTACCTATTTTACAAACTTAGATAGCATATCTGTTGGATCCTACTTTTTGCTATACAAATTCTAAAATAGCCTCTCAACAAGAATAGCCAAGCTGTTGGAGTTGCTCCGACGCTAAATAGTGGGTGTTTTCGCATATTTTCTTACATGTCCCTGCCCTCACGTGCGTAGCACATGCTTATTCAGCCTACGTGGAGTGCCAGATCAGCCACTGCCCGAGGTGCGTGGCTAATTTGGACCGGGATGGATGACTAAAATAGATTAGGGAGCCCAAACTGTAGTTTGTTAATTCAGAGACCGGATGAAATCTAAACAATAGCTTAGGGACCGACCACGTAATTTACTCAAAACATAATGTGTCTACAAAAGATAAAACATGCTATAATTTGAAACGGTGGGAGCAGCACGTATGAACAAAAAAGAAAAAGAACAAATGAGAAAAAAAAACTAAGAAAACGGGCACACACCTAGCGGTAGCAAAACTATTCTTAACACTTCGGTGGCGTTTGGATAGTCAGTGGGTATGGGATATGGAATTGTGCTGGGCTATGATGGGCTGGTTTTGGGTCAGGGAAATGAGATTGTAAACCCAGACCCTTGTTTTGGGTTTAGGTGGGGCCCACGAGGAAAAAAAGAAAAAGCACACGACAACTTCATCCACTCTCGAACCCACAGTTATCAATTCCGTTCCGGTACCGTCCGGAACGTCCGGTATGCCTCGTGCCGGCGTGCAGACCGGAACAGAAGAAGCTGCGTCCCGTACCGGACAGGATACCGGGCGATTCCGGCCATCTCGGACGATTCCAGCCATTCCGGGCGGGATTGAGAGTCCCGTCCATGCCGGTACCGTCCTCGAGGAGGAAGACGCTCGACTGCTCGAGTCCTGTTGTTTGCGCCCCCGCTCCAGCTGATGCATGCCGAACGACCAGGCACCATGGACGACTGCTCGAGTAGTCGGGTCTTGTTCTAGCACTCCGACCCCGCAAGCGATAGAAGTGCCTTTCTGCCGTCCGGAGTTTTTTACTCAGCACTCATGGGCTCATGGCGTTGCGTTTGCTTTGGTGCCTTGCTTGCTGCTTGGAACGGGAGGTCTAGAGGTAGGTGACGGCGGTGCATGTGGAGTGTTCCTGAAACCTGGACGTGGTGAGGCTGCAGTTAAATTCAATTGAATGAGGTTAGTAGTTCCCTGTATTGAGTTGGGTAAAGGCCCAATACATACTAGCAGGCCGCCCCAAGTTGCTGTTCTTCTATTTTCATTATCTGTGAGTGATTTCTGATATTCTAAAAACTTGTATATTCCAAAAATATATAAATTAATGAAAACCGGAACGGTACACTCGTTCCGAGAGCAAAACCAGAATGGCCTCTGGAATGGAATTGACAAGTTAGCTCGAACCTGCTTTATGCCTTTATCCGTTCACAGCGAGGCAGTAGCTTCAGATCTTCAGTCAACCTCATCCACTCTCCAGTTAAGGGTTTCCCCAACGCTGCTTTTTCATTAGCAGCCTTAAGTACCACGTAGAATCGGATAAAAAAGAGTAGATACTCTACACTTGTCATATGATCTATTTTAGTAGGGTGGCTAACCCCTGGTCTGGTTCTCTGAAGCCAAGATGAACTTGTGTTGGTTGGTTCTAGATGGGTTGTAGCCTGGCTTTGATGGGCCATCCGTACGCCAACCAAACACATTAGTTGCTAGTCAGGCTTAGATAGTGTATGCAATCAAACAAGTCTATCTTGGCTTGCTAGCACATGTCTTGGGCTAGTCTGGCTAGAAGGAAGGCAGGAAACCAAACACACCCACAGTGGCTTGCAGAAGCTAAATATACTTAAGGAGGGAGAAGGTGGTCCATGCTAAAAAAGAAGACGGAGGGAAAATAAAGGTGAGGTACGATAAAAGAACAAAGTTTTTTTTATAGACCATAGGTAGTATTAGTTTGCATTATATGAATAGTAATCTCGATATTTACTAGTTTATATGGAATTATGGATCGCTAGGTTATGATGGTAGCTGCATTTCTCTTTCCTTTATCTTGATCCATTTCCATTTCCCACTAACCAAACATTATGAAATTTACCCCACCCCTCATTTCCGTATCCCACCCTTCATTTCCCAGAAACCAAACGCCACCTTCACGTACGTGGCCAACCATCATCTCTTCTCTTCAATACGAATCCAGAGCCAAGGTTCGGGCGGTAGATATGGCCACGTCGCCCGTTAAATTGATGACCGTTGGATTCAGCGAGGAAGCAACGTGGACCGTTCGATCGCTGTCATAATGGGTCTGTCGCCCATTAAGCCGTCAACCCGTGTGTTCGCGAATCGCCGGGAATCCGCGCTGATCTCCTCCGTCTCTCCGCCGCCGCACCACGCTAGCACTGCCCCCGTCGCCCTGCTCCCGCCGCACTGCTCCCGTCAGGCCGGACTCACTCCTGCTGCGGTGCGGCCCGCCATCGTCGCCCACTGCCAACTCCGTCGCCCTCCGCTCTGCCCATCGCCCTGTCCAACCCCCGCTGCTCGACGCTCCGCCATTCCCAACCATCTCCCTTACCCGAGCCGACGCAGCGGCCGACCGCCTCCTCAAGATCCTGTCGCCTGCCGGCGCCTCCCAATCACGGGCGAATGATGAAATGGGAGGAGGACGGACGTGGTGGTGGCGCATAGCCCATCCTCGGCCATAATAACAGTGGAGACTAAGCCTGAGCCGGAGGCGAAGCCATGGCAGCGGGCCACCGCGCCGCTCGCACCTACTGCTCCCCTACGTGGCTTGCGCGGCCGCCGGTGGCCACCCATCAGCGCAGCCATGTGCCACCCGTCAGCTACAGACCCACGCCGTCCGCGCCACCCAAGGCCCGACGTTGCCGCCGGCTACCTGCGACAAGACTGCCACACCCTCCGCTCGTGCAGGCTGCTCCTCCTACGCACGCCGTGCCGAGGTCCATCTCTGTGGCCTTACTCGCACGCCGCCGTCGGGACCCTCCCCTGCCACGTGAGCCTATAACTGCCCTTGAAGAGGTTGCTGTCTTCGTTCAGATGCGCCACCACCCCCCAAGTCTCTGCCGTGGAGGAGGCTGTTGCCTTTCTGCAGATGTGTGGCCATGTTAGTTTCAGAGATCTGCCCCTACCTGAGCACCTGGTGATGGTGGATAGTGCCCAATGTACAGCTGTTACAAAACTCAATTCTGATAAACGTATGCTTCATCTTGATGAGTTGGCCCTGAATCCATTGATATAGACAGAAGAAAATTTCAGATTACTTTTTATGCTTGTCTGAATCCATTGTTACTGTCTGGTACTTTTTAGTATTACCTGACATACAAATTATGTTTTGTGGGCTGCTTGGAACTATAATAATATCTTGAAGATAATTTGTGTGGTTTTACCTTAATGGGAGTTTCACAATTTGTATACAACAACAACAACAACGACAACAAAGCCTTTAAGTCCCAAACAAGGGTAGGCTAGAGTTGAAACCCAACAGAAACAATCAAGGTTCAGGCACGTGAATAGCTATCTTCCAAGCACTCCTATCTAAGGCTAAGTCTTTGAGTATATTCCATCCTTTCAAGTCTCCTTTTATTGCCTCTACCCAAGTCAACTTCGGTCTTCCTCTGCCTCTCTTCACGTTACTATCCTGACTTAGGATTCCACTACGCACCGGTGCATCTGGAGGTCTCCGTTGCACATGTCCAAACCATCTCAATCGGTGTTGGACAAGCTTTTCTTCAATTGGCGCTACCTTTAATCTCTCACGTATATCATCGTTCCGAACTCGATCCCTTCTTGTATGACCGCAAATCCAACGCAACATACGCATTTCCGCGACACTTAGCTGTTGAATATGTCGTCTTTTCGTAGGCCAACATTCTGCACCATACAACATAGCAGGTCTAATCGCCATCCTATAAAACTTGCCTTTTAGCTTCTGTGGTACCCTTTTGTCACATAGGACACCAGACGCTTGCCGCCACTTCATCCACCCTGCTTTAATTCTATGGCTAACATCTTCATCAATATCTCCGTCCCTCTGTAGCATTGATCCTAAATATTGAAAGGTATCCTTCCTAGGCACTACTTGACCTTCCAAACTAACATCTTCCTCCTCCCGAGTAGTAGTGCCGAAGTCACATCTCATATACTCAGTTTTAGTTCTACTAAGTCTAAAACCTTTGGACTCCAAAGTCTCCCGCCATAACTCCAGTTTCTGATTCACTCCTGTCCGGCTTTCATCAACTAGCATTACATCGTCCGCAAAAAGCATACACCAAGGGATGTCCCCTTGTATGTCCCTTGTGACCTCATCCATCACTAAAGCAAACAAATAAGGGCTCAAAGCTGACTCTTGATGTAGTCCTATCCTAATCGGAAAGTCATCCGTGTCTCCATCACTTGTTCGAACTCTAGTTACAACATTGCTGTACATGTCCTTAATGAGCCCGACGTACTTCGTTGGGACTTTATGTTTGTCCAAAGCCCACCACATAACATTCCTTGGTATTTTATCATAAGCCTTCTCCAAGTCAATAAAAACTATGTGTAGGTCCTTCTTCTTCTCCCTATACCGTTCCATAACTTGTCTTATTAAGAAAATGGCTTCCATGATTGACCTTCCGGGCATGAAACCAAATTGGTTCATAGAGACCCACGTTATTGCTCTCAAGCGATGCTCGATAACTCTCTCCCATAGCTTCATAGTATGGCTCATCAACTTAATTCCCCGGTAATTTATACAACTTTGAATATCCCCTTTATTCTTGTAGATCGGTACCAATATACTTCTCCTCCACTCATCAGGCATCTTGTTCGATCAAAAAATATGGTTGAACAGCTTGGTTAACCATACTATAGCTATGTCCCCGAGGCATCTCCACACCTCGATTGGGATACCATCCGGTCCCATCGCCTTACCTCCTTTCATCCTTTTCAACGCCTGTCTGACCTCAGATTCTTGGATTCTCCGCACAAAGCGCCTATTGGTGTCATCAAAAGAGTCATCCAACTGAAAGGTTGTGTCCATATTCTCACCATTGAACAATTTGTCAAAATACTCTTGCCATCGATGTCGGATCTCATCCTCCTTTACCAAGAGATGCTCCCTTTCATCCTTAATGCACTTAACTTGGTTGAAGTCCCATGTCTTTCTCTCACGAACCCTAGCCATCCTATAAATGTCATTCTCTCCTTCCTTTCGTACTTAAATGTTGGTAAAGATCCTCGTACGCTCTACCCTTTGCCACACTTACAGCTCGCTTTGCAGTCTTTTTTGCCACCTTATACTTCTCTATGTTGTCCACACTCCTGTCATGGTACAAGCGTCTATAGCATTCTTTCTTCTCCTTAATAGCCCTTTGGACTTCCTCGTTCCACCACCAAGTATCTTTAGCCTCGTGTCCCTTTCCTTTGGTTACTCCACACACCTCTGAGGCTACCTTTCGAATGTTGGTTGCCATCTTGTCCCATATATTGTTTATGTCGTCTTCTTCCTTCCAAGAGCCCTCTTTGATAGCCCTTTCCCTAAATACCTCTGACGTCTCCCCTTTCAGTTTCCACCACTTTGTTCTTTCAATCTTAGCTTGTTTGTCCCTACGGGCACGCACCTGAAAACGAAAATCTACCACCAAAAGCTTATGTTGAGAAACAACACACTCCCCTGGTATCACCTTGCAATCCAAGCATGCTCGTTTGTCCTTTCTTCTTGCGAGGACAAAGTCAATCTGGCTACAGTGTTGTCCACTACTGAAGGTCACTAGATGAGATTCTCTCTTTCTAAAGAAAGTGTTGGCTATCATCAGGTCAAAAGCTACCGCGAAGTCCAGAACTTCCTCCCCCTCCTGTTTCCTACTACCATACCCAAAACCTCCATGAACTGCTTCGAAACCTGCGCTTGTAGTACCTACATGCCCATTAAGATCTCCTCCTATAAAAAGCTTCTCACTACTAGGTATAGCTCTAACCAGGCCATCTAAGTCTTCCCAGAACTGTCTCTTAGCACTCTCGTCGAGGCCTACTTGGGGGGCATACGCACTAATTACGTTCAAGACCATATCACCCACGACAAGCTTGACTAAGATAATCCTATCTCCTTGCCTTCTCACTCCCACCACACCATTCTTGAGGCTCTTATCAATCAAAACTCCTACTCCATTTCTATTCGCGACTGTCCCTGTGTACTAAAGCTTGAAACCTGTATTGTCCACCTCCTTCGCCTTCTGACCCTTCCATTTAGTCTCTTGAACGCATAATATATTTACACGCCTCCTAGTCGCGGTATCAACTAATTCTCTTAACTTACCTGTAAGTGACCCTACATTCCAACTACCTAAACGGATCCTAGTTGGTTCGACTAGCTTCCTTACCCTTCGCACCCGTCGACTCTGATGCAAAGACCCTTGCTCATTTTTCACTACACCCGGGCGTCGATGTAGCGCGCCACTAAGGAAGCGACGACCCGATCCTTGGTTACTTGACACCATGCCCAGATCACGACACGGCGCGTCACGGGGGTGACGACCCGACCCTTGCCCATTTAACACCATACCCGGGTTCCGATATGGCGCGTCGCTAAGAGGGTTACGCCCCAACGATTTTCTTTCGGGTTTCATCTCCATTTAAGTGGCTAAGTTTTTACATTGGCTCGCCACGCCTAACACAACCCTCCTCCTTTACCAGGGCTTGGGACCTACTATGCTGGGACACCAAAGGCGCCCCACCATAGGCGGAGTTAGTTTCACAATTTGTATAGACAAGAAAATTTCAGATTTACTTTCTATGCTTGTCCGAAATGCTACTGTCTGATTAGTATTACCTGACACACAAATTATGTTTTGTGGGCTGCTTGGAACTATAATATCTTGAAGGTAATTTGCGTGGTTTTATCAATGGGAGTTTTGCAATTTGATTAGATTCATTTATCTGAACGTGTATCTGAAAATTAATTGAAGCTATGCCGTTATACTTTCATTTTGTGTGCAAATGTTTTCCTAATGCAGCATAAACCGGAGAATTTCTTAACATTGAATAGAAATATTGGACTAAAACATGTGAGCAAAAGTTTTAACTAAGGATAGTTCACATTTTTCTGTTACTGTCTGACATTAAGGTGGTTGCTCGGTTGTAATTATTCATTGCCAGTTGTAACTCTGAAAAAATGTCACATCTCTAATCATAAACTATGTCAATTTGCTATGAGAACTATAAAATCATTATATATAACGAACACATTTACTATAATTTATTTATCCAAGCTTGTTCCTTACAATTCCTGGCGCTTCTGCTGTGGATGCTCTAGCGACATCTCCGGTGAGTTAATGCTATGATTACAAGGAGAATACAATTTCTATTTCTCAATTTAATCTGATTAGCTCCTGTAATTGTTACTTTTACGATGACCGTTTCTGGCATTACATACATAACATGAAACTTGGTGTTATCGGGCTTGTAGGATGCAGGTTTAGAATGAAACCCTATACTAAGAAATGCAACAAAGAAGACTGTTCACCTCACTCAGTTTGGTTGGAGGTAAGTTCATTATACACATACACTGATACTAGCTTGTTCCTTACAATTCCTGGTGCTTCTGCTGTGGATGCTCTAGCGGCATCTCCGGTGAGTTAATGCTATGATTACAAGGAGAATTTGATGAGCAGAAAAATTTTAAGAAAAGAACG
This sequence comes from Miscanthus floridulus, assembly GCF_019320115.1. Lineage (NCBI taxonomy): Eukaryota > Viridiplantae > Streptophyta > Magnoliopsida > Poales > Poaceae > Miscanthus > Miscanthus floridulus. The sequence continues at coordinate 3,796,122 of NC_089597.1, forward strand.
CTTCTGCAGCTGCAAACAATAGATCATTTCACTGAAAAGGTTAGCTAAAAAAAATAACAATTTCTATTTCTCAATTTAATCTGATTAGCTCCTGTAATTGTTACTTTTACGATGACCATTTCTGGCATTACATAACATGAAACTTGGTGTTATCGAGCTTGTAGGATGCAGGTTTAGAATGAAACCCTATACTAAGAAATGCAACAAAGAAGACTGTTCACCTCACTCAGTTTGGTTGGAGGTAAGTTCATTATACACATACACTGATATTAGTTACAAGATATTAATGACACTGATCAACCATTTGCTGTAATTAACAGGTACAATATACCATTCCTTAGTACTGATGAAACCTACAGAGTTGAGTTTATGTTCTTCGAAAACAGGGGAATAAAGTTGATTGGAAAAACTGCTGAAAATCTTCACAAGCAGTACAAACATACGAGATTCCACCTGAAATATCTACTTGGATTGGACATAAGTTCACTTATGTTGTAACAAACGGCTACTCTTCTACTACAAGCTCTCTTTTGGTGAAGAGCTTGACTTGGCAAGTTTAGCAGGAGCCCTTTTCCTGAATCCTAACATACTGATTGATGCACTTGTAGCCGCGAGTTCACCCACCGTGTGAAATCCGTCTCCGTGTCCACTTTCAGCACGCAAGAGGTCGAGGCTCTCCAGAAGGGCAGCGTGCCAAGGAATCATTCTTGAAGGACTTTGATACCCATAAAATGAGGCTACCTGACAGCAGGTAATGAGTAATTCAACCACTTTTATGTGTGTATCGTTTACTTATCAAACACCAAGGAATCATTCTTGAAGGACTTTGATACCCATAAAATGAGGCTACCTGACAGCAGGTAATGAGTAATTCAACCACTTTTATGTGTGTATCGTTTACTTATCAAACACATGCTCTGACTATAACCTATTGTTGCAACAACATTGGCAGGCAGTCTTAGGGAATTCATAAAAGCTGTCTATGTGGAGAGGACGTATGCTGGCGGTAGATCAAGAGATAAACAGATTCCATGGCGATAGTTCTTCCTAATTTAAACATAGCCCCCCTGTAACCTGCCTGAAGTGTCTCTTTGGAGTTGGGTTATAGACATTTAATTTTACTTGGTAAAATTACACCAAAGGTAAGGTTATGGCAACACAAAATCATGACTGGTTAAATAAAATCCTCCGTGCCTCCTGACTCCTGTAGGTATGAACTGGGCCATTGAATTATTTGAATTAGCTTCTCACAACATCAATAGCCTTCCTTCCCGATAAATTTCTGTGCTACTATCTCCCTCAATCTGTTCATTTTTTGTGGAGATTATGCTTGACAAAATCTCCGAAAGGAATAAACAATAAGAAATTGATTTAATTTGTAAACACCTGCCATAAGAATGGGGATGGCAACTCTGCAGATCGAGGATTCCAGTTCCAGATGACCTTATCCGATTGACTGCCTGGTCTGGTACAAATGAAATGAGCTGATTCAACTGCTGCAGCCACTAATTGCTAGTACTTCCCTGGTGTGCCTTGTGTAGGCTGTGATTGCATTTGCTAATTTAGCCTCGATCTTTAATGTAATCAGGGATTAGATTCTGTTTGAGAGCTAGGCGGGCTTGGCTGTTTGTGTTGTGTGGATATTGTGTTGCACTGAAGAGTTGTGCTGTTGGCGTTGAGAAGATGATCCAGCTCCTCCACGGTACTGTGCCTGTACTATGTTCACGTTGCGCATTTGCATCTTTTTGGATACAGTACTACTAGTGTGTTAGAGCAAGTATAATAGCAGGCTGTAAGCCGACTAAATGCTGAAGTGGAGGAGAGAGGGGAGGAGAGAGAGGAGAAGCGGGCTGTAAGCTTACAGCCGGCTTGGGCACAAGAATCAAGAAAGTCTGTGAGAGAGACAAGTGGGTCATGTATTAACTGTAAAGAGCTAACTGCTGTATGAGTGGGCTAAGAGAAGGCTACAAGAAATCTTACAACCAGCAAGCCGGCTATATTATTAGCCTTGCTCTTAGAAGTAGAAGATTTAATGTCACACATGGCAGTATGTCAGTATATTATATAAGAAATACAATATATAATAAGCAAAAGAATGTGTGAGTACAATAGATAACAATTTTGTCTGAAAAAGAATAGACAACAACTGCTCCGATCCATGACTCGTTCTTAACTACATTTTGTCAGGCTAGCCTCACGTTGAGGTGAAATTGGTTGTTAGTTGTTACAATAGATAACAATTTTGTCTGAAAAAGAATAGACAACAACTGCTCCGATCCATGACTGGTTCTTAACTACATTTTGTCAGGCTAGCCTCACGTTGAGGTGAAATTGGTTGTGCAATGCTGTCGTTATCTATTAACAATCTTTTTTTGAAACAATATCTATTAACAATTAAGAACGCCATATGATTTAAGTGTCATGTAACTGCCTCATGCTTTATCATATTTGGTTTTAACAATCATAAGTAACAATGTGTCGGGGATCAATACTAGAGTACCTGAAGAGGAGGAGCTAACAACCATCAACATTGATTCATCCGAGTAGTCAAGAGCGCGACTATAGCTCCAACCGACCCTTAGGTGCGTAGGCTCCGTCTCGTCCGGCCTCTGAGGGCGGACAACGCCTTGGCCAACCTCTGGGGGCGGGCTCCGCCTCGCCTGACCTCTGAGGGAGGGCTCCGCCTTGCCCAACCCCAAGGCCGCGGACTCCGCCTCGTCCGACCCTGAGGGGGGGCTCCGCCTCGCGCCGACCCTTGGGTTCGCACTCCACCTAGCTCGACCCTTGGGTTCGCGCTCCACCTTGCCCGACCCCTGTGTTCGCGCTCCGTCTCGTCCGACCCCAAGGCTGCGGGCTTCGCCTCGCCCAACGGAGACCCATACTGCCGCCAACCACTCCAGGTCCAAGCGTATGGGTCTGGGTCAAAGATCTAACACAAGGGAAGTGACCGGCACGCCTTGATATAACCCGTGGTCATGACGAGCCATACCTAGGGACTCACATCAGGAACAACGTCGGGCGTACCGGTACTGTTCTGCCTAACCCTCGTACGAACACTGACAGACGCGTCAGTTCATCATGACGTCCGCCAGGACGGAGTGAAGCGCCATGACCGAGAGACAACGCCTACGCATGGCGCCAGTGACGGACAGGTCCATAACGTGGAGTTGTCCCTATTGACGTCTACAGGGTTGATGGGACCCGCATGAAGGAAAAGAAAGACCCAGCGATCCTGGAGGACTTCTTCTCCTTCTCATTCTCCTCTTTTCCCTCCGCTGTAACTCGTGCTTTTCCTTGGCCTATAAAAGGGAGAGCAGGGAGTCCCACGAAGGGGACTCAAAGGCCGAACCAGTCACAACACACAAACACACAACCGAGCAGCGACCGAGCTCTCGTCACCCATTCATTCTTTCCATCAGAGACTTGGGACATGTCCCTCTCTCGCTCGTTTGTAACCCCTACTATAAACTTTTAGTGCTAGTAACACGAGCAGCAGCTACGAACTGGATGTAGGGATATTCTACCCGAACCAGTATAAACCTCGTGTCCTCTTAGCACACCATTTGAGCCAGACGCGCAATATTAGAAATTTACTCGTTGGTGTTTACTCAAAACACCGACAGTTGGCGTGCCAGGTAGGAGCCTTTTGCGTGTCTCAACATCCAACTTCAGGCCTCGGATGGCTAGTCATGACATCAGCTGGGTCCTGGGCGCGCGCGTGCGCTTTGGGAACCTGAACTTCATCGTCACAGCGGAGGGAGAGTTGGTGCAAGCCCCCGTCGCCATCCAACCTCTCCACTTCACTGGCCTTGAGGAGCTGCAGCTGCACGCACCGAAGGCCCACGCCCCTGGGAGCAACCAACCCCTCTGTTTTGACTACGGGAGGCTAGAGCGCCAGCTCAACGCCTTCCTAGGACCCCGACCGTCCTAGGAGGACATGAGCCACCTCACCTTCTCGTATGCCAACATCATGACATAGCTTGCTAGAGGAGAGTCGTCCGCTCTGGAATACCTCGTCCGGAGCACCCCGACAACGCTCCCGTGCAGGCCGCGCACCATGGTTTCGGTGCATGAGAGTCTCGGCCTCCACCGTGCTGCACGCGACACCCTCGATGCCCGTAGGCGTAACGTGCCCTTGGAACAACCCGACGAGGACATGTCGATCCACCAGGCACAGCAAGGTGGCAGGCCACGTACCGTGGTTCCGGTGCATGAGCGTCTCGGCCCCCACCACGACGCACGCAACACCCTCTACGCCTGTAGGCGTACCTACGACGATGCGAGGGAGGGGGCTAGCCGCGGTTATCACCCACGTCATGGCGGGTGCTATGACAGTGGCGAGGATCGAAGCACGAGCTTTGACTTACCGGGACCCCAAGCCTTTGGCCGACACATCCTCAAAGGCAAGGCAAAGTGAGACGAGGACGCCAGCGAAGGCGTCTCCAACCATCCCAACAAGAAGAAGAACAAGAAGCGGTGTGAGGGCTCGCTCGTGGCCATCGCCGACCGTAAGAGGGTCAGAAACCCACTGAGGGCACCCGACCCACTTCGAGAAGCTGCTCGAAGGGCTATGCCCAAACCATACTTTCCCTGTCGAGCACCTATACAAGGACTACGGCCTCTTAAAGCGGTTCTTGTCCGTGGTCTCCAACAAGGGGAGCATATGAAGAAGACCAGCTAGATGAAGCGCGTGACGTCGCCATCCTCCACTCGGCCAAGTACTAGCAAGCGTTGTGCCGGTATCACAGCCGACAAGTACGGGGTCGGGCCTTCGATGTCAGGGACCTAGTGCTCCGCCTCGTCCAGTACAACAAGAACCAACACAAGCTCTCTCCATCATGGGAGGGGCCGTACATCATCGCGGAGATGGTTCGACCAGGCACCTACAAGCTCAAGACCATCGACGGTGTAGCCTTCATCAATGTCTGGAACATCGAGCAGCTATGTCACTTTTACCCTTAATATACGTGCACTTTCTCTTATCAAGTTTTGCTGTCAAACTCCTTGATCTTTAGTGTCATCCGACCCCAGCAACGACGGGGGTCGAGCTTCACTTAGGGGCTAATAAGAGCGTACCCATCAGGTAGACATTCTTTACACCCAACCCGCTCTCATGTTAAGACCCAAAAGCGAGGTTTGCAGAAACAAACGCTGAGTAAAACTGGTCAGACTAAGACAAACCTACGCCCCGATGGCTACGACGCCTTTGCTCACTAGCATGATCAGAGTTTTTTTCCGCACCGTGGGCTTTTTGGCCTTAGCTATAGAAATAGTCGGTGTGCGTCTAAGAAGTATATCCATCTGACAAACTTTCTCTGTGCCTGACCCTCTCTCACATTAAGACCTAGAAGCGAGGCTTGCGGAAATGAACGCTGAGTAAAACTGGTCAGACTACGAGAAACCTACGTCTCGGTGGCTACAGCACCTTTGCTCACCAGCGTGATTAGAGTTTGTTCACCCGCACCCCGAGCCTTACGGCCCTAACAACAGAAGGGGTCAGAATGCACTAACCTTTTTTACCAAAAGGGGAGAAGGGCTAAAAAGCTATTAGGCTGTAACAAAATTTATAGAGCTTGTCCACTTAGAACAAGCTTGCCGCCTGACGTATCTGCCTAACTGATTTCTTAGGGGGGATGTTCTCATCCTCTATCTCCATAGGTCACACAAGTCGATTGGATGGCTTGGCCGTTGTCGAGAGATGGGTAAGGAGCAGTAGGATGCCCTGTGTAGGTTATGCAAACTCTATCATGAACGACGGACCTAGATTCCACACGGACATATCCGACAAGAGCTCCTCAAACCCATCACTCGAGCCATCAAGGTAACTTTACCAACCCACTTTTCTTTTCCAGTGCATGATCATTCATTCATCCATTCTCATGCACGCATTCATACATTTAGTCATACATTCATCCATACATTCATCCCATACATCCAAGCATTGCATATGCAAATTGTTGCATCACAACGCTTCGAGTCACATCACGAAGCGGTAGTCGTCTCATTCGATATGAGCGGCGACTGACCGAGGTTCAAAGGTCAGCCCATGAAGGGCTCAAGGCTACCTCGCGTCAACCAGAGCCAAGGAGAAAAACTTAGATGAGCCCAGTGGCCTTGCCCGACCCCGCTCAGAAGCGGGTAGGGACATCTAGACCTTTCTTGTTCGATCCTAACCTCGAGTCAAGCCCACAAAATCTCCATCGAGGAGAGGCCAGCGGGCCACCTAAGTTGCTCTTTGGAGTGACATGGGCATCTACCGAGAGGCGGGTTAAGGAGCAATGGAATGCCCCATGCAGGTTATGCCAGCCCCGTCAGCGAATGACGGACCCGAATTCCCCTCAAACATGCCCATTAGCGAGCTCGTCGAGCGCGACACTTGAGCCATCGAGGCAAGTGTCATTAGCTCAACCCCTCTGATTGCGGAAACCATGGATGGGGTGACGCATGAAATTTGGTCGACCCCTACCAAGCCCAATGAGGCTCGGGGGCTCGAGTCACCCGACCCTAGCTCAGGAATCCAATCGACTGGGGTTCGAAGGCCGGCCAACGAAGGGCTCGAGGCCGCCTCGCATCAAATAGAGCCAGCGGAGAAAATGGAAATGAGCCCCAGCGGCCTTCACCCGACCCGCTTAGAAGCAGACAAGGTCATCTCAACCTTCTCGTTCGATTCTAATCTCAAGCCGAGCCCATAGGATCTCCATCAAGGAGAGGCCAGCGGGCCACATGAGTCGCTCTCTGAAGCGACATGGGCTCTATCGAGAGGCGGGTTAAGGAGCAGTGGAATGCTACATGAGGGCTATGCCAACCCTATCATGAACAATAGACCTAGATTCCACTCAAACATGCCTAATAGCGAGCTCACCGAGCGCGTCGCTTGAAGCCATCGAGGCAAGCGACGTTAGCTCAGCCCTCCAATTGTGGAAACCGTGGACGGGGTAATGATAAAAAAGATGAGCCAACCCTCGACTAGACCCCCCTACGCACGGGGCTCAAGGAGAATTTGACTTGCAAGGAGACCGAACACACAGTCGTAGAACACTGGCTTAGATCCTAGGGACAGGGTACGTGCGAAAACTAAGACTACTGTCTCTATCCTCTCCTCGATCTTGAGTGACACCCAACCCCAGCAACGGTAAGGGGCCAGGTCTCACTCGGGGGCTGATAAGGGTATATATACACCCTTTCTGATAAGGGTATATATACACCCTTTCTGAAACAGTCGCCATGCCCGATCCCTTCTTTACGTTAAAAACCTAGTGGCAAGGTTCGCGGAAATGAACGACTGAGTAAGGCTGGTTGGAATGCAAGAAATCTACGCCTCAGCGGCTATGGCACTCTTGCTTACCAGTGTGATCAGAGTTTATCTCCTACACCTCAAACTCTACGGTCTTAACAAACGGAAGGGTCGGAACACATCAACCCCTTTTTCACAAATAAAAAGGGAGGAAAAACAAATTTGCTCACACCGAAACAAAAGAATAGTTTTGATCAAACGAAATAAAATGACAAGTTTGTTCAAACAATACAGAAGGGTTAGAACTTGTTCGCTTATTACAAGAATGACCGCCCGACCTATTGAACTAACTAACCCCTCTGAGGGAGAACTATGCCTTCGATCCTGTCCGCCAGGTCCTACGAAAGGGGAGCCACTACCGCTTCCATCTCCTCTAGCTCATGGACTTCATAGCCAAGCGTGAAGTCATGGCTTATCGTCTCTAGATTGATGTTGTCCCCATAATGAGAATGAGGAATCACGAAGGATTGATTAACACCAGCATGAAGGGCGTTCCTCTCGAGCTGGCGCACCCGAGCCACGATCTCGACGACACGGGCCATGAGCAAGCTGGTCCCCTCTGGCCATACTACCTATAGGTCATCGTAGACCACTCCGAGGGCAATGCTTAGGATACCGAGCTATTGCTCTTCGCTTGGAGATTCCTCCTCGCCTTAGCGAGGTCCACCGCCAGCCCAATAGAAATGCCCTTAGCCTCTAGCTTCTAGGTCATCATGTTTTCGAGCTTGGCCTAGAGGGAGCCGACCTTCTGCTGCGCATCATCATGGTCTTAGCAGGCCTGGTCACGCTCTTGGAAGGCTTGGTCACGCTCCTCACGAGCCACACCATGTTTCGAGTGAAGCCTCTCTACGGTTTGGAGCAGCTCATCACGCTCCTTGCGCAGCGGAGCGAACACCGTGGCATCTAGGCTCGCCCTCTTCTCCAGGGCCATGAGCTTCTCCTTGGCCCCTAGCTTTAGGTCCCTTTCCTTCTCAACCTTGCTCAGAAGGTCAAGGACCCGCTAGCGGGTCTCGATGTCCTTTTGGAGCAGCTCATCTCGCCTCCTCGTCGTCCTTTCATGACTTTGATGATAGGGCAGCAAATGCCTTTTCGGCCTCATCAGCATCTAGGCAGGCCTCGGCTGCTCACGACCGAAGATTGTTCGCATCTTCGATGAGGGGAGTCAGCTCGGCCACCCTTTGTTGGGCGGCAACAAGCTGAGTTGTTACCGAGACTTGCCCTAGCTATGAGCTATGAGGGACTACTAGGAGACAATGATCAGAATACAAAAAGTATATAGAGAAAGAAAAGGGCGAGAAGCAGGATCAAGCAAATACCCAGCTAGAGGGAATGACGATGTCGCGTAAGGCACCCCTAGCGTGGTCCAAGGCTTCAAGCATGGATGTGATCCCTACGTCGAGGCTCTCTCGCTCCATGCTTTCAGCGATGGCATCGAGGGTGAAGAGAGCCGACACTGGATCCCACTGGAGCAGGGCTCGCCCCACGCGGGCGAGCCGCTGCCCACCGATGTTAGGGCTAGGAACAACTCTTCGCTGGCTCTAAGTGCCGCCGGCCCCTCTTGCCATGATGTCCCCACCAAGACACCCCTTCCAGCGATGGAAGGGGTCAGCGGTATGGATGCCGACCTCTTGCCTAGCGCCACGACACCCGGGGACCCCTTGGCCATGTCCCCCTCCGTTCGGCCCACGCCAGGCACCATTACTGGGGCCGCCGATGGCATGGGTCACGCTAGTGCCTCAGGCACCGCAGCGGTTGCGTCCGACCGTGAGCCGCCTGTCATGGCCGCCGCCACCTCCACCTGCATTGGTGGGGTCACGATCGGCTACATCACGCCCGCCATGGTCACCGCCATGAGCGCGGTCGGTAGCTCCGTCAGCCCTGTCGTCATCAGCGGTAACCGCCATGAGCGGGGTCACAATTGGCTGGCTGCTCGGTGACCTCCGAAGGTGCCCCTTGAGCATCCAGGCCTGCTCGTCCCACCGAGGGCATGGGTGCCATCATGGGCGGTGCCTAACAGGCCGGCGATGCGGTCACACTGGTGCCTCTCCCGCTCAAAACAGGCACAACACCAGCCGATGGCTGTCGTCTCAATTGGAGGGCGACACTCTTCTTTGGCGCCAGCGCTAAAGGATTTCGCTGCCTATCGATGCTGCAAGGGACGAAAAGCATAAGTCACGATGAAATCCAACCAAAGCAAAAAAAATAGTGGAACTGATAACTCACCTTAGTGTCGTTGGACGATAGATGATTTGGGGGACTCACCCCCAACCTTTGCTCTACCTCATCGGAGTGAGGTCGTTTCAAGCCTGCCCCCTGCTCCTAGGCAGAGGGGCTCGCTCCCCTTGGCTCTTGGGGTGCAACAGCGGAGCCGCCCACCTTCGCTGGCACCTTAGGCGTGACAACAGAGCCACTTGCCTCTGCTGGCTCCTAGGACAGGCTAATGGTACAGTTTGCCTCTGTTGGCTCCCTAGACGTACCCTCCCCTCCATGGAATGGGAAGGGTCCCGGCGCCTACAAGGACAAACCAATACATGTGAGCGCATCCTCACTCTCTAGGTCATCCCACTTGATATCATTGACTACCTCATCATCATCTCCGTCGTCATCGCTATTAGTGTCCTCCCCTCATTCCTACGCCTATAGCTTCCACTGCTTATTCTCCCTCTTGTCCTCCTTCGCCTTCCTCAGCCGCCCACCCTCAGCGCGGTTCAACGCCCTCATGGCCAAATCCCTCGACAACGACATCGGGTGATCTGTGAGGATGAGATCCCTTGGCTGGTCCTGCCCCTCTCAAAGTTAGTATCAAGGGGTCAGGAAATCAATTGAAGGGAAGGCAAGAGAAAGGGAAACTTATGAAGATGATGTGGCCTGGCTCCAACTGCATCAAAGGATGCCCTGGCACTGGGTAAACAAAGTTGAGGGGGGCACCCGTGTTGTCCCGCGAAGGCTCCATTGCCTTCTTGATGCGCTGCGTGATCTTAGAGTTGGGGAGCGCCCCTCGGTGAGCGTCGTTCTATTGAACGATGCCTTGGGCACCATCGCATATAGCAGGAGTGCACATGTCATCAACGATGCCACCCTCCTTGCGTGGAAGGCCCCGATGACGTCCGACCCCTTTAGGCCATTCTCCTTGAGGATGTGGATGGCGGTGATGTGGTCTCGGATCTTCTTTTTGTCCTACTCTGGGACACCCCACTTCCTCCATGACTCTAGGGCCTCTTCAATCAAGCGCCCGGTGAACTCCGATAGAGGGGCAGCGGCGTCGTTCTTGAGGTAGAATCACTACGAGTGCTACCCCTTGTTGGACGTTGACAACCACATCAATGGGTACTCACCGATCCGATTGTTCTAGAGTTGGATGTCGTCGCACCCCATCAGCATATGTAGCTCTAGCCTGCTGCTTCTCTCCCTCTTCTTCTAGAGGGTGATGGCGAAGAAGTACCTCCACAGATCGAAGTGGGGGCTAATCCCCAGGAACCCCTCGCACAGGGTGAGGAACGCTGCCATGTGCTGGATCCCATTGGGATTGAGATGCTATAGCTCAATCTTGTAGTAGTGCAGTAGCCCGCAAAGAAATATGTGGGTGGGGGTCATGAACCCAAGCTCGTGGAAGTGGGTGAATGACACCACATAGCTGTTGGACGGTGACGACAAATCCTCCTCGCCGGGCAGTAGCCACTCCTCAGCCGAGGTCCGCGCGTAGAGAAGACCGCGATGGACGAGGCCCTCCATACGCTAGAATGTGATGCTGGAATGGCACCATAGATCCATTGGAAATGGGGGGGGGGATGGATGTGGGCGCAACGGTGGCGGAGATGCGGAGGCAAGAAACCTAAGCGATTAGCGGCGGAGATGCGGAGGCAAGGATGCAAGGTATGAAACCCGAGGGGCAAACCCTTTGGTTTTATAGGGGCGATGGGTGCAAGGAAACCAACCATCCCCCTAGATCTCCGTGCCCACCATGATCTGCCACAACGTCTCACCACGGGATGTGCGCACACAATCTCTCTCCGTTCCTCTCAGAAAACTTGCCAGGCTTTTTGCCTTCCTGAACAGACTATGACTCATCACAGGTAAAAGGGATATGGATCCAAAAATGCCTCTATGGCCCATCTAGGCCTAGGAGTTTGAAGGTTGGCCCATTAACAGGTTCGACAACCGCTCCGGGCACCTTTAGAATGAGAGGTGGAAAGGGATGGGCCCGCTAGCGGCCAGTACCCAGGCGCACAATTGCCGCAGACATCCCAACCCACATTCGAGTGTCGACTGGTTATGATCCATGGTTTTTTCTCAAAGAAAGGCACATAGCCCTCGGGACCGGTCGAACAGATCCGAGAACTATATGGATTGACCGCTGAGAATCTGGGATCGGTCACCAATCCGACCCAAGCCGGATCCCCACGAACATGATGCCAGGGGCCCCACTCAGACTAGCCCACTAACGACTCACTAGGTGCCATGATTTGTCCTTAGAGGAAAATCATGGCATGACTCGGCCCCTCCATTTTCATCAGAGAAAACACTTGAGGGAAGATAATCGCAAAGATGAATCGATCCTCGATTAGGCCCTTGCTATGGGAGAGGGCTCGAGGAAGGAGAACCACCATTCCTAGCTCATGCTGTGGGCGACAAAAGAAGACCAAGGCCTTTAGAGTCCTCCTATTTGGGAAAGCCTTCGAAGGAGTATTCTACTCCTCCACAGGCTCGGGGGCTACTATCAGGCACCAATACTTGGGTACTCGAAGAGGAGGAGCTAACAACCATTAACATTGATTCATTCGAGTAGTCAAGAGCATGACTACAACTCTAATCAACCCCTAGATGCATAGGCTCTGCCTCACCCAACCTCTGAGGGTGGGCTCCACCTCGCTTGACACCAAGGCCGTAGGCTCTGCCTCGCCCGACCCTTGGGGTCGTGCTATGCCTTGCTCGACCCCAAGGCCATAGACTCTGCCTCACCTGACCCTAAGGGAGGGCTCCACCTCGCCTGACCCTTGGGTTCATGCTCTGCTTTGCCCAACCCTTGGATTTACGCTCCGACTCACCTAACCCTTGGGTTCACGCTCTGCCTTGCCCGACCCTAAGGCCACAGACTCTGCCTCGCCTTACCCTAAGGGAGGGCTCCGCCTCGCCCAACCCTTGGGTTCGCGCTCTGCCTCACCCGACCCCAAGGCCATAGGCTCCGCCTCGCTCGACCGTTGGGTTCATGCTCTGCCTCACCCGACTCCAAGGCTGTGGGCTCTACCTCACCCAATGGAGACCTATACCGCCGCCAACCACTCTAGGTCCAAGCATATAGGTCTGGGTCAAAGCTCTGATACCAGGGAAGTGACCGACACGCCACGATATAACTCATGACTGTGACAGGTCATACTTGTGGACTCACATTAGGAACAGTGTTAGGTGTACCTGTACTGTTCTACCTAACCCTCGTATGAACACTAACATACCCATCAGTTCACCATGACGTCCACCAGGACGGAGTGGAGCGCCATGATCGGGAGACGACGCCTGCGCATGGCGCTAGTGACGGACAGGTCTATGATGTGGATCTATCCCTGTTGACATCTACAGGGTTGGCGGGACCCGTATGAAGGAAAAGAAGGACCCGACGATCCTGGAGGACTTCTTCTTCTTCTTCTTCTCATTCTCCTCTTTTCCCTCCGCTATAACTCATTCTTTCCCTTGGTCTATAAAAGGGAGAGCAGGGCATCACGCCCCGTGTCCCATCCCACATCGCACCATGCCCACGGCCCCACGCCCCATGTCCTATCCCACTCCATCGCCGACTAACTCCGTGTCCTGGTTGAGTTTGAACTGCCGTGACGAGATGGAAGGAAGGGAAGGGAGGGGAGGGAGAGGCACGCCGCGCAATGTTGGACCCAAAGTCTTGTGACAAGCCACTATCCACTGACCACTGGTGCCATTGCAACATGTGCAACATCCGATCTACTTTTAAAACATCCAGATGAAATATTTGCAATATGCGTCTAAAGATAAATGATACACTTGAAACATGCATCTGAAATACTTGCAAAAACACTTGAAAACACGTGAATAGCCATTGCAAAACATAAGCAACATTCGGATAAAACACTTGCAACATATGTGTGAAACATATGCAACATCCAAATAAACACACTTACAACACACGTCTGGAAAAAAAACAGATGAAACATTTTGAATAGACGCTTGCAACATACGTGTATAGCCATTGCAACATATGCAACATCTGATCTACTTTTGCAACATCTATATGAAACACTTGTAACGTACCTCAGAAACATCTGAAACACTTGAAACATATGCGTGCAACATACATTTTCACCCTTTTTTGTGACGACATAGAGCAGAGTGGGGGAACAGTTGGTTTCGACCAGCCGGTGGCCAAGGATGGTGGCATAGCCTAGCAGCAGCTAGCTGCTCCTATGTCTGGACTAGGCCCAGCTAGCGATGGCCCCCTCTCTTGTCCGTCTAGCCACATGAGGCACCCGACGCCTATGCGGCTGCTATGGGGTTGGCTTGGCTAGCCAGCGACATCGGCGAGTGGCCAAAACCCGATGGCGGTGAGGAGGCGTAGCGAGGTGTGAGGAGCATAGTGGCGTGGCAACTCGTAGCTCTACTCTCCCCAACCATGGCGGACGCAAGGCAGAGAAACAAAGAACAAGAGAGAGACCGTTCGAGGGTGTGCACTAGGGGGAGGGGTGCGTCCTGAGCGAGGAGTGAGAGGCAGCGGTGGGGCACGATGAGTGAGGGTGAGGAGCAAGTGGTGTGGGATGGGGCGCGTAGCAGGGGAAGCGCGATAGCACCGAGGCGGAGTGGGTGTGCAGTGTTCGGACGGATGGACGCCCGTGTCCTATCATTTATTGTATGTTTTTCTCTCCTAACTATGGCAACAATGCTTTTAGGAGTGATTCGCAAAATGTTTTGGATAACCTAATTCTCGTTGTACTCCTTTGCCAACCATTTTGCGAGTGTTTTTATTTATCAAGGGAGGTACCAACGTCCAATGGTATGATGATAAAGTCTCATTTTTTTTAAAAAAAATAGGAATTCTGGGATGGTGTCAACTTAGCAATTTAGCAATCACTCTAATATATTCCAAAAAAAACAACCACTTTAATATAAGTGTCGTGGGTTGGGTTGTTACGTACTTACAGGCATCCACACCACTTAGCTGAGCCCATTGTTTGTTGAAAAAATAACGGACCTCAACGCCCATTCGCTCAGGCTCCAGGTCTAGACCAAAAACTCATTTTACATGAAGCCCAAACTCCTCCAGTAACATCACACATGACATTGTCCGCACTCCATCGAGAGCTCATTCGCTAGTATCACTCTGGGCGCATGTGGCCTCTCGGCTCCACGGCCACCGAGCTGATGAGCTCAAGTGCCGGCGGCTCTAGGGTTTTGAAACGAGCCTTTTCCCTATATGCCGTTATACTGACACATAGGCCACTAAAAATTTAAACACATCTAGATGTGTTTACAACAGAATTTGGAAAAAAGAGTTATAGGGGTTCGGAAGCTCCTGAAAATCATGTCATCATCAAGGAATCAGCTATGTGGAGATCGGAACTAGTTGATTCAGATGCACTAGAGTCGGCTTTCTTCAGATAGCGCCAGCAGATGATGATAGAGGCTACGATTGGCGCTGGGACGAGACATACTGGACTCTACAAAAAGGGAAAGATTAGAGTCCAAGTTATCTTAAATTAGGAATATTTTCATCATACCAAAGATTGTATTGAGTCGTACTCGAGTAAGGTTCATGTTTACACTCTGGGTATAAATACCAAACCCCGGCTATTGTAAAAACAATAATCAATCAAATACAAGTCAATTACTTTTTTCGGCTCTGACCACCCCTTAGGAGTAGGAGTAGAGTAGATCTCGGCGAGTTCTTCAGCGAGTACGACTGTATCGATCTAGTCGACCTCCACTGCTTGTCTGTAAGTACCGTCATGGTTTGTACCTCTATTCGTATGGCTGCATCGATCCGGTCGACCCCCACTATGACTCTAGTATAGGCTAGTTATCGACTCTTGTCTAATTCATGTATGGCCTATATGATTCTGCCTCACACCCCACTGCTTGAATTAGATTAAGGTCAAGTTATTGGCTCTACCTTAGTATGGCAACCTTTGGTAGATTCATTAAGTTACCGATATTGCTTATTGCTTTTATCATTTATCTAATTACAGCAATATCACTCTGCCCGATTGAGATTGATCTAGATCGGCCTTATATCTTATTTAACCCATCGTTTGCTAATCTAAAGTTGATCTAATTTACACCTTAAACAATGAGTTATGTTTTATTGGCTGTTTTACATCGATCTTAATCGTGCATAGCGTGCAGTTAAGGCATGTTCGATCTTGAGTAGATCTATTGGTTAGTGAGAACCGTTTCATGGCCCATTATCATGGCTCGTGGGATTCTACCTCTCACCCCACTGTTAGCACCGTGGAGTGGGGATCGTTAGTTGGTAGATCTGTTCCTGAGAAGGCATGACCTTAATTGTGCGCTATGCCTGAATCGGCTATTTAGTCGATATCGAGCGCTTTCACGAACAGCTCACATTATGAGATCATTGAAGTAGAGATAAGTTGAAAGATATGTTAGCCCCATGATCTTATTATTGTATTACAGCCTGCATAATTCTACCTCATGCCCCACTGATATTAGTAATGAGTTAGGGTCATCAAGTCTATTGTTGTTTCTATGGCCTGCATGATTCTGCCTCATGCCCCACTGGTCATGGCGATGGATGAGATCTAACATGTTCACTAGATTTATCTTTATTAAATGGTTAAGCGGTGTTGAATTATCTCTTTATACAAAAAGGAGTTCGGTTACTTGTAATCATTGGCTCAGCATAAACCGATCATCATTGATATCTTATTACTATTGATTAATATTTGCTTAAATAATATTTATCCTGAATGATAACCGATTCTTCTTATATGACTCCATGAGCTTTAATCGATTTATTCTTATGAATACGCTGAAATCGACTATTTAGTCGATCTCCTCTCATATCGGCTCTCAGAGCCACACATTTGGGACTATCTGGCAATACCGGCACGTTCCGCCCTTAATTACTAATGAGCTTTCTCTCCTTGTCAATTGCAGGATCAAATTGACTGGCACATCTCGGGAGGATTACGTAGGATCGATCACCCTTGCGCTGAAGCCAGGTGGATCTGCTCCATCGAGCGGACCCTTTTGGCTTGCTGTGTGTGTCCTCAGCACAGAGGCAAAAACTCTATGTCGACAAGATGCCACTATACAAATTTTTTATTTTATTTTTCACGTCATTCTGTCTAATTTATACTGTTTACCAGCCTGGGCCTGGCAAATGAAGATGTCCAAAATACCCCTATCTCCCCATCCCTCTGCACGTCCTCGCCGTAGCTCTGCACCACAGGCCGCTTCTTCTCGTCCGCCCTGCATCCACGCTCGTCGCGTCGCTGCCCTCCCTCATGCTGAGCTCGCACGCGCCTACCACGGTGGCCTAGTCCCTTCGCATCCGCTTCCTCCCAGTAACTTCACGGTCAACCTCCCTACTCCCACGGCCACCACCACATTTCCCACGATAGTGGCAGCGGGAGGGAGGACTAGTGGCCGTGGCGACCTGGTTGTGGTGCACCGACAGGAGGTGGGTTTCGGTGGCTTCGACTTCGACCTCAGCGAAGGGCTAGATGAAGAGCACGCTCAAGAGGATACGTGGCAGTGACGCGCCATGCGTGCTGGACATGGATGACACGACCGCCGTCTTGGGCGACGTCGAGGAGACCTACGGCAAGGACCGTGCCACCGAGGAGCAGCTCATCATGCCCTAGACGCGCTTGTCACCACCTCTGTGCAGGATCAACCACCCTTGCGCTGAAGCTAGGCAGATCTGCTCCATCGAGCGGACCCTTCTGGCTTGCTGCGTGTGTCCTCGGCATGGAGGCGAAAATTCTGTGTCGACACACGTTTCTGGCACGCCCAGTGGGACACCACAATCATCATGGCGGCTCACAACAACGACAACATCCTTATGGTACACTATGAAGACCTACCTGATGAGGATAAGGATACCATTAGCAAGGCTACAGAAGAATTTCAGAAGAAGTGTTTGTTGTCCTACACCAAAACACGTGACAGCACAATTATTTAGAAATTTCCACTACCAAGAGTTCTACTACATGGGCAGACAGATACAGTTGAAGCTGAAGACAGGCGTTTCTTTATAGAAGCCATAGACAAATCTGTTCATGATGCCATATCAAGCCACAATGAAGCTTTCGTTGACGCATTTCACAACGCCATGAAAGAGGCGATTCATGGGATTCCAGTTGGTCAGGTTGGATCGACTTGTTACAATATTCCAGATCCGTTGACTCAAGGGACTAATCAAGTCGGTACCAGCCATCAAGAAGCAGTACTAGCTGGTAATGGTGATGTCCAGACACTTCAAGGTTCATCTGAACAAACTGCAGGCACTGCTACAAATCAAGTATAGTACAATCCTGGATCATCAATACAGCATGTACAACAGCCGATGGGGCAAAGTCAGAACTAGATGATCAATTTTGGTACATCAGGCCACATACCGTCGCCGGCTCAAAAAATAGCACCATCAATTCAGAAGATCCATAGAGATATAGATCCTTATGTCTATAATCAGAGACTTCAAGCAGCAAGCCAGCAAAGGACCCAACAGATTGAGATTCCACAAGGCTATCACTATGGCACGGATTATAACACCCTCCACATGATGCCAAATCTAGGATATCAAGACACTTGAGATTTCAATCCACATATGGGTCAGCAAGTACCGAGAAATCTAAATCCGCAAGCTGATGAGTTGCTGCTGAAGACGATCGAGATGATGAAGAATCAGTTCGGTTTGAAGCCGAAGAGGCTGACCTTTTCATACAAACGTCCATATCTAGAATGATATGATTTGGTCACTCTTCCTATAAATTATAGGCTCCTAGAGTTCGCCAAGTTCACCGGTCAAGACAGTACAAGCACAATAGAATATGTTAGTCGGTATCTTACACAATTGGGTGAAGCATCAGTTGATGATGCCCATCGGGTTTGTTTTTTTCTCCTTATCCCTGTCGGGGCCTACCTTTACTTGGTTCTCATCACTACCAGTCAACTCCATTGCCAATTGGGCTGGCCTAGAGAAGAAGTTTCATACATATTTTTACACTGGGACTGGAGAAAAGAAGATCACCGATCTGACAACCATGAGACAGAGGACTAATGAATCGGGCACTGAGTTTCTTCAGAGATTCCGAGAGACTAGGAATTTGTGCTTCTCATTGAGTTTGGCTGATGATCAGCTAGCTGCTTTAGCTGTCCAAGGAATGCTGCCAATATGGAAGAAAAATCTGCTAGGATAAGAATTTAACAACTTAGGTCAATTGGCTCAATGAGTAGTAGTGCTCAACAACCAATTCCAGAGTATGCGTAGAGACACCCGATTCCAAAAGAGTACCACCGTAGCCGAAGCTTATGATCCATACTCAGCAGATGATGGCTATGAAGATGAAGAAGAGGAGGTTGCTGCAGCTAATTGGAATTGGGGCTAGAAGACAGTAATGATGCCAAATCATTGGGGAAGAAGAGTCGAGGAGAGCTATGACTTTGATGTCATGAAATCGGACAAGCTCTTTGACTTTTTACTTGAGAAGGGCCAGATCAAATTGCTGGATAATCATGTTATGTTGCCCCCCTAAATAGTTGAAGAATAAGAAGTTCTGTAAGTTCCATAATGCTACTTCTCATTCCACTAATGAGTACAGAATTTTTTGGTAGCATATACAGAGGGCTATTCAGCAAGGGAGGCTCAAGTTCGATATGCCTCGGAAGATGAAAGTTGATGATAATCCTTTTCTAGGAGATCAAAATATGGTTGATGTTGGGATATTCAAAGGAAAAACTAAGGTCCTAACATCGGCCAAATCAAGAAAAGATAAAAACAGTTGATCCCAAGATGCAGATATTGGCTGATGAATACAGAGAGGTTAAAAAATGTCGTGATCAGTAGAAGAGCTGATACAAGCAGGGGGAAACATCAAAGGATGGAGCGATGAGACCACGGGTCACATCTTAGATCCTGTTGAATAAGTGGCGGCAATAGAAGGAAAAAGATTATCAGCAATGGTTAGAGGATCAAGAATACCGGCATCAACTGGAAGAAGAGAGGTATGAAAGGAAGCAAGCCGAATCGCACTGGAATTGTCCTTTCTTCAGACACTGCTAGAATGAAGGTTTAAAATTGCCTACCAGACATGACTGTCTAGAATGCAGTAATCAATATTGGGAGTTTAGGCAATCTCAAATCAACCGCCGGTCTATCCATGCCCAGAATGCATATCATCATAATAACATGGATCGACGCTTAAAAAATAAAGGTACTCATGATCGGCTAGGAAAGAGAGTTGTTGACCAAGACTGGGTTGATCATGAAGAAGGAAACAATTAGAGGGAACATGTTTGGCAGGAAGGCCAATGGTGCCCTGGAGGTTTAACAATGAGCCAGAAGAGAAGAATGCAACGCCTAAGGAGTAAGGAGTTGGAACAGACTCAGGCATCCAGTAAAACTCAAGTATGGCATGCCAAGAAAATAGCCAATAGAAAGCAACCATCGGCTAATATTCGAATGGTTTTTCTATTGTCGTCAGAGTTTAGAGTCAATGGTGAAAGCCCACAGCCAATCCAAGCAGTCAGCTTTGAAAGTTTGTTTTAATGGATAATCCAATAGATGGTACAGATGGTAAACTAGGACACGGCTTCACGTCGGCTGATGAATTGGAAGAAGTGGATATTGGCTCTGGAGACAGACCTAGGCTGACATATATAAGTGCTAAATTAGATCCATAGTATAAGCAGGAATTAATTAATTTATTGAAAGAGTTTAAAGAATGCTTTGCTTGGGAATACTATGAAATGCCTGGTTTAGACTGGTCAATTGTTGAGCATCGGTTGCCAATCAAACCTAGATATCGGCCATTCAAGCAAGCTCCAAGGAGATTCAATCTGAACGTGGTTAATGATATTAAAAAAGAGATTGAAAGGCTACTGGAGGCGAAGTTCATCCGACCATGCCGATATGCAGAGTGGACATCGAATGTTGTCCCTGTATATAAGAAGAATGGAAAATTAAGAGTTTGCATTGATTTTAAGGATCTGAACAAAGCCACACCCATGGATGGTTATCCAATGCCGATAGCCGATATGTTAGTAGATGCAGCAGCCGGGCACAAGGTTATTAGCTTCATGGACGGCAATGCAGGGTACAACCAAATTTTTTTGGCTGAAGAGGACATAGCGAAGACGGCTTTTAGGTGCCCCGACACAATCAGCTTGTTCGAATGGGTTGTGATGACCTTCGGTCTGAAGAATGCTGGTGCCACTTATCAAAGGGCAATGAATTATATTTTTCATAAGTTGATCAATAGGATTGTTGAAATCTACATTGATGATGTGATGATAAAATCAAAAGGATACAAAGAGCATCTAGCTGATTTGCAGGAAACTCTAGAATGCACGAGAACACATGGTCTGAAGATGAATCCTAATGAGTGTGCCTTTGGGGTATCAGCTGGGCAATTCTTGGGTTTTATGGTCCATGAGAGAGGGATTGAGGTCGGTCAAAAGAGCATGAAGGCAATTGACGATGCGGTGCCCCCAACTACTAAGACAGAGTTGCAATCTTTGCTTGGCAAGATTAATTTCATCAAAAGGTTTATTTCAAATTTATCGGAAAGGGTTCTTCCGTTTTCTCCCTTATTGAAATTAAAGAACGATCAAGAATTCAGATGGGGTGACATACAATAGAAGGCGTTTGAAGAGATAAAAGAGTATATGAAGCATCCACCCATGCTAGTTCCTCCATAGCAGGGTAAGCCTTATAAGTTGTACATATCGGCCAATGACAAAACAATTGGATCGGCCCTGATGCAAGAGTTTGAAGGAAAGGAGCGAGTGGTTTTCTATCTAAGCAGGAAACTTCTAGACCCAGAAACAAGATATTCTCTCACCGAAAAGTTATGCTTGTGCTTATATTTCTCTTGCACCAAGTTGAGGCATTACTTATTGTCGGCTGAATGTACGGTTGTTTCCAAGGCTGACGTAATTAAGCACATGTTATCACTGCCAATACTAAATGGGAGAGTGGGAAAATGGATTCTCGCATTATCAGAGTTTGACTTGAGGTATGAATCGGCTAAAGTAGTCAAAGGGCAGGTAATAGCCAATTTTGTCACCCAACATCGTAAACCAAGCATGAATTATGTAGAGCCGGTACCTTGGACGTTATTCTTCGATGGATCATCTTGCAAGCAAGGTGGTGGCATTGGTATTGTTATTATTTTGCCTTGGGGGGCAAACTTTGAGTTTGCCTTTCCAACCGAGCCAATGGTTACCAACAATCAGGCAGAATATGAGGCTATTCTAAGAGGGATTCAACTTCTTCATGAGGTAAAGGCCGAAGCAATAGAAATATTTGGAGACTCACTATTAATTATTAATTAGTTGATCGGCCTATACGAGTGCAAGGAAGACACTTTGAGGAGATATTATGATAAGTGTCAGAGTTGCTCAAAGAGTTTCCTCATGTCTCATTTCAGCACATTCTAAGGGCACAAAATCAAGAAGCTAACCGTTTGGCTCAAAGTGCATTAGGTTATCGAGTAATTCAAGAAATCTTGAGCAATGAAACCTTGGATAATGACTGGAGAGTTGAGATAGTAGACTACCTTAGAGATCCGTCATGAAAAGTTACCAGAAAGCTAAGGTATAAATCGACTAAATATGTTTTGCTGGATGATCAGCTGTATTACAAAATGATCGACGTAGCCTTACTCAAATGCCTGAATCAAGAAGAGGCTAAGGTGTTGATGGGTGAAGTGCATGAAAGGACAGGTGGAGCTCATCAATCGACTTATAAGATGAAATGGATTATCCGCAAAACTAGATATTTCTGGCCAACAATATTAGAATATTGTTTTGAATATTACAAGGGATGCCAAGACTGTCAACGTTTTGGTAATATCCAGAAGTCGCCTGCATCGGCCATGAACCCAATAATCAAGCCATGGCCGTTTCGGGGCTGGAGAATTGATTTAATTAGCCAGATCTTTCCACCCTCGAGCAAGGGACATAAGTTCATATTAGTAGCAACAGATTACTTCACCAAGTGGGTTGAAGCAGTCCCCTTGAAAGCAGTAACTTCAAAAAAGATGGTTGATTTTGTCAAGGAGCATATTATGTATCGTTTTAGGATTCCTCAAACCATCACTACCGATCAAGGGACCATGTTCACATCAAAAGAATTCGGAGATTTTGCTGCTAGTATGGGGATCAAGCTGCTAAATTTGTCTCCTTACTATGCTCAGGCTAATGGTCAGGCAGAGGCGTCCAATCAGATTATGATTAAGCTGATCAAGAAGAAAATTGAGGAACAGCCTAGGAAGTGGCATTCAACGCTTAATGAGGCACTATGGGCATACAAGATGGCCTGTCATGGATCAATTAAAACATCACCTTATGAGCTTGTGTATGGCCATAACACAGTCCTTCCTTGGGAAATGCAGACCGGATCGAGGCGTGTTATGTTACAAAATGATTTGACAGCCAAAGTCTACAAAGATCTTATGATGGACAACTTAGAAGACTTAAGTTGCCTTCGGCTGCACGCTCTTGACAATATTGAAGCCAATAAATTGAGGGTCGCAAAATATTACAATAAAAGGGTCAAGAATAAGCAATTTTTGAAGGAGATTTGGTGTGGAAAGTGAAATTGCCGATCGGGTCAAAGGACAATAAGTTCGACAAATGGTCACCCAATTGGGAAGGGCCTTATCGGATCAAACGTTGTGTGCCCGGTAATGCTTATATTTTGGAGACACTAGGAGAAGAAGAAGTGTTCGGCCGAGCAATCAATAGGAAATATCTAAAGAAATATTATCCCAGCGTTTGGATTAACACTTAAGTAGCTGAGTTGTTCGGTCAACAACTCTAATAGCCGATATCAGAAATGTATCGCCTCTAGTACAAAAAATGAACCCAAAGGAAAAGAAGCCGGTACAATGCGTATCACCTATAGGGGGAAAGCAAACATGGATGAAGTGATACGTATAATATGAAATAAGAGATGAATGAATTGTTTGCTAAAAATCACCTATTACAAGCTACGGGCCGAAAAACAATTTGCTCACTACATCATCGGCCAAAGTATTGAAAGCTACAGAGTTGGCGGCACTAAAGAATTCCTCAATCAAACACTCATGATCCTCGAGAGGCACTGCATCTAGAAAACCATGAGGAAGGAGCCAAAGATTGTGACCTCAGCGGGCTTGTGCAGTAGCCAACGCTGTGGCAGCACCATGACGAACGCCATGGAGAGCAACCTCCCTGACGTGGTTTGGAATGTCATGCAAGCGGATTACCAGAATGGCGCCCCTGGCATTGACAAATCTCGCCATGTGGTCTGCGGCTGATCGAAGGCTTTCCAACTGGGCAGTTAGATCTGAAAAATTCAAAGGAAGGATTGATTAGAAGGTCTTGGAAGCAAAGTTAAGGAAAAATGAAAGAAATTGCGGTAACCATCTTACCTATGATTCTGACTTCAGCCCTGGCCAACCATTCCCTCAGATCGGCCTCGGAGGATGATCGGATTTGAATCATGGACAGAGCCGACTCCACGAGGGAAAGATAGTTGGTTAAACTTTGATCAGTCCGATCAATGGAAGCGATTATATCATCATTATCGATCTGCCTCCTCGGACAACTAGGAAGCTGGCGACGAGTCAGTGTTGAAGATGATATTGAAGGTTGAACCAAGTTGACCCTATGCTCCAGGGCGATGGAGACATCCCGAGTAGCGCCTTCTCGGCGATGAAGACGCTGGCGCGATGATGCGGCCCCGTTAAGAACTTCCTCAGCAAGCCTCTTGCTATTCTCCATGATCTCAAACCTATAGAAAAGCAGGGACTATGCTAAAGATGTAGGAGGTTTGAGATGAGACGGGTAATTTTCTGAGCCCCAGCCGTGGCCCGCATATATAGCCCGAGAAGGCGAGGAGGTAGATTTCGCCAAGGATATGAAAACTAAAAATAGATACGGAAACGGATTGGCACTCCGGAAGACTTATTGCTTCCCCAGATTACAAAACATCATGGGATGGATGTGAAGAATTTACATTTAATCAGAAATCAACCCACCTAGACTTCTTTGGATTGAAGGGAGTCCGGGCCCCCACAAGGTCGAAGGTCATCATGAACCAGGTTACATCGGTCGGATAATGGAATTCTACCAGGAGAAGGGGAAAGGTCGCCCGCTTGGCAAATAAAAAACTGCGGGAAAGAAGCCTGTGGCTCTCCCAGCGGGTGTTTGATGAAGCAAACAAGGGAAAAGTGTCCACACATTTTAGCCCTTGCAAACACTAGAACAGCTTTGCGAGCATGGAGAGAAGACTCAGGTGGTATCACAAGACTTCTTCTAGCCACAATAGCTGATCCTCTTGCTCGACAAGGCGCTAGAATGAGCGACACAATCGCCCTATACACAAGAATTCTTCTAGCCACTCAAAACCTTCATAGCAAAAGATGGACCATGGAGGGTCTGGCAAAGTCAGAGCTCGAGAGGGCAGGTAGAAGAGAAGCATAGCTGAATCGCCAAGCTGCTCTCACCGAGGGTGGATAGGTATTTTATAGCTGGCCTGGGAGGATGAATCCAAGTGCCCGTGAAGCGATGATGCTCTCGTAAAAGTTGTGAAGCATGGGCTCATGAGCTGACATAAGCAGCGACAAACAGTATACCCCAGATCAAGATTCTCTACCCATGACTGCAGACCCATCGAAGATGAAGACGTGATAATTTTGGAATAAAATTACTTTTATTCCAAAATTAGGGGGCATGTGTTTACACCAGAATTTGGAAGAAGAGTTACAGGGGTTCAGAAGCTCCCGAAAATCATGTCATCATCAAGGAATCAGCTGCGTGGAGATCAAAACTAGTTGATTCAGATGCACTAGAGTCGGCTTTCTTCAGATAGCGCCAGCAGATGATGACAGAGGCTACGATCGGCGCTAGGACGAGACATACAGGACTCTACAAAAAGGGAAAGATTAGAGTCCAAGTTATCTTAAATTAGGAATATTTTCATTATACCAAAGATTATATTGAGTCGTACTCGAGTAAGGTTCATGTTTAGACTCTAGGTATAAATACTAAACCCCGGCTATTGTAAAAACAACAATCAATCAAATACAAGTCAATTACTTTTTTTGGCTTTAGCCACCCCTTAGGAGTAGGAGTAGAGTAGATCTCGGCGAGTTCTTCAGTGAGTATGGCTGCATCGATCTGGTCGACCTCCACTGCTTGTCTGTAAGTACCGTCTTGGTTTGTATCTCTGTTTGTATGGCTGCATCGATTCGGTCGACCCCCACTACGACTCTGGTATAGGCTAGTTATCGACTCTTGTCTAATTCAAGTATGGCATGTGTGATTCTGCCTCACACTCCACTGCTTGAATTAGATCAAGGTCAAGTTATCGGCTCTACCTTAGTATGGCAGCCTTTGGTAGATTTATTAAGTTATCGATATTGCTTATTGCTTTCATCGTTTATCTAATTACAGCAATATCACTCTGCCTGATTGAGATTGATCTAGATCGACCTTATATCTTATTTAACCCATCGTTTGCTAATCTAAAGTTGATCTAATCTACACCTTAAATGATGAGTTATGTTTTATCGGCTGTTTTACATCGATCTTAATCGTGCATAGCGTGCAGTTAAGGCATGTTCGATCTTGAGTAGATCTATTGGTTAGCGAGAACCGTTTCATAGCCTATTATCACGGCCTGTGGGATTCTACCTCTCACCCCACTGTTAGCACCGTGGAGTGGGGATCGTTAGTTGGTAGATCTGTTCCTGAGAAGGCATGACCTTAACTGTGCGTTATGCCTGAATTGGCTATTTAGCCGATATCGAGCGCTTTCACGAACAGCTCACATTACGAGATCATTGAAGTAGAGATAAGTTGAAAGATATGTTAGCCCCATGATCTTATTATTGTATTACGGCCTACATGATTCTGCCTCATGCCCCACTGATATTAGTAATGAGTTAGGGTCGTCGAGTCTATTGTTGTTTCTACGGCCTGCATGATTCTGCCTCATGCCCCACTGGTCATGGCAATGGATGAGATCTAACATGTTTACTAGATTTATCTTTATTAAATGCTTAAGCGGTGTTGAATTGTCTCTTTATACAAAAAGGAGTTCGGTTACTTGTAATCATTGGCTCAACATAAACCAATCATCATTGATATCTTATTGCCATTGATTAATATTTGCTTAAATAATATTTATCCTGAATGATAACCGATTCTTCTTATACGACCCCGTGAGCTTTAATCGATTTATTCTTATGAATACGCTAGAATCGACTATTTAGTCAATCTCCTCTCATATCGGCTCTTAGAGCCGCATATTCGGGACTGCCTGGCAACACCGGCACGTTCCACCCTTAATTACTGATGAGCTTTCTCTCCTTGTCAATTACAGCTCATCACGCCCTAGACGCGCTCACTGTCGCCTCTGCGCAGGCCCTCGTGCTGCGGACATGCCCCGATGTTGACCCGCTCCTGCTCCCTACTCTCTCTGACGGCGCCGTATCCTCTGACGGCGCCCGCACCCACGCCCGTGCTGCTTGTGGGCGCAGTCTCCTCGCAGGGCCGGGCAAAGCAGGGCGCGTCCACCGCGTGGTCGGGCTGGGCGCGCGTGGGCCTAGGGCGCTAGAGCGGCGACGGTGGTGGCCACGGAGGAGGCCGACCACTAGGTGTGGGGCGGACACAACCGTGGCCAGAGCCGGAGCAGGAGCCTCGCCATGGTGCGTGAGCACGGGGGAACGCGGTCGTTTAGTCCATAGACGAAGGAGGAGGACGCCCACACGACGGCCAGCTACGGGCCGGCGTCCTTGCAGGCCTCGATGAGGGAGACGAGGGCGACGATGTTGGTGTGCATGTACAACGTCGGGTTCTCCGTGGCGTAGCGCACGCCGGCCTGCGCCGCGAGGTGGAGCACGTGGGTGAAGGGCATGACGTTGAAGAGCTTGGCCAGGAGGCGGCCGTCGTTGATGTCGCCCTCCACAATGAACACGCCGTGGGAGCCTAGTTGTTGATGCCCACGACGCCGTCGCCGCGCTTGCAGAGCGCCAGCAAGCAATGCGTGCCCACGAAGCCGGCGGCGCCCGTGACGAGCACGGACAGCCCGGCGCCCTCCGCGGACCCGGGGGGCCACCGCGGCGACGCCGATGCTCGGATCTGGCACTCCTAGTGCAGCCCGCCCTAGGACGCCGTGAAGTAGAGGGAGAAGGTGTCGACGAAGGAGTGGACGCTCAGGTACGTGGCTGTCATGGACACCAGGAAGAGCGCCCACAGGAACATGGCCCCCCTCCCGCACGTATGCTAGGGAGCGTCGGCGGCGGGGGTGCTCCCGTGTGCAGGTGGTGGAGCGGCCATGGTGGGGTGGGCGCGCGGCCGGGGAAGGGGCGCACGCGACCTTGGCCGAACCAGGATCGAGCGGGGGAAGAAGATGGCCGGTGTCCTCGGTGGATGCCCGCTCCGGGGGCGTACGCCGCAGTTTGGAGCTCCTCCTAGGCCGGGGGCGCACGCAGCCATGGTGAGAATGCGGGTAGCGACCGGGGGAGGGGCTCGCGGGGCCTGCCGGAGCTCGCGTGGTGGCTGGTGAGGGCGTGGCAGCCGCCGGCACGGGCACAGGCGCGGCCCCGACCGGCGTCGTGGGCGCGACGGTGCGGCCAACATGGGCTTTAGGGAAGAGAACAAACAGAAGAAGGTTTGGGTGGCTGACAAACAGACCTGTTACAAGACAAAATGGTTATTTCATCTATTCGACAGCGTTAGAGACAGAACTGGACGAAGTGGTGTGGAAGAAAAAAAGTTTATCACAATGACATCTATATATATATGAAGAAAAAAAGTTTATCACAATGACATCTATATATATGTTCGGATTTGTTAGTGGTACGAGGACAGTCTTTTATAATGACGTACAGATAAAAGGCTCTTTAGAAATCCCCCTAATCCTCCATTCGATTCGAATTCGATCTTCAGCCTCGGCATCGCCCTGCGCCGGCGCCGTCGACCACGGCGATCTCCTGGTAAGCTCCCTTTGCCTCCATTGCTGCATTTTCCCCTAGCATCCCCTCACACCTCCATCTCGCTCGGTCCCTGCTTTTCACAGAGATTGCTCTCGGGGGAGGCATGGAGGGCTGCTCCAAGACGAGCGGCGGCGCGGTGTCCGGTCTCCCTGACGACCCCTGGTGGAGATCCTCTCCCGTGTCCCTGCCAAGTCCGTCTGCCGCTTCAAGCGCGTGTCCAAGGCCTGGCGCGACCTCATCGCCGACCCTGACAACCGTAAGAAACTGCCCCAAGCCATGCAAGGACTGTTCGTCGAGACGTCCGAGGTCTCCGAGGTTGACGATGATGAATCGGATGTATTGGAGCGTATCAGTTTCAGTTTCATAGACCTGACGGAAATGACTGGGATCAAGACCTTCATCTTAGATTCCTGCAACGGGCTTATCCTTTTCGGGCATCGTCAGGAGCCATCTGATCCCCTTTACTATACCGTGTGCAACCCAACCACAAAGCAATGGTCAGTCGTCTACACCTATTTGGCTTTCGCTCCGGCCTTGTCCTCTCACTTTCACTTGGTCCAATTCCAGATGCCCGATCTGTACGAGGAGATAGTGGCGTTGCATGTTTACTCATCTGAAACTGGGACCTGGAGTCAAAACCAAATTGATGAACAAAAAGAGCAAGGGCAGTTGGAAGGCTGGCATCATCAGTTTACACTAGACAGGGAGACTCTCAACCATCTTTGTGCCTTTGTTAATGGCTTCCTACATGTGATTGTTAGTCACTCAGATCTACAGCACATACTTGTTGTAGATGTACAAGGGAAGGCAAGAAGGATGATCCTTGTGCCGGGTATGGCTGATGGGAGGCCCGGGCACGCCTTTGTTTGTTATTTAGGTCAGTCCCAAGGGCACCTACATTGTGTGACTAAAAAGAACGAAAAACTATCCACCGGAGTTCTTCAGGATTATGATACACATGAATAGGTGTTGAAGAACACTGTGAACTCTTTGGATGTCTTTGGAGAAACAGGACGCTTCTTAGAGTTTCAAGTGGTTGACATTCATCAAGACTGTAATGTGGTTTTCTTTCTTCATGACTACTGTAAGCTGACAGCATACGACATGGACTGTAAGGAAGCGAGTGTCATTGCGACTTTCAAAGATGACAAAGACCAATGTGATTTTGCTCGTTACGTTCCCTATTTCTCGGAATCACCGGTTCTCACAAATAAGCAGCCTGTTCAGCAGGCTGTAACTATCTGTATCTGGCTTGGCTTATCAGCCAGCCAACAGTGTTTTCCTCTCACACCAAACCAGCCAGCAGTACTTCAGCCACCAGCTTATAAGCCAATCTAGCCGAAACGACAGGCTGAAGCACTGAAAATGTGTGCTCTAAGTATGAGCTAACAGCTTGGTTAAATTCCAATAGACTCAGGTGAAATGTTATGCTTGTGCTTGGATGTATGCCTTCTTAATTAGTACTGCAAGCCTGTTGAGACATTGGATGTATGCCTTCTCATGCTATTGATCTTATTAGTACTGAAAGCCTATTGAGACATTTATGTAGTGTACCTTTATGGATGCTAGTTATATTAATGAATGTTGTTGCACAAGTTGAACAATTTCTATTGGGATGGACACCAGTGCTCAAAACAGTTACTATAAATTTTGATCCTTCGGTCTCTGTCGATGAGGAGCTTTGAAAGGAGCTACATGACCTCTCTAGGCCAGAGACTTGCATGGAGTTTTACCTATATCGTAATGCGGTGAAGGACAAGGTACCAGTAGGCTAGGGGAGCTTAAAGGGACGTGTCTTGCTGAGAAAGAGCCATGGCTGTAGCTTAGTGGGTATCCAACAGCTTTACCTCTGTTCAAGTGTGGGCTATGTGGCTCGTGATAAAACAAAGCTTCCCTATGACATGCACTAATTGCTACTTCCCTGGTGTGCCTTGTTTAGTCTGTGATTGCATTTGCTAATTTAACCTTAGTAAATTATTCAGGGATTAACTTCTGTTTAAGAGCTTCAAAGGAACTTATCGTGATTCGTGAATTCTGGAGCCATACGGCCACTTGTCTAGGATGTTTGTATGGATACTGTGTTGCACTGAAGAGTTGTTACGGGACTCTCTCTGAATGAAACAAGATTTTTACCCTGACTATTCGTTAGAAGATGATTTCCAGCTGGTTTCTATATTCCAGAAACTGAACAGAGAAGCGTACTAGATTGGCTGCATATAAATAAGCAATGAGATGTGAGAATAAGCGACACAAAAGAACAGATCTGTTTCAGAATTTCAACAGTGCAGGTACAACTGAGGGACTCTTAAGTTGGGTTCCATGAGCACGAAAAACTTTTTTTTAGCAATACTGCGTATGCCATTTTTCATACAGAAATGCTATACAACACACATGTGTTTTAGCACAAAAAAACCCATGGATTTTTTCTCTCTCCCTCTCTCTTTTCTCACCGGTGACCACCGGCGTCGGCGACGGCAACCGGCGAGCTCGCCCCGGCATCCGCGCCCGCGCCCGGCGTGCCTCCCCGCGCCCGCGCCGGCCATGGCAGTGGCGGTGGTGGTGGTGGCGGCGGCGGCGGCGAATCCGGCTCCAGGTAGGCCTCTCCTCCTCCTCCTCTGCGATATGTGATTTGTCATTCCATAGAAAAAAAATATTTCTTGTGATCTGTGGATCTATGATCTTGTGATTGTCTGGAGGTAGAAGGCTGGAGCTTGGAGGTAGAAAGAGGGTGGAGGTTGTTGGATCTTAATTATATGGTGCAAAAAAATTCATGTGTTGAAATTACATAAAACACATGGTTGTGTAGTAGACAGACTCTGTTGTGGTTATTCATGACTCAGTTTGACTGTGGATGATCTTATTCTTATCGATATCGATGTTACAGTGTGATTGCAGCAGACCATTATATTAGGTTTGCTTCCTTCCCCTAATTTTCTGCTCGACAGGTCTTGAAATCACTGAAAAAGAACCCAGCAAATGTGCTTCTAAATTTTTTAGCCACTCAGGAAACTTATTGATTTACAAATTGTTTTTTAAACTATTGCAGTGCTTTAAGAAGCTAAGATTTTTGTCAGTTGTGAGTTGAGTTAAGTTGGGCCAGGCGAGTTGGTTTTACACCAAAATGATCTGGCCTTTTTCCATTACAGCCCGGCCTGGAAATGAGATCTTTTTTTTTTCCCGACGAGAAATACTCTCTGAGCTCTTGTGTACTGGTGGCGAACTGGCTGGCCTCCGTTCAAAACCAAAAACCCCCAACACTCAGATTTCGTCGGCGACCAACACAGAAATCTCGAACGCCGGGAGAGACCCAACACAACCCTCCTTCCCCCAGATCTCGCCGGCGGCGTTGAATTGACGATGTGTGACATTTGGGAGGAATTCCGGTCGGCGCTCTGCATATCCGGGGGAAACCGCCGCACGCCCCCAACCCTCCCTCCCCCAGATCTCGCCGGCGGTGGTGACGAAGGTGGTGGCCGCGGCGAGGGGGAGGACCGCCTCAGCGCGCTACCCGACGACGTCCTCCTCTTCATCCTCAGCCACCTCCCGTCCGCCGCCGCCGCCGCGCGGACCAGCGTCCACTCCCGCCGCTGGCGCCGCCTCTGGGCGCAGCTCCCGGTGCTGTTGTTCCCGCCGCCTGCCGAACCGGCCCTCGCGCTGCCCTCGCCCGCTACCGCCGCGCGGTCCAGGGTTCGCTCCCACCGCTGGCGCCGCCTCTTGACGCATTTGCCAGCGCTGCGTTCCCCGCTCCCCGCCGAACCAGCCCGCGCGCTGCCCTCGCCTGCCTCCGCGCGCGCGGCGCTCGCCCAACACTCGGCCCCCTCGCTGTGGATGCTGAGCGTCGTCGCCAACGACGCCGACCCTGCGGACACGGCCGCGGTACTCCGCCTCGCCGCGCCCCGCCTCACCAACGCGCTCTTTTTCCGCAACGAGGTACCTGAGGATCGGAAGAAGGTCCTGGCAAGGGAAGCCATTGAGCTGCCCTGCTTCGACGGGGCCGTACAGCTTTTCGTCCACTTAGGTTACCTTCACCTCGCACTTCCACCGTCGGGCGTGTTCACGAAGCTTACTGGGCTAGTTCTGAGCCACGGTTCCAAGGCGCCTTGGACATCGGCGATACTGATCGTCGTCCCGCTGCCCTTCGCTGCAACTACTCCATCTTTTCGACGCTCAAGGGGTGTCGAATCTTGGTATCTGTTCAGAGTTTCTCGTCAGTATGTTTTTGCATAACCTGAAAGGGTTACAGCATCTCACGGTTGTGTCGCCAATGCTGAGAGATCTGCATATCTTTAATTGCTTCTTCAAGAGGCAACCAGTGGCTGGCATCACTGCTCCAGTGGCTGACATCACTGCTCCGGTTCTGGAAAGGTTCGGGTGCCTTGATGAATATGATCCGAGGTGGGTCCAGCTGGGTGAGCTGGCGCAGCTACGGGTCCTGGCGACCTCCTTTGCAGGTGCATGGTATGGGTTGACTGAACATCAGTACAATTGGGGCATTGTGAAGTTATTGAAGCGCTTTAAGAAGATCCCTGATTGTGAGTATATGCCCGTTATCATGGATTTCAAACTTTACTTAAATATTGCTGAGTACAACCTTCCGGTAACTGCATGTTTGTAACAGAAACTACTTTGTAGTAGTACCGATTGCTAGATCTTAATGTAAATGTCATCAAGCAACTGACTAATCAATAAAATGACTAGTGAAAGGACCTTCAGTTGTAGGTACAATTGTACAAGCATCACATGTATTGTTATGCTCACTTTTCTAACACTTGCCATATATGGGCATGAATTCAAGCATCTGATGTATACATGCATTTAACTATTTCATCTGGCAAACAAATGAATTGGGGTTTTTGGATCCCACCTCAAGCCAAATGGACTGAATCTGCAGGGCACTTACATTCTTTAGCTAATTTATAGAACAGAGAAAATAAAAAAAATGTATAATTCCACTGCCCTGTCAATAAATAAAGTCTTTATCAGGAATTCAGGATCAGTAGTTGAGAAGATTGCCAAATTACTCTTATATCCTGTCTTTATCACGATCAGTAGTTGAGAAGATTGTATTGATGTTGGTACCGTGCATCATGGTGTGACAACATGCCAATAATTGAAAATCATGCTAGATGACAACTCTGCCATATTTTGCCTTGAATGTTTTGTTTTGTTTTGGTAATTGAAATAAGTTTCCTTACCAAATGGTGAATGAGTTGAAAGGAAATGAGTTCAGTAGGATATTTAGTTATCAGCATGGGTAGATACAACAACAAAGCTTTTTAGTTCGAAGCAGTTGAGATACGCTAGATATTAAACCCAATAAAATATCCAACCACTAAATAATAATAAGGTATAAATAATAGTTATAATGGTAAAATTTCCATGTATTCTTATTCATGGATAATATTTTGGGGGATATTCTGTCAAGTATCTCTTTACAAACTCTTCTTATGTTAGATTTTGGTAGAGGCTGAAGCCTGCCTCTCTTTACATTATTTTGGCCCGACTCAAAACTGCTTTTACATGAAGCCAACCAGCCGTTTCTCAAAAAAAAGAAAAAAGGAAAAAGGAAGCCAGCCAGCCAGCCTCATTTGTCCGCACTCCACCGAGAGCTTATTTGCTCGCTCCGGCCTCAACCGGCCTCTCCGCTCCACAGACACTGAGCGGACGCGCTCACGTGCGGGCGGTTCTAGGGTTTAGAAATCCCCCAAATCAATCGAATTCGATCTTCAGCCTCGGCACCGCCCTGTGCCGGCGCCGTCGATCACGGCCATCTCCGGTGTCTGGTAAGCCCCTTTGCCTCACCATTGTTGCATTTTTTTTCTGTCATCCCCTCACACCTCCATCTCGGTCGGTCCCCGCTTTTCACAGATTGCTCACGGAGGGAGGCATGGAGGGCACCGATGGCTCATTTGGTCGCTCCGGCCGCAGCCAGCATCTCCACTCCACGGACAACGAGCTGACGACTAGGGTTTAGAAATCCCCATTCGATCATCATCCTCGGCACCGCCTTGCGCCGGCGCCCTCGATCACGGCCATCTCCGGTGTCTGGTAAGCCCCCTTTTCCTCCCCATTGTTGCATTTTCTCACTCACATCCCCTCACACCTACATCTGGCTCGGTCCCTGCTTTTAACACAGATAGCTCTCGGAGGGAAGCATGGAGGGCTGCTCCAAGAAGAGCGACGGCACTGTGCCCGGCCTCCCTGACGACCCCCTGATAGAGATCCTCTCCCGCGTCCCGGCCAAGTCCATCTGCCGGTTCAAGTGCGTGTCCAAGGCCTGGCGTGACCTCATCGCCGACCCTGACAACCGTAAGAAGCTGCCCCAAGCCATGCAAGGATTGTTCGTCGAGACGGCCGACTCCGAGGTTGATGACACTAAATTGGCCAGTATCAGTTTCAGTTTCATCGACCTGACAGTGAGATCCGTGCCTATGGACATCGACCCTTCCTTCTCCTTCCTGATGGAACGGACTGGGATCAAGACCTTCTTCTTGGATTCCTGCAACAGGCTTATCCTTTTCAGGCACCGTCAGGAGCCGTCTTACCTATCGGCGGGTACCTATATGGTGTGCAACCCGACCACAAAGCAATGGTTAGCCGTGCCCGCTTGCGGCTCTCGTGAAGCGCTAAGTCACACCTATTTGGCTTTTGATCCGGCGGTATCCTCTCACTTTCACTTGGTCCAGTTCCAGATGCCCGATGTGGACATGGAGATAATGTCGTTGCATGTTTACTCGTCTGAAAATGGGACCTGGAGCCAAAACCAAATCGATGAACAAAAAGAGCAAGGACAGTTGGAAGGCTGGCATCATCAGTTCACACTAGAGGTTCTCGACTATCGTTGCGCCTTTGTTAATGGCTTCCTACATTTGATAGTTTGGGGCCCAGATAGACAGCACATACTTGTTGTAGATATACAAGTGAAGGCAAGAAGGATGATCACTGTGTACCAGGTATGGCTGATGGGAGCCAAACGCACAACATTACATGTTATTTAGGTCAATCCCAAGGGCACCTACATTGCGTGACTATAGAGTCTGCTGATGAAAATAACGACAAACTATCCATCTGGGTTCTTCAGAATTATGATACACAGGAATGGGTGTTGAAGAACACTGTGGACTTGGACTCTTTTGATGTATTTGGAGAAACAGAAGACTTGAACGAGTTTCAAGTGGTTGACATTCATCAAGACTGTAATGTGGTTTTCTTTCTTCAGGAGTCTTGTAAGCTGACAGCATACGACATGGACCGTAAGGAAGTGAGTGTCATTGCCACTTTCAAAGATCGCAAAGACCCGTGTGATTTTGCTCGTTACGTTCCCTATTTCTCAGAATCATCAGATCTCACAAATAAGTACTGAAAGTGTGTGCTCTAAGTATGAGCTAGCAGCTTGGTTAAATTCCAGTAGACTCAGGTGAAATGTTCTGGTTGTGCTTGGATGTATGCCTTCTTAATTAGTAGTGCAAGCCTGTTGAGACATTGGATGTATGCCTTCTCATGCTTTTGTCTAATTAGTACTGCAAACCTGTTTGGATATTTATGTAGTGTAGTAGTGTACCTTTATGGATGCTAGTTATATTAATGAATGCTTATGCGCAACTTGGAACAATTTTGATTTTTGGTGATAAGTTTTATGATTAGCATGTTTTTTTCGTGGCTGTGTTAATGAGCAATTATTTACTGTGAATTTAGTTTCTTTGGCCGTGTGTTTATTTATGTCAATCAAATAAAAGTTATCTTCCATATTTTGCTAATGTGTTGCATGTATGGAATCATTTCAAATTGAAGGCTTGTGGTTACATCAAAAGTTTAGAACCCAAAAGTCTTATTTAGGCTAGAGAAAAAACAGATGTGCTGGACAGGCAATCTCTTTGGAGGAAACTTGTATAGTTTTAAATGTAATATGTGCAATTAACTGTCATGTAGACATGCCACATCTTATATTCCAAATAGGACATCAGTTGTAATGTTGGTAATGGTAGAGGCATTCCCAAGGCACATTGATCCAACCGGATCTGCTTGGAAGAATTGTATACTCAGGATCTGCCTGGAAGAAGGTTAGTTCTCTCCAAGAGAAGTATAATGTTGGACCTACCCGATGCTGAGAGACAGCTATATGCCTATTTCTAAATGTCATGAAACCCTGAGAAAAAACTGTATTTCTAAATGTCAATTGTTTTCTTTCCATGAATCAATAGTTGAGCTTGTGCTTTCATGACAACTTATGACATGTTCTTTCTTCAAGTGGGATTCAGATTTAAATCTGTATTGAAGTTCTGAAAAATGTCCTGTGTCGGTAGCTAGCTGTCAGCTCCTTGCTGAAACCTGTAAATTGACTCCAATTGGCTGCTTGTTCTTCCTTGGAAAGTAGCTGAGCATATTCGTTGAGATCAGCAAGGTCATTACCTCGCTGGAGCATGTCAAGAGCTTTCTACTCTGAAATAATCTTCGAAACTGACTCCAATTTAGATTTAAAATAAACAAGAAAATATGGTGTAACAGTGTAAAGATAATAGACAATAGAGGACTCGAGGATCGAAGGGCTCCAAGTGCCAAGCCCTAGGTGATGCCGTAGTTTGGCTCCCCTGATCACAGCTTAGAAATGTATTCCATTCCTTAACACTTGTTCAAATGTAATTATTTGAAATTTTTGTCACAGCTGGGAAGGAAAATAGAATTTAGCATAGAACTAGAAAGCAACGCCCGGCGTTGCGCACCTGCGTAGAGTGCCTACCATTTCAAGCTAGTTGGGTCATGTATTAGCATTTCTCTGATCTCGTTGGTTGCTTCTTTTTTATGAACCATTGATGAATATTTTGTGAACTTGACCACTGTAATAGAACTGATATTAGGTAATTCGTCATGGAAAAACATTAGTGGATGTAGTAGCCGATTGTACTTTGATAGATCATCGTCACATTTATTGGATATGAAACGGCCTTGTAAATATCTTTGTAATATCAGCCTGTTCATTTAGCCGTAGCTTATCGTAAACGATCATAAATTTTCAGCCGAAATAATATTTTTCTCTAACACAAACCAGTCAGCAGTATTTCTTCACGAACCAGCAACGATACGAACCAGCCAAACGAACAGGCTGCTAATCCTGAGCCAAAACTCAGGTGTACTCGATGTCCTTGTCGCCCATTAACCCGCTAGCCATCGGATCGAGTGAACTCACAATACGAACTGTCAGATATGGATCGGTTCAGGTCTCGAGGCCCTGTTCGGCTTATCCCATATTCGGTTTATTTTTTCAGCCAGAACAATATTTTTCTCTCACAACAATTCAGCCAGAACAATGTTTTTCAGCCAGTTTCAACTAAGTTTTAGACCAGCAAACGAGGCCTAAGTCGCAAGCACAGGCTCTTACACAGGGAGCTATTTTTTAACAACTAACATGGGAATAGCCAACCAAGGTATCTGCAGTAGAAGAGTACAAGCATGTTATAAAAGACAGGAAATGGCCGCTGATAAATTTGAAATTGAAAGGAACCGTTCGATTCAAAGAGTATGTTGCTGGGAAAACCCTCGATGTTAACTTCAACTCTTCTCTTCCAATAGCGAAGTATACAATTGTGAGGCATAGACAACAAATATGGTTGGAGCAAATTAAATCCAAGCCACTAATAAGAAGACAAAACGGGGAACATGCATTTGGAAGTTCGAGGAACGGTGATTTAAATGTCTTTTTGCTAGATGCTACGGGGACAGGAACATGTTTCGTTTTAAAATAATAGACTGACAAATGATTGAATAGGGATAGGTGCGGACTCTGTATATAAATAAAAAATGCACTACTACATATACTAAACCACCTTAATATAAATACATAGGCTGACAGTTCTTGGTGTTTTGTGGATATGAATGTTGTTCTCAAATGTTGCAGCCCAGACATCTCTCTTTGTTACGAAGCTAGAATGTATATGAAATAGCTTCTATAGTGTTCCAACAATGCTGATTTGTATGTTCGGCTGGTATTAAAGCCGTATGATAAGTGGCTGAAGCTGTTTTGTTGTGAGAGAAAAATACTATAGATTCTAGCTGATAAGCCAGCTGATAAGTTCAAGCGAAGTCATATTGTTAGGTATTTTGTCATGTATTTGGCTCAAGTATCAATATAAAAATAATATTCAGAGAACGCTGAAGACCATGAATGGACATATCAACATCAGATACTACTTCAGATCATATGACCTCGATATTTTAGCTCTTTATAGCATAATCAGGTATTATTTGGATATAAGAAAAATGTAGGTAAAGGAAGCATTCAGAGAATTTCAAGGATCATGTGTATTTACATATGCTGTTTTGGTTACCATACTCTTAAATCAAATTCCTTACATCTAGAAATTGCCATAAAAATCAAAAACATGAATTCGTCACATATCTATTTCAAGCTATTGATGGAAAGCATGTTGTGAAGTAAAGTGTTAGGCAAACTGAAAAATAAAAACAAATGAATTAACAAAGCAATTAATTAGGCCATTGTTGATATTCCCATCTCATTCACCTCTGAATTTCGTAGCAGCTATACAAAAAATTTGGAGGAATTTTATTAATGAAAATGGTAATTAGGCCTTAGCAGTCTATTCATATCAAGAGATTTTAGCACTGAGTTGTCATAACTCCCTCGAGGAAATAATTACAGCAGGGATAATCCTACTATTACCTCTTCATCACCCCAGAGAAGTGGTAGGAAGTAAGGATGGCAACGGGGATGTACCCGTCGGGTATCGTCGGAACGTTCTCTTTCCCGCTACGGAGAATTCATCCCGTCCCCGTCCCCGTTAACTGTCTTGGGTATAGATTCTTGCCTATCCCCGTACCTGTCGGGCATCGGTCGGGAAACAAGGACACTTTGGGTCGCAGCTTTGCAATCGGAGACGTTTCTTCTTCACCCGAGCATAAGTGTCGGAGTCTCGGAGATGCCGAGGAGAAGGAGCAAGGTTGCGAGGAGGACGAGCAAAGGTGGCAGAGAGACCAAACTGAGGAAGTGAGGGGCACGAGCGCTCGTGAGGCAGGCATGCTTGTGCTACTGGCGGAGATGGTGAGAAAAAATTAAACTAGGGTTCCTAGAACACACAAACTATATATATAATTGTTCAGATTTGGGTCAAAATAACTATGTTGAGCTTCTTTGAGCCTAATACTCACATGACAACTCAAATAGTCGGGTTCCCCGACGGGTAACGGGGACGGGTAAACGGAGAACGTTCTCGTACCCGCTATACCCGTCGGGGATGGATTCTTACCTATTTAGATACCCGCGGATAAAGATATGATCCTATCCCCGTTCCCTAATATATCAAATACCCGTCGGGTATCGGGTATCGAGCCCCGTTGCCATCTTGAGTAGGAAGGCGTCTGCCTCCATCACTTGTATCTAGCTCAGCTGCCCTGTTTTCTGAGCATCCCGAATACCCCAGCTGTACAGGAAGGCAAATCATTCTCCAACATCCGCTTGGAACTTGGTGGTGTTAATAAATAAAAAACGCACCTGACGGTGACGGCCCACGAGTCCACAGCCCAACAAAAATCTAACTG
The DNA here is from genome assembly GCF_019320115.1 of Miscanthus floridulus. Lineage (NCBI taxonomy): Eukaryota > Viridiplantae > Streptophyta > Magnoliopsida > Poales > Poaceae > Miscanthus > Miscanthus floridulus. The sequence goes on from NC_089597.1 coordinate 3,836,157, forward strand.
GACCGAATGATTGGCTCCAATAGGCGGCCCTTTCTGTCCTTAAACTGGCCGTGGGCACATAACCGAACCGATGGGACCTTTCGCCCGTCTCAAATCTAAGTGGGCCGGTCCATAAACGGCCCATCCAGCCGACGGCGATCATGACCCAGCGCGCATTCTAAACCTCTGCCCCGGGGCTACTAGGGTTTCCTCCCAGCCGTCATCGCTTCGCGTCCGTCTCAGACCGCCGCCAGGAGAGGGGTAAGGTAAGCCACGCACCGCCGCCGCCCTCCTCCCGCCCCATTTCGTCCGGCCGTCGTGTTGGGTAGCGCTGGCTCGGTCGTTTCGTGGAAGCGATCGGATCTGCTCTGTGCGCGCTTGTTTTCGGTCGGTTTGCCGGCGGGAGTTGTCTCGCGAGGTGTAGCTCGGGCGTCAGGCTCTCTTCAGACTCGTAGATTTCGTGTATATGTTCTTATCGATAAATTTTGCTGTTAATATTGAGAAGGTTTTGCGACGAGTCTCTTTGACCTTAGTACGCGATAGTATGGGGTCATGAGATGTAGGGATGCTGTCTATTAGCCATGGTTGATTTGGGCATGAGGTAGATTTAGTAATGGTGTTTCTAGGATTCTGTTTTTGGTGCTAACTTTGGGTCAACACTAGACTGGGAATTGTTGTCAATAAGTAGCTTTCATGTTGGACGACAAGATCCTTCTGTAATTCATTCCACTATTCCAGTTCTCATGATTGTGTCTTCTACTTTGCATCTTCAGCCGCCTGACTTAATGATCTTTCTCTGTTTGCAATTCAGGAGGGAGTTTTGGGAAGCTCAAATGGCTCCTAAAGGTACACGCCTAATATTGCATATTTCTATGTGTGCCACACTTGATCAATAAATGCCCTGTGTCAACCTTTAAATCGCTGTAAATTGAGTGCTCAGTGTTATGCAGTTCCTGTTTCCTTTGCATGTGTGTTGCCATTGTTGAATTGTGTCAGGTCTAGTTGGCATTTGTACATTTAGCACTCTGATTTAACCACTACCTGTTACTCGTGCCTTGACCAGAACATTGGAATCATCTCAAAAGGGAGAGTATAGAATTAGCAAACTCTAATTACTGCATTGTCTCTTGAATACAGGTGGGATCTCTAATGCAATCTTATCAATACATTGGTAGTCTGTCTATTGTTGTGCATAATCAGTAATCACCATGCTAAACTTCATGAACTATTTCTATCTAATAGGCTTACTGTAAGTATGCATGAACCTGACTATTTTATCTAATTGCATTGTTTGATTAGCCGCTCCTGCCAAGAAGGCTGATGCCAAGGCCCAGGCCTTGAAGGTTGCCAAGGCTGTGAAGTCTGGGGCAGGCAAGAAGAAGACCAAGAAGATCCGCACGTCCGTGACATTTCACCGCCCCAAGACCCTGAAGAAGGCCAGGGACCCGAAGTACCCAAGAATCAGCACCACTGGAAGAAACAAGCTTGATCAGTACCAAATCCTCAAGTACCCCCTCACCACAGAATCGGCAATGAAGAAGATTGAAGATAACAACACTCTGGTCTTCATCGTTGACCTCAAGGCAGACAAGAAGAAGATCAAGGTCGCTGTCAAGAAGATGTATGACATTCAGGCAAAGAAGGTCAACACCCTGATCAGGTTAGCACTTTGCTCCAGTGTTAGTTTTTTCTGCATAATTCGTTATTTTGTGCAACTGTGAGTGAATGAGTGATTCTTACTTTGTCTGTGCAGGCCTGATGGGAAGAAGAAGGCTTATGTGAAGCTGACGCCTGACTATGATGCTCTTGATGTGGCCAACAAAATCGGCATCATCTAAGTTACAGGCAACTGGATTCGGCATCTGTGTCCTACTAGTTCTATGTGAGACGAGAGTTTTTGTAGCTATTCCTTTCTATGGCCCTCGAAGGGCGGGCCTGATGCAAGCGGTAGAGTCTTACGGCCTGTGACCGGAAGGTCTCGGGTTCGAGTCGCGGTCTCCTCGCATTGCACAGGCGAGGGTAAGACTTGCCACTAGCACCCTTCCCCAGACCCCGCACAGAGCGGGAGCTCTCTGCACTGGGTACGCCCTTCCTTTCTATGGCCCTAAGTGGCTCCATTACCATGTGTTTATGCACACTTATGAATTTTATATCATCCAAGTGACCGGTTGAGCTAATTTTTGCTTTGTACTTGCTTATATTTCTGAGCATAGCGTCAGATTTTTCTGTGTTACTAGTAATTTTTGTTATATTGGGTTGTTTTTTCAACTAAGCCTTGTTCTGAACCTCAGACTACATGTGCCTGTATTATTCCATTCTGTACTGGCATTATTCCACTTCTGTGTTATAGCTGAATCTGTTGCGGGAACTCGATCGCCCTGCATGGTTTTTTTTGGGGGGGGGGGGGGGGGGGGGGGGGGGGGGGGGGGGGGGGGGGGTTGCTAATGCCAATTTACCAACACTGTTTAGTTGCTATCAGTAATTAACCTGTATATAGATTGTAGCTGTATTTTGTGAAAGCTTGCAAAGTGAACCTTTTACAAGGAGAATGCAGAGGCGTACTTCAAGATATCCAAAGTAACCGACTACAAGATATCCAATAATTTGTGCCTAAAAAATATATAAAAAAACAGGCCCTAAGAGCAAAGGTGTTTGACTTCAAAGATATCCAATAATTTGCATCTAAAAAAACGGGCCCTAGGAGTAGAAGTGTAGAAGCATGCATCTCGCGCTGCGGACCCTCGGCCGTGCCTTGTGCCGTGCGCCGCACGCGCCCCGCCCGTGGGGCGCGCTCGCCCCTCTCGCCGCAACGATCCATCTGTCTGTTGACCTGGGCGACCTAGAGCTCCTTGCCGGCGTTAAGCTCCGCATCAATGAGCATCCATTGGGGTAGCAAATAGATGAGCACATGTTGCAACCGTGTATTTTATGCGTTTCAGATATATGTTGCATATGTTTTATCTGGATGTTGCAAAAATAGATCTGGTGTTGCATATGTTGCAATGACTATACATGTATGTTGCAAGTGTATATTGAAAATGTTTCAGCTGTTTCAAACGTATGTTGCAAGTGTTTTATCTGGATGTTGTATATGTTGCACTGACTATACATGTATATGTTGCAAGGTGTGTTTCAAATGTTTCAGCTGTTTCAAACGTATGTTGCAACTGTTTTATCTGAATCTTGCATCGGGGGGGGTGGGGGGGGGGGGGGGGGGTTTGCTAATGCCAATTTACCAACACTGTTTAGTTGCTATCAGTAATTAACCTGTATATAGATTGTAGCTGTATTTTGTGAAAGCTTGCAAAGTGAACCTTTTACAAGGAGAATGCAGAGGCGTACTTCAAGATATCCAAAGCAACCGACTTCAAGATATCCAATAATTTGTGCCTAAAAAATATATAAAAAAAAGGCCCTAAGAGCAAAGGTGTTTGACTTCAAAGATATCCAATAATTTGCATCTAAAAAAACGGGCCCTAGGAGTAGAAGTGTAGAAGCATGCATCTCGCGCTGCGGACCCTCGCCCATGCCTTGTGCCGTGCGCCGCACGCGCCCCGCCCATGGGGCGCGCTCGCCCCTCTCGTCGCAACGATCCATCTGTCTGTTGACCTAGGCGACCTAGAGCTCCTTGCCGGCGTTAAGCTCCGCATCAATGAGCATCCATTGGGGTAGCAAATAGATGAGCACATGTTGCAACCGTGTATTTTATGCGTTTCAGATATATGTTGCATATGTTTTATCTGGATGTTGCAAAAATAGATCTGGTGTTGCATATGTTGCAATGACTATACATGTATGTTGCAAGTGTATATTGAAAATGTTTCAGCTGTTTCAAACGTATGTTGCAAGTGTTTTATCTGGATGTTGTATATGTTGCACTGACTATACATGTATATGTTGCAAGGTGTGTTTCAAATATTTCAGCTGTTTCAAACGTATGTTGCAACTGTTTTATCTGAATCTTGCATCTGTTGCAATGACATACACATATGCTGCAAGCATATGTTGTAAATGTTTTATCTGTTTCGGATGTACGTTGCAACAAATTCTTTATGTTGCCAGTGTTCCATGCGTAGACGTGGCAAGGGGGCGCAGGCGAAGGTGGTCCCTTCGGGCGCAGCGGTCCCCGCGTACGCGCGGGAAGCGCGGCAGTAGGCACAGAGCATAAAGTTGTATCCATTAGCATGACAGCAAGCGCGGAGCACGAAGCTGCATCCATGGGCGGGCAGCAGGCGTAGAGCATGAGGCGAAGCGGAGCACTGAGGCTGCATCCATGGGCCTGCAGCAGGCGCGAAGCACGAGGTGAAGTGGAGCATGAAGCTGCATCCATAGACACCCTGAGGGTACAATTATTGAAAATGGACGGGCAACAGGCGTTGGCATCCGGACGGGCGCCGTGTCTTGATGTCCAGGCGCTATTCTCATCGTTTGTCATATTTGGCTGTTATTGGTAGGTAATAGTATATCTCTATGCCACATGGTTGTGTTATCATTCTGTTAGAGCATCACACTACATTGAGAATTCCCATTCCCTAAAATACTAGTATAGGAGATTGAGAAAACAAAACTAAAGGGATAAGGGAGATGCTCTGCAGCAGATTGACAAAAGTCATCCCCTTTCCATCTATTGTCACATGGGGCCCATAGGTCAGTGGCTCTCTCTCCTCTTTCTTCCTTTGTGGCATCCTCTCCCTCTGTCGCGCGGCAAGGAGCGGGCAGCCAGCGTGGTAGTGCGACAGCGAGCCTGGCGTGGCCAGCCTATGTGCGGCGGCCCGCACAGGCAACACGACGGCGACACAACCATCCCGACGGCCTCCACGATCCCAAGGAACCACACGTCAGTGACATGATGAGGGTGAAAGGGGATTGAGAAAAAATGGTAATGGACCCCTCCATTTGAGGGATTGAGAAAAAAATTATAGAAAAAGTGGATTAAGAAAGGGGATATGCTACGCCGAAGCATATTTTTTTTGGCTTCAATCCTCCCACCCTGTTTTTTTGCTCAGTACAGAGAAAGGGGACTGCTTTTACTCAATTAGGTGGAGTTGCTCCATGTTACCTACTGATCCAAGGATTAACACATGATGCATGAAAAGGGACCCTACCATTTTAGAACTTTGATTGTCTAGTTTGAGCTTCAAATAGCACTAGTGGTAACTTAATCTTCAAGTTATTCAGGACTAGTTAGGTCTCATTTGGCACATCTTCTCTATCGGCTTCACGAGCCTTTTGAAGTTGTTTTGTGCCAAATGGTTATTTTTAATATAGCTTCACATGTGAAGCTCCTTAAAACGTGCTCTCACAAGGGATTGGTGTGTGATGAAGTTGAAAATAGCTCATTCTCTCAGCTTCAACTTGCTCTATGGGCCTGACGGACCAAGGTCCTAGGGGTTCCCCATAGGGTTAACTACTTGGCTGGGCCCTGGGCTGGCCCACGATCTGCTGAAGGACACAAGGCAAGGTGGCATGGTCTTCAAACTATTCAAGATCAACTTAGTCAGCTTACCAAGAAAGCTAGATTCTGTAATAGGACTAGGACTCTTCTATTGTAACAGACTAGGACTAGATATGTGCCCCTACCCTCTATCCTATATAAAGAGAGGTATGGTGCACCCCCTCGTATACACAATCATACAAATAATCCAATGCAAAAGGCCTCACGCTGCACTGGACTAAGGTATTATGTGCATCGCAGTCTAAACCAGTATAAATCGTCATCTCTTTACATTATCCGCTGAGTTCAGTGTACGTCGAAGCCCACCAACCATCGTCCTGGTAACCCCATGACGAGTTATCGGTCATCAAACATCGACAGCTGGCACGCCAGGTAGGGGCTTTTGGTGACTTCATGATTGATAGCTTGACGGACCTCGACAACATGATTTTCCCAGTGGGATCCACCTTCATCTTTGGCTCTTGGATCTTGAAAGTGCATCTAGCCCTTTAGTGGGTTTTGGATGATTGAATGACAACGTGATTAAAGGACTAACCCATTTGCTAAGTGTGGACAGGTAATAGGTTATCTCACAGGTACTTAATGAAAGCCAAAATGATATATTGTTGTGTAAACAATCTAGTTCAAGCACAAGACAACAATGCAAATGGAATTCATGCAAAGGCTTAATTATTGTGGGATTTCCATGTTCTATGTGAAAGCAAGCTTGTAAGAATTAATTAATGAGACATAAGGGATTGTATATGGATTGGTCTCATATTTGACGCTTGCTAAATTAAAATAAAAAAGATAACAATACATGAATAGATGATTCAACACAAGATGTGACTTGATGGCTTGAGATGGTGAAGATAGCAAGGAAAGGCTTCGAGGTACTAAGCAAGGGTGAAGGGCAAGCGACGGCTTGGCGGCTGAAGAACCTAGCTAGGGTGAAGAAGGAAGTACTTGCATTTAGTTGAGGTACTAATCAAGCTATGATGGCCACGTTTATGTGGAGGATCAAATCACTATTGGAGTGTTTGATGGAAGTGACTTGATACATTTGGGATTATTCAAATTTGATGAATGGAATCAAGTCACATGCTCAAGATGGCTATGCTCAAGTGAAAAGATCAATATCAACATATTAGCACCCTTACTTGATGAAGATTGAAAGAGACGACATCAATTCAAAATAGGTCAACTCAAGTGGTATAAATTCTTTTTTTATTTTATCTTGAGTTTAATAGGTATGTTGTACTATTGAGAGGGATGCATCATGTTGATAGATAATGTTTCATAAGTGCTCAAGCCAACCCATGTGAGTTTTGAGTATTTGAGCGACATAAGAGCTAACTTTATTTTTGCTGTTCTGGCAATACCAGACGTGTCCGGTATTGATACCAGACGTGTCCGGTATTTACCCAGCAATGGTAAAATTGTTGATTCTCGGGTTGGTTCGTCGGGAGTTCCAACGTAAGTCAGGAGTTTCGACGGTCGGGAGTCCCGGCAATGGTCGGGAGTTCCGACGTCTCGCACTTTAACTATCTTAGAGGGTTCACTGTTCTGGTCATACCGGATGTGTCCGGTATGCATGACCAGAGGCCAATGGCTAGTTTTCAAAAGCCTTGAGGGTCGGGAGTTCTGACGTGAGTCGGGAGTTCTGGCATTCATCGGGAGTTCCGACACATCATTAACTTTAACTCAGTTACATGTTTTTCAAAATTGCTGAGGGTCGAGAGTACCGATGTGAGTCGGGAGTTCCGACGGTCGGGAGTTCTGGCATTCATCGGGAGTTCCAACGCCTTATAACTGCACTGTAACTTAGTTACTGTTGGCACAGTGTAAGTGATACCGGACGTGTCCAGTATGCATACCGGACGTGTCCGGTATACGTCCGGTATGGCAACGGCTATAAAACGGCTAGTTTTTCAAGGGGGCTATAAATACCCCTAAGCCTCCACCTTTGGAGGCTGCTGATTTTGCTGACTTACACACACGTTTTTGAGCCTTGCCAACTCTCCTAAACCCTCTCTTAGTGAGTGTGTGATACAAATTGCAAAATCCATTTGTGGGTTAAGAGAGAATTTGAAAAAGAGAGCAAGCCACCACTTGAGCACTTGTGCATATTGTCAATCTCGTGATTCGCATTTGTTACTCTTGGACTCTTCGGTCCTAGATGGTTAGGCGTCGTCGGAGAGCACCCGAGAGATTGTGGTGTGCCACGGAAAGTTTATAACGGTCGATTCTACCGCCTCGGAATTATCTAGTGGAAGGAGGAAAAGGAGTTGGAAAAGACTCCAGCTAGAGTGACCTTCATGGTACCCTCTAGGGCTGACCTTCGCTAGGTCGCCCGCAGCCCCCTCAATGGAGAGTAGGACTCGAATGAGTCCGAACTTCGGTAAAACAAATATCGTGTCTCAATTTGCATTTCATTCAATATTTGTGTTGCTCTAGCTCTTGTGCAGGTTCTCTGTGTATATTGATATCTCTAGTAGGTACCTGCAGTTTGGTTTGAAGATAGAAATCAAAAGGAGCAAGTTCAGGGCTATTCTACAAAAACCATTCATACCGGACACGTCTGGTATTCATACCGGACACATCCGGTATTAGAGCTCTATGCTGAAATATTTATTTTCAGTTCTAACTTTGTGTTGCAGGGTTATAGCTTCTAGATACATTATTTATACCTTGTACACTGTGTGGCTAACTTGTGAGGGGTGGCACTACTTTTTATTTGGAGTTTCCAATTTGGAAACTCCCTTTACTAATTATTTCCGCATTTAAAGGTGTTAATTTTTAGAAACGCCTATTCACCCCCCTCTAGGCGGCATCCTAGGTCCTTTCAATTGGTATCGGAGCGAGGTTCTCACCTAAAGCTTCACCACCGTGAGAAAAGGATGTCGACGCCTATTGAGTTGGAGTCGGTGCTTCTCCAAAATGATGGTTCAAACTTTCTAACTTGGTCAATACATGTACTCAATGCTTTTAAAGATATTAGTCCTCTTGTTGAGCATATTGTGGGTGCAAGCATACCTCTTTCTATAGTTGATTGGAGCAACTACAAAAATTTGTCAAAAGAGGAAGAGATATGCGTGCAACTCAATGCTCAAGCTATTAATATTATTTTGAGTACATTTAGTGTAGAGGTTCAAGATGAGGCAATCTTCAATGGACAATCACCTCCGAAGAGTGCTCATCTCATTTGGACTAGACTTTTTGATTTATATGGAAAATCCAAATGTGATGATGCACTTGAGATCGAGTCAATAGAAAGTATGTCCATTGTGTCTTCATGCAGCGAAGAAGCCTCACAAGACCTCAAGAGTGCCGAGCCGGAGCAAGAAGTGCAAGCAGCACATGACTTGTTGTCTGCCTGCACATACCGGACGTGTCTGATATTACTACCGGACGTGTCCTGTATGGCCGAGGCAGTAGACCAACAAGTAGCTGTTTGCAACGATGCTCAAGCCCGATGGCAACCAAGTGATGAGTCAACCTTAGTATCTCATGATACTCATCACTTGTGTCTCATGGCCAAGAAAAGCAAGAAAAAGAGTAACAAGAAAGATCAAGAAAAGGAGAAAGCACAAGTAGATGATCAAGATGAGAGTGATGTTGAAGTTGAAGACAACTACAACCTTGATCATCTCAACCGCAAGGACAAGTTCATCATCATGAAGATAATTGAAAAGAATGATGAGCTTGAAGAAGAGATTGAGAAGCAAGAGCGATCACTTCAAAAGCAAGAATTGTTTCTCATCTCCAAGATGGAAGAACTAAAGGCTCTAAGTGAAAGGTATGAAAAACTATCAATTGAGCATGCTTTAGTTACTAACTCCTCTTCTAGTGTTTCACAACTAGAGAAGGAAAACTTGGAGCTCAAGGCAAGGCTAGATGAACTATCAAGCAAGTATAATGTGCTACAAGCAAACTATGTTCATCTAAAGTGCTCTCATGATGAAGTAGTAGAATCAAACATTATGCTTGAGGTGGCTCATGAGGTTGTGATTACATCAGTAAAATTTTCTCAACCTCTCACACATCCACTCACTAGTACACCATCTCAATTAAATGTTTCTTATACTAATGAGTGTCCTCCTCAAGCAAGCCAATCTTTGATTGAGCTAAATCTTATAGAAAACATAAAGCTCAAAGAAGAAGTGCAAAGATTAAAGAAAGATGTGATTCGGTTGAAGGGTAAGGAGAAAGCACAACCTTCTCAAGATAACCGTGATAACATGGTGAAGAAGCTTGAGAAGGGTTCAAACCTTGCTTCCTCCAAAGCCCAACAAAAGAATCACATCTCAAACAAGGCCAACCCAACCAAGAGCAAGAAACATGGAAAAAGGATGTGCTATGGTTGTGGATTGTATGGATATGAGTGGGCTATGTGTCCACACAAGAGTTGGGCCGACAAGGTTGAAGCCACCAATCAAAAGGCTTCTACCAAGGAGGCCAAGCAAATGAAGAGTGATGGACAAAGCACTTGTTTCATGAGCAAGAAATTGGGGCATCCTACCAAGAAATGCCCAATGTACAAAGAGGCAAGAAAGGAAGCCCAAGTTGCAACAAGAAGATGCTATGGATGCAATGAGATGGGTCATAAGGTTGATAGATGTCCATGCAAGCAAAACAAGCATAGAGCAAACAAAGGTCGCATATGCTATGCTTGTAGAAGAAAGGGGCATCTAAGCTATGAATGCCCAAATTGTAACTCACCTAAGCCGAACACATTTGTTTATAATGATATGCTTAGGAAGACCACAAATGGAGTTAGCATTAGCAAGGTGATGTGTTCACCACAAACTAGTGCTAAAGCCATTTGGGTGCCTAAGCACTTGTTGACTAACTCAAAAGGACCCAACAAGAGTTGGGTACCAAAGTGTGCTTAGGTTAATGATGTAGGTACTTGGTGATGCGATGAAGTCTTTGGGGTGGTTGAGCAAGCAATTTGACAATATTCACTCAATCTATCAATCAATTCTTATTATAATCCCTTATGTGGTTGACCCGAAGATAATTCAATGAATATATCATATATTTCATCCTCATCATTGGTAACAAGTACCTAAACCTCATAGGATAGCCACTTTATTTGTTTTGTGCTCAATAGGGTCACAAATAGGTATATTTGTGAAACATTAAATGTGGCTAATTAATTTCACTTGAGATATATCATGTTTGCCATATGATGCTTTTGATCGCTCTCTAGTAGAGTAATTTATTTGTTGAGATGCTAGTATACTATAAATAATAAAGCTAAACAAAGAATCACAACCAGTAAATTAATTATGTCTGTCTTGCACCTACCGGACGTGTCCGGTATGGCCAGGGATAGAAAGTAAGTGCTTCTGTTCTTTGTATTCCGGACATGTCCGATATTGCATCAACCAGAACACAATTTGAATTACAACTGAGTCTTTGATCCATATATTTTCATATATCCTTAACTTACTCAGAAGCTTTTGATTTATCAAAACTAAGTGGATTGTGAGCATCTCTTGAACTCAAGTGTAAATATGGCAATTTTATTAGGTTTATGGTCAAAATGGAAAATTGGCTCTCAATTTCTTAATAGAATAAAAGTGCTTGTTGAAAGTCATTCAAATTACTTGAAGCACTTATTTAGGGGGAGCTAAATTTCTATTTTGCACCAATGTGGACTAACAAATTTATCTAGCATTCTTTATAGTTCTTTGGATTAAAATATATCTAGGATGATTATTTGGCAATTGAGGTCAACATAAAGATCATCATGCTGTTTATCTTCTTAGTGGTATTCTTGTGGGCTCAAGGCAAAGGTATGTGTTTACATACATACATTATAAGTGCATCTAAGGCCCTTTATATGTTAGAATGTGCATTTGTGTGACATAGGAGAGATATTTTTCAAAACCCATAACTAGCATGTGTAGGTGATGTGAATTTGAAAAACTATTTGAATCTTGGTCTTTGTGACCTAGCCTTGTCATGTGATGATTATAGCTCTCCTTGAGTGTTTGATTGGCTAATCACACATGGCACGACTTTCTTAAGTCCACAATCTACTATGTCTATCTCTATCTCTCTCAAGTAAGCGAAATCATGTTTATGCCAAATATTTGGATAAGAGAAAATCATTTTATGGCGTTGGATAAGAAAAGTGATGATACTCAGTTTGGATCAAGATTATATACCTTTTTGGACTAAGAAATAACAGAAAAGGGGATTTGAAGTGAGAAAACACTTTTTAGAATTATTTGGGCCAGCCCGCGTATACCGGACGTGTCTAGTATGATACCGGACATGTTCGGTATGAGCGGGGCTATAAAACTGAGTGTACCCCTTTGGCCCAGACAGGCTTGTCTCCTTCCAACCAACCCAGCCACCGACTTCTTCCTCACCTAGGGTGACCGAGGACTTTCACCAACAAAAGAGAGAGAAGGAGATCGCATTGGAGAAGGCTTGCATCAAGATTGAAGGCCCAGTGATTTGGATTTCTCACCTTCTCATCTCTTCTCTCAAGGTACCCTAATCATGGACCTCGTCCGATCTACATGGTCAATGCATGATTTTGAAATTCCTTCGGTCAATATGCTGCATTGGTGATATAGAAGCAATGCCCAAAGTTTGGAATTAATTCGTGATGGTTTGAATCAAGGAACCCTAGTTAGGGTTGCTAGGCGCCCATATTGGACGTGTTCGGTATGCTATCGGACGTGTCCGGTATAGCCTAGTAGAGCAAGCTGTCTGCTTCCTTTAACTCAATCCTATCCTAGAATTGTTTGTTAGGCTTAGCTTCTTTTGTATCTATGTTTTGCAAACTTATTGACAGTTGTGTGTCAAAATGGATGTAAAACCATGGATCAAAGAATCTATGTCTAATTGCAATTCGAGAATAAGCTATGGGCATGTATCTAAAATTCTATGGAAATCTTTGGATACCGGACAATAGCCATGAGTGGACGACAGGAGCCGAGATCCAAGCACAGGCATGATCCCACACTTGAAAAGTACAAGAAGGCGAGACAGGAAATACATCCTGGATTCAAGCCGACCAGCAGGAGGACTACTAGGGCTGCCTCTAGTGCAGTAGCTCAGTATGTAGAGGGGTTAGGGAGCTCTTCTTCTGACACTGACACTGACACTGATGAGTTTAGAGTGGAGTCCAGAGAAGAAAGAAAGAGGAAGAGCACTCATAGAGGATCAGATGGTGACAGCTCAGATGAGGAGCAGGAGATTGAGGAGGAGGAGCCCGTTCCTCCAGTTCAGCACCAGCCTGGTCAAGGGATGCATTATGGTCTCCTTGAGACACATTTGCCTAATGTGCCCTCTTATGTTCCCAGAGTTGACTACAGGGGAAAGGGTATGACCAGGAAAGCTAGAGATGAGCGAAGGGTTGATCCGAGAGGCTTACCTAAGGTTTAGTATGATCACCGCTTCCAGACAGCTTTTCACCTTGACTTTTACTCTAGTGTGATTCTCACTAGGAACCCAGTTATTGCTAGGTCTCAGTGGATTGACTGGCAGTACATTAGAGAGTTGTAGAAGGCCTTAGTTGATTGTGCCATTGCTATTTGCCAGCGCACTGGGTTTATGAGATCATGGAGTTCTAGCATGACTGGAACATAGAGGTAGTAGCTTAGTTCTATGCTACTCTGTTCATTGAGGAGGATGAGAGGCGGATGCATTGGATGCTTGAGGGCCAGTGGTACAGTGTTGACTATGATGTATTTGCCGCCCAGCTTGGCTTCTCAGAGGATGATCTCCAGAGGGACAGGATCCACACCGAGCAGGTGTTACCTCCTGAGCAGCTCACCTACATGTATACACTAGGAGGTGAGAGAGGAGCAGTGGGGAAGGTTCTAGGTCTTCACCCTACCTACAGATACCTAGACAGGATGTTCAGGAAGACTATTGACTACAAGGGTGGAGACAAGGGCAATATTGTAGATTACTCCAGGAACCTACTCCACAGGATGGCACCTGATGCTCGGCCTTTCAGCGTATTTGACTTCATTTGGTCAGAGATCAGGAGTATGGGAGAGAGGCCACTTAAGGGATGTGGATTTGCTCCCTATATCATGTATATGATTGAGCAGGTGACAGGGCACACATTCGAGTATGACAAGATTCATAAGGCCCTAAAGATTGCTGCAGATCTGCCTAAGACAGGGTTACCTCTAGCAGGACTAGGAGGAGCAGCAGTAGCACCAGAGGTAGATGCACCTGAGAGTGGTGCACCAGCAGGAGCTTCACCTCCACCACATGCTCCTTCATGTTCTTCTTCATGCCATGGCAGTCCTCCCTCACCTATTGAAAGCTCTAGTTTATCGAGTGTTCATGAGATAGGTCGCACACTCCAAGTTGCGAAGCAAACAAAGATCATAGCATGATGAAGATGATGCCATGGTGATGATCAAGTGCTTGGACTTGGAAAGAAGAAAGAGAAAAACAAAAAGGTCAAGGCAAAGGTATAAACCATAGGAGCTATTTTGTTTTGGTGATCAAGACACTTAGCGAGTGTGATCACATTTAGGATAGATAGCCGTACTATTAAGAGGGGTGAAACTCGTATCAGAATACGGTTATCAAAGTACCACTAGATGCTCTAACTCATTACATATGCATTTAGGATCTAGTGGAGTGCTACACCCTTGATAAATGTTTGTGAAAATATGCTAACACATGTGCACAAGGTGATACACTTGGTGGTTGGCACATTTGAGCAAGGGTGAAGAAGATAGAGTCGAAAAGGAGTTAGTCGCGCTGGTTACAGGCTGACCGAACGCGTCCGGTATGGTGACCGGACATGTTTGGTATTTGGCGGCGAACTCAGCGACCGGACGCGTCCAGTCGCCATACCGAACACATTCGGTATGACTCAGAAAAAACAGTGTTCGGCAGTTGTGTTGATCGGACGCTGGCAGCGTCCGGTCTGGTACGACCGGACGTGTCCGGTCATGATTGGATGCTTACTATACTCGACCGGACGGTGAGGCTCAGCGTCTGGTCAGTTTCTAACTGACGCGTCCGGTCAGCCTTGGAGGCTTACTAGACTCGACCGGACGCAGCGGCTGGGTGTTCAGTCATTTGTGACTCTGCGTCCGGTGTGAGCGTCTAGTCATCGGCTAAATGCGCGACAACGACTATGATGATTTGAACCGGACACATGGCAGTCTAGGGCTACCAGACACATCTGGTATGCCGACTCGACGCGTCCGATATTCATGACCAGAGCGTCCAGCGCTGCGTCCGGTCAGTTGGACTACAGCATTCGGTCAGCCTACGTTATGCCCAGTGAAGGGGTATAACGACTCTATTTGATGGGGGCTTCTATTTAAAGCCCCATGGCCAGCTCAAGCCACAACTCTTGCACATTTTTATTAACATAGCAACCTTATGAGCTTAGCCAAAGCCCTCCCACTCATCTCCATCATTGATCCATCATCATTGTGAGATTGAGAGAGAATCCAAGTGCATTGCTTGAGTGATTGCATCTAGAGGCACTTGATATTCGTGTTGCGCTACGGATTTCGCTTGTTTCTCTTGGTGGTTGCCACCACCTAGACAGTGGAAGCAGCGGTGGAGGATTGGCACGAGTTGGTGATTGTTCATGGCCATCTCCGGTGTTTGTGAGGGGAGTTGTACCTTCCCCGGTGGAGTGTCAAAAGGTAACTCTAGTAAATTGCTCGTGTCATTAAGTTACCTCACTTGAGGGTCGGTTCTTGCGGTGTCCTATCGTGTGGACGAGGTTTGTGAAACACCTCTTAGCCGCGCGAACCACCAAGTGTTGGTTGACACAACGGGGACGTAGCGTGTTGGCAAGCACGTGAACCTCGGGAGAAAATCGATTGTCTCTTGTCTTTGGCATTCTCCCGGTGATTGGCTATATATATTTATCTTGTGATTGGTTCATCCCCTATACGGCGGTATAATCACCCTACTCACTTATTTACATTCTTGCAAACTAGTTGATACAAGCTCTTTAGTGTAATTAGAATTGAGAGCTTGCTTTATTATTTACATTCATCTAGTTGAGCTCTTTAAAGTAGCAAGATTGAGAGCTCTTAGTGAGTAGTTACATAGCAAGTTTGTGTGCCTAAGTAATCATTGCAACTAGAATTGTTGGATAGGTGGCTTGCAACCCTTGTAGAGCTAGAGCAAGTTTGCATTACGCTATTTATCATACTAATCAAATTGCTCTAGTTGATTTGTAGATTTTTAAATAGGCTATTCACCCCCCTCTAGCCATATTAGGACCTTTCAAGTGGTATCGGAGCCGTGGTCACCGTTTAATTGAAGGCTTAACAACCTTAGTGTTAAATTATGGCTCAAGTTGTGTTCAACCATGTGGGGGGCAAACCACCTTTCTTTGATGGCACAAGCTATGGTTATTGGAAGAGAAAGATAAGGGTGTATCTTGGTTCAATCAATGATCAAGTATGGGATGTAACCGAGAATGATTATGCTATCATTGATCCCGACAATCCCACCAACCAAAATAAGTCCAACAAGCAATGCAATATAATGGCTCTCAACATCTTATACAATGCCATTGATCCAAAGGTGTTTGAGCAAATCAAGGATTGTGAAAGAGCAAATGAAGTATGGAGGAGATTGGAGGAAACATATGAGGGCACATCGGCGGTGAAGAGTGCCAAGTTGTATATTCTCAAGGACAAGTTGACAAGCTTCAAGATGAAGGAAGATGAGAGCATTCCAGAGATGTTTCATCAATTACAAGTGATTGTCAATGACTTGAAGGCTTTGGGAGAGAAGATCAAGGATGATGATGTCTCTCATCGATTCTTGATGTGCCTACCTCCTAGGTTTGAGATATCGAGATTGCTTATCATAAGAGGAGGATTAAAGGATATTACCCCCAACCAAGTACTAGGTGATGTCATGACACAAGAGACATACCATATGGAAAGGGAGGGGGATGACAAGGATGACAAGAAGAAAGAAGAAGACAAGAAGAAGAAAAGCATAGCATTCAAGGCTAGCTCATCATCATTAAAGAACAAGGGCAAGTCCAAGAAAGAATCAAGTGATGATGATGATCTTAGTGATATTGATGATGAAGCTATGGCTCTCTTTGTGCGCAAGATGGGAAAATTCATGAAGAAGAAGGGCTATGGTGCAAGAAAGAGAAGAGATCACACCAGGAAGAAAGAGTATGTGAGAAGATGCTACAATTGCAAGAGCCCCGATCATGTAGTAGCAAATTGTCCATATAATAGTGACAATGATGAGGATGAGAAGAAGAAGCACAAGGAGGATAAGAAAGAAAAGAAGGAGAAGAAGGAGAAGAGAATGACCTTCCAAAAGAAGAAGAAGGGTGGAGGCTATGTTGTCACTTGGGATAGTGATGGTTCTTCGGATAGTGATAGCTCTAGTGACGATGACAAGAAATCTATCAAGAGAGCACTAGCAAGCATCGCCATCAACAACAAGCCCTCCATCTTCGACACTCCATCAACATGCCTCATGGCAAAACCCACCAAGGTAAAATATAATGTGAGTAATGATGATGAATGTGAAAGTGATGCTTGTAGGAGTGATGATGATGATGAGGAGTACTCCAAGGAGGAGCTCATGGACATGTGTGAGCAAGTGCATACGTGCTTTGAGATGAAAAGAAAGGAGTGCAAGGAATTGAACAAGAAAGTCAAATTTCTTTAGTAATCCCTTGATGAGCTCAATGCCACTCATGAGAGGCTAATGGAAGCCCATGAGAAGCTTGGCAAAGCTCACTCTAAGCTTGAAAAGGCTCACTCCTCTCTTATTGAGAAAGTCAAAGTGAAGGAAGCCAAGAAGGAGCAAGTGATCATAACATGTGATGTGGGACTAACATGTGATCTTATTGATGAATCTTTTCATGAGTCCATTTTAGTTGCTTCCACTAACACTTCTTGTAGCACTACTACTTCCACTTCACCTTTGAGTGATGGTCTCACTTGTGATGCCTCACTTATGGTGGAAAATGAGAACCTCAAGAAGGAGGTGAATGAGCTCACTCGTGCCTTGAGCAATGCCTATGGTGGAGAAGCCCACTTGCTAAAGTGCTTGGGTAGCCAAAGATTTTCTCTCAACAAAGAGGGATTAGGCTATACCCCCAAGAAAGACAAGGCGGCCTTTGTCACTCCCAAAGCTAGCTTTGTGAAGGGCAATGGTCAGTTTTACAATAGATGCAAGCAAGTTGGGCATATAGAGCAAAATTGCAAGACTAATAAGAACAAGCTACCTAATGTATCCTCAATCAAATTTGATTCTTATTACATGCTTTATAAGGGTGCCAATAGTGTGAAGGCTAAGTTCATTGGTACACCAATTGTGGGCCCAAAGAAGAAGGCCATTTGGGTACCAAAGACTTTGGTGACTAACCTATAAGGACCCAAGCAAGTTTGGGTACCTAAAAAGAATTGATCTTCTTTTGTAGATAAATTATAAAGCTAGAGGAAGGCATTGGGTGCTTGATAGTGGGTGCACACAACACATGACCGATGATCCAAGAATGTTCAATTCAATCAATGAAAATAAGAGCAATAGGATTGATAGTATCACATTTGGTGACAATGGCAAAGACAAGGTCAAAGGGCTTGGTAAGATTGCAATATCCAATGATTTGAGCATTTCCAATGTGCTACTAGTAGAGAGCTTGAACTTCAACCTATTGTCGGTAGCTCAATTGTGTGATCTTGGTTTCAAGTGCATATTTGGTGTGGATGATGTAGAGATCATAAGTGTAGATGGCTCTAACTTGATATTCAAGGGATTTAGATATGATAATCTATACTTAGTTGATTTCAATGCTAGAGAAGCTCAATTGTCAACATGTTTGATCACTAAGTCTAGCATGGGTTGGTTATGGCATAGAAGGCTTGGTCATGTTGGAATGAAACAATTAAACAAATTGATTAAGCCTGACTTAGTTAGAGGCTTGAAAGATGTCACATTTGAGAAGGATAAGCTATGTAGTGCATGTCAAGCTAGAAAGCAAGTTGGTAACACACATCCTAAGAAGAGCATGATGAGCACATCCAAGGCATTTGAGTTGATGCATATGGACTTGTTTGGATCAACCACATACACTAGCATTGGTGGAAACAAATATGGATTTGTGATTGTAGATGATTTCACTAGATACACATGGGTGTTCTTTCTTGTTGATAAGAGTGATGTGTTTGCAACATTCAAATCATTTATCAAAGGTATTCATAATGAGTTTGAAACAATAATTAAGAAAGTTAGAAGTGATAATGGAAGTGAGTTCAAGAACACTAGAATTGATGAGTTATGTGATGAATTTGGAATTAGACATCAATTCTCGGCCAAGTATACTCCTCAATCAAATGGGCTAGTTGAAAGGAAGAATAGAAGCTTAATTGATATGGCAAGATCAATGTTGAGTGAGTATAATATGAGTCATTCATTTTGGGCCAAAGCAATCAATACGGCTTGCTATTATAGCAACCGACTCTATTGTCACCCCATGATGTAGAAGACACCTTATGAGCTTTTAAATGGAAGAAAGCCAAACATAGCATACTTTCGAGTATTTGGTTGTAAATGCTACATATTGAAGAAAGGCACTAGATTGAGCAAGTTTGAAAAGAAATGTGATGAATGTTTCTTGCTTGGTTACTCCACTACTAGCAAGGCTTATAGAGTTTGGAATTTGGCTAGTGGTACTCTTGAGGAGGTTCATGATGTGGAGTTTGATGAAACAAATGGTTCCCAAGAGGAAGATGAGAACCTAGATGATGTAAAAGGCACTCAATTGATCAAGGCAATGAGAAATATGGACATTGGTGAGATAAGGCCTAGAGAGGTGATTGATGTTGAAGATGACAAGAATCAAGTACTCTCCAACTCAAATGTGCAAGCTAGTTGTTCTCATGATCAAATCCAAGCAAGCACTAGCGATGGCAATATGCAAGATCAACATATGGCTAGTTCATCATCTCAACCAAGTGATAAATCAAATGCAAGCAATCAAGTGCAAGTGCTCCAACCAACCAATGTTGCAAGAGATTATCCATTGGATACTATCATTGGTGATATTTCAAGGGGAGTGCAAACTAGATCAAGATTGGCATCATTTTGTGAGCACTTCTCATTTGTGTCATCCATTGAGCCTAAGAAGATAGATGAAGCTTTGAATGATGTTGATTGGGTCAATACTATGCATGAAGAGCTAAACAACTTTACAAGAAACCAAGTATGGGAGTTAGTTGAGAGGCCTAAGGGTCATAATGTGATTGGAACCAAGTGGGTCTTTCGGAACAAGCAAGATCAAGATAGAATAGTGATAAGGAACAAAGCAAGATTAGTGGCTCAAGGTTACACTCAAGTTGAAGGTCTTGACTTTGGAGAAACATATGCCCCGGTTGCAAGATTGGAAGCAATTAGGATCTTGTTAGCCTATGCTTGTGCCCATAATATCAAGTTGTACCAAATGGATGTGAAGAGTGCATTTCTCAATGGGTACATCAATGAGCTTGTGTATGTTGAGCAACCTCGGTTTTGAAGATGAAAAGAAACCCAACCATGTTTACAAGTTGAGAAAGGCTTTGTATGGATTAAAGCAAGCACCTAGAGCATGGTATGAGAGATTAAGGAATTTCCTACTCTCTAAGGGATTCAAGATGGGAAAGGTTGACACCACTATCTTCACCAAGAAGCTTGGAAATGACTTGTTTGTAATGCAAATCTATGTTGATGATATCATCTTTGGATCAACAAATCAAGAATTTTGTGAGGAGTTTGGCAAGATGATGGCAAGTGAGTTTGAGAAGTCAATGATTGGAGAGCTTAGTTACTTCCTTGGTCTTCAAATCAAGCAAATGAAGAATGACACATTTGTGAGTCAAGGCAAGTATATCAAGGACATGCTCAAGAAGTTTGAAATGGATGAGAGTAAAGCTATTAGTACACCAATGGGGACAAGTTGAAGCTTAGATAGTGATGCTAGTGGCAACATGGTGGATCAAAAGATGTATCGGTCTATGATTGGAAGTCTACTCTATGTGACCGCATCAAGACCAGATGTGATGTTTAGTGTATGCATGTGTGCTAGATTTCAAGCCTCACTAAGAGAAAGTCAGTTGAAGGCAATAAAGAGAATATTGAGGTACTTGAAGCATACACAACATGTTGGATTATGGTATCCCAAAGGAGCAAGATTTGAGTTGATTGGATATTTGGACTCCGATTATGCGGGATGCAAAGTTGAGAGAAAGAGCACATCGGGCACATGTCAACTATTAGGAAGATCACTTGTGTCTTGGTCATCAAAGAAGCAAAATAGTGTAGTACTTTCAACTGCCAAAGCGGAGTACATTTCGGCCGGTAGTTGTTGTGCTCAATTACTTTGGATGAAGGCTACCATGAGTGACTTTGGAATCAAGTTCAAGCAAGTGCCATTGCTATGTGACAATGAAAGTGCCGTAAAGCTCACCAACAACCCAGTTCAACACTCAAGAACAAAGAATATAGATGTCCGTCATCACTTCATAAGAGATCACCAACAAAAAGGGGACATTTGCATAGTGAGTGTGGGCACCGAAGATCAACTTGCCGACATATTCACCAAGCCACTTGATGAGAAGAGGTTTTGCAAGCTAAGGAATGAATTAAACATACTTGACTTCTCCAATATGTGTTGATGCACCCCCATTATATGACATGCCTCTTCTTCGAGCAATCCGAGGTAAAAGTTGATTGGCATGGCATACATCCTTGCTAAGGACATGATTAATGCATCTAGACATGTTTCACATTTGAATAGGCTCTTTCATGAAAATCAAATGAATTTGATGCTTGTATGGTACCACTATTGTTTGTATGATTGAAATGATCTAGTGGTAGCATATGATATGTTTGTGGGCTTGCAAACCTAGTGTTTGATTTAGAAAATGAGCTATAAGTGTTTAACTCAACATGGTACAAGGTAACCCTTACTTGGAGGTGTGAAGAAGCTTGTCCTTGGATCAAACCGAGTTAAATATCTTTTGCAAGTAATCTAGATTGAACCAAATTAGGAAAATGATCCTCATTTCACATGATTTCACCCCAACCTATCTATAATTTGAGCTCACCTTTTGTGCTAATTGTTGACAAAGGGGGAGAGAAACAAAGATATGAGTACTATGAGTACTCATAGGGGAGTATTTGACATAGGGGGAGAGATATGATAAAGAAAATGGACCAATTAAAATTTTGAGCACACAAGTAGGGGGAGCAAGCTTATAAACTTGTATGTTGTATTTTGATATGCATTTCATATGTTTGCTTGCATAGCACAAGTTTTAAATTTCAATATCCATGCTTGTATGGTGTATGCTAGCTATAAGTTTGAGTGATAAAATGAAAAACTAGCATGCATAGGTTAAGTAACTAGACTCATGCTCACATTATGAAAACTAGACCCTTACTTTCAATGTTGATCTCATGGGGTATTCTAGTTTGTGTGTGTATATCTAGTTACTAATGGTGCTAAGGATGGTATATTGGTGCACTCCGATTGGTATCACGCTTCAAAGGTCCATCTCTTATACCTTAGCATCATTTGGTAGAAATTGACTCCTATATTTCCTATCTAAGTATATGTGCAAGCTACAATCCAAACTCTTGGCACATATGTAGGGGGAGCAATTGCTACCATATGGAATTCATGAAACTTGTCCATATTCCTTTACACATGGTAAATATGCTTGGACAAGCAACATGGATTCAATTGAACTTTAATTCATATCTTTGTGTAAGGGTTGTCATCAATTACCAAAAAGGGGGAGATTGAAAGCTCTAGTTTTGTTTTGGTTAATTGATGAAACCCTAAGTGCTAACCTAGTTTATCGAGTGTTCATGAGATAGGTAGCACACTCCAAGTTGCAAAGCAAACAAAGATCATAGCATGATGAAGATGATGCCATGGTGATGATCAAGTGCTTGGACTTGGAAAGAAGAAAGAGAAAAACAAAAATGTCAAGGCAAAGGTATAAACCATAGGAGCTATTTTGTTTTGGTGATCAAGACACTTAGCGAGTGTGATCACAT
Organism: Miscanthus floridulus; assembly: GCF_019320115.1. Taxonomy (NCBI): domain Eukaryota; kingdom Viridiplantae; phylum Streptophyta; class Magnoliopsida; order Poales; family Poaceae; genus Miscanthus; species Miscanthus floridulus. The sequence continues at coordinate 3,858,616 of NC_089597.1, forward strand.
TTAGGATAGATAGCCATACTATTAAGAGGGGTAAAACTCGTATCGGAATGCGGTTATCAAAGTGCCACTAGATGCTCTAACTCATTGCATATGCATTTAGGATCTAGTGGAGTGCTAACACCCTTGATAAATGTTTGTGAAAATATGCTAACACATGTGCACAAGGTGATACACTTGGTGGTTGGCACATTTGAGCAAGGGTGAAGAAGATAGAGTCAAAAAGGAGTTAGTCGTGCTGGTTACAGGCTGACCGGGCGCATCTGGTATGGTGACCGGACACGTCCGGTATTTGGCAGTGAACTCAGCGACCGGACGCGTCCGGTCGCCATACCGGACATGTCCGGTATGACTCAGAAAAAATAGTGTTCGGCAGTTGTGTTGATCAAACGCTGGCAGTGTCCGGTCCGGTATGACTAGACGCGTCCGGTCATGAGTGGATGCTTACTATACTCGACCGGACGGTGAGGCTCAGCGTCCGATCAGTTTCTAACTGATGCGTCCGGTTGGCCCTGGAGGCTTACTGGACTATGATGATTTGAACCAAACACATGGCAGTCTAGGGCTACCGGACATGTCTGGTATGCCGACCGGACACGTCCGGTATTCACGACCGGAGCGTCCGGTCAGTTGGACTGCAGCGTCCGGTCAGCCCATGTTATGCCCAGTGAAGGGGTATAATGGCTCTATTTGATGGGGGCTTCTATTTAAAGCCCCATGGCTGGCTCAAGCCACAACTCTTGCACATTTTCGTTAACATAGCAACCTTGTGAGCTTAGCCAAAGCCCTCCCACTCATCTCCATCACTGATCCATCATCATTGTGAGATTGGGAGAGAATCCAAGTGCATTGCTTGAGTGATTGCATCTAGAGGCACTTGGTATTCGTGTTGCGCTATGGATTTCGCTTGTTACTCTTGGTGGTTGCCACCACCTAGATGGTTGAAGCAGCAGTGGAGGATTGGCACGAGTTGGTGATTGTTTGTGGCAATCTCCAGTGTTTGTGAGGGGAGTTGTACCTTCCCCGGCAGAGTGCCAAAAGGTAACTCTAGTAAATTGCTCGTGTCATTAAGTTACCTCACTTGAGGGTCGGTTCTTGCGGTGTCCTATTATGTGGACGAGGTTTGTGAAACACCTCTTAGCCGCCGAACCACCAAGTGTTGGTCGACACAACAGGGACGTAGCGTGTTGGCAAGCACGTGAACCTCGGGAGAAAATTGATTGTCTCTTGTCTTTGGCATTCTCCCGGTGATTGGCTATATATATTCATCTTGTGATTGGTTCATCCCCTACACGGTGGTATAATCACCATACTCACATATTTACATTCTTACAAACTAGTTGATACAGGCTCTTTAGTGTAATTAGAATTGAGAGTTTGCTTTATTATTTACATTCATCTAGTTGAGCTCTTTAGAGTTGCAAGATTGAGAGCTCTTAGTGAGTAGTTACATAGCAAGTTTGTGTGCCTAAGTAATTATTGCAACTAGAATTGTTGGATAGGTGGCTTGCAACCCTTGTAGAGCTAGAGCAAGTTTGGATTATGCTATTTGTCATACTAATCAAATTGCTCTAGTTGATTTGTAGATTTTTAAATAGGCTATTCACCCCCCTCTAGCCATATTAGGACCTTTCACCTATCCGTAGGCTTTTCAGCTCCATATTTGGGATGTGCCGAGACATCTAGACCAGGCAGCAGAAGGAGAGGGAGGCTAGGAGGAAGGATACTCAAACCTTGAAGCAAATTGCTTCTAGGCTTGAGCTTGATCCTCCTAGGTCTCCACTATCAGATGAGGCAGCTCGTGAGCCTGAGACTGAGGAGCAGCAGCAGGCTAGATACGATAGAGAGTATGCTAAGTTCCTTCAGAGATAGTAGCAGCAGGCACCTAACCACCCTGACACTCTACCACTTCAGGCTTGTGTGCCTACTCACTCTCAGCCACGTCCTAGCACTACAGACGACTATGCTTTAGACTAGTGGAGTGACCTCACTGGTGGTGGTGGCTACTATGGCTCTGGTGGCAATGACCCATCTGGCGCAGGTGGTTCTCGTCTAGCCGGTGTTACACGCTCAGATGACGAGGATGCTGGTAGAGATGATGATGATGATGATGATGAGTGATCTCAGCTTTCAGTGATAGCTTGTAGCCCCTTTGTACTTAGTATGTCATTGTTGGACCTTTGTGGTGATAGATGACAAAGGGGGAGAGAGACTGATTAAAGCTTCAGGATAGTTTCATTTACTTATCTTTGTACCTAAAGATATGTACTGTATGCTGTAGTTTCTTGTTTTTGAGCTTCATTGATGTATCTTGGATTTGAGATAGATTGTATCATGTGAGAGATGAGACTTACTTATACTTTTATCTATGTATCTCTTGAGACATGATCTTTATTTATATATTAGTGGCTTGTGGACTTGAGAAAATGTGTAATGAGTGCTATGTGTGAATTACATGTGTTATATTTATTTTTATAAGGACTATGCATGCTAGAATGAAAATAGTTGACGTGATGCCTTTATATTTATTCTTATGTGATATATCTTGTCATATGCATCACGATATCACTTTGTCACACACACATGCACCCCATGGATGCAATGATTTAGGGGGAGTCTCCTATATGTTTTAGTATGTGCAATTGACATTTGAGGTCATTTTGTGAATTCTAATCATAAGCACATATTAAGGGGAGCCTCTCATAAATCATTGAACCCAAAAGTTTAAATGTTTATATCATTTTGTAAACTTTAATCAAGTTGTCATCAATCACCAAAAAGGGGGAGATTGAAAGTGCATCTAGCCCTTTAGTGGTTTTGGATGATTGAATGACAACGTGATTAAAGGACTAATCCATTTGCTAAGTGTGGACAGGTAATAGGTTATCTCACAGGTACTTAATGAAAGCCAGTTCAAGCACAAGACAACAATGTAAATGGAATTCATGCAAAGGCTTAATTATTATGGGATTTCCATGTTCTATGTGAAAGCAAGCTTGTAAGAATTAATTAATGAGACATAAGGAATTGCATATGGATTGGTCTCATATTTGAAGCTTGCTAAATTAAAATGAAAAAAAGATAACAATACATGAATGGATGATTGAACACAAGATGTGACTTGATGGCTTGAGATGGTGAAGATAGCAAGGAAAGGCTTTGAGGTACTAAGCAAGGGTGAAGGGCAAGCGATGGCTTGGCGGCTGAAGAACCTAGCTAGGGTGAAGAAGGAAGTACTTGCATTTAGTTGAGGTACTAATCAAGCTATGATGGCCACGTTTATGTGGAGGATCAAATCACTATTAGAGTGTTTGATGGAAGTGACTTGATACATTTGGGATTATTCAAATTTGATGAATGGAATCAAGTCACATGCTCAAGATGGCTATGCTCAAGTGAAAAGATCAATATCAACATGTTAGCATCCTTACTTGATGAAGATTGAAAGAGACGACATCAATTCAAAATAGATCAACTCAAGTGGTATAACTTCTTTTTTTCTTTTATCTTGAGTTTAATAGGTATGCCGTACTATTAAGAGGGATGCATCATGTTGATGGATAATGTTTCATAAGTGATCAAACCAACCCATGTGAGTTTTGAGTATTTGAGCGACATAAGAGCTAACTTTATTTTTGCTGTTCTGGCAATACCGGACGGACGTGTCCGATATTTACCCAGCAGTGGTAAAATTATTGATTCTCGGGTTGGTTCGTTGGGAGTTCCGACGGTCGGGAGTCCCGGTAATGGTCGGGAGTTCCGACGTCTCGCACTTTAATTGTCTTGGAGGGTTCACTGTTCTGGTCATACCGGACGTGTCCGGTATGCATGACCAGAGGCCAACGGCTAGTTTTCAAAAGCCTTGAGGGTCGGGAGTTCCGGTATTCATCGGGAGTTCCGACACCTCACTAACTTTAACTCAGTTACATGTTTTTCAAAATTGCTGAGGGTCGAGAGTATCGACGTGATTTGGGAGTTCCGATGGTCGGGAGTTCCGGCATTCATCGGGAGTTCCGATGCCTCACAACTGCGCTGTAACTTAGTTACCGTTGGCGCAGTGTAAGTGATACCGTACGTGTCCGGTATGGCAACGGCTATAAAACGGCTAGTTTTTCAAGGGGGCTATAAATACCCCAAGCCTCCACCTTTGGAGGCTGCTGATTCTGCTGACTTACACACATATTTTTGAGCATTGCCAACTCTCCTAAACCCTCTTCTTAGTGAGTGTGTGATACAAATTGCAAAATTCATTTGTGGGTTAAGATAGAATTTGAAAAGGAGAGCAAGCCACCACTTGAGCACTTGTGCATATTGTCAATCTCATGATTAGCATTTGTTACTCTTGGACTCTTCGGTCCTAGACGGTTAGGCGTCGCTGGAGAGTACCCGAGAGATTATGGTGTGCCATGGAAAGTTTGTAACGGTCGATTCCGCCGCCTCGGAATCATCTAGTGGAAGGAGGAAAAGGAGTTGGAAAAGACTCCGGCTAGAGTGACCTTCGTGGTACCCTCTAGGGCTGACCTTCACTGGGTCGTCCGCAGCCCCCTCAATGGAGAGTAGGACTCGAACGAGTCCGAACTTCAGTAAAACAAATATCGTGTCTCAATTTACATTTCATTCGATATTTGTGTTGCTCTAGCTCTTGTGCAGGTTCTCTGTGTATATTGATATCTCTAGTAGGTACCTGCAGTTTGGTTTGAAGATAGAAATCAAAAGGAGCAAGTTCGGGCCTATTCTACAGAAACCGTGCATACCGGACACGTCCGGTACTAGAGCTCTATGCTGAAAATATTTATTTTCAGTTCTAACTTTGTGTTGCAGGGTTATAGCTTCTAGATACATTATTTATACCGTGTACACTGTGTGGCTAACTTGTGAGGGGTGGTACTACTTTTTATTTGGAGTTTCCAATTTGGAAACTCCCTTTACTAATTGTTTCCGCATTTAAATCAGGTACCACTATTGCTTTGCTCAAATTCTTTGTAATTGGTCCGTCTAATTTTCCTCTTTAACACCTATGAAAATATCAATTTAACCATGTAAAATTTAGGTGTTTCATGTTAAGAAAACAATAAATATTTTTCTTAATAAATTTAATGATGTTTTTTTTACATTACTACTAGATTTCGGACACCAATTACATAAAGTTAGCTTAGCTCGATAGACATAATTACCTAGTGTCTTATTTCTTATTGCCAAAAATATTTGTAATGGTCCTCCTATTTTGTTTTTTAAATCATATGTCTCCTCTATGTTTGTTTTTTTTTCTAAAGTTTCTTTATATGATTTTGAGACGCAATCAAATATGAATTTTGTATTTTCAAATATAATTAGTCATTACTCTCTCCGTCCCAAAATATACACACATCTCACCTTCCGAGAAGTCAAACTTATTAAAATGACCAAAATATTCTAATATTTATAATGTATAATAAGTATCATTAGATTAAATGATAAGTATATTTTTATAATAAATTCATTTGAATGTAGTGCTAAAGAAACTATCTAATGACTAACTATATCGATTTTAATATCACAAATATGTACCAATTGAAACTCCGATGTCACAACTCATGCTGTGACCAGAAGGAATTTTAACATGTACCAATTTTATTTTTTTATACATGCGGCAGGAATTTTATCAAGTTTAACTAGACAGGCCGGACATGCTCCTCCGACAGAACCACCGTCCACGTCGTCTCGAAATTTTGTGGCCGTCCGATCTGCCGATCAACGATCCGTCGGAAGCAGCTTCTCCTGCTTTATCCGGCTTCTCAGCTGCTTCGTCTCGGCTTCCCTGGCTTCTCATCCGAATCCGGCCGGCAAATATATACTTGGCCTTTCACTTCTCGTTCCAGAGTCTTCTCCCAACTTCCTCTCTCCCTCACCCGTCGGTCTCTCCCTCTTCCTCTTCCTCTCAATCTCCACGCGGACAGGGGCGGCGACGGCGCAGGCGGGCACGGCGGCTGCGGCCGGCCTCCTCCTCCTCTCCCCCTCCTCTTCCCCTGGCCTCGCGCCGTGCCGGCCGTGCCCGCACCGCCCGCTCACGGTGCGAGGCGCTGCCAGGGCGCGGGGCTGCGGTGCCCGTCCCCGGCCACGGCGCGGCGCAAGCGGGCGAGCCGGTGGTCGCAGGCGTGGCTGCCCCTCGGTGGTGCCTCCCTCTGCTCTGTGTGTGCTCGTGTGCTACAGGAAACCCTAGCTGTCCGTGCTGGAGGTCGCGGGCACCCAGCGCCGACCCCACCCCTAGTGGTGGTGCCCTGCTTCCGTGTGGAGACGCTCGCCAACGACAGCAGTGGCGGCTGCGTGGACGACGAGGTAAGCTCCCAGCTCTCCTCTCTCTTGCCCTCACTTTCTCTATCTTGATGAAGCTCACATCTCGCAGCATAGACCTTTTTTGTGCAAATATGGCTCCAAACTGGCCTAGGGAAAAAAGTTCTGGGAGTTTGGCTCTGTTTAGCACGAGCTAATGCAGCTGTTTTCAGTGCCTGATCTACGTGATTGTTTTCAATGTGTGCACAGATTGTGCTAAATCTCCTTTCTTTGGTGTGCAGTTGTATGAACTATGAAATACCTGGCTCCTCGCTTATTGATATGTTGAGTCTCAGTTTTTCAATGGAATCATTAGTTGGCGCTATTTGTATGTTGTCTTGTAAGCACCTTACTTTCAGAGCTAAACTAACTGGTTATGGTCTTGCCTTCTCTCAGGACTACACTGAAGATTATACTTCCTGTATTAACAATTACATGCTTTAGTTTCCTTACTCAGTTTTATCCTTTATGTTACAATTGTGTTTGTTGATTTTCATGTCACTTACAGGTGTAATAGTTTATCTGTCATTCTACTCTACTGCTCCAGGCTTCTGCAGGCAGATCTTGTGAAGTTATGGAAGAGCTCTTTTTTTGTGGCAACTAACTTCTCCCGTGCATGTGTCTTATGTATTAAACCGCTTGAGGCTTTCTTCAGCTGATAGCAGATGTCGCTTGGTAACCGGCTGTCCAAAGATTAATTTTCTTTACTGTTTTTTTATTTACTTCAGTATATGTGTCTTTGGTTGTAAATTTGGAGGTCTTTAATTTACTTGCTTACCTCATAATTCTGATTGCTATTTCTGCTTCCTCTCCAAAAATGATGTAGATCAAGGAATTTAGGGGTAAATGATCCAGAGCTGAATTTAACAGTTCCATAACAAGGCCATTTGTTCTCTCAATTGGAGCTCAGCCCCACATTTTTTTCCAGATGCAGCTAGGCGCACACACTGAGGGCTTTAGTTGTATACCCACCTTTTATTTACTTCAATTTCTCCTCAGTTGCAGCTTCAAATAACTTGGAACAAATTAACAATGCCCAAGTTTTTGTGAATTTGGGAATAGCACTTTAGCTCCATAGGTCATTATCTTATTTATTTTTTAAAGATTCACACTGAGGGCTTTAGTTGTATACCCACCTTTTGTTTACTTCTGTTTCTTCTCTATTGCAGCTTCAAAAAACTTGGAACAAATTAATGGTGCCCAAGTTTTTGTGAATTTAGGAACAACACTTTAGCTACATAGGTTACTATCTTTTTTTTAAGATTTTGTTTAGGGTCTCTTTAGTTATATACCCACGGTTTACTAACTTCTGTTTCTTCTGAACTGCTGCTTGAAACTACCTGGAAATCATTGAATATGCCCAAGTTATGGTGAATTCGGGATCAAAACTTTTACTACGTAAGTTACTATCTTTTTTCTTTCTTTTTTCCAGATTTCCTTTTCGTTCTCTTTCTGGAGTAACGCACAAAAGCCTTTAATCTTCAGTGCTTGAAATGCAAGGGTGATTTTGCGAATGTAAGGTCTGATAAAATATTTCGATCATTATGGAGTAGTCATTCAGTTGTGTAGGTTGTTCCTATATGAGCTTGTACAGGTTTTCAAATTCCTGACCCATGCATCTAAGGTCTCATGATCCATGCAGTTCATACCAGCTTCTATATGACCTTCTGTGGGCATTTAGTTAGTGTTGTTTCATGCTTTAATCCTGACTGAACTGGTGTCGTTGTCCTAATCTTATCCTCAGTTCCTCTAAGCTCCCTTCGCTCACCGAACTTTTTTTCACCTATTCTTAGAATTTGAGTTCTGTTTCAAGCAAGAGATTAAATATTAGTTTACTATGCCTTTGCAGGTGTATTGATTTTTTGGTGCTATGGACAGTCCTAAAAGACATGGATGTTCAGTACACCAAATTGCACAGTTTCTTCGCCAGGTAAAACTATTTTCCATTACATTTTACAGCAAGTAATGCGCCTGAACCATCTTCACAGTGGCCCGTTTGTTTTAGCTTTTGGCTGTATTAGTCAGTCTTCATGTATAACAAACTTAATAGTTATCTTCCCCTGCGCTGCATCCTTTCGCCAATCCACGGGCGCTCGATGGAACCCTAGCTACCTTTTCTTCCTCGCCGGCGGCGGCGACAAAACCCTACCTACCTCTTCTTCCTTGCTGGAAGTGGTGCTAGCCCTCAGCGCCCTCCTCCTCGACGCCCTTTCCCCCACGCCGCAGGGGCGGAGCGATGCCGCCCCCCGCCGTGTGCTGCGCAGGTGGCACTGGTCGCCTCCCGCCGCAAGGGCCCCAAAGGCCATCGTCCTCGGGCACGACACAGCAGATGAGCCCTGTCGGTTGTTTACGGCACGGCTGCTCCCTTCCATAGGTATGTATGACACTGTGATTTGTTGTCCCCACATCTTCTTCTTGGGATGGTTCATTAACATGTTTTGATTTGGCTTGCGTACCACAATTCCAGGTTCTCAACTGTTTCGATTTTGTAGTTATGATTTTGTCGATGTCTATGTGATTTCTACTTCATGAAATAGCCTCAAATGATTGTGGAATTTACATCCTTGGTCGTCTCTTCATTATGTCATTTGTGCTTTCCAAACATATCTAATTTACATTCCTTGACGCTTCTTCTCATATGTCCTGTGTGGTCGATTTCCAAACATGAATGCTTTTAGTCAACAAATATATTAAGTATAAAGGACAGTGCGGTGGACTAGGAATAGCCAAGGTTTCTTGAAATTTTTTTGATTACATATGTCCTCTGTTCTCTATTCCCAGTCATGAATACTAACAAGATTATGAAAATGGATATTAGCTATAAATGTTAATGCAGTGCATTTGGATTTACCAAGGTGTCTTGAATTCTTTTTTGGGTGATACAGTTACAAAATATACATACATTTTCCAAATGCTAATGCATTATACTTATTATTTGGGAGTCCAAAGCATTTAAGCGTGTACCATAGGTTCATTAAAAATTTAAGAATCATATAGATATAGATTAGAAATGGGCACTAAAATTTTATAGCCACAACTTATTTATTCAGAATCATATTCTGGTACTAAGCCTGTATATATTTCTTGTTGTTGTCATGTGTTTTTCCACTAATGCAAATGAACACATGGCCTATTCCCAAAGATGACGTTGTCAGGCTTTTGGTTCTCCTTATTCTTTGAGTTTTCCCTGCAATTATGTGCACTGTTGTTCTTTCAAATCCATTGGAGTCCCTGGCCTGCTTGTTAGACTTAGAGGTATTACTGTATGAGACCAAGGGAAACAACTTTCCAAGTTTATTTGGGTCTTTCGACACACATATTTATCAGGTGCATGATCATAGTGTGCTTGCAAAAAAACTCCCATTTCAATACCAAAGGTTAGCTTCAATAAGGCAACGACATGAACGTTTTAGGTTTCATAGTTCGATAGTTGTAGATACCTAGGAGTTCCCTAATTTGTCTGCTAGATTTTATTCGTGGTTCGATACCTATACATACCTATGAGTTCCCTAATTAGTTTGTTGGATTTTCTCGGTCAGGTAATCTCTAGATTCATTAAAAAATAGTTTGTGCATGTGAGAATGTCTTTATGACTACATACATTGTTGGTAGACAAATGGATTCCTATCAAAAAATTGAGAGAAGACTGAAAAAATACCTACCTCCATGTTATATGAACATCCATCGTAAAACCTACAACATCACGGATATTCATTTTAGATAGAACAACTAAATTTAATTATAGGGGTGATCTGTCTGCACCCCTAATTCTATACCCAGCAGTGGCATTTTTTTAACATCCCTTACAAGACAAAAAAATAATATAAGAGGCAGTCATCATCCTAGCTACCATGTTTCATTTTTTATACAGTTGTCGCATAAATGTGTACATGGCTATTGTAAGGTATTTACGTCTCGTTATATGAAATTTACTTTTACATGTGGGCAGTTGGTTCATGACATGTTAATATTTTAAGCAAGGTTCTTGCTTCTTTATGCTATTCCCAGGTTGGATCTTGTTGGTTGTGATCTGACTGACCGCCCGATGAAGATCCTCAGAGAAAAAAAGCTGGCCTTCGTTGCTCTACATTATGAGCAGGAGCTCGCGACTGCTTACAACATAGGTCTTTCTTTTCTTGCTTTGGAAGTTTATCTAATCTTAAGTTTATTTTCAATTTGGTCTAACAAAGAGTAGACTGGCTGCAGCAACTCAAGCATTATGATTGACAGTTTTTAATGCAACCTGTAAGGATATGTCTTCGTAGGAGTTTTGCATAGGCAATGGTGTCTCAATGTGCCCATATCGAGTGAGACTGTAGCCTGCACACCAGATAGCTTAGTCATTGCCACACATCATCTGCAATATGTTACATGTGTGAAATACGACCTACTTATATTATTCTTCTCTGGTCTCTATAAGCAAGGTTCTTGCTTCTTCATGCTATTCCTAGGTTGGATCTTATTGGTTGTGATCGGACTGACCGCCTGATGAACATCCTTAGACAAAAAAGCTGGCCTTCGTTGCCCTACATTACGAGCAGGATCTCGAGACTGCTTACAACAAAGGTCTTTCTTTTCTTGCTTTGGGAGTTTATCTAATCTTAGGTTTATTTCCATAGGTTTCACGGTTCGATAGCTGTAGATACCTAGGAGTTCCCTAATTTCTCTACTAGATTTTATTCGTGGTTCGATACCTGTACATACCTACGAGTTCCCTAATTAGTTTGCTGGATTTTCTCGGTCAGGTAATCTCTAGATTTATTCAAAAATAGTTTGTGCATGTGAGAATGTCTCTATGACTACATACATTGTTGGTATACAAATGGATTCCTATCAGAAAATTGAAAGAAGACTGAAAAAATACCTACCTCCATGTTATATGAACATCCATCGTAAAACCTACAACATCACGGATATTCATTTTAGATAGAACAACTAAATTTAATTGTAGGGGTGATCTGTCTGCACCCCTAATTCTATACCCAGCAGTGACATTTTTTTAACATCCATTACAAGACAAAAAAAATAATATAAGAAGCAGTCATCATCCTAGCTACCATGTTTCATTTTTTATACAACTGTCGCATAAATGTGTACAAGCAGGTGTAGAGTCTGAATTTACAACTCTACAAGGTTCTACAGATGAAGATGCCCTCCTTCCATACAATCTTGATGCAATCTTGAACCCATACAGCGCTAAAGCCATTTTCACTCCTACCAGCGCCCCTAGCCTGCGGTGCTGCTAAGGGCCCTACTCAAGTCATTGTAGCCTTTGATTTCATCAGAGGTGCCTCTAAGTCCTGATGTGTTATCTTCTCCTTGATTGTTGCTTTGGTTTTCTTCTTCCCCCAAATTATTGTCTGCCTACACTGTGATTTGATACTGCTGCTTCGTAGCCATGTGAACTCCTACCTGTGATCATTTATCTGTATGCACCATGTAATATTTCCTACCTTGCAAATATGCACCCTAGGCTACATTCAGGATTACAGCACTCATATTCTCTCTTTTAATTGCAGTCTGGTAATTAACTTGAACTAAGCTCTGATGAACTTATTTTTCAGCAAAGAAGCTACTGAGGGGACCTCCAACCCATCTTCCACAGCAACAGCAAAGGGCAAAGCCAGGAGAATGGGGTTTCAGCTTCAGCGCAGAGCTTTCATGGTTGGTAAATAAAACACTAATATTCTAAAACGTTTTACTGAATCTTGCTCACTTTGGCTCAGACACCTCACCTGAATTATCACCTGAAAATAGGTCAGTTACAAGAAGACCACACGAATATGGAGTTCTGATAGTCAGCATAGACCAACAACCGACCGAGGCAGCAATCTTTACATAGCAAAATCTCCATATTTAGAATCATGTATCGTTGCACGGGCGCGCGAAGGCGCGCGCCCTCAAACTAGATTACCTAAACAAGGCCGACATGCTCCTCCGGCAGAAACACCGTCCACGTCGTCTGAAATGTTCTCCTCCATTCGATCTCGCCGTCCAACGGCCTAGATTGGTCCAACCGGCTTCTAACCAAATCAGCTTCACGTAGATTCTATTTACCTTCAGCTCCTTGTCCTGCCTTCTTCCTCGGCTTCTGCCCGATCAGGAATCATTTGCCTCGGCTTCTACCCGATCGAGTTTCACTTATTTCCGCTCCCTCCCCGTCCGTGAAAATAGCCCGTCTTCTCTCCCTGCTCTCGGCTCCGTCTCCCTCCCTCTCTCTTCTCACGGACGATGGCGACGGCAGCGAGCGGCGCCGGCCATCCTCCTCTCCTCCCTCTCCCCACCCCTCTCCCTCTCTCCAGACATGCTAGCGTGCCGGCCAGCCCCACCGATGCCGGATGCCTGGAGCGGCGGCACCCTCAGCATGCGGCGTAGCGCCTCGTGGGTGGCCGTCTCTGCCCACGGAGTGGCGCGGCTGGGCCTCAGCGGTGGCCGCCGTCGCACCTTCCCCTGCGCTGCATCCTTCCGCCAATCCACGGGCGCTCGACGGAACCCTAGCTGCCTCTTCTTCCTCGCCGGCGGCGGTGACAAAACCCTAACTGCCTCTTCTTCCTTGCTGGCCGTGGCGCCAGCCCTCAGCGCCCTCCTCCTCGACGCCCTTTCCCCCGTGCCGCAGGGGCGGAGCGACGCCGCCCCCCGCCGTGTGCTGCGCCGGTGGCACTGGTCGCCTCCCACCGTAAGGGCCCCAAAGGCCGTCGTCCTCGGGCACGACGCAGCAGATGAGCCCCGCCGGTTGTTTACGGCACGGCTGCTCCCTTCCATAGGTATGTATGACACTGTGATTTGTTGTCCCCACATCTTCTTCTTGGGATGGTTCATTAACATGTTTTGATTTGGCTTGCGTACCACAATTCCAGGTTCTCAACTATTTCGATTTTGTAGTTATGATTTTGTCGATGCCTATGTGATTTCTACTTCATGAAATAGCCTCAAATGATTGTGGAATTTACATCCTTGGTCGTCTCTTCATTAGGTCATTTGTGCTTTCCAAACATATCTAATTTACATTCCTTGACGCTTCTTCTCATATGTCCTGTGTGGTCGATTTCCAAACATGAATGCTTTTAGTCAACAAATATATTAAGTATAAATGACAGTGTGGTGGACTAGAAATAGCCAAGGTTTCTTGAATTTTTTTATTACGTATGTCCTCTGTTCTCTGTTCCCAATCATTAATACTAACAAGATTATGAAAATGGATATTAGCTATAAATGTTAATGCAGTGCATTTGGATTTACCAAGGTGTCTTGAATTCTTTTTTGGGTGATACAATTACATAATATACATGCATTTTCCAAATGCTACTGCATTATACTTATTATTTGGGAGTCCAAAGCATTTAAGTGTGTACCATAGGTTCATTAAAATTTTAAGAATCATATAGATATAGATTAGAAATGGGCACTGAAATTTTATAGCCACAGCTTATTTATTCAGAATCATATTCTGGTACTAAGCCTGTATATATTTCTTGTTGTTGTCATGTGTTTTTCCACTAATGCAAATGAACACATGGCCTATTCCCAAAGATGACGTTGTCAGGCTTTTGGTTCTCCTTATTCTTTGAGTTTTCCCTGCAATTATGTGCACCGTTGTTCTTTCAAATCCATTGGAGTCCCTGGCCTGCTTGTTAGACTTAGAAGTTTTACTGTATGAGACCAAGGAAAGCAACTTTCCAAGTTTATTTGGTTCTTTCGACACACATATTTATCAGGTGCATGATCATAGTGTGCTTGCAAAAAAAACACTCCCATTTCAATACCAAAGGTTAGCTTCAATAAGGCAACGACATGAACATTTTAGGTTTCGCAGTTCGATAGTTGTAGATACCTAGGAGTTCCCTAATTTGTCTGCTAGATTTTATTTGTGGTTCGATACCTGTACATACCTACGAGTTCCCTAATTAGTTTGCTGGATTTTCTCAGTCAAGTAATCTCTAGATTCATTCAAAAATAGTTTGTGCATGTGAGAATGTCTCTATGACTACATACATTGTTGGTACACAAATGGATTCCTATCAGAAAATTGAGAGAAGACTGAAAAAATACCTACCTCCATGTTATATGAACATCCATCGTAAAACCTACAACATCACGGATATTCATTTTAGATACAACAACTAAATTTAATTGTAGGGGTGATCTGTCTGCACCCCTAATCCTATACCCACCAGTGGCATTTTTTTAACATCCCTTACAAGACAAAAAAATAATATAAGAGGCAGTCATTATCCTAGCTACCATGTTTCATTTTTTATACAGCTGTCGCATAAATGTGTACATGGCCATTATAAGGTATTTATGTCTCATTATATGAAATTTACTTCTACATATGGGCAGTTGGTTCATGACATGTTAATATTTTAAGCAAGGTTCTTGCTTCTTTATGCTATTCCCAGGTTGGATCTTGTTGGTTGTGACCTGACTGACCGCCTGATGAAGATCCTCAGAGAAAAAAAGCTGGCCTTCATTGCTCTACATTACGAGCAGGAGCTCGTGACTGCTTACAACATAGGTCTTTCTTCTCTTGCTTTGGAAGTTTATCTAATCTTAAGTTTATTTTCAATTTGGTCTAACAAAGAGTAGACTGGCTGCATCGACTCAAGCATTATGATTGACAGTTTTTAATGCAACCTGTAAGGATATGTCTTCGTAGGAGTTTTGCATAGGCAATGGTGTCTCAACGTGCCCATATCGAGTGAGACTGCAGCCTGCACACCAGATAGCTTAGTCATTGCCACACATCATCTGCAATATGTTACATGTGTGAAATACGACCTACTTATATTATTCTTCTCTGGTCTCTATAAGCAAGGTTCTTGCTTCTTCATGCTATTCCTAGGTTGGATCTTATTGGTTGTGATCTGACTAACCGCCTGATGAACATCCTTAGACAAAAAGCTGGCCTTCGTTGCCCTACATTACGAGCAGGAGCTCGAGACTGCTTACAACAAAGGTCTTTCTTTTCTTGCTTTGGGAGTTTATCTAATCTTAGGTTTATTTCCAGTTTGGTCTAACAGAGAGTAGACTGGAATGCTGCAACAACTCAAGCATTATGATTGACAACACTTAATGAAACCTGTCAGGATATGTTTTTGTAGGAATTTTGCATAGTTAATGGTGTCTTAATCTGCTCATATCGAGTGAGACTGCAGCATGCATACCGATAGCTTAGTCATTGCCACTAATTATCTGCAATATGTTGCGTGTGTGAAATACGACGTACATATTACTCTTCTTTGGTCTTTATGTTTCAGATAAACACATCAACTGAACTTAAATTTAAGAGGTATATGGTTGCTTCTCCATTTCAGTCATCTTTTAGTGGGCATATATTCACATAACTTGCATTAAACTGAGATATTTGTCTGAATGTTCTTTACATTTCCTCATGCACAGGCTATCCTTCAAGACTCAGTATTTCTCCTTTTTTAGGCAATTGCATTACTACCAGCATTTGGGGCTCCACTCCGTGTTAGATTTTTGTACATGCACGGCCATGTTCATACCTTGTGCATAATTTAGGCCTTCTCTCATTTCTGAGCCTTTTTCTTTTGTTCCATCCCTTTTTACCTCCACTTTGCTGAAATAGGTGCTTTGTGATAGATTAGCACAATCATCAGCAACCTTTGTGACTGGGTCACATAGCTGAAGATTCAGTGGACCAAACAACTATACCAAGGTACACACATCAGCAGTTGCAACTTCATAAATCCTTACTGCTTTGCAAGAATTATTACTGCCTTTATTTGCCATATGGCTGCGGTACGAAAGGTGTATCCAGATCAAGGTCGGTTTTTTATACCAAACAAGGACGGTCTATTTTTCGCCATGCTGCCAAAAGTTAATAATACTCTGTTTAGTATTGTTACCGCTCCTATATGCACCTGAATAGCATTCTCTGTTCTTATGTGCTCATGGTTGAATGTGTATCTTAAATTTAGAAAGGTTAAAATAATATATTGTAACGAGGCATGTATCAGCTAGGCAGCCTGGCGATAGCATCGATTAGGTGCAAGCAAGAGGTAGCTCTGTACTCTAGCAAGCCAGTTTATTGCCTACTGAGCCACTATACCAAGGTATTTTGATTGCACTCCTTTCTTTTGCCCCTTGCTTCCTTTGATCTTGGCCAATTGGAAGATTGTTGTTGCCTTCCTGTCTTCCTGATGTGTGATGCCTCTTCATATCTAGAGCCTGTTGATCAGATCAAAGTCTCGTAGCATCTAAAAATTCCAAGAGAAGTGTGAATGTCAGAGTACATTTCATACTTACCTTCAGTAAAGCGGACCTCATTATGTTTCCTTTGCCTTTCTTTTCCTACTTTCATATGTTATTCTTACATATGTTGATTATTGACTTATTTATCTATTTTTATGTTTGCCAACTGGCTGCAATTTTAAAGTTTGCAAAAACTCCTCTGGATGTACAATTTCTGGTTAAATAACGGCGTGTCTATTATTGTTACCTACTGTTACTGTGCTATCCTTTTTTTGCATATATGTTTACTTTGATCTCCTGTAATAACCATGTCTTGCATAGGTCGTATATGTATTGCCTGATAGCATGTGGCCAACTTTCAGCACATATATGGAGAACAATGCCGAAGGACCTTTCATGGTACCACAATCTAACCTTTGCAAGAGCATACAAAGAAAAGATTAAGAGGTAATACAACTTTTCAGATATTGGATTCAATATATACTACTGAAAATGCATTAGAATACATTTAAAATCTGATCCCACCCCTTGTCCCTTACAGCTATAAGCACTTGAACGAATTCAGCTAGCAAATGATAACCAGGTACGTTCCTTAGATTCTTTATAATCAGTGTTTTTTCTGTGATTATCTAATGATTCTCTTCCATTGGTTTTATTTTGGGTTTCCCTACTCTCTAATTATACTCTACATTTGTATGTCTTCTTGTGCAGAGTACATGTTAGTGAAATTCAGAGTTGTTCCACCAGTAATCGGTACCTGGTAAGCCTCATTGTTGCCACCTGTTTTTATTTCCTATTCCATTTTAGATCTTCATAGATTGGATTTGTACCTAGGCATGAAAGAAAAAAAAATCGAAAGCTCGTGTTTTGACCTACATGGTTTTTAATGTGGTGCCATTTTTATCTCTATCTAGACTGAAGGACTATGTTTTTCTGTTACCCTCTACTTCATGATGTTATTGCTTGGTTCTCAAAGAGGATTGTAGGTTTTATGCACATATTAATTTTTCCTTCAATGTCAGACCTTATCGCCTTGAAACCTATGGTCCCATCATCCTGCCATCCAGAGTCCAATTTTTATTCTGGTCTTAGCTTCTAATCCTAGCACCTGGGTTGCACGTGATTTGTTCAGTTATATTCAGAGTTATAGTGGTCTAATTCTTTTTGCCCTTGGGAATGTACCAAACGATGATGAAACCCCCACCCGTCACAACCCACCTGAGTAAATAATCTATGATCAAAGTATACATATATAGTGTTCTATGCCGTAACAGACAAAATGTTTCCTAACATACTTCCTTTTAATATTATGTCTGCCAAAAAATTAGGTCGCCAAAAAATACTAGGAAATCCTTTGTGCAGAAAAAGCTATTTCACAGTGAAACTGACGATGAAAAGGCGAGCAAACTTCGTGCCGATAAAATGTTTTTTTTCTTTCTTTCTATGCAGATTCGTATTGCCTCACACTATACAATCTAACTCACACCCCACTTTTGCATTCCAGGTTCCAAACATCTCAGGCGAAGTTCTTTTTGTCTCCGGACTATGCAATCTGCAATATAGCTTGCCTGGACGATGTACTCTGTCTGCATAAAGACTTTAAAAACTTATATGCTGTATGGTGAAGAGCCCACAGTTCTTAGATGTATTGCTGCCTTTTGCATATGCGTCATAAACGCTACTGCAATACTTGGTTACCCGACTGAATCTGTCACCGCATACGTTTAGTTTTCTATAGACTATGGTGCTTTGCCACACTATATAGTCTTTATGTCACGCCCATGATCCTAAGCAGATACAAGTGCCTATCAGGTATTATGTAATCTCCGAACTGTTACCCTGTGCCATGACGAGAATCTATTACTAAACTTATATAATCCTTATTATTTAGCTTAATCTTAATTCTTATAATGCTCTTGCAATGCATTTATTCATCATGTATGTTTCACAGCCAGTCGACGCGCGCAATGTACTAGTACTTTACATAGCGTCTGTTTGGGTCACCCGTACTACTAGTACTCCTTTGGTAGGACAGGAACGGGCTGATACTACTAGTGGTCCTTTGGTAGGATAGAGGGGCTAGCAGGACGGAGCAGCATAGGCAAAACAGCAATGAAGGAGCTGATAGATGATGTTCTAAAGTATTAGTACCTCTAGTATTATCTCAGAATGCAACTACATGATGCGTGTTTCACAAATGGTATTTACATTTATGGCTCCAAATCAATTTATTATAAAAATACATTTCGTAACTAATATAATGATATTTATTTAATATCATAAATATTGATACTTTTTTTTATCTATAATTGATCAAACTTAAGATATCAAACCATATCACTGTACTAGAATTGTATTTTTTCTAGGACAGAGAGAGTATGTGCGAATAAATACTTCATATGTTTTACAATATTTAGGACTAAATAATTATTTTAAAAATAAAATTGGCTTGTCCTAAACATACGTCAACAAAAAAGCATACGTCAATTAGGATGGACCAGGGGAAGGGAGGAGAGTATAGTGAATGGATAAAATAGATGCCAGGAGCACGGCCAAGTAGAACATCAAACCTATCATTTTGAGGCCCCGTTAAGCCAAAAACAAAAAATTTTCAAGATTCTCCGTCACATCAAATCTTGTGGCACATGCATGGAGTACTAAATGTAGACAAAAAAAAAAACTAATTACACAGTTAGCCGAGAAATCGTGAGACGAATCTTTTAAGCCTAAATAGTCCATAATTGGACAATTTTTGCCAAATAAAAACGAAAGTGCTACAGTAACCAAAAACCAAAAAATTTCGGAACTAAACGGGGCCTGACAGTACTTGCAAATAGTCTATGAAGGTCACTGTCAGCCACAACATGCTAGAAAGGCACATCTTGCTACAGTATAAGAGTACATGTACATCCATTTTAACACTCCTGGACTGACTACCGAAAGCAGCAACTCCAGCACACTTTTAATCAAACCGTTTTTTTTCTGGCAGAGCATACTAATAGATTTTTCGCCACATCACCAGTCCCGCTCAAAGGTTTTCATAGTCGCCTGTTTCCCAGAAGATAGAACTAATAACTGCAACAGGAAATAAAGGATGCCATACAGAGAAAATTATAAGCAGCGTCATATTAGTTCACAACCATTCAACTGAACTGTCAAAAAATATTGGGAAAAGACAACTAATTGTTATAGAATATGCAACACATCAACTTTACTTTGCACTTCAATCGATTTTAACACAGTAATAACTGAATTTAGAAACATGCCAAACAAGATATTGACTGCAAAGCCATCGAACAAGCAAACCACTTCTTTAGCGTATATCAATGTTTAGCATCCCCAGATACTTATGGATAGCCTAATGCTGTGGACCGCAATAGCAACAAAGGTCTTCAACTAGATTGACAGGAAAAAGTCCACAAAGGCAAAGGGGAATCAAAATAGTTGCAAAACCCTACACAAACAATAAGGAAATCAAGAAAATAGATGGGAGTATGGGAGAATAAATCAGTCATTGAGTGCATCATAAGTGCATGTTTGAACACAATTGTGTGCACATATTAATATATTATGAGTGCTAGATCAAAAAATGGTTTAATCATGATTGCATTTGAATTACTGGTAAGTAAACACATGAACAAAAAAAAAGCTACATCCTGAAATAGTTGTCTTTGTAAACATAAGCGTGGCCACTCAAGTACTCACTTAGCACAAGTACTGCATCTTTCCAAGGAGAGCACAAGTACCACTACTAGAAAACAGACCTTTCATTCCGCCTCTATTTTTGGCTTTAGTCCCGGTATTTTTGTGTTTGGAACTAAAGGGACTATTAGTCCCGATTGTATCCTCAAACAAGGATATAAAGTTCCTGCCCCAAGTGTGTGGCGACGGCAGGCAACAATTAGTCCCGGTTATAGCCCAGAGCCGGGACTAAAGGTTATCCTTTAGTCCCGGCTGGACCCTCCAACCGGGAATAAATCTTTACTCCCGGCTTGAGGCTCCAACCGGGACTAAAGGATGACCTTTAGTCCCGGCTCTGGGATATAACCGGGATAAAATCTTTCTTGATAAAATAATATAGTCGCGCTGGACAAAAAAATGGGGCAGCCAGGCATTGAACCCACGACGTCATAGCCAAGGTCCAAACCACAGCGCACTAGCTAGCCATCTAAACTAAGTCACTTTCTCGACAAGAAGGCATCCAAACATTTATTTAATAAGAGAAAAGACCCTTTAATTGATTATATTCTTTTGTTAACTATACTTTGAATTTTCTGGTCCATGTGCTTTCTAGTGCCTGATTGATCTCATAATTTTTATCAGGGTTTCAAATGCCCAGTGTGAAGCCACCACCAAGTTCGAGATTTTTCTGAATTGGTTTGGTAATTTTTTCACTTTAATTGAATTTCCACGCGACTTCACCGATTAATTATACATTGAACTGAGTCCACCCCTGAAAAGATTCGGAATGGTGCCAAACTTTGCCAAATGGTCTCTTGTGCCCTAGGAGACAAATATTTGTGGAGGTTGATGCAAAATTATATTATTTTGAATATGTAATTTGCCGTATTTCGTCTCACGCGGCACAAAAAAAAATGTAATAATAAAAATAATTATAAAAAAACCTAAGATCTTGTGTAGGGCCATATTTTGGGTGTAAATGACTGCCAAAAATTTTTTAAGCCATTTCGACATAGGCGGAGTCGACGTGCTTCACAGAAGTATATAGAACCTTTCGTCGAACCCTATCTATACACCTAGGTTCTCTGGGATTCTGAGGTCCATGTGCTTTCTAGTGCCGGATTGGCCTCAAACTTTTTCTCAAGACTACAAATGCCCTGTGTGTAGC
Organism: Miscanthus floridulus; assembly: GCF_019320115.1. NCBI lineage: Eukaryota > Viridiplantae > Streptophyta > Magnoliopsida > Poales > Poaceae > Miscanthus > Miscanthus floridulus. Next base: position 3,879,989 of record NC_089597.1, read on the forward strand.
CACCACCAAGTTTGAGATTTTTCTGACGTGGTTTGGTACTTTTTAACTTTAATTGAATTTCTGCCCGAACTCACCGATTAATTATACAATGATTAATGAAGAACCTAAAGATTTATGTTACAATTACGTGAAAACTAATTTCCTATCGAAAACCAATAAATTTAATAATTTCAATTAAAGTCTACATTTTTGCATTAACAAAAATAGTGAGTATTAGTTGCATTATGTTCAACATTTATAATAAAAAACACAATAGTTTAGGTCACATATTTTTTGTGTGTGCAGTAAATGAAAATAAAGTTTATTACTTTTTCTAAAAAAATTATGCCTAGTATTGAATTTACTGCGCAAATAATAAGACTTAAACATTTAAATACAAAACATATATAAAATAAACTGATCTGCTTAAAAGTTTGCGAGAAATGAAAATGTAGCCCACCTTTAGTCCCGGCTCCTGTCACCAGCTGAGACTAAAGGTGGGCTGCATTTGGCGGCCCGCCAAAAAATCCTTTAGTCCCGGGTCCTTCCAACAGCCGGGACTAAAGGTCCCCCTTTAGTCACGGCTGGTGGAAGGAGCCGAGACTAAAGGTGCTTTAGTCCCGGGCGGTGGATGGAGCCGGGACTAAAGGCCCCTCTCCTATATACCGCCGCCTCCCTTCTCTCTTCCTCCTCATCGATCATCTTCATCTTCAGCACGTCCCTAGAGCTCCGCCGCCACCGATTCGCCTCCCCGGCCACCCCCGACGCCGCCTTCCTCACTGGAGGGCACCCCGAGGCTCGCCCACCTCGCCGGAGTAGCCTCGACACCACACCCCTCACCAAGGAGCCCCCGGCCACCCCCGACGCCCCGCGCGCGCCACGCCGCCGCCGATTTTGCCTTCTCGGCCACCCCTGACGCCGCCTTCCTCATAGGAGGGCACCTCGATGCCCGCCCACCTCGCCGGAGTAGCCCCAACGCCGTGCCCCTTGAGGAGGAGCCCCTGGCTGCCCCCGACGCCGCGCACGCGCCACGCCGCCACCAATTTCGCTTTCCCGGGCCACCCCGGCCCGACGTCGCGCCTTCTTCCTCACCAGAGGGCATCCCGACGCCCACCCACACCTCGCCGGAGTAGCCCCGACGACGCCGCGCCCGGCCAGGAGCCCCCGTGCCTCGATCCAGCGCCGCTGTCCACCATCGCCCGTCGCCAATACTCCATTAATTCTAAACCGCCGGTATATATATATATATATATTATATTTATTATATTTATTGACGAAATGTGTATTAATGTATATATGTATGAAATTATATATGTATGAAATGTGTATATATATATATATCAATTAATGTATATATGTATGAAATTATGTATGTATGAAATGTATATATATATATATATCAATTAATGTATATATGTATGAAATTAATGTGTGTGTATATATATATATCAATTAATGTATACATGTATAATTTTTCCTTAGGAAAAAAATCAATTGTGTTATATTCTTATACCATGTGGCCTATACCCTAAACCCTAAACCACCCTAAACCCTAAACCACCCTAAACCCTCCCCGGCCACCGACGCTGGCCGGCCGCCCCATGCAGGCACCACTGCCCTGAAATGTGTATGAAATGTCTATGAAACCATAATTGCATAATTATTGTTTTATAATTGTTTAGGCTCTCTATGGCCAACCCGAGAGACGATGACCTAGAGGCGGAAATGATGGATATTATCAACGCCGGCACTGAACATTGTGCCGATGTTGATAATGGCCAGTAGGAAGACAACAGGAGTCAATACTTGAATCTCGATCATATTGTTGAGGAAGTTGTTCATGAAGATAATTCCGGCGAGGTATATATTTCTCAATATCTAGCTCTCATTTATTTATTATGCATACATGTAGCCCACTGGATCGACCTTCGTTTTATAATACTTTTTGTGTTTCTATGCATACATAGCCGTCTGGATCGACGACGACGACGGGGAACACAAAGAATGTTCGAGGGGCCAAAAAGCCATTAGAAGGCCGCTACATCATCTTAGAATTTAATGTGGCTACAGGCGAACCACTAGGACAATATGCACAGAAATTCGTGTACCACTGTGGGTACCTTGTAAGGGACAAGCTCCCGATCAATGCCCATGAATGGAAAAGAAATAACAATGCTCCTCATATTAGTTATGTCTCTGATAAGGACAAGGAGCTGATTTGGCAAGATGTTCTTGCACATTTCACGCTCCAAACAGATGATTATCATGAAGACATCACCCACGAAAGGTTGATGGAGTGAGTTAGGCACTGGACAATGAAGAAGATGGCCATCCAATTCCAATCTTGGAAGAAGCAGCTGTACAAATCATACGTCAAGAAGAACAAGACTCTAAATTGGAACGATAAGGGCCCAATCATGAAGGCAAGGCCCTACTAGGAGGAATTTGTATAGTACAAGACATCAGAAGATGGTGCGGAACGGGCGAGAAGAAACCAAGAGAATTCTAGACAAAAGCAATACCACCATAACATGGGATCAGGTGGCTACGCGACTTTCGTTCCCAAGTGGCAAAAAATGGAAGCAGACCTTATTGCCAAGGGGGTCGTACCTGAATCAACACCGTGGCCTGAACGCACAAAGCGTTGGTTTTTAGGTCATGGGGGAGGATTGGACCCAGTCATCGGGAAGCTCGTCCATGGCACAAAACTTAAAAGAGCAACAGAAAGGTTGATTCAAATTCTAAGAGCTAGAGATAGTGGACTATTCTGGCCCAACAGAGAGAAAGATGAACTGACATATTCCATCAGGACTGCTGAGCATTGTGGACGAACTAGAGGTAAAGGGGTCGTTCCGTGGGTGCAAGGTTTCCCTAAATGGATCGATTCGTATAGAAGCCACCAGAGACGGAAGGATGAGGAGGCAGAGAAGATCCACATCTTGCAGCAATATGTTATTGAGTCACGGGAAGTGGTGCTTGAATCACAAAGGCGAGAAAAAAATGCAAGCGAAAATGCAAGAGGAAGTCGCAAGGCAAGTGCAAATACAATTGAGTGCCCACGGGATTACAACAGCTCCAGGAATCAACATTAGCCCCCCCCCCCCCCGATCAGTTGAGAAGCAGTTGTGCTTCTACGGAGCTGCCTGATGCCATAAAAGATGCAGAGCTGCACTTCCCCGTGGATGACGTCACTAAACCTTTTACATCATGTGAGCTGCACATTCCAAAAGATAATGGCACAGTGAAGGTGGCTATTGGTGTTGTAAACCCTATCGACCGTACCAAGACACCAAGAATCCATGGGGCAGTAGTACCAGCTGGATATGCTACCGTCTCGGTGGATAAAGCTATTGAAGGTTTTAGCGATGTGCCTCTTGACATTCATGGAGGTGATGGAGAGAAGACCATGGGAGAAGCAGAGAAGTCATTCATTGCATGGCGCAAGCGCTACATCAATATTCCCGAGAAGCCGTTGCCGCACAATAGGTACGGATGAAAGTGAACGAAACAATTTTTTTATTAATTTTATATTGCCTCTTAAATAACAATTGACTCATTGTCTTCTGTATGCACACAGCAGGGCCTCCCCCAACCTAAGTCCAATAGTACAATCACTAGACCAGCATAGTGCTCCGGGCAGCAGTTACGATGGGGTAGAAGACACGGCTGCATCCCCACCATCTCCAAGACGGTCTCCACCGCCGCCGCCACCGCCTCCAAGGCGTTCCCCAACACCGCCTCGAAGGTCTCCAACGCCTGTTCCCCCACCATCTCCAAGATGGTCTCCACCGCCGCCGCCACCACCTCCAAGGCGTTCCCCAACGCCGCCTCGAAGGTCTCCAATGCCTGTTCCCCCACCATCTCCAAGACGGTCTCCACCGCCGCCGCCACCACCTCCAAGGCGTTCCCCAACGCCGCCTCGAAGGTCTCCAATGCCTGTTCCCCCACCTCCTCCCATGAACCAGGGAAGACGGCTACAAACAAATAAGCCATCTGCCCCGCCGACGAAGACGACCAAGAAGGCCCCCGTGAAACCAAGGCCAATTCCACAAAAATTGCCTAGTGAAATGAGTAAAGAGGAGTTACATGATGCGGTTAAAAAAACCATCGAAGCATTCTTCTCAGGCACAGGGAAGAGGAAGCAGTAGGAGCAGAAGCACTTCCACCTACCTCCAGCTAAACTAAGGCGGATGGTGGAAGCTGAGCAGAAAAAGAGGCAGCAAGCTCGTAAGCCCTCGCCACCATCAGACTTTGACCGCACTCTTAGCAAGATAATCAAGAAAGTTGCTAAAGCAGGGAAAACTGTTGCACAACTCGGAGAACAAGAATTGCAATCAGTCCCTCCTCTAGTTATTGCTAATGAATGTGGTTCAAACATAGATATGCTGGATATGATGGAAATACCTGCTGATAAAGAAGTGGATATGGCGGAACTTGCTAACTTTTATGCTATGAGAGGTATCGACCTTGGCGATTTCCTCTTCGAAAGTGCGCCGGTAGCGGATGAATGGCAGAAATATGAGCATTGCAGGAGTCTATGGAATCCTAAGACCATCAATGAACTGGGTACACAATTGTTCAAGCTAAACACCTTGTACCTCGACGCGTGTCACTGGAAAGAGTTCTATATTTCTGTCAGGATCAAAGACGACCATTGGTTCCATGGCGATGACGTTATGTACATTGAGTTTGCTGAATTACACCAACTAGTCCACCGGAACTCTCTCGACAAGACTCTCATCAGCTGCTATTGTCTGTAAGTGATTCTTTCTACTAATTAATAATAAGTCGCTGCATACATACATGTCTGTGTTTATTATCCTCACTCTATATATATGATGCAGGTTTGAGATGGGAGAGTGCAAAAAGAGAGGGTGTACTGATATTGGTTTCATTGATCCACATATCGTATTCGAAAACCCTAAACCCCAACCAACATGGAAAGTAGAAACGGAGGCCAATATCAAGATGTTCTTAGAGAAGCAACGTGACAAGAAATGTATACTCTTTCCCTACAACTTCAGGTAAGTGTTCATAATGTCGACGATCGTGTATCCATATATATATGTTCACTGTACCTGTTAGCTAATTAATGAGTGTTAATGGACATGGCAGTGAACACTGGATATTGATGGAACTCGATCTGGAGAAAGGTCTTCTAGGCATCATGGACTCGATGAGAAAAGAGCAAAAAGAGTTCCAAGAGATGATAGATATTATTCAGAGGTAATTGCAGTCTCACTAGCAAAACTATTCCAGTCTCTCTGCATGCAAATTAATGGTCCAAATATTTTTTATGTTATTTGGTAGTTGTTGGGAAAAGGTCTGTCGGGAACACCATATGAAACGCAAAGTGCCACTGAAAGTAGTGCTATACAAAGTAAGTACTATATACCTACCTTAGTTCAATTTCCCTATGCTCGGATGATGACGAATCTTTTTCTCGTAAAGTGGGTTCTGCTGCAGCCCCAGGGGACCAATCTCTGTGGATACTATGTTTGCGAGTTCATGAGAGTGTGCTAAAAAAGAACTAGTCTAGAGCAAAAAAGGGTAAGTGTACACATATATATATTCTTCATACATATATTTATATATATATATATTCATGATAGATACAATTTATTTATCATTATTCTTGATACATATATATATATATATATACTAATATACTTTTTCTTTATCTCATATCTCAAATTGAAGACTCGTTGGTTGAAGGAAAAAACCCTGGACACACACCATCTTAAAGCAATCCAAGAGACAATAGGTGGATTTCTGAATGATTAGGTCTTAACTCCCGGCGGCGAGTTTTACTATGACCCAAATATGTGATGATGAAAGCCAAATTTCATATTGATCCAAAGAACATGTGATGATGAAATGTACAATTAATGCAAACTTTACATGTGACGATTAAATGTAATATTATGTTTTAGTTTACTTTTACTTGTGTTGCTTGCGTGCATTGATCGAGTGAAAACTTTATAGTACGCGCACGTATACGTATATTACTTTGCAGCGAATAATGCGTATTCGAAAACCAAATTAAAACAAAAAAGAATCATCAATTGAAATAAGCAGAAAAAGAAAAAAAAGACCCTTTAGTCCCGGTTGATAATACCAACCGGGAATAAAGGGGCCAGCCCAGGCGCTGGCGTGGCTACCTTTTTAGTCCCGGTTGGTATCACCAACCGGGACTAAAGGTCCACTTCTATTCCCGGCTACTAACCCTTTATTCCCGAACTCCTATTCCCGGCTGCGTAACCGGGAATAAAGGGGGTTGGCAGCCGGGAATAGAAGCCCTTTTTTTACTAGTGTACCAGCATACACTTCCTGGTAAAAAATGAATATACTTTGGATTTCCATTCTACTATAGTTTATGTAATCTTTACTAGTAATCTAAATGATATATTGAACATGTAATTAAAAATAATACTGTTTCCTTTAAATAAAATAATAAAAGAATAAAGAAATAGCTATACCACAAGCACAATTCAAAAAGTCCATGTATATGGAAAAAATAGACAAAAGAAAAATTTCAAGTGTACATGCTAACTAAACTTTAGATATAAACTAACATAATGATAAATGTTTAATTGGAATGGAGCATGAACTAAAAACTTATATGAAGTAATTGTGCTTTCAAAGATGAACAAGTAGCTTACCTACACTGTGATTAAAAGTTAAAGCTCCGAGGACCAAAGTAATAAGATGTTAACATTAACAAGATAGTGAAAAACACAGTGCAAGTGAACTGGTAGTGCTATGGCATGTACAAAAAAACTTACAAGACAAAACTATGACAACCAGGCCCGTAACCTAGTTCTAATAGACCTAGTAGCAACCTGATTCACAACTTCATTTCAAGAACTAAAGAAAAATAGTTGTTAGAAAGGAAATCAGAAAAGGATACATGAGGAAAAGGAATTCTTTGGGAATGCCTGCATTAATTTGTAGGAAAATGAAGCAGGTTGATATGAAACTGAAATTCTAATAAACTGTAGATTACTAGCAGCAGTTTATTTTTATTTCCTGAAGTTCTAACTAAGTTCTAGAGCGTTGTTTTTAGAGTGTTACACTGTTAATAGCTGTCATTAGTATCTCAGTGACTTTGCTAACAACATAACTTGGGTGTTTTCCAACATAAATAGTAGGACCATATTGATACACGGTATGGCAGCTATCTTTCACTACAAATAAGATGACTGCTCAACGAACAACATAGTAAATTCTAAAATGTTGATCTTTTAGGTAAGTTCAGCAAAGAAAATCCAGTACAACTTTAGTTATATCACTCAAGGACTGTTCTATAACTGCAAGATATAATATTCAGTTTCAAGCCATAGAGATTAATTTACATACGCCTAGGACTAGCTGGTCTCAGTGCAGATTCAGAGTACAAGTAGAACTTTTTGAGTGGTTGATACTTTAAACTGGCACTCAGGTTTTTTTTTTTTAGTTTCGAAATGCCAAACCTATATAAAATAAAAAGGGAAAGACAAAATTCTATTTAATGCACATAAATGTATTTTTAAAGTTGTCTAACTTAGGAGTTTCAGATTTAGCTTCTGCATAATAAATCTAACATGAAGATGCTTGGCATGTCATGGATGGAATACAGTTGTTTTAATGCATTTAGCTTGCTTGCCATGGCATGGTGTAATAATATTTGCTGACAAATACGAATACAAGCGAAATTTTTAGATCGCTGAACTGGTAGATGAGAAGCGGCCAGCACGGTATAAGAAGATCAAGTTCAGGGATGTTGTGGCTGCTCACTATGAGTACTTCTCCAAAAGGGAGAGAGTCATCGAGTCGCTAAAGATCTAGATTTAAGGTCATGTTCCTCGTAATAATAATAAAAATAAATAAAGTTGTAAGGTGATGTATCTTTTAGTTTCACGGGCAATTGTGCCCGTACAGGGAACGTCCACTTTAATTGCGTGGTCATTTAAATGAATTGTAGCTCAGAGATTAACGATTTGAAGTTCGAAGATTGATATAATGGTCGTGCCATTTGTCTGAATATGTATTAGGATCAGGCTCCGTACCGTCGCTGGACACACGAAACGTGTGGGTTCTAATTGTATGAGTTCGGGTCACATAAAGGAACAAGAAAGAGCATGGGGTATTATAAGAAGTAAAAAAACAGACAGAAGAATCACTTCTCTCTTAAATATTAGGAATAACTATAGATAATATATGATGCCTGTGCCAAATAAATATATGAACTAAGAAGAGTATGTCCTAAAACTTTTTTTTGGATTATCGTCCAGGTTTGTAAACTCTTAGACTGGACATAGACTCTTCAGTATTTTAAATTTAAGGGCTTGTTTGGAATTCCACACCAAATCACTCCAACACATATGGATTGAGGTGAATACATGAGTATCCAAAGAATCTAAAATGGTTTAATGACACGGATCCTCACTTTGAGAGTGTAAGGATCTATGTGTCAATATGGAAAAGAAAGACTACTACACTGGTGGGAGTGGGACTAAAAAAGAAAAAAAACTTGTAAACCCCATTTACTACTAGTGTTCATCTACTTCACTCTCCATCTAGAACAGTAAGTATTTTACCCCTCAAAATATTAAAAATTGTCTAAATAACACCTTGGGGTGGTTTGAATGTGGCTTTGCTAATGTGGCATATTATGTGGAGAATGCACTGAAGATTTATTAACTTTTGAGGGATGTCATTTAGGTCCATCATATCAACTCTAAAATTGCATTTCTAGGTCTGTAAATTCTTCAAGCACTGTACATCCACACCCCTTCATTTTGTCCCTTAGATCTGGCGTGACATGTACAATCAGTAGTTAGTGTGGAGGAGGGATGTATAAAATGCAACTAGACCCTTCTTCTCACCCTATCCCCTCTCTTCCATGCCTCTTGCACCACCGCCACTGCCACCACCCTCCATGCCCCTACGTGGTCATCGCCGGCTACACTGGTGGATTGGCAATGTGCACGGTTAGCGACGAGGAGGTCGACGATGACTCAGGGTTTGGCCCGGTGCTAGAGCGACACAAACATGAGGGAAGGTTGCACAGAGGATGTGGAGGCAGTCGGCGAGGAACCTGGCGAGAGCCGTGTAGTGCCGGCCCTAAGTTTGTAAAAGCCCTAAGACGAACTCATTACGATGGGCTCTCACCACTATGTATATGTTTGTTTAGTATAGGTATATATACGTATATCTAATTTCACTTGCAAAACAAAGACAAATAGTAATGATATATTCTCAATTTTTATGAGAATATATTCTCAATATTAACATATTTAATAATGATTGATGAACAACACTATTATAAACTGATCATATCCGTCATATCCATTGCCTGGATCGATCTAAATGCCTAGCTGTTGCTGGCATGCTGCACGGCGATTGAGCGTTGAGAATTGAATCTTCAAACTTCATGGCATCACATGCGATTGCTGATCCCTGAATCTGATGGCCGATGCTCGGTGGCCATGGCCTGCTGCTGGTCAGGATGCCAAGCTCCTGCTCGCTTGTTGCATGCGGCATGCCAGCACAGCTCGGCTGATGCCTGCATCGCGAGGGGCCATGGTGAATCGGTGATCGAGTAGTAGGTGAGGGCGGCGCATGCGTCACTGCATGAGGCAACTCAATCACCAAAGCACACAAGGCCAGGCTACGAGTAGTGATGTGAGGATGAGTCGATGGATCATGGACGCGCGGACGTTTCGCCATCATCCTAGCACCTTGCTCTCGTCACTCCTCAGGGAGAGGCCTAACAACTAATGGTCTATGGGGGATTGCATACCTGGGTTTGGGCCCCTGTCTGGACTAGGCCTCCGGCGGTCGCACCCCTCGCCCCTCCCCTAGGGCCGGCCCTGGCGACGACCCGAAGCCTCTTGCTAGCCGGTTAAATCCAGCAATAAACTCTGGGGAAAAAATAATTCCAAGAGAGCACTTATGGCAGATGAATCATGGAGGATTCCTATGTTAGTGCAAGAACTGGCGGCCAAGGTGCAGCAACCACCAAGCAGGTACGTGCAGCCGGAGCAGTATCATCCTGTCAGCCTAGATGTTGGTGCCGAGACGCCGAAGCCCATCCCTGTAATCGACCTCAGCCGGCTGTCGACTGCTGATGGTGCCGATGATGAGAGCGGCAAGCTCCGGTTAGCCCTGCAGAGCTGGGGGCTCTTCCTGGTGAGCCTCTCGGCTCCTGTTCTTGCCCTTCTTGCATGCTAGTTTTACTTTTCTTCATCCAATATCTGCTGCTCTGTGACATGTAACAGCCAAGTTGTTAGCAACCCCAACCGTGACAACTCAATCACACATCAACAGTATAGTCAAAGTAGTGATTCGGTACCGGTGAGATGAACAGGAGCAGGGAAAGGAGGCAGCACAGAGTACAGATCAGAGAAGCAAGGAGTAGCTACTATAAGTTTCTAGAAGAAGAAAGGCCTAGGGTACAGGAATGGGAAATTGGGGAAGAAGAACCGTAAAGGAAGAAGAACAATAGTCTCTGGATAATTGTTTGATTCCCCATCCTCCGTTGCCTTCCTTCCTTTATACTCCTTGTTAGCTTCCCATCTTGGGCTTGCAGTGATGTACATGTCCGGCCCATGGCGAGTATTGGCCCATGTAGCTGACATTCCCCTCTCCTTGAAATGCGGCTTGCCCCCAAGCCGCTGAAGTCGACAATCCCTGAATATCAGTAACTTGGACTTCTTGTCAGCTCCAGAACAACAGGACGGCCATTGCATCAGCCACAGAACAGCACCAGCATGAGTGAGATGCAGTAGCACAGGTGGCGGCCAAGGGTGCTTCAATAGCATATCATAAGGATAACCTTGCACATCACTGGAACCCAAAACAACATGCTGACGGCTGACCCTTGCATTATGACTTCAGAGTATAGTAGGCATGTCACCACCACAATCCCAGTGTAAAGTCCTCACCATAGACCATTGCACGGACACAAGTGTAAGCTCTAAGCAAGAAACATTCCAGGGACTCAACACTAGAAGATACGGCTCATGCTGCAGCTGTAGAACTCCAAATGGCTTAATGCAGGAAAACAACATATGTTTGGCCGCTGGATCCCATGGTGTCAGGAGGTCAGTTGCAATTACCGTGAGCACCAATACTTGCAGCCACTTGATCACCAATCTTGTCCTTTCTCCATTTTCATTGTCAGTCTTGAAAATTCCATGTATCGTCAGTAGTTGACGATCAATATAGGCATTGGCAATGGTAGATGGAAAATTACAAAACACTACAACATCATTTTTTCCAAGCTCTCGAGAGGTGTAATAATCTAGCAACATCCTATGCAACCTCTCATCACCACACAACAGTATAGATAGTACTGGATCTGCAAATAAACATCCAGCTTGGCAGTAATCTCCATTGATATTAATAAGTGCTAGCTCCAAGCAAACAGCACACCGCCAATTTTCTTGGAGGAATTCTGGCCATGGCAGCACAATGGTGACGTATAAGCAAAATTGTATTGAGTCTGTACCATCCCAAGCAGCAAAGCAGTCAACATCAATGAAGCACTGCTGACCAAAGAATTTCACCCACATGCATTTTGGGACCTGAAAGTATGCGCAGCTAGCTGAGGGAGCTTGAGGTGGCCAAGGCGGCTTCTAGAGCAAACTCAATAATGCTAGTGTTACAAATTGCCACTGTGCCTTCACATTAAATCTGGATCTGTGTGAATTATCAGAAGGCCTTAACGGGTAGCTCAACTGCCATCCCAGTCCATTACCATGAGAGTAAGGGAACAAACAAGCCATTACAGACCATCTGTAACCCAATTGGAATTCCATCAAATTCAAGAAAATGACAAATAAGCATGGGGTGTACGGATAGAACTTGAATCCTCCTAGAATTAAGAACCCTGCAAGGATAGCCTGATAATATCTAAAAGAAAACCACGGGGGCTTCCAAAGCCAATTGAAAAAACAATTCATCAAATCATAATCAACCATATTGGAACTATAGTGCTGCTCGAGCTTGAACACGGGGCCTGGATCAAATGACAACCAATGAGGCGCCCAAGTGGTTGGCCAGAATTTAATTACATCACCCTAGATTAGAAATTGCAGAGGTGGCAATGGTCCCTTGTCAACCATAGCAAGCAATGGCTCTAGCAGCACTGTATTGTGAGCACTAAGTTTCTCAAATACCTTCTGGTCATCATCAGTTTCAGTGGCAGTACTACCCGATTGAACAATACCCATCCAGGATGTAGAGGTAAGGTTGGTGATATACCTTTGCTGCGTTCCATTGAACACCAGCACGTCGGTGCCTCCAGTATGGCAAACAGTCGAGCAGTTGGTTGGCGCTGACTCCGCAGCCACAATCCATGCCAGTAGCTCACCACCACCAGCGCCTGGACAACACATCCGGCGGCTCGGTCGAGCGGCGCGTCCAGGTGGGCGAAGCCAGACTTCGGGTCGTCGTCGAGGGAGCCGCCGTAGTCGCCGAGCACGGTGGCGCGGATCGCGCACTGGACAGGGCCAAGGCGAAAGGTGAGGCGAACACAGCGCCGGATGTCGGGGTCGTCGAGCGCAAAGCCATTGTGGAACCGCTGTATGTTCACACCGACAAAGACCCATTTGCATCAGCAACACGGATGGGGCGGCGCGCCAGAGAGGCCTCCAGTGGCGGGAAAGCACCGCCGTGCGCGCGACGTCCTTGATGGGGAGGCGGGAGATGATGTCGCGGAGGAGCACATCTGGAAGGAGGCTGAGGCGGTCGAGGTTGTCGAGCGTGGCGGTTAGGTGGCGAGGACTCTCCGCGGCGTCGAGCATGGCTTGGATCGCCGCGGGGCTGGGGTTGTGCTCGTCGGTGGAGGCAGCCTCGCCGTCAGTGCTGGAGAAGTCGGAGTCGAAGGCACCGTCGGAGTCGGTGGAGGTGGTGTCAAGCACGGGAGCGGGCTTGTGGACGACGTCGAGTAGCGCGACGGGGACGTTGGAGGTGAAGCCGTGCTCGTTGCGGATCTGGGCGGAGCCGAAGACGTCGATGGTGGAGCGGTCGAGGTCGCGCTCCTCCAGGTCATGGGCAGGCTGCTCGAACAACCCTCCCCAGTTGTCCGGGACCACCTTGGCGTCGGACGCGAGCTCGAGGGAGATGTCGACGCCGTCAGCAGCGTCGGTGGCAGCCGACTCCTCTAGGATGTGGGCAGGCTGCTCGAACAGCCCACCCCAGTTGTCGGCGAGAATGGATCGTGCCCCGCAGTGCTGCTCGTCGGAGTCATCGCCTTCGTTGAAGTGGGCGCCCCAGTTGTCGGCCTCGACTCGCGGTGTTGCGCCGAACTGCTCGAAATTGTCGATGCGGATCTCGACGGCGGCGTCCCGTGGCTCCAGCACAGCCATGGCCCGCGAGAACCACTGCTCCATCCGAGCATCGAACTCATTGAACCTCCTGTGGATCTCGTCGAGGAGGAACCGGGTAGAAGGAGAGATCTCGGTAGGGGGATTCATGGTGCTAGACCGAAAATCGACTGTCTCTGATACCAATTGTTAGCAACCTCAACCGTGACAACTCAATCACACACCAACAGTATAGTCAAAGTAGTGATTCGGTACCGGTGAGATGAACAGGAGCAGGGAAAGGAGGCAGCACAGAGTACAGATCAGAGAAGCAAGGAGTAGCTACTATAAGTTTCTAGAAGAAGAAAGGCCTAGGGTACAGGAATGGGAAATTGGGGAAGAAGAACCGTAAAGGAAGAAGAACAGTAGTCTCTGGATAATTGTTCGATTCTTCATCCTTCGTTGCCTTCCTTCCTTTATACTCCTTGTTAGCTTTCCATCTTGGGCTTGCAGTGATGTACATGTCCGGCCAATGGCGAGTATTGGCCCATGTTGCTGACACAAGTGGATGTAATTCCAGGTTGCTAGCCATGGCATAGATTCCGATTTGATGGATGATTTAATCGATGCGTCAAGAGAGTTTTTCCATCTGCCGCTTGAAGATAAGCAAAAGTGCAGCAACTTGATAGACGGCAAGCATTTCCAGGTGGAAGGATATGGAAATGACCCAGTGAGATCCAAGGATCAAAGCCTTGACTGGTTGGATCGACTGCATCTCAGGGTAGAACCGGAAGATGAGAGGAATCTCGCCCATTGGCCTGAGCATCCCAAAACTTTCAGGTAATGTTGTCAATTTTGCAAGAATAGGTAATATTTGCTTTCTTATTATAGCATAGACAATGTAGCTCAAGTAAAAAAAACATAGCATCAGTAATCCGAAATAGTTTGCTCAACTAATTCACAACTATTTACAGGGCTCTTTTACATGAGTACACATTGAACTGCAAGAGAATCAAAGATTGTATCCTTCGGACAACAGCCAAGACTTTAGGACTTAACGAAGATTACTTTGTGGCACAATTTAACAACAAGGCTCCCAGTTTTGCCAGATTTAACTACTACCCACCGTGTCCAAGACCGGATCTTGTCTTTGGCTTCAAGCCTCACTCGGACAGTGGTGTTCTTACCATTCTTCTCATGGACAAAGATGTTGGTGGACTGCAAGTTCTTAGGGATGGCATGTGGCACAATGTTCCAACTAGTCCTTACAGGTTGCTGATTAACATAGGAGACTACGTGGAGGTACTTAGTTCCAAATTATCTACACTGTGATATATGTCATGATGCATATTTTTTTTGTCGAGAGGGTCTAGCCATGATGCATATTTGGGTTGTTGATTCTCTGATCTGACCTTTGCGGACACAGATAATGAGCGATGGGATCTTCAAGAGCCCAGTGCATAGAGCGGTCACTAACACGGAGAAAGAGAGGATCTCATTGGCCATGTATGTTCCATGGCCTGGATCCTGAGAAAGAGATTGAGCCGGCAGCTGCTCTGTTAAATGAGAAGCAACCGGGACGGTACAGGACACTGAAAGCCAAGGAGTACCTGGCTGGGTTCTATGAACATTTTTGTCAAGGAACTAGATTCATCGAGTCTGTGAAGATCTAAACGAGGTTTGATGTCTCTCATTCTCGACTGTGTAACAAAGAATCATTACAGTTCTTAAATATAATGGTCCCTCTGTAAGGGTACAATTCCTGTTTATTCCTTCTGTGTAAAAACATAAAATGTGCTTTTTGGACAAGTTTGTCCTTAAGTATACTATGTATTTCAGATTTGATGTAAATAAACGCTTTGATCGTTCACCGAAAAATTGTTCATTGAGAAAAAAGAAACACTTTGCTCTCTGTAACCCCAGTCAATATCCATACCAAATACTATATATTGATTAAGGGTGCTATAGTCATTTTAGTGTGTCGTTATTTTAGAGCAAGATATGTCCAATATTCGTATCATTGGCTCGTGGTAATATACTCCATCCATATTTTTAAATGCCGTATAGATGTCCTAAGTCAAATATTTATAACTCTAACTATTAATTTAAATAAAATTCATGTAGTTTCACAGCATGTGAACTATATACTATCAAAGTATTTTTCATGGTGAACCTAAAAACATAAATTTTATGTTATTAATCTATATAATTTTTAAAAATAATGGTCAAAGATAAAAAAGACATTTGACTTAGTATAAAACTAATATGACATGTAAAATGTTCTTAAAATGGAGGGAGTATATATATATATATATATATATATATATATATATATATATATATACACACACACATACCTCTCTATCAATACAAACACCTATTCTCATGTTTGCTAGACAATGAAATGAGTAAAATGATTTTAGATCTTTAATTTTTCCCTTATTCTCACATAGGTCATTAAACTTTCAAAACGAGGATATTAGTCATTTAACATTTTTAAGTGATTCACTGAACCACTTAAAATGTTGAAGAGTTTATACCCAGTGTTTATGGACCTAGGCAATAATCCAAAAAAAAAGTTCTAGAACATAGTTTACTTAGTTCATATATTGTACTCCCTTTATTCCAAATAAATAACTTTTCTTAGGTTTAAAATTTGTTTAAAAATAGCATTCTATAAAAACATAGAAAACTATGTCGTAATGTGGAAACTAATCATGGGTTGATGCAAACAATAATTGCTAAATCCAGGAGATATCTTTCAGAAAATGAAAGGAGACAAATATACATACGTTTTTGCTCGCGTCATTAATCTATCTGACAAAAAAATCTAGAAAATTATTTATTTTGAGATGGATGGAGTATTTATTCAGCACGGGCACCATACTTATGAAACTGAATACATCACCTTACAACTTTATTTTTTTTTACGAGGAACATGACCTTAAATCTAGATGCTCAGCGACTCAATAACTCTCTCCCTTCTAGAGAAATGCTCATAGTGAGCAGCCATAAGATCCCTGTACTTAATCTTCTTGTACCGTGCTGGGTGCTTCTCATCTAACAGTTCAGCGATCGGCTGGACCTCTTTCTCAAGATCCGTAGCGTAGAACATAGCCAGGGACATCCTCTCCTTCTGAGAGTTGGTCACCACCCTGTGCACCGGGCTCTTGAAGACCCCGTTCGACATTATCTGCATATAAGTGTCCGACGCAAACGGCCAGGAACTCTCAGAATCTGTATACATCCATGACTGCAAATATCACACAAGTTCAGAGAAGGCTACCTCCAAGGAGACGCCGACGTTTACCAGCAATGGCCGGCCACGCACGGGCGGGGCACAGTACCAGGTCCCGTCCCGGTGGAACTGCAGCCCGCCGACGTGTTCGTCCGCCAGGAGCAGCGTCAGGACGCAGGCGTCGTTGTGAGGACTGACGCCGAGGACGAGGTCGGGCCTCGGACAGGCTGGGTAGTAGTTGAATCTGGCGTTCGTGGAGCCCCTGTCGCCGAACTGGCCGATGATGCCGTCGTCGTCGTCGAGGTCCAGAAGCCTGGCCACCGCCCGGAGGATCCCGTCCTTGACTCGCTTGCAGCTCTGACTGTACTCGTGCAGAAGACCCCTGCAAACACGTACGTAGCTCGATTTCCAGCAGTTCAGTTTCAGTGGGACATGTCTAGCTTCAGGAACTCAGTTGTTCCTGAAATTCTTCCATGCCAATTGCAGAACTGACTGCTTCTGAAGATTTAAAAAAAAAATTGAGGAAAGGAATGAAACGGGCGGTTAAAATTAATTACCTGAAAGATGCAGGGTGTCCGGGCCAGCGATCCATGTTTCTCTCGTCCTCCGGCTCAACCCTGAGATGCAGCCGGTCGCACCAGTCCAGGATCTGGTCCTGGGTATACACCTGCTCATTTCCATATCCTTCTAGCTGCCAATGCTTCCCTTCAATCAGGTTGCTGTACGCTTGCTTCTCTTCCAGCGGCTTGCGGAAGAACTCCCGTGATGCAGTGGTGAGAGAATCCAACAGTGAGCTCTCGATCCCATGCTCAGTAACCTGGACAGAACCAAGGGCAAGAACTCCATCCATGAAGTAAATAAATAAAACTCGAAGAAAGATTAACCTTAGGGCCCGTTCCGTTACAATGGAACGAGCCTAGGAATTATTGAGGAAGCTTATACAAATTTAGCTAGCCTTTCAGCTTGGAATTTTTGCAGGTAGTTATTCCGGGGGGAAAAGAACGAGAGGCCTTAATAAGATCTTTTCCCTTCCGAGAGTTCGGAGGGTACGAAAGGGGTGTTCCACAAAATCCACCGTGGAGCAGTTCATAAAAAACTAAAGTTTGTGGCGTGCTCTCACGACTCTACACTTTTTTTCTTGAATCACGTGCGTAAAGCTAAAACAGTTTGGCTAAAAAAAAATATTAGCAGTCCCAAACATCCTCTAGCTATACTGTAAGTCTGAGAAGCTCAAGAACGGAGCTGCAGATAGTCTCACCAGGAAGAACCCCCAGCTCTGCAGCGCCGCGCGCAGCTTAGTAGCCTCCTGGTCAGCACCGTCGGACGCGAACAGCCGGCGGAGATCGATGGTCGGGACGGGCTCCGGCATCTCCGCACCGGCGAGCTGGCCGTCGCGCCTGTCCTGCTCGGGGATCAGGTACCGACTCGGCGGCTCCTTCACGGTAGCCGCCAGCTCCTGCACAAGGCTCGGCACCCTCCATAACTCATCCGCCATTGGGTTCGCTTGGCCTGATCTGTTCCTATGTGTCTGCTTGGTTGCATGCTTTCCTCACTTATACGATGGCCCGCCGTTTCTTTGTCTGTCAGTGTCGCTTTGTCTAGTCACTTACTCCAGGTTCGATTGAGTGGTGGCGCTAGGGGCATTGCATGGAGCGGTCAGCGGTGGCGGCGGGTTGCGTGCAAGGCCCGATGTCACGTGACGAGACTTAAATTTTAAAAAATAGAAAACTCTTCAATATGACGTTGGATGAATATAATTTTTATATATAAATTGTAGACCTCGACGAGATCTACAACTTTGTAGTTTTGAGTTTTTTCATTTGAGGACGTTAAGATGCTCGAAAAAATAATATAAAATTTCGACGCATTCCAAAAACATCAAAAGTTATTGTTCATCCGCACAACTGGAAGTTAACGGTTTCAACAGTTGGAGGGCTAAAGTTATCCGGTTTTGAAGTTCGAGGTTGAAATCTGGACTTTGGTGAAAGTTGGAGGGTGTAAATTGGACTTTACCCTAAATTAAATCCATATAGTCACCGTCAAAGAATAGGGCGACAACCACATATAATAGGACAAATAAAATATTTACTACTAACTCATCTGATTCATAGTTATCCCTGTCATTATATGTAAATTGTAAATTGTAGACCAGCGAACGGAGCCATAGTCATCCCTGTCATTATCAAATTCATAAAATAGGACAAATAAAATATTTACTACTAACTCATCTGATTCATAACTTAAGAAATTTCTCTAGTCAACAAGAGCCAAGAGGGTTCATCAAATGAGGATAGCTTGATATAGAGGTACTTACTTAAATATTTCTCCTTTGCAGACAACAAACAGTAGGCCTAACCGAAATCAACCACAAGCGGAGACAATTTGTGCCGTTCTGGGAGACGGTGGAGGAAAGAAGGCAGCGTAGACAGGTAGCCGGTCGCCGGTCTTGGCGGCGGAAGGCGATGCCCGAAGAGAACAGGTATGAGCACGCGACGGCCTGCCAGGCTGCCACTACTCCGGATCAAAGATCGATGCACCTCTTATCGCGGTGATTATTGGATATAATTACCGAAATGTCGGATCCGCCGCACTGGTGCCCCCAGCGCCGTCGACGAGGAGTCGCGGTACCGAGGCGAAGCGGTGTTGGAGAAGGGACATTCGCTGCGGATGAACCAGCGAATAGCGAGTAGACCTGAGCAAAACTGGCTCGGCCCGGTCCGCTGGCCTTATTGGACCGGATATGGACAGAGGTTTTACTTCAAGAAAACTTTTTCTCAACCTTTTTTTTTGGGGAATAACCTTTTCTCAACCTGAAGCATTATTTTCATTATTTTACACTATCCCTAATAAAAATATATATATATTACACTAAAAACTTGCAGGCAGCCCAACCTAACTTGACCCACTGGATTGGGCATAGATTTTAGGTCCAAAACCAGCGGGGACTAACTATCAGCCTGTTCGGTTGGCTAGTTCATATCGTTGTTGATTCGTGAAAAAGTACTGCTAGCTAGTTTGTGTGAGAGAAAAATACTGTTCCGGTTGGAAATTTACGATCGTTTACGACAAGCCACAGCCAAACGAACAGACTTACATCTTGTGGAAGATTTTTATGTTTGTTGTCTTCCGCTTTTTTAACAAATCAGAAATTGCCATGTCACATGATACAACAAAGCATAAATATAAAAAAACACATGTACGTCACATGTCAGGAAGATTTTTATGGTAGTTATCTTCCACTTCCTGAAATTAGAAAAAACAATGTCCAGAAGATTTTTACGTCACACATGTCTGTAAGATTTTTACATCACATGATACAACAAAGCCGTGGAAAAACAATGCTAAAGTTCAGTGTGCAAATGGCCTACTACTACTAGTAGATATAGATATACATATCTAGCTAGACAGGTGAAATTGGTCTGACAGATTTATTAACTGTCATTTGTAGCGCAGCAGCTCCACCACCACCAGCCATCTCACAGCAGCTCTAATAAAAAATTAGAAAACATAATCAGGAAATATGCAGGACAATTCAAGACGAACAGAAATTATAACACATAATTAGAGTTTCCTATGCACACATAATCAGATATTATTGTCACTTCGCTAATTAGCATAGACTTATCAATGATACCTAAAAGTTTTTTTTAATAACAGCACACAGAAAACACCTAAAGGCATATTTGGAAGCTTTCAAGGAAGGTTAATAAACTTGGAAATCAGAGGCTAACCTTCCTTAGAAATCAGATATTAAAAACTGAGTTCTAAGACCTCAATCCACATCAAATGCTCACTCAGATTTTCTAGTGAATCTGTTTCATTCTCACATAACAAAAAAACAAAGGATGAAGTTCAGATTCAAATAAAAAGAAGCTAATGATATTTTAACAATTGATAAGTGTCATTTTAATACTACAACTGATCCACTATGTATGCATCAGGGTGTTAATGTGCCCTATGATTAGTTGTACATATTTGAAATAGAGATAGCTCCGCATATAAGCAATCTTCTTTCCGTTTCACTGAGCAGAACACATATTATCTAACTAAGTACATTTACTTCTCCACCAAAATTAGATCTTGGAATTAGGAAATTTACAAAATTAAACAAATTGCTCCAACAAATTTACATTAGCAGATGAAAGGAAGGCCTGAAACAACATAGAAACCCATACAATTAAAAAACAATATTTAAACAATTAACTTCAAAATAACTAAGAACTTACATTACTAGTATGACACACACATTCAGGTTTAGATCCTTTACGACCATGATCTGCTCGAGTACTTTCCTCTAGGCCACCATTACCAAAACAACATTTGCTCCTAGCATCCATGACTCCTAAATGAGTAAATATACAAAGAAGACTGAGAAACTGGATCACGGGAAACAAACAGAAAATCACAGAGAGCACTGAAATAATGATAATATGAAACAGTGAACCTTGATGAAAGGGAAAACCGAATCACTCAACCTCAAACTGAAAACTAAAATAAACTCAAACATCATCACCATCCGCTAATTAACTGTACACATCCACATTAGCAGCTTAATAATTAATCCAACTAAAAAAGCACTCAAGCTCTTAGCTTTTAGCTTAAAAAAAAAATCCAGCACATAAGACCCAAGACACATGGTGACCTGAACTGAAAACTGTACTTGAAGGAATAAACATGTATTAGATAAGCTGAAATTGCTTCACTAGATCATGAAAAGGACATGCACATACCACAAGATTTGTGTGCTGCTAACCTGCTTTACCTGCACAGAACGAAAACCGAAGTGAACTGCAGCACCTTCTCCTTCTAGAAATTGATGAAAAGAACATGAAGTTGGGCAGTGTCTACTATCAGGTTGCTGCTGCACTGAGCATTAGATGAAAAAATGCCAACATAATGAAAACGATGAAAAAATGCCAACATACTGAAAACGATAAGACTGAAATACTTAACAGTCAAACACTATTGCAGTTCACTGAAACAATAATGCAGGATACTGGACTGGATTGAACCTACATTGTACTAAACAGAACCTGAACTTATACTAAAATAGATTCTACTGGACTTGGACTGAATTATTTTACCCGCAGATTCTACTGGACTTGAACTGAATTAAACTGAAAATAGGTTCTACTAAACTTAACCTGAACATGAACTGACGCTGCAAATAAGGCACCTGCAGTCAAAATAACAATAGTTTTGAAAGATCACGACAACACACAAAAACAAACTCTTCTCTCTCTCTCTCATGTTTAGGTTTAGCCCCAAATTAGTAACATCAGACCAAAATGTGCTATTTTTTAGAGTATACTACTTCCAAGTATTTCAGCAAGATAGATAGCCACAACAAAAATGGAATGCTTGCTACAACAACAAACTAGGATGCTCCGAATGTCAAAACAACAAGTATCAGCACAAATGCGGGTACAAATGCATATGTCTTCACTCACTGCACCAGAAAAGGGGAAATGGGAACGGCAAATATCAGCACAAGTATGTGAAGCACCAACGGTTGTAATAGTTGAAGCTACTGTATAGAGTTCAGCAGGTCGGTGAAGGTGTCCAAAGGGTTATGATCTGCTAGAATGTATGCCAATCTGTTTAACTAATTTCACTATAGGTTTGATAGAAGGACCAAAATTTTCCCCATGCTCGTTTCAAGAAAAAAAAAGAAAAAAAGAAAACAAAGCCCCATGCATCCAGGCGAGCTTGCCATCACCTAAAGCTTCAGAAACATGTTACCTGAAAATGCATGATCAAGCCTCCCAGATATTCTATTAGTAAGCAATTCCAAAAGTAAGTGACAGAGCCTAGCAAATATATTCAGAAGCAACTAATACAAATTCTGGCCAAATATATATTCCATTCATTTGTACTTCAAAATTATATTACCAACAAGGAACCAAGAATCTTTAGAACCAGATTAACACAGCAAAGAACACAGGACTCATAACAAGTTTTTTTTAGGAAGAATTGCAAGTCCTCCACCTTTTCGTTTAGTTGGAAACAAGCTACCTATTCATAGATCAAACAGCCAGAAATCACTAACAGAATATTAAAGAATGTTCCAGCAACAGAACAATCTGACAAGATTAAGACTACTTCATTGCATTCTGAAAGTCATGAAGCAGTAGCAGCTCAAATCAAAACAATCACAACTGCACAGAAAGCACAAGACTCTGAAACAAAGAAGCAGAAAACTATAAAAGTGGAGAGCTTTTCCTTGGCTGGGTCCTGCAAACCATGGAGAGCTTTTCCTTAGTTCAGGACACACAAGTGTCTGATGCAGACAACTATAGTACCTTGGTATAACAAGGCAGCCAGTGTAAGCAAGTTACAGAGTATCCAAACTAATAAAGAAGCAAGGAGGCTAACAGGCA
This sequence comes from Miscanthus floridulus, assembly GCF_019320115.1. Taxonomy (NCBI): domain Eukaryota; kingdom Viridiplantae; phylum Streptophyta; class Magnoliopsida; order Poales; family Poaceae; genus Miscanthus; species Miscanthus floridulus. Next base: position 3,902,878 of record NC_089597.1, read on the forward strand.
ATACTAATTTATTTTTCTGTGGCAAGTAGAAGTAACACAGAGGAATTGCTATGAAAGTGCTCCACTCAATACACAAACACAGATCATTAGTCCAATCTTGCCTTCAGGATCATACATCATGGAGAGCTTTTCCTTAGCTCAGGACACAAAAGTGTTTGATGCAGACAACTATAGTACCTTGGAATAACAAGGCAGCCAGTGTAAGCAAGTTACAGAGTACACAAACTAACAAAGAAGCAAGGAGGCTAACAGGCAATACTAATTTATTTTTCTGTGGCAAGTAGAAGTAACACAGAGGAATTGCTATAAAAGTGCTTCACTCAATACACAAACACAGGTCATTAGTCCAATCTTGCCTTCAGGACACAAAAGTGCTTACAAAAAAGACATGTGCAAACACATTAGCACTCTTAACTGACTGAAATACTAGAACAAAAGACTTCAGGACAACGTTGAGATTTTAGTTCGCCACTCAGAATGCATGCAAATTGGAACTTGCCATCAGCTGTTTCAGAAGCTAAGTCAACTGAAAATGCATAATCAAGCAACTGCAAGCTGCGGAATGAGATTTCTTGTAATTCTTCTGTTTGTATAACTAACTACTCCCTTTTGTTATCCTACACATCGAGCTTTTGGTCTAGGAATTAGAATAGAACACTGCTGTGCGATTCAATCTTACAATGGAATTTGGAATGCAAAGTTTGCCACGTCCAAAAAAAAAATACAGCACATATCCACTGATCTGGCATGCCAACAGCACGGCACGAGCTGGGAGGAGCAGGGAGAGGCTTCCAGACGAGCGCAACCTCGGAAGCAGTGGTCGACATTGGACGGGCAGAGGTTGCGGAGCGCCTTGCCGGCGGGCTTGCCCCGGCCAAGCCCGCAACCAATGCCGCCACTGACACAAACGCAGAACAAAACAAAAGAGAACAGAACGGCACCGTGGGGGACGCCGCCGCTGCCGCCGGATCCGACAAAGCCGCTGCCGCCTCCTCCGATAACGCCACCGCAGCCGCCGCCGCCGACTACGACAACGCGGCGACCGCCACCGCCTGAGACAACGCCGCGGGATCCCCAACGCCGCAGCAACGGCCTCAAACAACGCCACGGCCAACGCCGAGAACGCGGCCACCGCTGCTGCAGACAACCCCGCGGCCAACTCGAATTTCGAAATTAACAAGCGGGGATTTCGCGTCTAAAATGAGCCTAGATGTGCCCACGTATACAGGAAACGGTGAGAATGTACAGAGACAGCACGAATCTTAAAATACATCTACACCATAGAAAAGTGGAAGAAAACAGCACCAAAAATATGCCAGCAGATATTTAGAAATTCCGAACCAGCGGTGCTTTTTTCAGACACGGTCCGACTTTTGCTAAGATGTACTAGCGGGGAGCAAAAATTGGGTAGGCCCAAGCTGTACTTCGCGTTTGAGCTCCATCGGACATGCAGGGTTTTTTTTAAAAAAAAATTATATTTAAATTTGTCATCGTTTACACTAAAATTTGGTAAGTTTTCCCTTGAAAGGAAGAGATCGGCCGATAATATCGAAAACAAGAGATCTCCTGATTAATGTATATTTATGAGCCGGCCGGAAAATATCGTCTAGTACATTTTCGGAGAAGCCTCGCTTACGAGACCTCTTCACGTGAAGCAGCGAAGGAGACATCGTTGGCAGAAAGTTGGATTTCAGCAAAATATCAAACAGCGAGCGTCACCTGGACATATCGGAGTGGGCAACCGGCAAGGCAAATAGAAAAGGACGAAAGCCCAAGTGCTATATGAGCTATGCTTAATTTGGATACCAGCAGGATTAAAGCAAAGGAGATATACATCTATACGTGATCATTAGACTTACATGTTTGGCTATTATGGGTATTCATGCAAGTGTGGTCAATTAATATATTTGGCCAGTTATATATGGTAAGACTCACATGCAAGGCTAAACAGATCAACTAGGCCATGTTCGCTTCTCTTATGATCTACACTAACATGTTTTTTCAGTCGAAACAATATTTTTTTCTCATAACAAATCAACCAAAACAGTATGTTCGTCTTGTTTTTTCAGCGAAGCGAATGGGCCCTAATGAAGAAGGAATATTTTAATATTGTTTGGCCGGGCTGCATAAAGAAATAAATCGACATATCTTTGGATGGAGATATGAAGCTTCCTGACTCCTGATTGCTGACGTGATGAGGATGCAAGATAAGTCCAATTGAAAATATACGCATATACGTATACGATGACTGAGGTGAAAGGAATATTATTTTATCGACGTCCAAGTGCACATCAAGGATGAGAAGCAAGGACATGTATCATGTATATGGGTATACAAGGCCGGCTAGGTGCCCAGATGCCACATGATTATATTTACTTTGAGGAAGAAGGGAAGGGAAGTCAAATCGGACATGTGTTGAAATACATGGCAGCATGGCGTGGTTACAAACAAGATAGAGGTTAGGAGGATTAATGTGCATGCATGCGGAGTCATTGTATCTTAATTTTTTCTTTTATTTAGATATATTTTGTTGGGCAAGTCTCTTCAGGACTTTTATCCGTCTAGGGTATAAATATAAACCCCCAGTCATTGTAAAAGATAGGAACACCCAATCAATATAATCTTTTCGGCTTTCGCCATCGTATTAGGAGTAGGAGTACTGTAGATCTCGGCGAATTCTTCAGCAAACAGGGCTGAATAGACAGATCGACCTCCAGCTTGCTTGTGAGTACTGTCACAACTTGTATTGTGTTTGTAAAGCTGCATCAGCTGATTGATCTTTTATGAGCTATAATATACGTAGTTATTGATCCATACCATTGTTTGTAAGGCTGCATCAACAGATTGATCTCTTACGAATTATAATATAAATCAAAGTTACCTGTAACACCCTAAAATTTGCTACTTTGGAATGTAGTTAAATCGGTTTAATTTCAAATTTTTGTGCTCATGAAACTTAGAAAAATAATAACTTTATTAAATTAAAATCAACTATAAGATCTAGTTACAAGTTTGTGCATACATGCTGTTGCATGGTTATTTGTGATGATTGGATTTGATCAAAATTTTAAAAGGATTCAAATTTAAATTGAATTTGGATTTGAAAATGTGTTTAAGAAAATAAAAAGGAATTTCTTTTTTCTCCCTCTCCTTACCTGGCATTTGGCCCGTTCGGCCTTGTTTCCCCGCGCGGCCCATCTCCTCCTCTTCTCTCTCGAAGCCCTGCAGCACGGCGTTTCCCTCTCCCCTGTGCGGCCCACACCAGGTCGGCCCAGCACCGCGCCGCTCCTTTCCCTCTCTCTCGGCCGCCGACCGGTGGGCCCTAGCTCTCAGTCGTCCCCTACCTCAAACCACGCCGGACTCTACCGTGGCCGAGTCCATCTCCTCCCCGTACCGCATTTGGCGTGCACCCCAAGCCACGCTGGGCCTTAAATATCGAGCTCCCGGCACCGCTCCTCCCTCGCCTAACCCTATCTCTCTCTGCCTCGCCCCGAGCTAGCCTAGGGCCATAGCCTGGATCTCGCCGTGTGGAGCTCGATGCCGACGAGACGCCTCCGTAGCTTCACCGTTGCCCTGATCCCCTACCGAGCTACGCGTGGTGGTAAGGAACCTCTGAAGCCATCTTCCTCTCGCTCTCCCGCTCTCGACTGCGTGCACGACCTCGCCGTCATTGCCAAGCCACCATCACAAGCATCCCGCTATCCCTGCGCCCTCGTGGCCATCTCCGAGGCCCCGATCGAGTTTGTGAGCTCAAGGTACGCATCCCCGTGCCCTCGCTTTGCTTAGCCGTGGCCCGTAGGCCATTTTACGTGAACTCTGGCGAGGTTGCGCCGTTGACTGGCCATGGCTCCGCCCTGTTCTGGCTGGCTGGCATCTCTCCCTCCCCCTCTGATCTAATCTGAGCCATTCATCTTAGATCCAACGGCTCAAATTAGCCCATACCCATTCATCCTTGCCTTTTTGTCAAAACCCCCCTCGAATGTTCAATATAGAACCCGTCGTCCCTGCAATTTTGTTAAAGAGCCACTATCTTTCTTCAAAATAGTATCCGTAGTCCTTGGCCGGTTTAAAATCCGATTTTATTTATTTTAAATTTGAAAATTAAGTTCCATCTATTTACAAAATTGCCACTATCTTCATTAGGTCATATCTTCTCCGTTTTAACTCCGATTTGACCCGTTCAAGAGCTTTGGAATTTTATGGTTTAACGCCTAACTTGAATAATGATCATGCAATTGGATTTTTCTAATTAAAAGTAACGTAGGCTTTTCACCTTGGTCAACTATATGATTAGTTTTACCTTGTTTTTCTAAATCAAGTGCAATTTGACTTAACTCAATTAAGGTATTTCTTTGAAGTATCTTATATATGTTTTATATAGCTAAAATAAATAAAGCCTATAGTTTTTTTTGAAGCAAATCTATTGGTAGATGTATCTTTTTCACTGTAGCTCCGATTAGAGTGCTTTTTCGCATCTGTGTGTTCGTAGCAACGTATAGAACATCTTTAAAACCTTTTTACTTGATGTTTCATATGTTTGGTGTACTGTTCTAATTCAGTTCTATTGTTTGCTTCGTGTATGATTGCATGGATGCTTGTGTGGTGTTCTATGATCATGTCCAGTCGATGAGCTATATGTGGTGAATCAAGAAGCAGATCTTTAAAGGTTTGGACTAGAAGAAGGGTCTAAGTTTAAGGAAAGTATAGCATGGGATCTTCCTTGTTGTCCTATACACCTTTAATCATTTAATTCATACTTTATGTGTCTACCTTGACTGCCACTAAGGATTTCCTAGTCTTTGTTACCTTGTGCCTTGTCACCTATGGGGTATTGCATTGGTTAGTATGATGCTAGTGCTCAATTATAGACCATGATCTTATAACTTGACTAATGGTATATGCAATAAACACTAAAAGATAATTTTTAGCAACATGGAACAAGGGGGCTAGAGCATTGGGTTGTTTTTATGGTGCTCTAGATTTCTCTCCCTAAGGACTTATCTGTAAATGATCATCCGGGACTTACAGTATAATTTTGAGGGCTATATGGCTCTGGCTTTAGCTCAGTATGAGGACCTTTTCTAGCTTGTTAGTGGTTACCTTTATTAGCGTAAGAATGGCTTGACGAATTGGGTATAGTGCGGCCTCTGTCCTCTTGAGTATAGGCTACGCGTCATTGTGCCATCGGGAAGGGGGGCTCTATATCTGTTTGCCGAGTGAATCTAATGTCCCTAACTTGTTAGATGAACATTTGGAAGGCTTCATAGTGAACCCTGTCGACCTTCCTTTGTAGTGGGTTAAGAGGCTCGTGACCTTGGGCGGAAGGGTAAATTATGACTCACAATGAAAGTGTACAACCTCTACAGAGTGTAAAACTGGTATATCAGTCGTGCTCATAGTCAGGAGTGACCTTGGAACATTTATGGAATAGATAATTACTAATGGTTAATGATGATGAACATGGATGATACTGATGATGAAGATGCTCACTAATGATACTATTTATGCTATTCATTATTCATGTTTACTTGATCATGTGTTTATATGGTCTTGTGATAAACTTGTTGCTACTCCTATGCTAAAATTATGATAATTAAAAGCTAATCACAGTTAAACCAGTGTTAGCCTTTTGAGCCTCATGAACCCCATGTTATATTTGTTGAGTACGACATGTACTTATGCTTGCTTTACTTTTTAAATCTTTGGAAAAATCCCAGATGGGTACTAGATTGCTAGTCAGGAGGAGTTAGGCTTGTGATCAATCAGTCAGTTATCCCTGTGGATTGGAGTCTTCACCCAAAGATCAGAGTTGTCTTTCTGCTGTTTGTTGTCTAAGGTTATATCCTTTATATTAAGTACGTTATATATTGATCATTGTCTTTTGATATTACCCTTATTTGTAGCTATATGTGAGATTTGACTTCCTGGGCTCACATATGGTGCGTATTTGGTTTTGTTCTTAAAATCGGGTGCTACAAAGTGATATCAGAGCAATGCTGACTGTAGGACATAAGCCTAGTTAGAACCAAATGTTTTCGCATGCTTTCATCTCTACTTAGTTCTTGATTTCTCTCCAACCTTGTTATTTGCTAAAAGTTATGCTCACTTAGGGCTCTGTTATGTTATGAAAACCTTGTCTCTATTCTGAATCCTCTCTCTTTGTCTAAATAGATGGGTCGTAATGAGGAGACCACCAGCATCAGAGATCAGGAGGACCAAGCTATGTTGTCCTTGACTGCATTCGACAAGGAGAAGCTTGTATCTATGCAACAACAAGTACTAGAAGGAATGACTCAACAAGGGAGTTCTCAATAGTGTTTGCCACATGGTCAAACTAACATACCAAAGGGACCAATGAAGAGACAAGTGGCGGAAGCTTGGAAGAAAATAAAGTCCAATAAAGGTGCTGGTAGTAATATGCTCGGAAGTCGATATCAATGTCAATGCTGCAAGCAATATGGTTTGCCTTGTCTTTGAAACAAGTCATCTAAGAGGGAAGTCAAGGTGAACCCGAGTTGTGAAGCCAATATGGGTAAGAAGAGGAAGGCAAACTCGCTAGAGCCAGAATTGGGAAGCAATCAATATTCGAGTTCTATTATATTGTCACATCTAGCTCCAATCCCTGGTCAGATAAACTCATACTCTAAAGAGCCAGAAGTTTCTCAAGCTAAGATTACTCCACTCTTTCCACATGAGGTATGCATAGATAGGTGGACAATCACCTATAAGTAGTTTCAATGCCGAAAGATCAAGCGAGCTAGAAAGCGGTCCAGTCAAACAAAGATGAACCTTCAGAGTCAGCAAGCTGACAACGCACTAAGCAACAATTCTGTGGAGTATGACATCACAAAAAATCCAGCTAAGAGAAAGTGTTATCATTGCCAACAGGAAGGACATTATGTTAAATTTTGCCCATAGAAGAATCACCAATTATACCATGCAAGTGGCTAGAGTTAGGTCACTACAGGGTTGCCACCGGTAAGTGTTAGTGATGCCCAACCCGAAAGAAGCATTTGATGAGGATGATGAATGAAGGAGTCATGATGGACTATCCAAGATCAATAAAGTGGTGGATGTGTCGCCCTCATGGTCATGCAATATATGCTACCCTAGATGCCCTTGTAGCCGCACCTTGATTAAGGAATAGGAGTTTGTGCCCCTTTATGTAATAAAAACGATAGTATCGCAAGTTGAGTCAATGATTGAGTTGTGCACCTTTATTGCTTTGTTGATTTATCATTTGCTTATGCTTGTTTGGAATCTTTGTAATGATTGCAATGATCTTGTTGGGTGTTCCCACAATTTCATTTAGTTTATAGTCCTAAGGTATAAGGATTAATAAAATAAATAGTTGGGTTATGGTTTTCTTCTGATTTCCCTATCCTACCTCTTTGGAGCAACCTATCTTTATCGGTTTATATCTCTGGCTTTGGATGACCGAAAATCATGAGAAAATTCTGGACAATAGTAGACTTTGATATCTTTCTGTGACCGCAAGAACCGCCCTCATGTCTATTTTGGTTATGGAGTTATAAAAATCACAAGATGATGCAACCGCGTTGTCTGAAATCTAGAGTAGTTTCTGTTGTGCACTGTTTTCGACTGCCTGAACTGTAGAATTTGAAAAAAAAAGTTCTATAAGGAAGTTGTGTATAATTTTATAAGCTTTCCAATGGTATAAGCTACAACTTCATTGGATTAACAGAATAGGAGTTACAGCTGTTTTACTGCACTGTTGTTTTTCTGCTCGCGGGGAATTTCAGATTTCTTGTTCTTGCCCATACACGAGAGTATCATTGGGATGTCAGAACGTCTTGATACTAGTTAGCTCATCTAGAAGAAGGTGCAAGCTACCCTTCTTGTGTCTCCTAGTTGATCTTTTCTTAAGGGGGGTAGCCAAAGTGAAGGTGGTTTTGAAGATTCTAGCTCTCACTGGGAAGGAATCCTGCCAATTCTAATCCATCGCCATTCAACTTCCTATCGATAGAGCAAGCTTTGATGATGCAGACTCAGTTATTACAGACTATTGCTCAAAGAGTGTTGAACAACCCACATCTAGCGCCACCTATTGACAAGCGTGGTGAATTTATGAAGGAACACCCACCGACATTCTCTCATACAAGCAAACCACTAGAAGTTGATGATTGGCTTAGAGCTATGGAGCGACAATTGGACATAGCTCAGTGTGATGACCATGAGAAGGTGCTTTCTATGTCCGGCCAACTCTAGGTCGCAGCACAAGAGTGGTGGGAGTCTTACCAGTATAGACGTCCCAACAATGCTCCTGTTATCACTTGGCAGGAATTCAAGGAGAGTTTCAGGTCCTACCATATTCCGTTAGGTGTGGTAGAACTTAAGCAAGATGAGTTCCTCAACTTGAAGCAAGGATCTATGTCAGTGTGTGAGTATCATAATTAGTTCACTCAATTGTCACGCTATGCTCCAAAAGAGGTGGATAGTGATGCTAAGAAGCAAACATGCTTTTTGAAAGGACTGAATGATGGTTTGCAACTACAACAGATGGTGTATGATGACTATCAAACATTGGTGGATAGAGCAATTGTAATTGAGAATAAGCGTCAAGGGATGGAAGAAAAGAAGAGAAAGCATGACCTTCAACTCTAGTTAAGAAACACTCATCTCTGTTTTGCTACACAACCAGAATGTCAGTCACACCCTATGAATCTACTTGGGAGTACAGATCAGGATCAGTATCAGCAACCCTATGATGAAGTGCAGCATTTTAGCTCTCAAGAGCCATGTTTGTCATCTCCCACTATCACCTTGATAACGACAAAGACTTCTACTAGTAAGGAAGGTTATGATTATGGTGAGATTGAACCCTATAAGAATGATTGTCTTGAGAAGTTTGCTGGGAGTAATCAAAGCTAGAGTCAACAGCAGCAGGAGCCAGAACAGAATGTCCATAAGGAGCAGGTGCAAGGCAATAAGTTAAAGCAAAACTACATTCAAGGCAGGTTGAACAATGTGGATCTGATTACCACTCATGGAGCTAAGGAGGTTGTTTATGGTTTGATTACAGTAAGCTCAGACACTGCTATGGTGTTGTTTGACCCTAGTGCATCACATTCGTTCATACCTTGGGAATGTGTAGAAGATCATAAGATAACTATGCTTCCGATGAGGAAACTAGTGATAGTTAAGTCCCTAGGAGGAGTAATGAAGGCAAACCGCATATGCCCAAAAGTTAGTCTTAACATAAAAGGAAAGAACTTTGAGGCAAACCTTATAGTTTTGGAGTTAATGGACATTGTTGTTATCCTTAGAAAGGGATGGTTATCTGCTTGTAAAGGAGTAATTAAGTATGCTCAACGTTTGGTGCTTCTAACGACACCATTAGGAGAAAGAATTGAGTATGACGGTATTAAACCTGCACCTGAGAAATATGAGAATGACCTATTAGAAGGTGTATACCTAGAGGATGTACATCACTTAAGGGTTTCATCATCCAGAGTAAGTATCCTTTGCTCGATTGATAAATTATTGGATCATCTATGAGGAATAGATGCATTCGTCAATATGGCTCTACAATTCGAGCTATCCTCAGCTGGGAGTCCAATCTTCAACATACCTAGGACAAGTAGGCGTTGATGACATAGGAATGAGATATCTAATAACTACAGATGGTTCTATGGAGTCTCAAAAAATCCCAATGATATACTAAGCATGACAAGAATGTTTGGATTGAAGTTATTAAGGTTTTATGACTTGAAAAAGTGCTATCACTTGGAGAAGCAAAAGTCGTTGCCAATGTCTTTAGCAAGAGAGAGTTATGCTAAGAAGATTCAGACGACACCATGGATTAAGAATAGTCGTTTGAGAGTTGAGCAACTCGATCTGAGCATCTAAAGTCATTAATGTTTTAAAGTTGATAATAGAATCTACTTTAGACCAAGAAAGTAAGGAAGCTCCGTTGGAAGGTGAATATTTTAAGAAAAAGAATTGATATTATGGAATAAAAAGGAAAGATGGCCTAGTGATTGGAGTTACCTAAGTATTGTTTAGAGTATCTATCAGAATCTTGGAATTAGTTTGGCAAGTTACTTGGAGTAAGGTTATCATATGCAAAGCAAGGCAGAATCCTTATCAAGAAGATGGAGCTACACGATGAAACTACACGAGGAAGTAAAGAAGAATCCAAAGACGGAGTATCTCTATCTCCTAGTCGACGTTTTCTGAATCTCGGGGATGAGATTCATCTTAAGGGAGGTAGAATTGTAACACCCTAAAATTTTGTACTTTGGAATGTAGTTAAATTGGTTTAATTTCAAAATTTTGTGCTCATGAAACTTGGAAAAATAATAACTTTATTAAATTAAATTCAACTATAAGGTCTAGTTACAAGTTTGTGCATAAATGTTGTTGCATGGCTATTTGTGATGATTGGGTTTGATCAAAATTTCAAAAGGATTTAAATTTGAATTGAATTTGGATTTGAAAATGTGTTTAAGAAAATAAAAAGGAATTTCTTTTTCCTCCCTCTCCTTACCTGGCATTTGGCCTGTTCGGCCTTATTTCCCCGCGCGGCCCATCTCCTCCTCTTCTCTCGTGAAGCCCAGCAGCACGCCTTTTCCCTCTCTCCTACGCGGCCCACACCAGGCCGTCCCAACACCGCGCCGCTCCTTTCCCTCTCTCTCGGTCACCAACTGGTGGGCCCTAGCTGTCAGTCGTCCCCTACCTCCAACCACGCCAGACTCTACCATGGCCGAGTCCATTTCCTCCCCGTACCACGTTTGGTGTGCACCCCAAGCCGCGCTGGGCCTTAAATATCGAGCTCCCAGCACCGCTCCTACATCGCCTAACCCTATCTCGCTCCGCCTCGCCCCGAGCTAGCCTAGCGCCATAGCCTTGATCTCACCATGTGGAGCTCGATGCTGCTGAGACGCCTCCATAGCTTCACCGCCGCCCTGATCCCCTACCGAGCTACGCATGGGGGTAAGGAACCTTGGAAGCCATCTTCCTCTCACTCTCCTGCTCTCTACTGCGTGCACGACCTCACCGTCATTGCTGAGCCACCATCATAAGCATCCCGCTACCCCTGCGCCCTTGTGGCCATCTCCAAGGCCCCCATCGAGTTCATGAGCTCGAGGTACGCATCCCCGTGCCCTCGCTTTCCTTAGCCGTGGCCCATAGGCCATTTTACATGAACTCCGGCGAGGTTACATCGTTGGCCGGCCATGGCTCCACCCTGTTCTAATCCAAGCCATTCATCTTAGATCTCAGATTAGCCCGTACCCCTTCGTCCTTGCCTTTTTGTCAAAAAACCCCTTGGATTTTCAATATAGAACCCGCCATCCCTGTAATTTTGTTAAAGAGCCCCTGTCTTTCTTCAAAATAGTATCTGCAGTCCTTGGCCGGTTTAAAATCCAATTTTATTTATTGTAAATTCAAAAATCAAGTTCCATCTATTTACAAAATTGCCACTATCTTCATTAGGCCATATCTTCTCCGTTTTAACTCTGATTTGACCCGTTCAAGTTGCGTTAGATTCATAACGACATAATCTACGCATTAGTATTAGTGTTTTCCATGTCAAGAGCTCTAGAATTTTATGGTTTAACGCCTAACTTGAATAATGATCATGTAATTGGATTTTTCTAATTAAAAGTAACGTAGGCTTTTCACCTTGGTCAATTATATGATTAGTTTTACCTTGTTTTTTCTAAATCAAGTGCAATTTGACTTAACTCAATTAAGGAATTCTCTATAGTTTTTTTTGAAGCAAATCTATCGATAGATGTATCTTTTTCACCGTAGCTCCGATTAGAGTGCTTTTCGCATCTATGTGTTTGTAGCAACGTATAGAACATCTTTAAAACCTTTTTACTTGATGTTTCATATGTTTGGTGTACTATTCTAATTCAGTTCTATTGTTTGCTTCGTGTATGATTTCATGGATGCTTGTGTAGTGTTCTATGATCATGTCCAGTCGGTGAGCTATACGTGGTTAATCAAGAAGCAAATCTTTGAAGGTTTGGACTGAAAGAAGGATCTAAGTTTAAGGCAAGTATAGCATGGGTCTTCCTTGTTGTCCTATACACCTTTAATCATTTAATTCATACTGCATGTGTCTACATTGACTACCACTAAGGATTTCCTAGTACTTTGTTACCTTGTGCCTTGTCACCTATGGGGTATTGCATTGGTTAGTATGATGCTAGTGCTCAATTACAGACCATGATCTTATAGCTTGACTAATGGTATATGCAATAAACACTAAAAGATGATTTTTAGCAACATAGAACAAGGGAGCTAGAGCATTGGGTTGTTTTTATGGTGCTCTAGATTCCTCTCCCTAAGGACTTATCTGTAAGTGATCATCCGGGACTTACAGTATAACTATGAGGGCTATATGGCTCTGACTTTAGCTCAGTATGAGGATCTTTTCTAGCTTGTTAGTGGTTACCTTTATTGACGTAAGAATAGCTTGAACAATCGGGTATAGTACGATCTCTGTCCCCTTGAGTATAGGCTGCACGTTTTTGTGCAATCGGGAAAGGGGGCTCTATATTTGTTTGCCGAGTGAATCTAATGGCCCTAACTTTTTAGACGAACCTTTGAAAGGCTTCATAGTGAACCCTGTCAACCTTTCTTGGTAGTGGGTTAAGAGACTCGCGACCTCGGGCGAAAGGGTAAATAATGACTCATAGTGAAAGTGTACAACCTCTGCAGAGTGTAAAACTGGTATATCAGCCGTGCTCACAGTCATGAGCGGCCTTGGAACATTTATGGAATAGATAATTACTAATGGTTAATGATGATGAACACAGATGATACTGATGATGAAGATGCTTACTAATGATTATTGTTTATGTTATTCATTATTTATGTTTACTTGATCATGTATTTATATGAGCTTGTGATAAACTTGTTGCTACTCCTTGCTAAAATTGTGATAATTAAAAGCTAATCGCAGTTAAACAAGTGTCAGTCTTTTGAGCCTCATGACCCCCATGTTATATTTGTTGAGTACGACATGTACTTACGCTTGCTTTACTTTTTAAATCTTTGAAAAAATCCTGGATGGGTACTAGATTGCTAGTCTGGAGGAGTTAGGCTTGTGATCAACCAGTCAGTTGTCCCTATGGATTGGAGTCTTCACCCGAAGATCGGAGTTGTCTTTTCGTAGTTTGCTGTCTAAGGTTATATTCTTTATACTAAGTACGTTATATATTGAGTATTATCTTTTGATATTACCGTTATTTATAGCTATATGTGAGATTTGACTTTCTAGGCTCACATATGGTGCGTATCTGGTTTTGTTCTTAAAATTGGGTGCTACATTACCGATCTTGTGTTAAATAACTTGTTGTTTAATATAATATCACTAGTTATCAAATATGCTAAGATTAGTAAGATTTTGCTTGCTATTTTTGGTTGATTCACCAGTTATCGATCTTGTTTTAATTAATATCTTATTAATTATAATAAATTATCTGATTGAGATAGAGATGGATCGGCATCATATTATCTTAATTGGTCGTCTCCCAATCTAGCCACGCTTTTAAATCTTATGATTGATGGCTTAATCCCGCTAGATCGGTTGTTTTATCTCTATTTCAATCGAACATAATATGCGTTCAAAGATACGTTTCAATTTTGAATGAACTCACTAGTTAATAAGATCTAATTTAATGGCACTACTATAGCTGCATCGATCCGATCGAACGTCACTGATAAGACTTTAGATTAAAAATTATTGATTAGTGGTTTTGTTAATGATCGAGATATATACTCTATTTGTTTGCTATGCCTGCATCAGCTATTTAGCCGATTGCCTATACATTCACGCATATAGCATGTTTTTATGGATTTGTCGACATATAGATGGTTTTAAAGATTCTTCGGCTTTAGTTTGATATCATTATCATAGCTGTATTGATTCGGTCGAACCTTACTGTTGATGATAATATATTAGATCCAGATTATTTATGGATTCATTTACATTAGACTGTCGATTGTTTGCATGTCATACTCTTTTTATCAAATTTATCGGCTCACACTTTATGCTGATTATGTTCTATTTAACTGATGATATTTTCTCATATCGCTTCTTTGCTGATTATCAACTCTGTAATCGATTGATAACATCAATCGACCATTTGGTCATATATATTAGAATTTTAAGGAAAGATCTTCTGATTTTTATATTTGGGCGTATTATACTTGTTTTTGTCTAGATTAACTAGTCACCATAAATCTCCTATGATCCATGGGCATCGGTTATTTAGATTCATATTATTATCATTTAATATTAACCGATAATCCTTGATTTAAAGATCTTTATTTTATGGATACGCCGGATATCGACTATTTAGTCGATAGCCTTATTGAATCGGCTATCTAGCCGTACATTTGGAACTTTCTGGAGCAACACCGACATGTTCCACCTTAAATTACTAGTAAGATTTTCTCTCCTTGTCAATTGCAGGTCAAATTGACTGGCACGTCGTTGGGTTTTCAGATTCGGCTGGTTTTGTGTTGAAGCCAAGCAGATCTCAGGTCTCGTTCTGCTCAGATCTTCCGGCTTGCCATGTGTTGATCACATCGTCATATTTTTGTGTCAACAGTCTTTGCAAAAAATATTTGTCTGGATAAAAACATAATGCAAATTATGCCGACTGAGATGGCGGAATTTTGGTTACCATCGTTTGAATTGGTGGAATTTTCTTTTTCTACCAACTCATCTTTAAAATATCATATTTTTTATATATGAACTTGGATGAAGATAAAAATTATATAAATATTGTCGAGAAAAAAATGATATAAGCAACTTTGTGGTTTATGCCATTTTCATTCGAGGTCATTTTGATACTTAAAAAATTGATCTAGTATTCTGATTTGTATTTGCAGATCTGAAATTAAATTGATTACTTAGGTAATAAGATGGCTTTCAACGAAAAATATTGTAAACTAAAAGATTGAAGACCTCTTCGGTATCTACAATTTTATAAATGTTATCCCTATACAAGGTCATATGAAAAAGTTATGATTTTTCTAAAATATGTTGCACTAGCAAATGATAAATCGAGACAATTTTTGTTGGCACCCTTACAAAGCATATCTACAAAAACTATAACTTTTCATATAGTCACATACTCCTTCTGTACAGAAATGTAATCATTATAGAAAAAAATCAAACTTTATAAATTTTGATCAAAAGTTAGTCAAATTATATGAAACTTTAGAGCACAAAAAGGGTTAAAGTCTACTTTGTATGATTTTTCCTCTAGTCAAATATGATATCATGTCTGGATGGAGGGAGTATAAAGATAAAATTTATATAAGAATTGTATTTATCGTGGAGATCTAAACCCTTTTAGTTCACAACATTTTTATTTGAACCATCTTGGTACCAAAACAATCAATATAATGTTTAGATCTGCAAATACAAATCTGAACAGTATATCAATTATGTTGGTATCAAAACAATTTTAAATTAATAAATCATGAACTAAAAAATTATGGGTCTCCTCGAAAAAAAATCTATAATTTTTATATAAATTTTGTCTTCATTCGAGCTATACTTTGGTGTTAAAGCATTGAGTCGAACTCTTTTCTTTGATGTTAAGGGAGTAGATGAATAGCGATCAACTATTCAGAAAGGGTAGAAGACCTATTCTAGGATATATAATGCATTACAGACGTTTGATCATTACCCTTCAATTCGTTTATTCTATTCCATATTCCACTTCTGGATAGAGAAACGAGCAAAACATTTATACAAAATACCATATATGTGTATAAACACACATCGTAAATCAGTAATAGATGCACACAGCTGTTCCATAGAACCGTCTCCATAGATTTTTTTTTTCTTATAAGAATTATTACTGAAAAGCAGCTCTTATATTATCCTTGGGTCTCTGTACCTCCTGCCACAGTTTAAACATTTTTTTAAACAAAGATGCAATAACTTAGATCTTCAGAGTCTCGACAATTCTCATTCCCTTCGGCGAAATGTTCTTGGAGCGCAGCCACGAAGTCCTTGACCTTAATTCGTCGGTACCTCTTGGGACGACGATTCTCGTCCACTAAACCAGCCGCCGGCTCAAGCATTTTCTCACCATCAACGGCGTAGAAAATGGCCAGTGACATCCTCTCTTTCTCTGTTGGTGAGCGGTGACACTACTGGATCCAGGTTCTTTGTCGAGTGCCTGAGGCACTTGGCAAAGGTTAAATTGCACTCGGCAAAGTCTTTGTCGAGTGCGGTACTCGGCAAAGAACACACGGCAAAAATTGATCGGCAAAGCCCTTTTTGCCCAGTGTCTTTTATCGGGCACTCGGCAAAGGCTAAAAGCGACCGTCACGACACCGGTCCCGTTGACGGTCGCTTTGCCGAGTGCCAACCCTACAGGCACTCGACAAAGATTTTTTATTTTTTTTTAAAAAAAATTCTTTGCGAGTGTCCTCTATCCGGCCCTCGGCAAAGATGTTTTATTTTTTTTTTCTAAAAATTCTTTGCCGAGTGCCCCTGTCCGGCGCTCGGCAAAGTTTGAATTTTTTTTTATAAAATTTCTTTGCCGAGTGCCCTCTGGCCAGCACTCGGTAAAGTTTGAATTTTTTTTAAAAAAAATTCTTTGCCGAGTACCATGGTCATGGCACTCAGCAAAGCTGGAAAAATAGGCGCTCAGAAAACCATTTGTCATGATGGAATATAAAAAAAAATTAAAAATTGTCGTTTTGGGTCACTTTGCCGAGTGTTGCACTCGACAAAGGACCCCGTTGCCGAGTGCTATGGTCACAACACTCGGCAAAGCTGGAAAAATAGTTTTCCGAGCGCCCATTTTTCCAGCTTTGCCGAGTGCTGTGACCATGGCACTCGGCAACGGGGTCCTTTGCCGAGTGCAACACTCGGCAAAGTGACCCAAAACGATAATTTTTTTTATATTCCATCATGACAAATAAATTCATACAAATATATATCACATATATATCTCATCCATCACATATATATCTCATTCATCACATATATATCTCATCCATCACATATATATCTCATCCATCCACGCATCCATCCGCACATATCACATCCATCACAATATATATCACATATATAATAATAAGTGCTCAAGTCCATCCAAATAAATCCACAAGTCCTTCAAAGTCCACAAGTGCATCACAAGTATATCATAAGTCCATCACCAAGTGAACAACAAATGAAAAAAAAATACAACGTGCACTCATCTCGGCTACTGCGACTGTGGTGAAGACCCAGCTCCGTCATTCGGAGGTGCATGAGGTGGATTATTCGAACCACCGTCAGATGGAGACTACACAAAGGAGAAAAGATTGCATGTGAGACAAGATTATTTGATAGGTAATCTAGGAAGGTAGAGGCCATACAAGCAAAGCACAAGCGAAAGTAAAAAACTTTCATACTCACAGGAGTAGCTGCAGCTGCAGGACGCGGAGGCGGAGGTGGAACCAACAGCCCAACTGGCAGAGAGAAGCCCACACGTTGCCCAAGCCCTTGTAGGAACTTCGTAATGTCCGTCAGCCTCTGTGTCTGAGCCTACCGCTCGATCCGCTTGGCCTCCAGCTGGGCCGCCATCCTCTGCTGCCCGGCCTCCAGCTCCTGACGTTGCCTCATTTCTTATTCTAGCCGGGTCTGCAATATTTCACTTCAATATTTCAGTAATGCAAAGCTAATTAAGGTGTGTAAAGATCAATGTATGACGAGTAAAACAGGAATAACCTCGAGTGCGTCGACCCGGTGCTGTGCAGCGGTCGGCCGTGTGCGAATGGCCGGGCTCTCGCTCGTGCTCCGTGCTCGGATCTGGGAGAGAGAGGTAGTAGAGGCCGTGTCGATGACGCCGTCGCCAAGCCAGAACCGCCCATGCTTCTTGCCTTGCCCCGCCCTCATGACGGCCTCTCCATCGAAGTCCTGGGTGCTCGGATCGTGGTCTGACCCATGGAGCGACCTCGCCACCTCAGTGTACTCACTGATGCGAGAGTGGACGCTCGGGTTCGTGTATGCCTCGGGCGGGTCCTCCAGGTTGAAGGAGACGTCGGACGTCGCCTTGCCCTTATGGGCCATACACCATGCCTGGAAGTCTGAGCAAGCCTGGCCACTATGTGACGCCGACTGCGAGAAAGACAGCACGATGATTACAAACCACATACAATGTTCATGATATCGTTATCACATACGATGCTTACAAACCACATGTGGAGATGTCCTGGTTTGTAAGCATCGTATGTGATAACATGCACCAAACCTTCTCAAATTTTTATCACATCCTCCACATACGATATCATGACATATTGACAAGTTTCATGATTTTTGGACTTTGTTTGCATTTTATAGAATTTAAAAACAATTTGTCCGTAAGTTCGTGGTCATGTTTCGTGAACAAGATGTTCGAAATTTCGGGTCCGTTCCTGGATACGGCCTCACACTACACTCAATAACATGAATATTATTTTTTGAATCATTAAATTCCATTATTCGATGCACGTGCAGTTCAAATTTGCATTTTCCAAAAAAATTCAATTAAATGAAATAAATTAACTAAATATAGCAAACAGTTTGGGAAATGTACTAAATTTCGACATGGAGTACCAAGTACTGTAAGAGGACTACAGAAAAAGTTTGGAGGTCAAAAATGGAAAAAAAAGTTTGCCGTTATTCTTTGCCAAGTGTCAGGGTCTGGCACTCGGCAAAGAAGTGGTTTGCTGAGTGCCTACCCGCTGACACTCGGCAAACCTGGACGGCAGGCGGCGGCCGTTACCTGACGCTGCTTTTTGCCGAGCGCCAGGGTTTGCCGAGCGCCTGACACTTGGCAAAAAGGGCCTTTGCTGAGTGTCTGGCTTTGCCGAGCGCCTGACACTCGGCAAAGCCTTCTTTGCCGAGTGTATATCGTTGCCGAGTGCGGCACTCGACAAAATAGCTCTTTGCCGAGTGCCTGACTTTTAGCCCTCGGCAAAGAAAGTTGCACTCGGTAAATGCCCTGTTTCCCGTAGTGTGACGACCCTGTGCACGGGGCTCTTGAAGATCCCGTTGTTCATTATCTGCGTCAAAATTTTACACAGAAATTCAGAACCAGCTAGCTAGAATAGGAACTTGGACAATGGTTTCGCAGACGCCTTACCTCCATGGAGTCTCCCAAGTTGATCAGCAAGGAGTGTCGGGCGGATGGGACACTATACCACATGCCATCCCGCAGAACCTGCAGCCCGACGACGTCTTTGTCGACGAGAAGAACAGTGAGAGCGCCGGGGTCGGAGTTGGGCTTGATACCCAAGACGAGCTCTGGCCTTGGACAGGGAGGGTACTAGTTGAATCTGGCGTGTGCCGGAACCCTGTCACCCATCTGGCTGATGAAATAGTCCTCATCAAGCTCAAAGATCCTGGCCATTGCTCGCAGGACGGTGTCCCTTATTCTCTTGGTTTCTGATGCATACTCGAGCAGAACATCCCTGAATGAAGAGAAAAAGAAATAAAGGACTTAAAAGATTACTTTGTTCCAAATCATTTTGTCTTGCTAATATCATGAGTACGTAGCTGCTGCATAGCTTTCCTGGAAATCATCCTAACAAAGTACTGCTTCATTTTTCCATCTATGCTTGATGCTCATGAGCATCACAATTTACAACTATCACAAAATGCAGTACATCATATCTCTGTTAGAATAAGTATTTGATTAGTTAGACTCTTTGTTTTCATATTCCCTTTATCCTTTCATATCCCCATGTATTTCTATAGAAACACCTCTTGAGATTAATGGAAAATTGAGTTGAGTTAATCCTCCGATATGGTATCGAAAGGGTCACGATCCCTTCGCTTCCGCTCTCCCTAGACCGTCGGACTCCCCGACGTTCTCCACCTACTCGCGCTGCCCTACGCCGCGTACCCCTCCACCTCCGACGCGCTGCATCGCGGGGCATCGCTGCGCGCTTGGCGTCATCGCGGCCCGCCTGGCGTCGCGGTCCTCATCTACGTCACGGTCCTCATCGCGGGCGTCGCGGTTCTTCATCTACGTCGCGGTTTTTCACGGGCGTCGCGGTGGGCAAGTTCGAGCCGGACAGCTACGTCGTGGCTTCATCTACGTCACAGGTGTTGCGGCTTCATCTACGTCACGGGACGTCGCGGTTCCTCTACGTCGCGGCCTCCTCGTCGCGGCCACGAACATCGCGGCCTCTACGTCGCGTCTCTACGTCACGGCCACGATCCTCATCCGACCCCTGCACGCCGCTTCTTCCTCTGTCACCATGCCGCCGACCATCGAGGAGCTCCAGCAGGCGGCCGAAGAGGCGATCGTTGCTGCCGAAGCGGCCACCGCCCAGGCCCGGGCAGCCACTGCTCGTGCGGAGGAAGCCGATCAACGGCTTGCCGAGTATGAGAACGTGGAGCAAGCAGCTCAGGCCATCGCGGTGAACAACATCAAGCTGATGATCCCCCTCGTCCTCGAGCAGACGTCCACCTTCTACGGTCGTTGGCGCTCGCTCTTCCTCAACACCGTGTCAAAATATGCCCTTGATTGTCTCGTGCTCACCGATGATGATTTCTCCACGGATCCTCACTGGCATCGCATGGATTGTACCGTTAAGTCATGGCTTTTTGGCACGGTGGCGCCTAACCTCATTGAAGCTGTCTCCACTGCTTCCCCGACATCGCGCGCCATTGGGCTCGGGCTTGAAGAGCAGTTCATCGGCAACAAAGAAACGCGTGCCATCGTCCTTGATGCCGAGTTTCGGACCCTTGTTCATGGGGATCTTTCTATCACCGACTATTGCAACAAGATGAAGCGCATGGCGGATGCTCTGGGGACTTTGGGTGAGCCGGTCTTGGACCGCACCTTGGTCCTCAACGTTCTTCGTGGCCTTAATGAGCGGTACTCTCATATGGTGGCTATGATCAAGCGCACACGTCCGTTTCCGTACGTCATATTCCGACGTCCGTGCTGATCTACTCATCGAAGAGGTGACTCTCGCCAGCAAGACCACCACCCCGACGGCATTTGTGGCCTCCTATTCGTCACGCTCTTCTGCGCCACGTCCTGGTGGCCCTCCCACTGGCCATGGCGCGGCTGGCCAGGGCGGACAGGGCGGTCGGGGCCGCACCACTCATGGTAGCCACGGCGGACAGGGAAGCTCCGCATCCGGCGGGGGCTCCAACCGACAGCGCCGACGTTGGCGCTCCAACACGTCCGGCGGCGGTCAGGCTGGTGCGCATCCGTTCGGTCCTTGGCCGGCGCACTGGAACCCGCTCACAGGGACGTTCGCCGTCTGGGCCGGCCAACCTAGGGCGCGCCCGCAACCACCTCTCGCTCCACTGCCGCCACGTCCTCAAGCCTTCGTCGCCAACGCATAGCAGCAGCAGTGCATCGGTCCGCGGCAGCCGCAGCCGCTGTACGCCGGCTCGCAGCAGCAGTACGGCGCCGGCCCGTCTACTCCTGCCTCCTACTACGGCGCTTCGTCGGCACCTCCACCCCAACAGCAGCCCTGGACATGGGACCCTCAAGTCTTGGCGAACAACTTCAGCACCATGACGCTCACTCCTCCGCCAACCGATAACTGGTATATGGACTCAGGTGCTTCCTCTCAAATGGTCTCAAACTCTGACTCCCTATCCCATGCTTATCCTCCCAACCTTTTTACACCGTCCAATATCATCGTCGGTAATGGCTCTTCTCTACCCGTTACTGCGATCGGCTCTACTTCTTTTCCTATACCCGGTCTCTCATTCCATTTACATAATATTCTTGTTTCCCTGCATATTATTAAGAATCTTATTTCTGTCATTCGTTTCACTACTGACAATTGTTCTATCGAATTTGACCCTTTTGGCTTTTCTGTGAAGGATCTAGCAATGGGGAACCTGATTGTCAGGTGCAATAGTTCTAGGAAGCTATACTCCTTTCGGCCACCAGTCCACCCTCATGCCTTCGCTGCCATCACATCTACCCACGTGCTATGGCATCGCTGGCTCGGTCATCTTGGCCATGAGTCTCTAACTCACTTGGCACATTCTTTACATTCGTCTTGTAATAAAAGTGAGTTAGAAACCTTATGTGATGCTTGTCAGTTAGGCCGCCACATGTGCCTCCCTTTTGTTCAATCCACTTCACATGCTTCCCCAAATTTTGATTTAATACACTGTGATTTGTTATTCATGGACTTTTCCTTTATGCCTTAAGTCAGACACATTTCCTACCCTTTCTAACTTTTTTATGTCGCTACTCAGTTCGGCACCACGATTAAGACCGTCCAATGCGACAACGGTCGCAAATTCGACAACCTTTCTCCTCACTCATGGCACCACCATTCACATGTCCTGTCCTCGTACTTCTTCTCAAAATGGTCGCGCCGAACGTATCATCCGTTCCACTAATAACACCATGCGTTCCCTCATGTTCCAAGCTAGCCTCCCGCCATCCTACTAGGTGGAGGCTCTCCACACCGCCACCTATCTTCTCAACCGTCACCCCACCAAAACACTAAATTTTCAAACTCCGTATTTTGTTCTATGCGGTGCCTCTCCTTCCTATCACTATCTTCATGTTTTTTGTTGCAAATGTTACCCTAATTTGTCTGCCACTACTCCCCATAAGCTTGCTCCTCGGTCTACCCTTTTTGTGTTGTTAGGCTATCCCTCAGTCCACAAGGGGTATCGCTGCCTCGACTTAGCCACCAATCACCTCATTATTTCTCGCCACGTCACTTTTGATGAATCTTCTTTTCCTTTTGCCGAGCTTCTTGCTCCTCTCCCTTCATCTAACCTTGACTTTCTGTCAAGTTTGACTATGTGTCTAGCACTATTCTTTCACCCATTGTTGCAGGTACAGGAGTCGCTGGTCCAGGAGTCACCGGCTTTGGGTCCTCTCCCGCTGCCCCCGTTCATTCTCGGGTCGTTGCCAGCGAGAACCTGGAAATTCTGGACCCCGGGACCCTGGAAATTCCGGTCACTACGTAGAAAAACATTTTTAGGGGCGGCTGGTAACCCACTGTAGGGGCAGTTTTGCCAACCGCCCCTATAAAAGGGTGGCTACAAATCGTTGATTTGTAGGGGCGGTTCCCAGACCGTCCCTATAAATCGATTTGTAGGGACGGCTGGTACTGTAGCCGCCCCTACAAATTGATTTATAGGGACGGTCTGGGAACACCAGCCACCCCTACAAATCGATTTGTAGGGGCGGCTACAGTACCAACCGCCCCTATAAATCATTGTTCCGCAAAAAAAAAATTAAATTTACAATTCAAATTCGACCAGAACATTAAACGGTGTAAGAATTTAAACATTGGTACAAGAGGAGAGGGGTGAGGTCAACAGGCAGCAACTTGCATGCTTTCAGTTTACAGGCAGGAGGAAGAGGAATGGTAGGTAAGTTGAAGAATTCTAATGATATACTTGTCACCCAAAGAATCTCAGCTCAAGTCTTCACAGTTGCGGGTTCCCAAACAATTATTGTACTCCACTGTCATCATTGTAGAAGTAATAGTCCTGGCACACAAAAGATTATTAGTTAGTGGTTTATACTTTATATATGAGCATCAACAGTATGAAAAACTTCAAAATCTACCCTGAATGCATCAAAGCAATATCTAGAGAAGGATGCAGTGAATTGTGTTGAACTGCTGATTAACAAGGATGGCATTTAGCATACTGGGTGCATGGACAAGATCAGATGAACTGTCCAAACTAATGTGTTACATCTGGGATAAGTCGTGCTGATAAGTTCAAAGGCATTGTAGGGGCGGCTACCCTGAATGCATCAAAGCAATATCTAGAGAAGGATGCAGTGAATTGTGTTGAACCGCTGATTAACAAGGATGGCATTTAGCATACTGGGTGCATGGACAAGATCAGATGAACTGTCCAGACTAATGTGTTACATCTGGGATAAGATTCATCATAGTTTTAGTAGAGTGGATTACAGACAACATTAACTATGACAAGACAACCTCAGGCATGAACAATGTATTAAACTGTTATAAGAACCAACAATGTGAATCTGGCATGTGCGCCGTGAGGCCACATGTCATAAACTCATTGGTTGGTCCCTTAATCAAATCAGTGTTGCGTCAATGAGCAACAAGGATCAATCTAGTTTTGAAGCTCTTTTATTTCCCAAGGGCAATTAGGAAGGATTCTCCATGACACAGGAGGACTCTTTGTTTACATTCCAAGGTGGGAATGGGTGAGAGGTAGTCTATCTCTGTCTAGGATGAGAGTCACCATCCCATATCATGCAAAATGCTATGTAACGACATCTAAACAAATAGATAGCATGACATCTAAACCTTTATAACAATCCAAAATTCCAAATACATGATACAAGCAGTTGGTGAACTAAAATTCATTCAATCACAATATAAACATAAATTGGCTTCCTAGCAAACTTTTGCATCTTCAAGCATCCAGGTTCAGTACCAAGCTCTTAAAAACTGTTATTCTAAGGTTCTCTCAACAATGATTGATCTAGTATTCCAGTTAAAGAAGGTAAGACATGGAAATCTAACCAGATGAATTGCGCAGAACTATCTTGTTCATATGTCACTATCCACAACAATGGAACTAGTGTGGCGTGCCCGTGCTCTTCTAACATTACATAATTATGTACTCCCTCTGTCTGTGTTAGAAGCCTTTGACCAACAATTACTCTACCAGTATATAACTAACTTTAGGGATACAAAATTGGTGCCAATAGATTTGTATTCAAATGTACTTATTTGATTGAAATTTTGTTTAATAAAAGGGCAAATTAAAAGAATACAGTTGGTCAAAGGCTGTTCTAACAAAACAAAATATGCTTTACATTCACAGATGGAGGGAGTACAATGTACCAGCAATTTTGCCTTATGTGGAGCCACCTCAAGCTTAACTATGCACCAGCAAAACTCGGATTCCAAACAGAAACAGAGTCCTAGCTCAAGCTTCAGCTTTTCCCATAGTCAGTTCAGTCACCACACGGCAGGATACAATTTTGCAAAACAAATTACCACAGAATCACCTATTAATTAACAACTTTACTCCATATAAGTCACATGTTCGGTGCATCCATCCAACATATTCAAAATCAGCTATTTTGGTTCAGTTATACTGTTATAGTAAGAACCGACTTTCATGTTGAACCACAGTTCCCTCTGTACTAAGAATAAAGCATCACTACTTTAATCTAATCAAATTTGTAGATAACCAGAAGTAGGATGCATGAATATCACAACTTGCTTCCGGCATCTATATCACAACTTCCTC
The DNA here is from genome assembly GCF_019320115.1 of Miscanthus floridulus. Taxonomy (NCBI): domain Eukaryota; kingdom Viridiplantae; phylum Streptophyta; class Magnoliopsida; order Poales; family Poaceae; genus Miscanthus; species Miscanthus floridulus. Next base: position 3,928,100 of record NC_089597.1, read on the forward strand.
TGTCATTACATGATAACAGACACTACTCCATACTGTTCAGCATATATTGTTGATATGTAGTAACTACCAGCTTGTTATAACATTAGCTATTAACATTATAATAGAGCACCATTGAACACTGATATGACACTAGTTCGAATGGTCAAAACAAGATCTCACTTTTGTTTCATCTAGGAGTCTGTTTCTAACCTCTCAGATTCAGATCCAACTGACTGATGACATTAGCTTCTAGTAAACATACATCTTTCAGGGAAGCCACAAATATGTGCTGTATACAATATAACATGCTTGTGATTTTCTAAGTATATGATACAGCATGGAGTATACTATCTAGCTCGTTTTACTTTATTTTTCCTCAGACCCCTAGCTCGTCAATTGTTCAATATTCAATGGAAAAACCAGGAAAGCTTTCATGCATGGCTGCATACGAGGATGTGCAAGCTAACAACTATTGACGCTAGATTATCAAGCGGAGATTCCCAAAGCAATAGTGTAACCAAGCGGAGCACAGAGTGATTACCAAGTGGAGACACTGCACAAAGACAGTCGAAGGTCGAAGCAGAGGCCCTCATCGGTCGCCCGCTATGGCGGAGGGTGAGCAGTGCTACGACCAGGCTGGGCAGCCTCCTCCGTGCCGCCGCCCTTACCTAGATCGAGGCCGGTGAGCCTCCTCCGCACCGCCCTATACCGGATCAGAACTGGGGAGCCTCCGTCGCACCGGGCTGCTCCGCGCTGCCCTTGCCTGGATCAAGGCCGGCGAGGCTGCTCCGCGCTGCCCTTGCCTGGATCGGGGGACGGGCACCCGCGCGACTGCCAATGCTGGAGGAGGGCACCGAGCCCGTAGCGCGACCGCCGGGAGGCCGCGCCCCAGAACCCCCGCCACCCTAGTGTGCGCCGCCGAGTGCCGCCGTGCGGAGAAGAGGGGGGTGCGACGCCGTGCGCCTCCGCTGGGTGCCGCCGCGCGGAGAAGAGGGAGGTCCCATCACCGCGTGGGGGAGAGGGAAGGGCGGCGTGGGGGAGAGACGGAGGGGCTCGGAGGAGAGGGAGAACGAGGGAGAGAGAGGGGGAGTCGAGACGGAGAGAGAGAGAGAGAGGAGAGGTCAGTACATATTTTTGGATGGCTAGCGATTTGGAGGGTGGCTCAATCATCAGCCACTTCTACAAATATCAACTTCAGAGGTGGCTAATGAGTGAGTCGCTCCTACAAATCAGATCCATTTGTAGGGGCGACTCGTATCACTAGCCGCACCTGCTGTTCTATTTGTAGGGGCGGATGGTGTTTGAGCTTCCGAGCACGTCACTGTAGGGACGGCTCTATCACCAGGTGTCCCTATAAAAAATTCCTCCCGTTGCTAACAACCGTTTTTTACATAGTGGGTGCCCCTCCACGCAGCAGCGCCCGGCTACCCCACTGGGCCTTTGGTAGGCATTGGGCCTTCGACGGTTGTCGATTCTTCAGCCCAGTGGCGGATATAAGCCTAGGGCCACTATGGCCACGGCCCCAGGCGTTGGGCCGGTTTCTCTACACTGTAGTACACTATTCCAAAGAAGCCCACTTAATCTACCAAAATGAGCCCATGGAGTAGCCCCAGGCGTTGGGCCAGCCCAGCTCCGCCACTGCTTCAGCCGGTGCTGGCACTGGGTCGCACCCAGCGGCGGCCCCTGGCTATCCTGCCAGCGCTGGGCACTTAGCGGTTGGGGGCACTGAGCTCCCGGCTGAGGCTGTTGGCTCCTCTCTCACTGGTGCTCCTCTTCCACAGGGGTCTGTTTCAATACCGCCTGTTGCAAATGATCATACCATGGTCACTTGAGGCAAGCACGATTTTTGACAACCCAGGACTATTATGAATCTCTAGGCCACTATGTTGTCTCCCATTCCGAAGACATACCGTGGTGCTTTGGCAGATCCTAACTGGCGTGATGCTATGCAAGAGGATTTCACCGCCCTCCAAGCAAACAACACATGTGATCTTGTTCCTCCTCCACCTGGCACTAATATTGTTACAGGCAAGTGGGTCTATCGGCACGAGTTACATCCAGATGGAACACTCGACCGTTACAAAGCTCGTTGGGTCCTTCGAGGTTTTACACAACGTCCTGGTAGTGATTTTGGTGAAACATTCAGTCCTGTTGTCAAGCCAGCCACCATCCGCACAGTCCTTTCTTTGGCATTCTCTCAAAATTGGGCGGTACATCAATTAGATGTGAAGAATGCTTTTCTCCACGACACCTTGGAAGAAATGGTTTATTGTGCACAACCGTCTAGGTCCATTGATCCTTCCAAGCCTAACCATGTGTGCCGCCTTAATAAATCACTATATGGCTTGAAACAAGCACCCCGGGCTTAGTACAACAGATTTGCTTCCTTTATTCGATCTATTGGATTTTTGGAAGCAAAGTCAGATACCTCTCTCTTTGTTCTTCGGCATGGCTCCGACATGGCATATTTGCTTCTTTATGTTGATGACATTATATTGACTGCCTCATCTGGACTGTAGAATTTTCTATGGAGGTTCTTAGGCATTTGCACCATTTTCTTGGGATGACCGTCTCTCGGAGTTCCACTGGTATGTTCCTCTCACAGTGTCACTATATTCTTGAGCTCTTGGAATGTGCTGGTATGATTGGTTGCAAGCCCTGTTCCACTCCGATTGATACTAATGCCAAGCTCTCCACTGATGGTCCTCCTGTTGCCGATGCCACTGACTAGCGGGCACTTGCTGGTGCACTACATTACCTCACTTTTACTCGTCTAGACATCTTTTATGTTGTGCAGCAGATATGTCTCCATATGCATGAACCCCGTGAGCCACATTTGGCCTTGATTAAGTGTGTTCTCCGCTACATCAAGGGAACTTTGGACCATAGTCTGCAGTTACTTCGCTCCTCAACTTGTGACCTTGTTGCATACTCAGATGCTGACTGGGCCGGTTGTCTGGATACTCGTCGCTCCACCTCGGGTTATGCTGTCTTTTTGGGCGATAATTTGGTCTCCTGGTCTTCGAAGCGCCAACACACAGTTTCTCGTTCTAGTGCTAAGGCTGAATATCGAGCCGTTGCTAATGCTGTAGCTGAAATCTCATGGCTTTGACAATTACTTCAGGAGCTCCATTTCTGTCCCTGGCGTTCCTTAGTGGTTTTTTGTGATAATGTTACCGCCGTTTATCTCTCAACCAATCCAGTGCAACATCAGCGCACCAAACATGATGAGATTGATTTACATTTCGTCCGGGACAAGGTTGCTACCGGGGAGATACGCGTTCTTCATGTGCCATCCACCTCCCAGTATGCGAATGTGTTCACCAAGGGCCTTCCTACATCCATTTTTACATAGTTCGCTCTAGTTTGAATGTCTCCACTCCATGCTAGTGTCTGACGTTCCAACTGCGGGGGTGTTAGAATATCAAGTATTTGATTAGTTAGACTGTTTTCATGTTCCCTCTATCCTTTCATATCCCCATGTATCTCTATATAAACACCTCTTGAGATTAATGGAAAACTGAGTTGAGTTAATCCTCCAATAATCTCTTTGTTTACAAAATCTACAAATAAAGCCGTTGAGGAATTATTGAAAAGAAAAAAAAAAGAAAGTCGATCAGCTGACCTGAAAGATTCAGGATGTTTGGGCCAGTAAGCAAGACCCCTCTCGCCTTCCGGCTCCACTTGGAGGTGCAGCCGATCATTCCAGTCCAGGATCTGATCTTGGGATGTCACCGCGTCATCGCCGTACCCTTCCAACTGGAAGCGCTTTCCTTCTATCAGGTTGCTGCATTTCAGCTTCTCCTCGAGCGGTTTCCGGAAAAACTCGTCTGACGCGTTCATCACGTCGTCCATCAGAGAAACGGCTATCCCGTGGTTGGTAACCTGCACAACAGAGAAGTATTGCTCTCATGCCACAGCCACAGTGGAACAAGCGTACTAGATTTCTTCCAAAGGGAGATCTAGGTAACTGAAGGTTAATTATATACCATGAACAGTCACCAGGTTTGCAACGCTGAGAAGAGCTTGGCTGTCTCGTCAGTGACTGGCAGCCGGCTGAGGTCGACGACAGGGAGGGGCTCCGGCATGTCAACAGCGAGCAGCAGGCTTCCTGGGCGGTCTTGCTCCCGTTGCACGTACCGGCTTGGTGGCTCCTCCACACGGCCGGTAGCCAGCTCATGCACCGGCACTGGCGGAGCCAGGGGGGGGGGCCCCCCCCCCCCCCCCCCCCCAATGTTTTACAACCAAAAAAAAAATAGTAGTATGACTTAATATTTTTTTTATTTATATTAAGAGGGATATTATATAAAATTCTTGTCATATATACCTATTAATATCTTCTAAATAATATAATCATATAAAACACAACTAGATAATAAAATTATCGCAATGAAAAAGACCGAGCCGGTCCCCCTAAGTATAATTCCTGACGGCCGGCCCCTCTGAGTATAAATTCTGGCTCCGCCACTGTGCACCGGCATCGGCAACCTCCATGGCTCGTCAGCCATCGGCGTGTTTCTTTGTTACTTTTTTTTTCTGTTGCTCACGAAGTGGAGTTTGATGAGTTCTCTGCGTGCACATCTATAGCCACGAGCAACACTCTTTGCCCTCTTGAACAGTGAAGGACCATTTCTACATCAATTTGTTCAAGACAGCAACACTCTTTGTCCTCTTCTCCTTCCATGCGGTGTACGTGCCTCAGCCTATTCTCCTTCCAAATTGGTTAGGCTAGAGACAAACTTTGTTACCTAGAGATATGACCTTTTTTTTTGCTAACGGTATACTTTAATTTGTTAGCAAGAAAGACATTTTTTTTATTGTCTTCTAAGGGCACCACCAATGGAGGCTAATACTCTTAGTGGTTCTAGTACAAATAAAGTGATCCACATATACTAGAGAAAAAACAGCGTTGGGGAAGGCCTAAAAAAGCTACAAAGATAGATTTTGCTTGTTGGATACATAATTTGTTAGCTAGAGAAATTTTATTCAATAAAAGTTTATCAATTTATTCCAATTCTATATATGTTGAGAAATTTTATTATGGTTGGAGAAATGAGGACCGTTGGTGAGGAGCGACCGGGTGGCTAGAAAAACAGAGGTACCAAGAGGAAAAGTATCAAAAGGTACCTAATGCATATACATGGCCAACTGGACCTCAGGCACGGCCCTGGCACCGACACGGGCATGGACACGGCCAGGCACGGCACGGCTAGGCTAGGCACGACACTAAGCTGCCATGCCGTGCTTGATAGTGCCACCGTGCCAAGGTAGCGGCCCAGACACGGCACATGCACTACAAGTGCTTAAGCATGTCGTGTCGTGCCACTGGACACGGCAGCACTGCTGCGCTCGTGCTGTCACGGGCACTATAAGTGCCTAACACCTCAATGAACTCAGAATCACATGCATAAGAACATACACTTCAAAAATAGAACAACACATATCACTTTATTCGTAGAATTGAGATCAAACTTACATTTCACAGACACTGCAAAGACTAAGTCACTAAGATCACATTCCATAGCACCTGGCACTAAGACATTCCACTAAGACAAGCCTGAGGACGCTACCTGGGCCAGGCAGCTCCTGGCACTGAGACACCTGGGACACTACCTAGGCACTAAGATCACATTCCATAGCACCTGGCAGCTCCTGGCACTAAGACGTTCCACTAAGACAAGCCTGGGGACACTACCTGGGCCAGGCAGCTCCTGGCACTAAGACAATCCACTAAGACATGTCTAGAGACGCTACCTGGGCCAGGCAGCTCCTGGCAGGCAGGAACCAAACTAGCCATAGGTACCGTACCTCTTTTAAACCATACAAGGCCTTGTTAAGTTTGCATACAAAACCAGGTTTCTCCACATTCTCATACCCTTGTGGTTAGTGCATATAAACATCGTCCTCTAGAATGCCATGGATAAACACATTTTGAACATCGAGCTGGCTTAGATACAATCCTCTAGAAACTAAAATGCAATATTGCTATTTAAGACCTATAGATGTGCCATATGCTTTTGTTTTCATTTTGTAGACCCACTTGCAATCAATGATATTTTTGCATTTGACAAGAGGAAAAACCGGAATTCTCAAGGACTCATGAAGAGGAATAGAGGGAAGTTGTTGCTGGTTAGGACGGCAACCATAGCCACACAAGTTAATTGTTTTTGTGACATTTTTGCGTATTAAAACTATTTCCCCTAATGAGATAAAAATGCTAGGGCCGGCTTGTTTTCCAAGCAGAGTTTCATAGTGGAAATTTTGAGAAGTACTCCATATAACTCATCTAACGCAATATATAGCTTTATTGCAACAGGGGCGATAGCTAACGCCAAAGTTTGTGATCAGAAGTACAAAAAACAAAGTTTTTTATTCTCCGCAGAGGCATGCACTACTGGATTCAGGTTCTTTGCCGAGTGCGGCACTCGGCAAAGAACACACGGCAAAAAATTGATCGGCAAAGCCCTCTTTGTCGAGTGTCTTTTATCGGGCACTCGGAGGCTTTGCCGAGTGTCCCGGGGACACTCGGCAAAGAAAAGCGACCGTCACGGCGCCGGTCCCGTTGACGGTCACTTTGCCGAGTGCCAACCCTGCAGGCACTCGGCAAAATTTTTTTATTTTTTTTTTAAAAAAATTCTTTGTCGAGTGCCAACCCTTCAGACACTCGGCAAAGAGTTTTTATTTTTTTTTACAAAATTTCTTTGCCAAGTGCCAACCTTCAGACACTCGGCAAAGATTTTTTATTTTTTATTTTAAATTTCTTTGCCGAGTGCCCTCTGTCCTGCAATCGGCAAAGTTTGAATTTTTTTTTAATTTCTTTGCCGAGTGCCCTCTGTCCGGCACTCGGCAAAGTTTGAATTTTTTTTAAAAAATTTCTTTGCCGAGTGCCCTCTGTTTGGCACTCAGCAAAGTTTATTTTTTTTAAAAAAAATCTTTGCCAAGTGCCATGGTCACAGCACTCGGCAAAGCTAGAAAAATGATTTTCTGGACACCCATTTTTCCAGCTTTGCCGAGTACTGTGACCATTGCACTCGGCAAAGGGGTCCTTTGCCAAGTGCAACACTCGGCAAAGTGACCCAAAACTGTAATTTTTAATTTTTTTTATATTCCATCATGACAAATAAATTCATACAAACATATATCACATATATATCTCATCCATAACATATATATCTCATTCATCACATATATATCTCATCCATCACATATATATCTCATCCATCCACGCATCCATCCGCACATATCACATCCATCACAATATATATCACATATATAATAATAAGTGCTCAAGTCCATCCAAATAAATCCACAAGTCCATCAAAGTCCACAAGTGCATCACAAGTATATCACAAAGTGAACAACAAATGAAAAAAATACAACGTGCACTCATCTCGACCAAGGCGACTGTGGTGAAGGCCCAGCTCCATCATTCGGAGGTGTATAAGGTGGATTATTCGAACCACCGTCAGATGGAGACTGCACAAAGGAGAAAAGATTGCATGTGAGACAAGATTATTTAGATAGCTAATCTAGGAAGGTAGAGGCCATCCAAGCAAAGCACAAGCGAAAGTAAAAAACTTTCATACTCACAGGAGTAGCTGTAGCTGCAGGACGCGGAGGCGGAGGTGGAACCAACAGCCTAGGTGGCAGAGAGAAGCCCACACGTTGCCCAAGTCCTTGTAGGAACTCCGTAATGTCCGTCAGCCTCTGCGCCTAGGCCTGCCGCTCGGCCCGCTCGGCCTCCCGCTCGGCCCGCTCGGCCTCTAGCTAGGCCGCCATCCTCTGGTGCCCGGCCTCCAGCTCCAGACATTGCCTCATTTCTTGTTCCAGCCGGGCCTGCAATATTTTACTCCAATGTTTCAGTAATGCAAAGCTAATTAAGGTGTGTAAAGATCAATGTGTGACGAGTAAAACAGAAATAACCTCGAGTGCGTCGACCCGATGCTGTGCAGCGGTCGGCCGTGTGCGAATGGCCGGGCTCTCGCTTGTGCTCCGTGCTCAGATCTGGGAGAGAGAGGGAGTAGAGGCCATGTCGATGACGCCGTCGCCGAGCCAGAACCGCCCATGCTTCTTGCCTTGCCCTGCCCTCATGACGACCTCTCCATCAAAGCCCTAGGTGCTCGGATCGTGGTCTGACCCATGGAGCGACCTCGCCACCTCAATGTACTCACTGATGCGGGAGTGGACGCTCGGGTTCGTGTATGCCTCGGGCGGGTCCTCCAGGTTGAAGGAGACGTCAGACATCGCCTTGCCCTTGTGGGCCATACACCATGCCTAGAAGTCTGAGCAAACCTAGCCACTATGTTACGCCGACTAGGAGAAAGACAGCACGATGATTAGAAATCAGGCAGAACTGAGCGTCATAATAGATAAATGAATTCGTGTACCCATGCTTGTTTGTATCCGACGAGGCTATGGCTGCCTTGATGGTGTGCTAGTCCTTGCATCTACAAACGACGGTCCCGAGCATCCCTATGCATCTTGAGGTACTCCTCCGTGAACCGCCTATCCACCATCATCACCCAGCACTCGGGATACACTTGGCACCACCAGGGAATCATCTACACGTCATCAAGTATAAGAAGATCAAATTAAACCAACTTAATCTTAAAACAAATTAATATTGATGTTCTTCATTTACTTCAAGGTACTGCTCCCGGGTCAGCTGCATCTCTCTTGCGTCTTTCTTGGTTTTCCTCTCTCCAAGCTTCGACCCGTAGTAGGTTACGATGGCCTAGATGTGCACCTCGTGATGCATGTCGGAGATGAGTTTTTACAGGCTTTGGTAGTCACCTGCTCCGCCCTGGCCTCAAATCCCTCCTTGCATCTGTAATAAGTCTGCATACAAAAGCGATGTATCCATTCATTATTTCAAGAAAAGTCCAATGAATGTGACGTATTGAGCAATGTTGTGCGAGGGAGACTTACCCAAAGCTTTGCCTTCACCCACGCCGCCTTGTTGGGGTACTCCGCATCAGTGGCGACGGCGTAGTGGTCAAATGAGTAGGCTGGCTCCATCTTCGATGCATACGTGACAATGCCGGAGAAGTGTTGCCTGCACAGAAGACCCAGGATGCCGTTGACTAGCCATGCATTACCACCCGACACAACCACCCAGTTCCTACACAAGTGATTAAGAAAAAATATTAGTTTTTTTCATCATATCATATGAAGTAGTGGTGATAACATATAAAGTTACTTACTTTTGCCCTTCGGGGCGAATCACTGGGTGTTGGTGAGGAAGCGGAACATGTGGAAGGCTCGCGGGACCTTGCAAGTAGACACTCGAAGAGGAGTCGGAGGAAGCAGAACCCATGCCTGCCACCTCCAACTCGTCGTCCTCGTGCGGCCCCTCCTCCTCGTCCGTCTGCCAAACTAGCTCATCGTTTGACTCATCCACGGGCGCCACCTCCTCCTCCGGCTCCTCCTCACGTGGCGTGGGAGGAGACGGCCCCCTCCTGTGTCTAGCAGTCCTCCTCCTCCTCCTCCTGTCCAATCCCTCTGCCTCCTCTTGCAGTCGGTGTGGTCTTTGGTATATCAAGTTCATAGACCTATGACGGTCGCCCGCCATCTTTGTTCAATCACCTACAACAAAAAAGAAAAACAAGACGCAATTAGAAATAGGTGAAAAAATGAACGAAACATAATTACAAAAAACATAGTAATACATGTATTAGAAATATTTGAAAAAATGAACAAAACATAATTACAAAAAACATAATATTACATGTATTAGAAATAATCTTCATGATTGAGATTAGCTGGATCATAGGTCTCGTCATCACTATCAACATTGTCCAACTCATCAACACTATCCGAAGGAGTAATGTTGTCTTCATTGTCATTGCCTAAACGTAATCGCTCAAGCATTTGTATGTCCTTTAGATTTCGCACCTCGTCTCCAGCGTCCTCGTCATCATCCCTTTCATTGTCTACTTCCATTCCTATCTCTTCGGTTAAGTCTATGTCAAACCTTCCTTGTAGTCCCTCTTCTTGATAGAACTCTCCATCATATGTGTTTGGGTTGAAGTTGTAATCTTCATCGTTTGGGATAGGTAGTTTACCGTGTGGCGGTACCTTGTGCACAATAGATCAACCCTTAAGATGCTCGGCGTCTTTGCACGTGTATGACGTATAATAAACCTGGACGGCCTGTTGAGCCACAATGTAGACATCTTTTCCTAGATAGATGGAATCCTATCGAATCTCGACTAGCCCAAGCTTAGGGGTTCATCTCGTTACTCCAGGATGAAACCAGTGGCATTTGAATATGATAGGAGTAAGAGGTTTGGAACCATAGAATGATAGTTCGTAGATTTTTTCAATTCTTCCATAATAGTCGAGTCCATCAGTGCCAGACGTAACAACTCCGCTATTTGTGGTTTTTCGATTGGACCGACTCTGCTCGTAGCTTGCTGTGTGAAAACAATATCCATTCACGTCATAACCGGTAAATGACTTGACCCTAACGGCACAGCCGTTTGCAACCTATCTCAGCTCGTCACTTATAGACGCATCAGTTTGGGCTTTCTGTTTGAACCAACAAATGAAATCGGGGCTCCCTGGTCCCGCACCCCATGAAAGAAGGGTATCATTTTCTTGCTGGGTAGGTTGCCTTGATCCATGCTAGGATTGACGAAGAAATTCCTTATACCAACGAGAAACAAGGGGGTTGGATGAAGAAACAAGAACATACGACGAAATGAAATATGTTCGTTCAGAACTTACACAATGAACGGTTGCACCTCGACAAGGTTGGTCAACACATATAGCATGATACTGCGCCACTCTTCATTTTTCAATTGCTTAGTGGTCGATGCACTTGCGCTTCCGAGTTGCCCTTAGAAGAGGCTAAGGTTTGATTCATTTTCGCCAGCATTGTAATGAGGAGGTGGATTATAAACGTTAGGAAGTTTCTCAGTGTAGTATTTCTCTATGAAGTTCGACACCTCCTTTAGAATGTATGCCTCTACAATGGAAGCCTCAATTTTGGCTTTATTTCTATATTTTTTGCGAAGAGTCTTTAGACATCTCTCGATTGGATAGCACCAATGGTTCTGCACGGGCCCCCCATCCGTGCCTCATACGAGAGGTGCACAATCAAATGCTACATCGGCAAGAAGAAGCCAGGTGGAAAGATCTTCTCCATCTTACAAAGCAACACAGGTGCCACTTTTTCCAAGTCATCAATGACGGTCCAAGAGAGATCCTTGGCACAAAGCTGGCGGAATAAGTAGCTCAACTCTGCTAGCACTTGCCAGACATGCTCCGGGACATAGCCTCGAACCATCGCCGGAAGAAGCCGCTCAATCCATATGTGGTAGTCATGACTCTTCATCCCGTTTACTCGCAGAGTGCCTAAGTTCACTCCCTCTTTAGATTCGCTGCATACCCATCAGGGAACATTAGCGTCTTGATCCATTCAAGTACTTCCCTCCTTTGGTCCTTTTTCAAGACAAAATCGGCCTTAGGCCTTCTCCAGGTCTTACCACAACTAGGAGGCTGCATCTCTTGATTTGGTCTATCGCATAATGTTGCCAAGTCCACTCTAGCTTTAGGGTTGTCCTTAGACTTTTCAGTGTCCATGAGTGTTGCCCAAAGTGCCTCGGTGACATTTTTTTTAGTGTGCATTACATCAATGTTATGTGGCAGAAGAAGGTCATCGAAATAGGGGAGCCTCGTCATGCCCGAGATATGAGACCACATATGTTGCTCACCATATCCCACAAAACCACCTTCTTCATTAGGCATGAGAGCATCTATCTAAGCATGAACCTCGGCACCAGTCATCATCCGTGGTGCAGGGTTTGTCACTTTAACACCTTTCGTAAAGTTCTTGATGTCTTGTCTAAATGGATGGTCAAGAGGTAGGAATCGACGATGTCTGTCGAACGATGAATACTTGCCACCCTTTTGCAACCAAATGAACCTCACACCTTCCTTGCATATTAGGCATGGGAACTTCCCGTGAACACACCAGACGCAGAATATCCCATACACCAGGAAGTCATGCAGGGAGTAGTGGTACCAAACGTGCATTTTGAAGGTTATCTTTGTAGCTCGATCGTATGTCCATACCCCTTCATCCCAAGCACGAACCAATTCATCAAACATGGCTCCATGAATACACCCATATTACTCCCTGGGTGTCCAGGAATTATCAACGACAAGAATACGTTATGTCGTTGAAAAGGAGACACTGGGGGGAGATTAAGGAGGATAACGAAGACGGGCCAACATGTGTATGGGGCAGCCATCATTCCATAAGGATTGAATCCATCTGTTGCCAGCGCGACACGTACATTACGAGCCTCATCTGCTTTGTCACGATGATTGTCATTAAAGCGGATCCAAGCTTCACCATCGGATGGATGTACCATCTTGTCAGGATTGTACCGTTTGCCATTTTTGTGCCATGCCATCTGTTTCGCGGATTCCTCGATCATGTATAACCGTTGGATCCTTGGTAGGAACGGAAGGTACCGTAGGATTTTCACGGGGATCGTAAGTTGCCTCTTCTGGCCATCATCAGAGTCTACCTCCAGGTACCTGGAGGATTTACACTTTGGACAGAACTTTGCATGCTCGTGTTCTTTCCTAAATAGGACGCACCCCTTCAGACAAGCATGTATCTGCTCATACGGCATCTTAAGTGCTTGAAGGAGTTTCTATGACTCGTACATGCTCTTTGGCAGAATGTGGCCCTCCGAAAGCAGGGTGCCAATCACAGCCAACATCTTATCGAAGTCAGGTCGACTCAAGTTTAACTCGGACTTCAATCCCATTAAGCGTCCAATGGCATCCAGTTGAGACACCGTTGACCGATCGTGAAGGGGTTTCTATGCCGAGTCCATCATGTCGTAGAACGCCTGTGCGGCTGCCTCCATCTCATGTAGAGATGTCCTGGTTTGTAAGCATCGTACGTGACAACGTGCACGAAATCTTCTGAAATTTTTATCATAGCCTCCACATATGATATCATGACATCTCAACAAGTTTCATGATTTTTGGACTTTGTTTGCTTTTTATAAAATTTAAAAACACTTTGCACGCAAGTTCGCAGTTATGTTTCATGAACAAGATGTCCGAAATTTCGGGTCCGTTCCTGGATACGGCATCACACTACACTCAGTAACATGACTATCATTTTTTGAATCATTAAACTCCATTATTCGTACCACGTGTAGTTCAAAATTATATTTTTCAAAAAAATTCAAGTAAAAGAAATAAAGTAACTAAATATATCAAAAAGTCATAAAAAATCTCCAAATTCTAACTAGGAGTTCCTAGTGCTTTAAAAGGGTTGCACAAAAAATTTGGAGGCCAAAAACAAAAAAAAACTTTGCCGAGTGCCGAGGCATGGCACTCGGCAAAGGGGGTCTTTGCCGAGTGCCACGAATAAAGCACTCGGCAAAGAGGGTTTTGAATTTTTTTTTTAAAAAATTTCCTCTTTACCGAGTGCCTTTACAGGGCACTCGGCAAAGACATTTAAAAAAAAATTAAATCTTCGCCGACTCGGCAAAGTATTTTTCAAAAAAAAAACTTTGCCGAGTGCCAGATCTGGGACACTCGGCAAAGAAATTTTAAAAAAAATTTAAATCTTTGTCGAGTGCCAGAGCTGGGACACTCGGCAAAGAATTTTTAAAAAAAAAAATTAAATCTTTGCCGAGTGCTTAACAGCAGGCACTCGGCAAAGAAGGACGTAGCCGAACACCGTTACGCGGGTCAGCCTATGCCGAGTGTCGCGCTTTTGCCGAGAGTTTTGCCGAGTGCCTAACACTCGGCAAAGAACTCTTTGCCGAGTGCAGCACTCAGCAAATAAGGTCTTTGCCGAGTACCCGATTTTTGACACTCGGCAAAGTCTCTCCAGTAGTGACGCACCCACTGATCACGGACATTGTTTAAAACAAACATATAAGGTTTAGATCTTCAAAGTCTCAATCAGTCTCATTCCTTTAGAAAAGTGTTCTTTGGCCCCCTCCAAGAAGTCCGCCTCTGTAATCCTCACCTTGCCGGTCGCTTCTCATCCAGTAAACCGGCCGCCGGCTCAAGCACACTGTCACGTTCCACCGTATAGGTCATGGCCAGTGAGATCCTCTCCTTCTCTGCATTCGTCACAACCCTGTGCACTGGGCTTTTGAATATCCCGTTGTTCATTACCTGTATCAAAATTTTGTAGTCAAGTTTAGCATAAAGAATTCAGGAAGTTGGATATACATCAGTTCCATTTATTTATTTATTTTTGGAATTTTAATCACCACAGAGATTCAGGACACACAATAGCTTGGATTCCCAGTTCCCTTCCTCAAAGGAGTCTCCCAGGTTAATCACCAGAGTATGAGGAATGGATGGAACATTGAACCACTTATTGTCTCTCTGAACCTGCAGTCCACCGACCTCAGGATCGACCAGGAGAACCGTTAGAAGAGGGGCGTCAGAGTGAGCCTTGATACTCAAGACGAGCTCCGGCCTTGGACAAGGAGGATAGTAGTTGAATCTGGCATAAGCTTGAGGACGACCACAAATCTGGTTGATGAAATCTTCTTCATCAAGCTCCAAGATCTTGGCCATCGCCCGCAAGATTTTTTCCATAATAGCCTTGGTTTTTGTTGCGTACTCGTGCAGAAGATCCCTGCAAAAAGGTCCTAGAACAGTTCAGGCAAAGACCATTTTGGCGCTATTGTCAGTAGTAGAGCTGACAAGTACTGTTTTTTGTTTCTTGGAGTATACTATACAAGACACATGAGTCATATGTAACATAAACGCTCACATTGCATTTTTTTTCATTTATTTTTCTTCGAAAACTTGTAAAACAAAAGCCAGAAAAGTGAAAAGGCTAAAACTGAAAAGGAGTGTAGGTGACCTGAAGGATTCAGGATGGTTGGGCCATTGATCAAGGTTTCTTTCGTCTTCAGGCTCCACCTTTAGCTGCAGATGATCGCTCCAGTCATGGATATGATCCTGAGCTATCACTGGATCACTGCCGTACCCTTCCAGCTGGAAGCGCGAGCCTTCCCTCAGGTTGCTGTATTTCTGCCTCTCCTGGAGCGGCTGGTTGAAAAACTCTCGTGATGCCTTCATCAGATCCTCCATTAGAGACGCATCTATGCCATGGATGGTAGCCTGCATGGCATGGCACAGAGATAGCCATTGCAAGCATGTGGAGGCAACGATGGAGCAAGGTTCGCACGATGATGCATGGGAACTGAGTAACTGACTACTGAGAGGGAGAAGAAGAAGAAGAAGAAGAAGAAGAAGAAGAAGAAGAAGAAGAAGAAGGGAATCAATCTCACAAGGAAAAGCCCCCAGGTCTGTAGCGCTGAGCGGAGCTTGGCAGCCTCATCGGCGGTCGACAGCTTGTCGAGGTCCACGATAGGGAGGGGATCAGGCATGTCAGCTGCGAGCATCAGGCTGCCAGGGCGGTCCTCCTCCCGTTGCACGAACCGGCTCGGCGGCTCCTCCACGAGGGCGGCCAGCTCTTTCACTGGAGTCGGCACCTTCCATGATTCACTAGCCATTGGTGCTTGTTTATGACTGCTACCACACACAAAGATGAGGAGCAGCTCTCTGAGCATATATTTATAGTGTTTCTGGCCAACTTCCATGATTCACTAAAGATAGACTTAATTTGTTAGCAATAAATGCACTGTGTATATGTATTTTATTATTTTTGCAAAAGAGTTTCTATGTTTCAGTTAACAGGTAGTTTTCTCTAAAATCTATCTATTTTTTGGCAGGCTTTGTTACATAGAGATAGATCAACTTCCCAAAGCCATAAATCGTGGAAACGCTAGTGATAAACCACAAGCAATCTGTTGTGGACACTATCTAGTTTGTTAGGCTAGAAACAAACTTTGTTACCTAGAGATATGCTTCAGTTTCCTTTGCTACTAAAGATAGACTTAATTTGTTAGCAATAAAGGCACTTTGTATATGTATTTTATTATTTTTGTAAAAGGGTTTCTATGTTTCAGTTAACAGGTAGTTTGCTCCAAAATCTATCTATTTTTTTGACAGGCTTTGTTAAATAGAGATAGATCGACTTCCCAAAGCCATAAATCCTGGAAACGCTAATGATAAACCACAAGCTATCTGTTGTGGACACTATCTAGTTTGTTAGGCTAGAAACAAACTTTGTTACCTAGAGATATGCTTCAGTTTTCTTTGCTAATAAAGATAGACTTAATTTGTTAGCAATAAATGCACTTTGTATATGTATTTTATTATTTTTGCAAAAGAGTTTCTATGTTTCAGTTGATAGGTACTTTGCTCTAAAATCTATCTATTTTTTGGTAGACTTTGTTACATGGAGACAGATCGACTTCCCAAAGCCATAAATCCTGGAAACGCAAGTGATAAACAACAAGCTATCTATTGTGGACATTATCTAGTTTGTTAGGCTAGAAAAAAACTTTGTTACGTAGAGGTATGCTTCAGTTTCCTTTGCTAATAAAGATAGACTTAATTTTTTAGCAATAAAAACACTTTGTATATGTATTTTATTATTTTTTAACCTGAGTTTCTATGTTTCTATTAACAGGTAGTTTGCTCCAAAATCTATCTATTTTCTGGCCAGCTTTGTTACACAGAGATAGATCGACTTCTCAAAGGCAAAAATTCTGGAAACGCTAGTGATAAACCACAAGCTATCTGTTGTCGACACTACCTAGTTTGTTAGGGTAGAAACAAACTTTGTTACCTAGAGATATGCTTCAGTTTCCTTTGCTAATAAAGATAGACTTAATTTGTTAGCAATATAAAGGCACTTTGTATATGTATTTTATTATTTTTGCGAAAAGGTTTCTATGTTTCAGTTAACAGGTAGTTTGCTCCAAAATCTATCTATTTTTTAGATGGCTTTGTTACATAGAGATAGATCGACTTCCAAAAGCCATAAATCCTGACAACGCTAGTGATAAACCATAAGCTATTTGTTGTGGACACTATCTAGTTTGTTAGGCTAGAAACCAACTTTGTTACCTAGAGATATGCTTCAATTTCTCCTTTGCTAATAAAGATAGACTTTGTTAGCAAGAAAGTCACTTTATATATTTTTATTATTTTTGCAGAAGAGGTTCTATTTTTCCGTTATTAACAGATAGTTTGCTCAAAATCTATCTAATTCTTTGGACTAAAAGTTGTTTTATTTTTTGTGCCTTGTTTGCTTGAGCCGTGTTTAATATATATTTGTGTGGCCATATCAGGTTTTGTCAGTGTGCGCAACCCCTGGAATAATCTTTATCCAAATGTTTCATACTGAGTTTGGGTTCAATTTGTTTAGTACCCGTATCTGAAAATAGGTTAATTGTGATGGTAATAGTAACATGCAATAGTGATGGGCATTTTTCCTGTCATTCTGGACTTGTTACTAATGATTTATCAAAGGTTGTCTGTCACATTTTGTACTCAATAGTGATTCATGGAAATTGACGTGCATCACTTTTACTAAAAGGATCCAATGGGAGTGCCCAAGAGGCGGGAGGGGTTGAATTGGTTATGCTGTATGGTGACTTAAATCCTACTTAGACTTGGGCTCATGTGTCGACAACAAAAAATAGAAATATATGCCAACTAATATTTTCTCAATAATGATGTAATTCCTGTAACAAAATAAGTTTTAGGCTATGTTTATATTGGACATGGCATCCTAAGTTTTTTCCTTGTTGCAACACAAGTGCATATTGGCTAGTATTGATAAATTTTCTATCTGCAGCTAATAAATTCTATCTCTAATAATGAAGTTTATGTCTGGCTAGCTTTTGTGATAACAATAAAAGGACAAGTTCTCTTCTTGCTAACAAATCTATCTTCAGCACATAAAGCATCTTTAGATGACGGAGTTTATTTCTAGCCTAACAAACTAGGTGGCTTGTTGCATGAAACTATCAGTCCATTTCCACAGTTTATGGCTTAGAAAGTTGATCTTTAGGGTAACAAAATTTGTTCTAGCCTAACAAACTAGATAGATTTTTTATGAATGATCAGTCTGTTTCCTAACGAACTAGATAGCTTGTTATATGAGACTATCAATCCAATTCCATGCTTTATGCCGTAGAACATAATTTTTTATAGGTAATAAAGTTTGTCTCTGGATTACAAGATTTGTTTCTACTTTAACATACTAGATAGCGTGTTGTATTAGACTATTAGCTCGTTTCTAGAGTTTATTGTTTTAAAAGTTGAACTTTAGATAATATAAAGCTTGCCTCGCCTTACCAACAAATTCTACCTTAACATACTAGATACTTGATGGCAAAGGGTTCGATCTAGTATATATCTTGAGCAAATAATAACAAGAAAACTACCTATAACAATATTTTTCCACATGACAAAGATGACGAATTGCAGTGAGCATATTTCCTACTAGATAGGCGTGTGGTGAAGAAGGGAGATGGTTGCTAGGAGATCACCGAGCCAACAATGAGAATGCAACATTGAACAACGGTCCTGCTATCTTGACTTGGGTGTAAAGTGATATTTTCCTATACCTCAAACTCATGTAGCTTTGCTATATTGGTTCGAATTTTTTCAAAGTGACCGATGGATACTCTGGTGGGGGTCACCAGAGTTCTTCGATGGGTTTGGAACCATATGTGTACCTCTCTGGAAACTCTAGCGCTAGCATCGGAGAGTTCATCAGAGAGTGGTTCAACGAGGGAGTTTTCTTTGAAAATCTTCGTGCTGAGGGCACCAAAAAAGTCTCGTGTGCTGCTGGATGAGAAGAGCACCCGACAATAGGCTACACCAACGACTATTCGAGTGTTTAAATCTAGTCGTTGAACTAGTCGTTCGGAAACCTCTGGTGGTCTTCTCTAGTGGTCACCAAAGTTTTTTCAGTGAGGATGAACTCTATTTTGAAAGTGAGTAACGGCTAGTTTTGTGTGTGCGATTATAAATAGGTGATGTATGCTTAGTCATTTCACATCTCTTGGACTCCTTGACTGATATTCACACACATTTGAGCTCAAGTTAAGACTCCACTCACATTTGCTTATTAGCTAAGATTGCATTTGGGTGAGATTGGAGAGTGAAAGGATCAAGATGCCCAAGAGGGGGGGGGTTGAATTGGGCTAATTCTAAATTTCTTTGCAATAATCAAATCCTACGGTTAGCCCAATTAACCCTTTGTGCCTAAAAAGTGTTTCTAATTGTTCTACCGTACAAAGGACTTGCAACCTATGTTCCAATCCAACTCTAGCATGACAATTTTAAGAAAGTAAATGACAAGAATTGAATTGCTCAAAGTAAATGCTCAAAGTAAAGAGAGGAGGAGGAACGCGGCGATGTTTTGCTGAGGTATCGGAGAGTCACCACTCCCCACTAGTCCTCGTTGGAGCACCCGCGCAAAGGTGTAGCTCACCCTTGATCCACGCAAGGATCAAGTGCTCTCTACGGGTTGATTCTTCGACACTCCATCGCGGTGAATCACCCACAACCGCTCACAACTTGAGTTGGGTCATCCACAAGCTCTCCAGATGATCACCAAGCTCTCAATCACCACCAAGCCGTCTAGGTGATGGCGATCACCAAGAGTAACAAGCACGAACTCTCACTTGACCACGACAAGCCTAATGAGAAGGGTGGATACACACTTTGCTACTCTTGATCTCACTAATGAGGGCTCTCTTTGGGATTCTCAAATCTCAATCACCTCACTAGGACCTTGCTCTTCTTGGCACTCTCTAAGGTGTTTCTCAGCTGTTGGAATGAGCAAAAGTACCCCCACACATGAGTGGAGGTGGTATTTATAACATGGACTGAAAAACGAACCGTTATGTGCCTCTGCGGGGTGACCGAACGCTTCGGTCAGTACACCCCGAACTCCAGTGTTTACAGTGTGATCGAACACGTCCGGTCGTGATTTTCCCTCTCTAGAACCTTACTAGAGTCGACCGGACGTAGGCTCTCAGCGTCTGGTCACTTCACCTCTCAGCGTCCGGTCGCACCAGATGATTTCACCTTGGTCAAATGAACTGACCAGACTCTGCGCCAGCATCCGGTCAACCCAGAACCAATATCTGGTCAGTATTTAACCCTCCATTCACTTCCAACTCTCGATCATATGTGAATGAAGTTTGCTCCATTGGATCTAAGGGCTATTTTGGAGCTACCTAGTGCTAGTTTTAACAAGTGTGCACCACACCTAACTCACTAGACTCACCTAGGTCAAGCTACCCGTCCATACCCCCCTTAATAGTATGGCCAAAGGAAAAACAAAGTCCTAAACTACTCTAAGTGTCTCTCCAACTCCAATCAACACTTAGAACTAGTCCATCCTTAACCTTGTCGTCCATCCTTTGAAAACCGAAATGATTTCCATCGTAGGGGCATGACCACCTTGATTGCCCAATTGATCTCCATTACCATGACCTAACTAAATTGCATCTGCAAAACACACGTTAGTCATAGTAATCTTGTATTGTCATTAATCACCGAAACCCAACTAGGGGCCTAGATGCTTTCAATCTCCCCCTTTTTGGTGATTGATGACAATACCACCCCGAGTATGTGAAAAAGATGAGGTTTTTAACATGCTTAGATCATATAAGCTTTTAGCAATAAAAACAAAGGTGTTAGTCAAGCTTATATGACCCAAGCCAACATGATGTACTCAAAAGATATGAAATAAGCATGAGTATAAGTAATAAAGCTCATTTGCATCGGAGTTAAAACACGGAAGCAAAAACAAATGAGCATAGCACAAGTGATATGACATATAAATGATTCAGAAGTAGAGAGCACACATGTCATATATCACTATTACATATA
Source organism: Miscanthus floridulus (assembly GCF_019320115.1). Classification (NCBI taxonomy): domain Eukaryota; kingdom Viridiplantae; phylum Streptophyta; class Magnoliopsida; order Poales; family Poaceae; genus Miscanthus; species Miscanthus floridulus. The sequence goes on from NC_089597.1 coordinate 3,948,848, forward strand.
TATAGTTCAATGCATGAAAGTAAACACACGATGAATGCATAATGGTGTATCACACATAAAAACTCCAAATGTAATAGATAAGCTAATATAATAACTAAGCTCCCCCTAGATATGTCGCTCCCCCTAAATCTAACATACTCGAACCCTCTCCCCCTTTGGCGTCAAACACCAAAACCTAAGGGTCGGTCGGCAGATCTGCAGCGGATGAGCTGGGCGCTGAGGTACAAGGAGCGACCTAGAACAGGTCACCATCATCATCTAACCCTGAGCTTTGAGCTATCTGACCCTCTGTAGCTGGTAGTGAAGCTGAAGCAGTCTGGGTCAAATCAGGAACTAGAGCTACTGTAGGCTAAGCTGGTACGACTGAAACAATGGGCTCTGATGATGCCACTAACGAAGGGAGCATTTCTATAGTCCCGGTAATAGGTGCAACAATAGAAGGACCGGGGACATGTAGATATGGAGGAGTAGGTTGCCCTATCAACTCACTAAAGGAAGCTCCAAGACTCCTAGACACTATGGTCTCTAGCACTAGCAGCGAGGACGTCTTAGCCGGTGTGAAGCCCATCTGAAAAGGAGTGAACTGCAGGGCTATCACTGGCGAAGCAAAATACTGGGACACCTGCTCTGTAGTAGAAGCATACTACGCTGGTGGTTGTCCCTGACTCTGAAGCCCACTAGGCTGTAACGCTGGAGTCAACGAAGTAGTGGCAGGCTAACCAAGCTAGGGCGAAGGCTATGGCGGTGGAGCCCCAATAGCTGTCACTACATGTTGCATAAATCCAAAAAGCTGCTGCTGCATGAGGAGCTGCTGCTGATGCATGGCCTACTGCTACTACTGTAGAGCCTGAGTCTGCTACTGAATAGCCAACTTCTGCTGTTGGATCTGCTGCTGTTGGTGCTGAAACTCATCCTGCCTAGTCTGGAACTGTGCAAATGTAGCAGCTGTCTCCTGAGCCTAGCGAATCTGATCCTGCCTCATCCGCTCAAGTATAGCAAGGAGAGCGGGGTCTATCTGTGGGGCAAGTGGCGCTGAACTGGAGCTGCCGGCCTCATTATCATGTCGTCGTGGAGGCATTTGAGGAATGGGCTAGTAGTCATCATCAGAACTATCACTAGGGTTGCTCATGACCAACCCCTCCTACAGAGCAAGCTCCTCCTCTGTAGCTGTAATACCCCTGATAATATCATCCTACTAGGCTGCAGTCTCTGGCACCTCCAGATGATGACGCAGCTGACTAGGTGCTGTAGGTGTACTATGCCGAATCATCTGTGTCATGTTATAGGCAAGGAACTCTGTCGTAGCACCACTATACTCTGCAAGCATCTCTGGTGGCCTCACTGTGACTGCTCTATGGATAAGGAATGTGATCCAGTGAGCATAGGGTAGCTACATGTGACCTTTGAAGCCCTTAGCTATAGTGTCCTCCATCTCTGATAGAAGAAGATCCCATATATCAAAGACTGTCTGATGCATTAGAGAGTTGATAAGCCACAACTATATGCAAGTCAAACCCTCGTGATACCCCATCCTCGGTAGCAAAGTCCTCCTTATGATAGCCTCAAGCACATGAGCAGTAGGAGTAAGATTGCTAGGGTTCCTGCGTGACCCTTTGCCGAAGGGCTTGGTGAAGTAGTGGTGAACCAAGTTAGTAGGGGGAACCACACCACCATGTGGACATCTAGGAGGCGCTGTCTATCCATAGCAAACCTCATGCAATCTGGTAGGCAACTCCTGAAGCCTGAGTATCTCCTTGACCCTAGTGCTCATCAACCGATAATCTCTACCTCTGAATGCAAAGTGAATGAAGTTATGGTGCGGGTCAATAAAGAGAGAAGCATAGAACTGACGAACCCAAGATGGAACATATAATCCGGTCCGTCCAATCAAATCTGTCAGCCCCGATAGATATGCAAGGTAGGGGCGAATGTGCTCTCCGACTGCTGCAACAATAGAATCAATATGGCTCACCCTCTGAGATCTAAAAACTGCCCCACTGTTGAGATAGGCATTGTAGAAATCTTCTTGTAGAGGCGTGTAGAAGCCCTCTGATGCTCTATCATCTCTCCTCGGTGGGAACCACACCTCAAAGTCCATGAACCTTAGCTGTTGCACCTGCTTAGCCGTGGTGGCCCTTAGGTCAAGATGGGTCACTGGAGGAGGACCCTGTGGTCTGGGCAGTGGACGAGAATCCCTCCACTGTGTATCTTCCCTTGGCGTGACTAGTGCATGGGTTCGACCAGAGCAGCGTAACAGTGGCTGAAGTGTTAGCTCTGTCTCCTTGGCCTGCTCGGTCTGCTCACCCTCCTGAGTCTGATGTGCTGACTGTGCCTCCTGAGTCTGCTCTACTGCCTATGGCTACTGCTGTGACTCCCCCTAAGGCTAACCCTCATCAATGGCAACATGCCATCCTCCAATCATGCGAGTCCTAGCTGGACCACCATGAAGGCACTCAACACGCTCAAGTGTAGCCCTCACTTCTAGTGAAATCTGATCTGCAATCCGGACTCCACTGCAAGCACCTCCTCTCTCGGCATGCTCTGCGGCCTCTACAACTGCGGCTGCTCTAGCTATCTCTGCATCTGGGCACTTACGCTTCTTTGTTGCAGCTTTCTTCGTTACCTTGCCTTTTGGATCTATAGGCAAGCGAGGCAGACGCCTCAGATCCTCATCTTCTAGACCACCTCTAGCGTTCTTCACACGAGCCATCTAATAAGAGCTACTACCTCTGACAAAGATCAACTAACAATATGTCGCTTCCGAGGCTTGGCCTCGATCCGTACTCGTGAGCTTGGCCCCAAGTTAACTGACAACTATCACTGACACCTCAACGGCACTAACTCGCTGCACGATGGAATAGATAGGATATACAAATAAATACAATATATCTAATAGATATGAAACCCTAGGAAGCAAGCAATTTAGGTACGAGATTGAAATAGAGGCTTGCTACCTGTCGAACCGGTGACCCAAGAAAAGAGAAGCATCACGCGAGGAACCACCAAAAGACTTAGGGTTTGCTGGTCGACGAGGATCGATAATGCGATGCGGTGAATCGACGGCCTTGGATTGCAATGGGTGCTAGGGCATGAGTTAGGGCTTTTACCGGTGCTGGATGTGGATGGCACTGTAGCTGTGGAGTCACGGCGGCTCGGGCCAGTGCAGCACAGGCGAGGTTTGCGGTGGCGTAGGGGCAAGAGCAGCGGCGGCACGTGAGCAAGAGCAGCAACTGCGCTAGAAGCTACGGGAAGGCACTCGGGCGGTGGCGTGCGATGGAGTGCGGGCTCAGCATGGAGCCTCGGGAACATGGAGCACGGCGTGGGACTACAGCGGCGGAGGCGAGCTCTGGAGGTGGTGGCTAGGGCACGACGCTCGGTGGCACAGCACAGGCACAGGGGCGCGGGAGGCAGCGGGCGACAATGTCGGCGTGGAGGAGATGTAGGTTAGGTCAAAGCGCGCTGCGTACGGTTGTATGGGTCCCCAACCATGAGAGAAAAGGAAACTAGAAAGAATTAGAATCGCGCACGTTTCCTATTGACCGGACGCTCCGATGGCAGCGACCGAACGCTGCCACCCAGCGTCCGGTCGATTCCAGAGAGGTCCAAATCCTCTAGAATCATGACCGGACGCATCTAGTGGACACTGACCGAATGCAGCCAGAGTCTGGTCACCAAGCCTTGACGTCTTCATGATCGACTGGACGCAGAACCTCCTTTTGATCGGACGCTAGGAAAATACTGTTTCAGCGTCCAGTCACTCCTACTCGGCAGCAGTTCACCTCCTGTGAACTGACCGGACGCTGGACTTCAGAGTCCGGTGCAGCGTCTGGTCACTCTTTCTTTAGCAAATCTTCAAAGTCCTTCGTGCTGCCTGTTCCCAATCAAGTCCCAACTCAAATAAGATTCAAATAAACACCAATTGGGACTGATGTGAGTGACCTCTCTCAAACCCTTATATTTTTTAAAATTATTTTGCCTTAGGCTATAAATCTTTTTAAGAAAATAGGCAATAAGAGGGCAAATTAAGATAAACAACAAACAACAATCATGCATATGCAATGCAATACTTGAAAGTAAATCTAGTTGCTTGTCAAGTTTGATCCAAGGTTAAGCTTCTTCACATGCTTTTTGGCGGTTATCTTAACCATGTTAGACAAGCCCTATATGCATTACCAAAGATTAAACATGTTGTATTTTACAATGCAATGCAAGGGACAACACAAGCTCATCTTTTAGTAAAGTTGCTAAAATCAAGAACATTGAGCTCATTCCGCAATCTACAAAATGTTGCCTCATCTAGCGGTTTAGTGAAGATATCCGCCGATTGATCCTCGGTCCTTACACCTTCTAATGATATATCATTCTTTGCAACATGATCTCTAAGAAAGTGATGGCAAATATCTATGTGCTTGGTGCGAGAGTGTTGAACCGGATTATTTGTAAGTTTTACCACACTCTCATTGTCGCACAAAAGAGGTACTTTTTCTAGAACTACACCATAGTCTAGCAAAGTTTGTTTCATGTAAAGTATTTGTGCACAACAAGCACCCGTGGCAATGTATTCTGCTTTGGCGGTGGACAAGGCCACACTATTTTGTTTCTTGGAGGACCAAGACACAAGTGATCTACCAAGCAAATGGCACCCTCCAGATGTGCTTTTTCTATCAACTTTACATCCGGCATCTGAATTGGAAGAGCCAATTAATTCAAATCTAGCTCCTTTGGGATACCAAAGGCCAATGCTTGGTGTGTGTTTAAGATACCTAAGGATTCTTTTTACGGCAATTAAATGTGATTCCTTAGGCTTAGCTTGAAATCTAGCACACATACACACACTAAACATGATGTCGGGCCTAGATGCGGTTAAATATAACAAGCTACCAATCATAGAATGATAGAGAGTTTGATCAACCATGTTACCTCCCTCATCTAGGTCGAGATGTCTATTAGTTGGCATTGGTGTCTTGATTGGCTTACATTCATCCATCTTGAATCTCTTGAGAAGATCATTTGTATATTTTTCTTGAGAGATGAAAATCACTTCTCTCATTTGCCTGACTTAAAAACCAAGAAAGAATGTAAGCTCACCAATCATTGACATCTCGAACTCCTTCGACATCAATTCACCAAATTCTTCGCAAGAATCTTCATTTGATGATCCAAGGATATCATCAACATACACTTGACAAATGAAGATATACCCATCAAGCTTCTTGATGAATAGTGTGGTATCGGCCTTCCCAATGGTGAAGCCCTTCTCAATGAGGAAGTCCCGAAGGCGCTTATACCAAGCTCTTAGGGCTTGCTTAAGCCCATATAATGCCTTGGACAACCTATAGACATGATTATGATATCTAGGGTCTTCAAACCCGGGAGGTTGATCAACATAGACTAGTTCATTAATAAAGCCATTTAAAAAAGCACTTTTCACATCCATTTGATATAATTTCATTTCATGATGTGATACATATGCAAGGAGGATACGAATGGCTTCTAATCTTGCAACTGGTGCAAAGGTCTCTCCAAAATCCAAACCTTCAACTTGAGAAAACCCCTTTGCAACTAGTCTTGCCTTCTTCCTCACAACAACACCTTGATCATCTTGCTTGTTTTGGAACACCCACTTTGTTCCAATGACTCTTGCACCTTTTGGCCGCTCTTCAAGAGTCCACACTTCATTGCGGGTGAAGTTGTTCAACTCTTCATGCATGGCATTTATCCAATCCGGATCTTGAAGAGCTTCTTCAACCTTAGTAGGCTCAAAGCAAGAGACAAAAGAGTGATGAGCAATAAATGAAGCAAGTTTTTGTGAGCGAGTCATTACACCCTTTGATGGACTCCCTATGATGAGATCTTGTGGATGATCTTGTAGTAGAGGTGTATTTATTCTATTGACCACTTGAGGAGGAGGTTGTGGAGCATCAACATCTTGTGCTTGTACCACCATTTGCTCATAGGAGACATGAGTGTCTTCATTTTCTACTCTCCCATCTTTTTCACTATCTTGTGGTACACTTGATAAAGAGGGTGGATCAATCACTTGTACATCATCTTCATCATCTTTAGGCTTGATGTCTCCAACTGGAATGTTCTTCATAGCCTCCCTCAATGGTTTATCACCTACATCATCAAGATTCTTATGTGCTCCTTGGGAGCCGTTAGATTCATCAAATTCCACATCATATGTTTCTTCAACCAAGCCAGTGGCATGATTAAATACCCTATATGCTTTGGACTTTGATGAGTAACCAATAAGAAAATCAATATCACAACGTCTTTGGAACTTCCCTAGGTGTTGCCTCTTCTTGTAGATGTAGCATTTGCAACCAAACACCCTAAAGAAGGAGACGTCCGGCTTCTTCCCATTGAGCAACTCATAAGGTGTCTTGCCAAGGAACTTTTGAAGGAATAGGCGGTTGGATGCATAGCATGCAGTGTTGATTGCTTCCAACCATAGAGCTTAGGGGGTGTTGTACTCATCAAGCATTGTTCTTACAAGAGTGATCAATGTCCGGTTCTTCCTCTCAACTACACCATTTTGTTGAGGAGTAAATGTTGCGGAGACCTCATGTTTGATTCCAACTTCATCACAATAGGCTTCTATATTTGTGTTGTCAAATTCTTTCCCATTGTCACTTCTAATCTTTTTGAGCTTCACTTCAAATTCATTTTGAGCTCTCTTGGCAAACTTCTTGAAGTAAGATGCAACTTCGGATTTGTCATGATGGAAGAATACCCATGTATACCTTGAATATTCATCAACAATCACAAGACAATAAAGATTTCCTCCCAAACTCTTATATGTTGTTGGTTCAAATAAATCTATGTGAAGGAGTTCTAGCACTCTTGTGGTTGACATGAAAGCTTTGGTTGGATGAGTATTTACAACTTGCTTGCCGGCTTGACATGCACTACAAAGCTTGTCATTCTCAAACTTCACATCATTCAACCCTCTCACCAAATCATTCTTTATTAGCTTCATGAGTGACCCATCTCAACATGAGCAAGTCTTCTATGCCATAGCCACCCAAGTGTTGTTTTGGTGAATAGGCAAGTCTTCAAGTTTGCATCTTCGGAGGTGAAGTCCACTAGATATAGGTTGTTGTATCTAAATCCTTTGAATATCACTTGATCATCATCCTTCTTAGATACAACAACTTCCTTCTCGGTAAACAAGCATTGGAAGCCAAGATCACACAATTGTCCAACGGATAGCAAGTTGAAGCTCAATGAAGCAATATATAGCACATTTGAGATAGAATGATCATTTGATATTGCCACTTTACCTAATCCTTTAACCTTGCCCTTTGAATTGTCCCCAAATATGATTCTTTCTTGTCCATCTACTTCTTCATCTAGTGAGGTGAACATACGAGGATCACCAGTCATATGTTGTGTGCAACCACTATCAATAACCCAATGACTTCCACCGGTCTTGTAGTTCACCTACACATAAGAGATCAAGCTTTAGGAACCCAAACTTGTTGAGGGCCCTTCACCTTCTCAACAAGTGACTGTGCAACCCAAATTTTCTTTGGCCTATTCTTATTAGGAGGTCCTAAGAATATCACTTTCATCTTTCCACTAGAATCCTTTCTAAGCATGTAGTGAGCATTCAAGGCAAAGGGTCTAGCATGCTTGGGCAAGGGTTGTGGTGGTGGAGTTTGGCGCTCATGAGCAAAGTGGCCTTCTTGTCCACACTCAAAGCATCTCTTTGGCTTTGGCTTTGGCTTTGATTGTTGTTGTTGAGCTTGAGCCTTCTTCTTCTCTTGATTTGCCATGTACCCAATGCCACTTCTATCCATCTTCATGATGGTGTTCATTAGGAGCTCACTTTGAAGATACTTGCCTCTAGTGAACTTGCTCAATCCAATCTTAAGATGCTCTTTTTCCAACTTGAGCTTCTTGTTCTCTTCCTTGAGTGCATCACTACTTTTGTCTTCCTTGAGTGCAACATTGTTTCTCTCTTCCTTGAGTTTTTTGTTTTCTTCTTTTAGCTTCTCATTCTCAAGAATCAAGTCATCATCATGATCAAGAGTTTCTAGCACAATGGTGTTGTGGATTTTGAACTCTTCAAACTCTTTTTTGAGCTTTTCATTGTTATGCTTGAGCTTCACATACTCATCATAGTCATTGCACTCAACCACTTGCTTGCCTTTGCCACTAGATCCTTGCTCAATGCTCTCATCAATTAAATCATCGCATGATGTAGCTATATCAATCATAACAACATCATTAGTAGCATCATGTGGCTCATTGAGTAAAAATTCTTGAGCAATAACAAGATTGTCATGATTAATCTTGAGAGTAGTATATTCATCTTTTAGCTTGTTATGGCTAGTGATGAGCTCTTTGTGCACCCACTCAAGTTTATCATGTTTATCTTTAAGCTCTTTCTTAGAACATTTGAGATCCTTAAGTTTGGATGACATAACGTCATTTGCTTCTCTAAGCTCAACACTAGCCTTTTCGGCTATGTCACATTTTGCTAAGAGAGAATCATTCTTAATCTCAAGCTTTTCATTTTTAGCTCTAGTCTTTATAATGATCTTAGTGTATTTCTTTAGCAATTTAGCAAGATCATCATAAGTAGGTGACTCATATTCATCATCATCGCTATCACTATCACTATCATCATTATGAGCATGATCATCACCACTACTATCATCATCATGTGATACCTTTCGTTCACCTTTGGCCATAAGGCATAGGTGTGTAGAGGATGATGGCGGTGGTGGCGGTGAAGATGATGAAGAATCAATAACAATAGCCGCCACCTTCTCGTCGTCACTATCATCATCGGATGATCCACTAGATGAATCAATGTCCATGAGCCAATCACCGACGATATAAGCCTTTCCACTCTTCTTCTTGCCATCTCTCTTCTTGTATGGCTTGTTCTTTTTCTTCTCATCTTCATCTTCATTGCTTGAGTCATCTTTCTTGCCCTTGTTCTTGTTCTTGAACTTGTCTTTCTTGGGCTTTGTGCATTGGTGAGCTAGATGATCAAGTTCTCCACAATTGTAGCAATTCATCTTGGAGATTGGCTTCCTTCTAGAGCTTGTGAAGAACTTCTTCTTGCCATCAAACTTGATGCCACTTTTGTTGAGCTTCTTTAGCATCTTGGTGGTTTTCTTCACCATGAGAGCAAGGCTTTCATCATCAACTTCATCAGCACTTGAGCTCTCATACTCAAGCCTTGCTTTGCCCTTCTATTGGCTAGCTTTGAATGATAAGTCTTTTTCTTTCTTCTTTATAGAGGATGAGCCATCTTGAGGTGTGATATGCATGTACATCTCGTGAGCATTGATCTTTCCCAAGATTTGTGTCGGTGTAGCGGTGGAAAGATCACCTTGATGTAGCACAGTCACAATATGCCCATATTTGTCATTGGGGAGGACACTCAAGATCTTTCTTACAACATCGGATGGTTGCATTTGAGTGAGTCCAAGCCCATTAACTTCCTCTACAAAAACATTCAAACGTGAATACATCTCATTAGCACATTCTTTAGGAAGCATTTCAAAAGAGTTGAGCTTTTTCATGACAAGATGATAGCATTCCTCACGCTCACTCTTTGTTCCCTCATGGAGCGCACAAATGTCCGACCATAGTGCATGGGCATCAATGTGGTTCCTAACCCGGTTGAACACATCTTTACAAAGGCCTCTAAATATGGTGTTTCTAGCCTTTGCATTCCATTTTTCATACTTCAACTCATCGCCTTGTGGGTGTGCAGCATCCCGAGGTTTTGGGAAACCTTGTGAGGCGGCTCTAAGAATTCCAACATCTAGAGCTTCTAGATATGCCTCCATATGAATTTTCCAATATGGAGAATCGTCCCCCTCAAAGATAGGAGGAGGTCCATCCCCGTGAGACATCTTTCACTAGGTGGTTAAGCCTAAATATGTGAGCATGAGGCTCTAATACCAATTGAAAGGATCAAGATGCCCAAGAGGGGGGGGGGTGAATTGGGCTAATTCTAAATTTCTTTGCAATAATCAAATCCTACGGTTAGCCCAATTAACCCCTTGTGCCTAAAAAGTGTTTCTAATTATTCTACTGCACAAAGAACTTGCAACCTATGTTCCAATCCTACTCTAGCATGGCAATTCTAAGAAAGTAAATGACAATAATTGAATTGCTCAAAGTAAATGCTCAAAGTAAAGAGAGGAGGAATGCAGTGATGTTTTGCTGAGGTATCGGAGAGTCGCCACTCCCCACTAGTCCTCGTTGGAGCATCCACGCAAGGGTATAGCTCCCCCTTGATCCGCGCAAGGATCAAGTGCTCTCTATGGGTTGATTCTTTGACACTCTATCGCGGTGAATCACCCACAACCGCTCACAACTTGAGTTGGGTCATCCACAAGCTCTTCGGATGATCACCAAGCTCTCAATCACCACCAAGCAGTCTAGGTGATGGCGATCACCAAGAGTAACAAGCACGAACTCTCACTGACCATGACAAGCCGAATGAGAAGGGTGGATGCACACTTTGCTACTCTTGATCTCACTAATGAGGGTGAAAGCATCTAGACCCCTAGTTGGGTTTCGGTGATTAATGACAATACAAGATTACTATGACTAACGTGTGTTTTGCAGAGCCAATTAAGTTAGGTCATGGTAATGAGGATCGATTGGGCAATCGAGGTGGTCATGCCCCTACGATGGAAATCATTTTGGTTTTCAAGGGATGGACGACAAGGTTAAGGATGACTAGTTCTAAGTGTCGATTGGAGTTGGAGTGACACTTAGAGTAGTTTAGGACTTTGTTGTTTCCTTTGGCCATACTATTAAGGGGGGTATGGACGGGTAGCTTGACCTAGATGAGTCTAGTGAGTTAGGTGTGGTGCACACTTGTTAAAACTAGCACTAGGTAGCTCCTACTTATGCCTAAGATCCAATGGAGCAAACTTCATTCACATATGATCGAGAGTTGAAGGTGAATGGAGGGTCAAATGCTGACCGGACGCTGGCTCTAGTGTGACCGGACGCTGGCCGTAGGGTCCGGTCAGTTCATTTGACCAAGGTGATTGCGTTCGGTGTGACCAGACACTCGAGTAGTCAAGTGACCGGACGCTGAGAGGCAGCGTCCGGTCAACTCCAGTAAGGTTCCAGAGAAGGGAATTCGCGACCGGACACGTCCGGTCAGTACTGATCGGACCCTGAGGGTTCAGCATCCGGTCGAGTACAGTAACATCCAGTGAGGGTTTAATGCGACCGGACACATTCGGTCAGTGGTGATCGGACGCTGCCAGTGTCCGGTCAACACTTAAACACTGGTGTGCAGGTTGAACTAACCGGAGCGTCCGGTCACCCCGCAGAAGCTCATAATGGTTCATTTTTCAGGCTACCTTATAAATAGAAGCTCCACTCATGTGTGAAGCAACTTTTGCTCATTCCAACAGCTGAGAAACATGTTTGTGAGTGCCAAGAAGAGTAAGGTCCTAGTGAGGTGATTGAGATTTGAGAATCCAAGAGAGTAGCCTCATTAGTGAATCAAGAGTAGCAAAGTGTGCATCCACCGTTCTCATTAGGCTTCGCATGGTCAAGTGAGAGTTTGTGCTTGTTACTCTTGGTGATCGCCATCACCTAGATGCTTGGTGGTGATTGGGAGCTTGGTGATCACCCGGCGGAGCTTGTGGGTGACCCAACTCAAGTTGTGAGCGATTTTGGGTGATTCGCCATGACGGAGTGTCAAAGAATCAACCCGTAGAGAGCACTTGATCCTTGCGCAGATCAAGGGGGAGCTACACCCTTGCGTGGGTGCTCCAACGAGGACTAGTGGGGAGTGGCGACTCTCTGATACCTCGGCAAAACATCGCCGCGTTCCTCTCTCTCTCAATTTACTTTGAGCATTTACTTTGAGCAATTCAATACTTATTCTTACATTCATAGAATTGTCATGCTAGAGTAAGTTTGGAACATAGGTTGCAAGTCCTTTGTGCGTTAGATTATTAAAAACACTTTTCTAGGCACAAGGGGTTAATTGGGCTAACCGTAGGATTTAATTATTGCAAGAAAATTTAGAATTCGCCCAATTCACCCCCCCCCCTCTTGGGCATCTTGATCCTTTCAATTGGTATCGGAGCCTCATGCTCACATTTTCAAGCTTAATCGCTTAGAGCAAGATGTCTCACGGGGATGGACCTCCTCCTATCTTTGAGGGAGATGACTTTCCGTATTGGAAAATCCACATGGAGGCGTACTTAGAAGCTCTAGATGTTGGAATACTTAGAGCCGCCTCACAAGGCTTCCCAAAACCTTGGGATGCTACTAACTTACAAAGCGATGAGGTTAATTATGAAAAATGGAATGCAAAGGCTTGAAACACCATCTTTAGAGGCCTTTGCAAAGATGTGTTCAACCGCGTAAGGAACCACAAAGACGCCCATGCACTATGGTCGGACATTTGTGCGCTCCATGAGGGAACCAAGAGTGAGCATGAGGAACGCTATCATCTTGTGATTAAAAAGCTAAATTCATTTGAGATGCTTCCCAAAGAATGTGCTAATGAGATGTATTCACGTTTGAATGTTCTTATAGAGGAAGTCAATGGGCTTGGACTTACTCAAATGTCACCATCCAACATTGTGAGAAAGATCTTGAGTGTCCTCCCCATTGACAAATATGGGCATATTGTGATTGTACTACACCAAGGTGATCTTTCCACCGCTACACCAACACAAATCTTGGGAAAGATCAATGCTCATGAGATATACATGCACATCACGCCACAAGATGGCTCATCCTCTACCAAGAAGAAAGAGAAGGACTTAGCATTCAAAGCTAGCCAAGATAAGGGCAAAGTAAGACTTGAGTATGAGAGCTCAAGTGATGAAGAAGATGAAGATGAAAATCTTGCTCTCATGGTGAAGAAGGCCGCCAAGATGCTAAAGAAGCTAAACAAGAGTGGCATCAAGTTTGACGGCAAGAAGAAGAAGTTCTTCACAAGCTCTAGAAGGAAGCCAATCTCTAAAATGGATTGCTTCAATTGTGGTGAACTTGGTCATCTAGCACATCAATGCACCAAGCCCAAGAAAGACAAGTTCAAGAACAAGAACAAGGGAAAGAAAGATAACTCAAGTAATGAAGATGAAGATGAAAAGAAGAAGAACAAGCCATACAAGAAGAGAGATGGCAAGAAGAGAGACTTCCACAAGAAGAAGAAGAGTGAAAAGGCCTACATTGTCGGTGATTGGCTCACAGACATTGATTCATCTAGTGGATCATCCGATGATGATAGTGACAATGAGAAGGTGGCTACCATTGCTATTGATCTTTCATCTTCACCGCCATCATCGCCATCATCCTCTACACACCTATGCCTTATGGCCAAGGGTGAACACAAGGTAACTAATAATGATGATAGTAGTGATGATGAGCAAGCTAGTGATGCTGATAGCGATAGCGATGATGATGATTCACCGTCATATGATGATCTTGTCAAAATACTAAGAAAATACACTAAGATCATTAGAAAGAGTAGAGCTAAAAATGAAAAGCTTGATGCTAAAAATGATTCACTCTTAGCTAAATGCGATACATTGGAAAAGGCAAATGTTGAGCTTAAAGAAACAAATGATGCTATATCATCCAAACTCAAGGAGCTAAAATCTTCTAAGAAAGAGCTTAAAGATAAACATGATAAACTTGAGTGGGTGCACAATGAGCTCATCACTAGCCACAACAAGCTAAAAGATGAATACACTACTCTTAAGATCAATCATGATAGTCTTGTTATTGCTCAAGAATTTCTACCAAATAAGCCACATGATGCTACTAACCATGTTGTTAAGATTGATATAGCTACATCATGTGATGATTTAATTGATGAGAGCATTGAGCAAGGATCTAGTGGCAAAGGCAAGAAAGTGGTTGAGTGCAATGACTATGATGAATATGTCAAGCTCAAGAATGCAAATGAAAAGCTCATGAAAGATCTTGAAGAGATGAAAAGCCACAACACCATTGTGCTAGAAAATCTTGATCATGATGAAGAGTTGATCCTTAAGAATGAGAAGCTCAAAGAAGAGAATAAGAAGCTCAAGGAAGAGAAGAACAATGATGTTCTCAAGGAAGAGAACAAGAAGCTCAAGATGGAGAGAGAGCATCTCAAGATGGGATTGAGCAAGTTTGCAAGAGGCAAGCATATCCAAAGTGAGCTACTCATGAATACCGTCATGAAGATGGATAGAAGTAGCATTGGATAGTGGCAAGTGTAGAGAAGAAGAAGGCTCAAGTTCAACAACAATAATCAAAGCCAAAGCCAAAGCCAAAGAGATGTTTTGAGTGTGGACAAGAAGGCCACTTTGCTCATGAGTGCCAAACTCCACCGCCACAACCCTTGCCTAAGCATGCTAGACCCTTTGGCTTCAATGCTCACTACATGCTTAGAAAGGATTCTAGTGGAAAGATGAAAGTCATGTTCTTAGGACCCCCTAACAAGAATAGGCCTAAGAAGATTTGGGTGGCTAAGTCACTTGTTGAGAAGGTGAAGGGCCCTCAACAAGTTTGGATTCCTAAAGCTTGAATCTCTTATGTGTAGGTGAACTATAAGACTGGTGGAAGTCATTGGGTTATTGATAGTGGTTGCACTCAACATATGACCGGTGATCCTCATATGTTCACCTCACTAGATGAAAAGGTAGATGGACAAGAGAAAATAACATTAGAAGATAACTCAAAGGGCAAGGTTAAAGGATTAGACAAAGTGGCAATATCAAATGATCATTCCATCTTCAATGTGCTTTATGTTGCTTCATTGAGCTTCAACTTGCTATCCATTGGACAATTGTGTGATCTTGGCTTCCAATGCTTGTTCACTAAGAAGGAGGTTATTGTATCCAAGGTAGATGATAATCAAGTGATATTCAATGGATTTAGATACAACAACTTATATCTAGTGGACTTCACCTCCGAAGATGCAAACTTGAAGACTTGTTTATTCACCAAAACAACACTTGGGTGGCTATGACATAAAAGACTTGCTCATGTTGGTATGAGTTCACTCAAGAAGCTAATGAAGAATGATTTGGTGAGAGGGTTGAAGGATGTGAAGTTTGAGAAGGACAAGCTTTGTAGCGCATGTCAAGCCGGCAAGCAAGTTGTAAATACCCATCCAACAAAAGTTTTCATGTCAACCACAAGAGTGCTAGAACTCCTACACATAGATTTATTTGGACCAACAACATACAAGAGTTTGGGAGGGAATCTCTATTGTCTTGTGATTGTTGATGACTATTCAAGGTATATATGGGTATTCTTCCTTCATAACAAATCCGAAGTTGCATCTTGCTTCAAGAAGTTTGCCAAGAGAGCACAAAATGAATTTGAAGTGAAGCTCAAGAAGATTAGAAGTGATAATGGCAAAGAGTTTGACAACACAAACATTGAAGCCTATTGTGATGAAGTTGGAATCAAACACGAAGTCTCCGCAACTTATACTCCTCAACAAAATGGTATAGTTGAGTGGAAGAACCGAACATTGATCACTCTTGCAAGAATAATGCTTGATGAGTACAACACTCCCAAAGCTCTATGGGCGGAAGCAATCAACACCGCATGTTATGCATCCAACCGCCTATTCCTTTAAAAGTTCCTTGGCAAGACACCTTATGAGTTGCTTAATGGGAAGAAGTCAGACGTCTCCTTCTTTAGGGTGTTTGGTTGCAAATGCTACATCTACAAGAAGCGGCAACACCTAGGGAAGTTCCAAAGACGTTGTGATATTGGTTTTCTTGTTGGTTACTCATCAAAGTCCAAAGCATATAGAGTATTTAATCATGCCACCGGCTTGGTTGAAGAAACATATGATGTGGAATTTGATGAATCTAACGGCTCCTAAGGAGCACATGAGAATCTTGATGATGTAGGTGATGAATCATTGAGGGAGGCTATGAAAAATATTCCGGTGGGAGACATCAAGCCAAAAGATGATGAAGGTGATATACAAGTCATTGATCAACCTTCTTCATCAAGTGTGCCATAAGATGGTGAAATAGATGGGAGAGTAGAAAATGAAGATACTCATGTCTCCCATGAGCAAATGGTGGTATAAGCACAAGATGTTGATGCTCCACAACCTCCTCCTCAAGTGGTCAATAGAAGAAATACACCTTTCCTACAAGATCATCCACAAGATCTCATCATAGGAAGTCCATCAAAGGATGTAATGACTTGATCTCAAAAACTTGCTTCATTTATTGCTCATCACTCTTTTGTCTCTTGCTATGAGCCTACCAAGGTAGAAGAAGCTCTTAAAGATCCAGATTGGATCAATGCCATGCATGAAGAGTTGAACAACTTCACTTGCAATGAAGTTTGGACTCTTGAAGAGCAACCAAAAGGTGCAAGAGTCATTGGAGTAAAGTGGGTGTTCCACAACAAGCAAGATGATCAAGGTGTTGTTGTGAGGAACAAGGCAAGACTAGTTGCAAAGGGGTTCTCTCAAGTTGAAGGTTTGGACTTTGGAGAGACCTTTGCACCGGTTACAAGATTAGAAGCCATCCGTATCCTACTTGCATATGCATCACATCATGAAATGAAACTATATCAAATGGATGTGAAAAGTGTATTTTTAAATGGCTTTATTAATAAACTAGTCTATGTTGATCAACCTCCCAGGTTTGAAGACCCTAGATATCCTAATCATGTTTATAGGTTGTCCAAGGCACTATATGGGCTTAAGCAAGCCCCAAGAGCTTGGTATGAGCGCCTTTGGGACTTCCTCATTGAGAAGGGCTTCACCATTGGGAAGGTCGACACCACACTATTCACCAAGAAGCTTGATGGACATATCTTCATTTGTTAAGTATATGTTGACGATATCATCTTTGGATCATCAAATGAAGACTCATGCAAAGAATTTGGTGAATTGATGTCAAAGGAGTTTGAGATGTCCATGATTGGTGAGCTTATATTCTTTCTTGGTTTTCAAGTCAAGCAAATGAAAGAAGGCATCTTCATCTCTCAAGAGAAATACACAAAAGATCTTCTCAAGAGATTCAAGATGGATGAATGTAAGCCAATCAAGACACCAATGCCTACCAATGGACATCTCGACCTAGATGTGGGAGGTAACCCGGTTGATCAAACTCTCTACTGTTCCATGATTGGTAGCTTGTTATATTTAACCGCATCTAGGCCTGACATTATGTTTAGTGTGTGTATGTATGCTAGATTTCAAGCTAATCCTAAGGAAACACATTTAATTACCGTAAAAAGAATCCTTAGGTATCTTAAGCACACACCAAGCATTGGCCTTTGGTATCCCAAAGGAGCTATATTTGAATTAGTTGGCTATTCCGATTCGGATTACGCCGGTTGCAAAGTTGATAGAAAAAGCACATCCAGAGGGTGCCATTTGCTTGGTAGATCACTTGTGTCTTGGTCCTCCAAGAAACAAAATAGTGTGGCTTTGTCCACCGCCGAAGCGGAATACATTGCCGTGGGTGCTTATTGTGCACAAATATTATACATGAAACAAACTTTGCTAGACTATGGAGTAGTTCTAGAAAAGGTACCTCTTTTGTGCGACAATAAAAGTGCGGTAAAACTTGCAAACAATCCGGTTCAACACTCTCGCACCAAACACATAGATATCCGCCATCACTTTCTAAGAGATCATGTTGCTAAAAATGATATATCACTAGAAGGTGTAAGAACCAAAGATTAATTAGCGGATATCTTCACTAAACCGCTAGATGAGGCTACATTTTGTAGATTGTGGAATGAGCTCAATGTACTTGATTTTAGTAACTTCACTAAAAGATAAGCTTGTGTTGTCCCTTGCATTCATTGTAATATACAACATGTTTAATTTTTGGTAATGCATATAGGGCTTGTCTAACATGGTTAAGATAACCGCCGTAAAGCGTGTGAAGAAGCTTAACCTTGGATCAAACTTGACAAGCAACTAGATTTACTTACAAGTATTGCATATGCATGAATGTTGTTTTGTCGTTTTGTTCCATTTGCCCTCTTATTGCCTATTTTCTTAAAAAGAATTATAGCCTAAGGCAAAATATTTTGAAAAAACTTGAGGGTTTGAGAGAGGTCACTCACATCAGTCCCAATTGGTGTTTATTTGGATCTTATTTGAGTTGGGACTTGATTAGGAACAGGCAGCATGGAGGAACATTGAAGATTTGCTGGAAAAGGGTGACCAGACGCTGCACCAGACTCTGTTGTCCAGCGTCTGGTCAGTTCACAGGAGGTGAATAGAAGCTAAAGGAGTGACCGGACTCTGCGTTTGAGCGTTCGGTCAGAAAGGGTTCCAGCGTCCGATCGATCTACATGGCGTTCAAGGCAACTGACCGGACCCTGCCTGTGTCCGATCATGGACCACCGGACGTGTCCGGTCTCGATTCCAGAGGAATTGGACCTCTCTGGAATCGACCGGACGCTGGGTGGTAGCGTCCAGTCGCTACCACTAGAGCGTCCGGCCAGTAGATCTCGTGCAGAGCTCCACCGCCGTCCACCGCCATCCACTCCTTGGGTGCCTACCGTGCTCCCTTGTTGCTGAATCACTGCAAAGCTCTCACAGTGCCGGTAAGGCCTTCTCCAACGCCATCGTGCCCTAATTCACATTGCTATTACATGCTTTAACTTCAAATTACAACCAGGGCAATCGATTCATCACGAACCCTAACCCTAGTAGTCCCGGTGTTCCCCCCATGTGCCACTTCTCTTTTCATCAGATCATCGGTTCGTCAGGTAGCAAGCTAGTCGTTTCTATTTCGCATCTAAATTGCTTGCTCTCATAGGGTTTCACATCTTTTAGATATATCGTATTTACTTGTATATCCATCTGTTCCATCATGTAGCGAGTCGATGCCATTGAGGTGTCTGTGACAGTTGACAGTCAACTCAGAGCCAAGCTCGCGAGTACGGATCGAGGCCAAGCCTCAAAAGTGTCAGTGGATAGTTGATCTTGTCAGCGGCAGTTTTTCTTGTCTAATCAGATGGCTCGCACCTAGAATGTTGGAGGTGGTCTAGGAGATGATGATCGGAGGCCCCCGCCTCGCCTGCCTGTAGATCCAAAAGGCAAGGCGATAAAGAAGATTGCATCCAAGAAGAGGAAGTACCCAGATGCAGAGACAACTCATGCAGCAGCAGTTGTAGAGGTAGCAGAGCGTGCCGAGAGAGGAGGTGCCCGCAGTGGAGTTATCATTGCAGGTCAGCAGCTTACACCAGCACAGAGGGCAGCAGTTGAGGAGCCTGAGTGTCTTCATGGTAGTCCACCTGGGACTATCATGATGGTAGGATGACATCTTCCTGTTGTGGATCCTTAGCCTTAGGGGGAGTCACGGCAGGAGTCACAGCAGTAGCCCCCACCAGCAGAGCCTCAACCAGCTTAGGAGACATAGGAGGGACAGCAGTCACAGCAGCCTCAGGAGGGTGAGGAGGGCCAGCAGGCCGAGAAGACTGAGCAGGCACCCTAGCCACTGCTACACCGCTCTAGTCGTACCTAGGTTCCAGTGTCACCGAGGCCGCCAACACAGCGGAGGGGATCACGTCTACCGCCTAGACCATAGGGTCCTCCTCCAGTGGTTCATCTTGACTTGAGGGCTACCATGGCCAAGCATGTTTGGCAGCTGAGGTTTGTAGAGTTTGAGGTGTGGTTTCCCCCGAGGAGGGATGAGAGAGCAGTAGAGGGTTTCTACACGCCACTGCAGGAGGATTTCTACAATGCTTATCTCAACAGCGGGGTAGTGTTCAGATCTCAGCGGGTATGTAGTATAGAGTCTATTGTGGCAGCAGCCGGAGAGCATATCCGCCCATACTTATCATATCTACCGGGGCTGATAGATTTGATTAGATGGACTAGATTATATGTTTTATCTTAGGTCCATCAGTTCTATGCTTCGCTCTATGTTGACCCGCATCATAACTATATACACTTTGCATTCAGAGGCAGAGACTACAGGGTGATGAGTTTTAGGGCCAGGGAGATACTGAGGCTATAGGAGCAGCCTGTCAGGTTACATGAGGTATGTTATGGACAGCAAGAGCCTCCTAGGCGTCCTCATAGAGGTTTGGTGCCCCCTATAGATCTTGTGCGCCATTGCTTCAAGGAGCCCTTTGGTGAGGGGTCGAGGAGGAACCCCAGTGACCTTACACCTATAGCTAGAGTGTTAGAGGCTATCATAAGGAGGACACTACTTCCCAGGTTGGGATACAGAGAGGGCTTGACTCGCCTCTAGCTTTGGCTCCTCAATGCACTAATGCAGCAGACAGTGTTTGATATTTGGGATCTTCTTCTATCTGAGATGGAGGACATGATAGCTGAGGGCTTCAAGGGTCGCAGGCAGCTTCCTTATGCACATTGGATCACATTCCTTATGCTCAAGGCTATGCAAGTTAGGACACCAAAGATGGTTGCCGAGTACAGAGGTGCCACCACAGAGTTTCCAGCCTATAACATGGCACAGAGGATCAGGCACAGCACACCTCAGGCACTCAGTCAGCCTCGTCGTCGTCTAGATGTACCAGAGTCCGTAGCTCAGCAGGACAAGATTATCAGAGGCATAGTAGCTACTGAGGAGGATGAGCTTGAGGCTCAGTAGGAGAGGAGCGAGTCTAGTGATAGTTCTGATGACGACTACCTACCTATTCCTCATGTGCCTCCACGCAGACACGATGCAGAGGCCGGCAGTTCCAGCTCAGCTCCACCTGCACCATAGACGGACCCCGCGTTGATTGCTATTCTTGAGCGGATGCAGTAGGATCAGGCACGAGAGGCTCAGGAGACCACTGCCAACTTTGCATAGTTTCAGGCTTGTCAGGATGAGTTCCAGCGATAGCAGCAGGTCCTCCAGCAGCAGCAGCAGCAGATGCATCAGGAGCAGTTACTCATGCAGCAGCAGCTTATGGGATTCATGCAGCATGTAGTGATAGCTCTTGGGGCCCCACAGCCATAGCCTTCACCCCAGATTGTTCAGCCTGCCACCACTACGATGACTCCAGCAGTACTGCCCAATGGGCTCTAGAGTCAGGGATAGCCTCCAGTTCCATTTGCTTCTCCCATAGTATAGGTGTCCCAGTGGTTATCCTCACCAGTGGTAGCCCCACAGTTCACACCATATCAGACAGGCTTCACACCGAATCAGTCATCCTCGCTATTTGTGCCTGATACGTCAGTCTCTAGGAGTCTTGGAGCATCTTTTAGCGAGTTGACAGGCATGACTACACCGCCACATATGCATGCTGCCGGTCCTTCTACAGCAGCTCCTGTCGTCATGACTACTCAGAGGCTCCCTTCGTCTGTCGCATCTTCAAATCCTATGACAGATATTCTAGTAGCATCATAGGCAGCACCTGCCCCAGCTCAGACCCAGACCGCTTCAGCGATGCTTCCAGCCATAGAGGGTCAGTCAGTCTAGAGCTCAAGGTCAGATGATGATGGCGCCTAGTTTCAGCTTGTTCCGCATACCTCAGCGCCCAACTCGTCCGTTGTAGCCCCGCCGACCGACCCATAGGTTTTGGTGTTTGACACCAAAGGGGGAGAGGGGTCGAGTATGTAGACTCAGGGGGAGCGTCAGTTAGGGGGAGCTAGTTATCTATTATTAGCTTATTATATATATTTGGAGTTTTATTTGTGTGATACACTATTACTTTTATGCATTCGTGTGTTTACTTTAATGCATACTATTATATCTATGTGATAGTGATATCTACGTGATTGTGATATATGATATATGTGCTCGCTATTTTGAATTCATTGATATGTCATATCACTTGTGTTATGCTCATTTGCTTTGCTTCCGCATTTATACTACGATGCAAATGAGCTTTATTACTTGTACTCATGATTATTTCATATCTTTTGAGTACATTATGTTGGTTTGGGTCATATAAGCTTGCCTAACTCTTTTGTTCTTATCGACAAAGGCTTGTATGATCCAAGCATGTCAAAAACCTCACTCTTTCACATACTCGAGGTGGTGTTGTCATCAATCACCAAAAAGGGGGAGATTGAAAGCATCTAGGCCCCTAGTTGGGTTTTGGTGATTAATGACAATACAAGATTACTATGACTAACGTGTGTTTTGTAGAGCCAATTAAGTTAGGTCATGGTAATGGGGATCGATTGGGCAATCGAGGTGGTCATGCCCCTACGATGGAAATCATTTCGGTTTTCAAAGGATGGACGACAAGGTTAAGGATGACTAGTTCTAAGTGTTGAATGGAGTTGGAGTGACACTTAGAGTAGTTTAGGACTTTGTTTTTTTTCCTTTGGCCATACTATTAAGGGGGGTATGGACGGGTAGCTTGATCTAGATGAGTCTAGTGAGTTAGGTGTGGTGCACACTTGTTAAAACTAGCACTAGGTAGCTCCTACTTATGCCTAAGATCCAATGGAGCAAACTTCATTCACATATGATCGAGAGTTGAAGGTGAATGGAGGGTCAAATGCTGACCGGACGCTGGCTCCGGTGCGACCGGACGCTGGCCGTAGGGTCCGGTCAGTTCATTTGACCAAGGTGATTGCGTTCGGTGCGACCGGATGCTAGAGTGGTCAAGTGACCGGACGCTGAGAGGCAGCGTCCGGTCAACTCCAGTAAGGTTCTAGAGAAGGGAATTCGCGACCGGACGTGTCCGGTCAGTACTGACCAGACCCTGAGGGTTCAGCGTTCGGTCGAGTACAGTAAGCATCCAGTGAGGGTTTAATGCGACCGGACGCGTCCGGTCAGTGGTGATCGGACGCTGCCAGCGTCCGGTCAACACTTAAACACTGGTGTGCGGGTTGAACTAACCGGAGCGTCCGGTCAACATGACCGGAGCGTCCGGTCACCCCACAAAAGCTCATAACGGTTCGTTTTTCAGGCTGCCTTATAAATAGAAGCTCCACTTGTGTGTGAAGCAACTTTTGCTCATTCCAACAGCTGAGAAACACGTTTGTGAGTGCCAAGAAGAGCAAGGTCCTAGTGAGGTGATTGAGATTTGAGAATCCAAGAGAGTAGCCTCATTAGTGAATCAAGAGTAGCAAAGTGTGCATCCACCGTTCTCATTAGGCTTTGTGTGGTCAAGTGAGAGTTCGTGCTTGTTACTCTTGGTGATCGCCATCACCTAGACGTCTTGGTGGTGATTGAGAGCTTGGTGATCACCCGACGGAGCTTGTGGGTGACCCAACTGAAGTTGTGAGCGGTTTTGGGTGATTCGCCGCAACAGAGTGTCAAAGAATCAACTCGTAGAGAGCACTTGATCCTTGCGCGGATCAAGGGGGAGCTACACCCTTGCGTGGGTGCTCCAACGAGGACTAGTGGGGAGTGGCGACTCTCCGATACCTCGGCAAAACATCGCCGCATTCCTCTCTCTCTCAACTCAAGTTGTGAGCAGTTTTGGGTGATTCGCCGCGACAGAGTGTCAAAGAATCAACCCGTAGAGAGCACTTGATCCTTGCGCGGATCAAGGAGGAGCTACACCCTTGCGCGGGTGCTCCAACGAGGACTAGTGGGGAGTGGCGACTCTCCGATACCTCGGCAAAACATCGCCGCATTCCTCTCTCTCTCAATTTACTTTGAGCAATTCAATACTTGTTCTTACATTCATAGAATTGCCATGCTAGAGTAAGTTTGGAACATAGGTTGTAAGTCCTTTGTGCGTTAGATTATTAGAAACACTTTTCTAGGCACAAGGGGTTAATTGGGCTAACCGTATGATTTAATTATTGCAAGAAAATTTAGAATTAGCCCAATTCACCCCCTCTTGGGCATCTTGATCCTTTTAGAGGGCTCTCTTTGGGATTCTCAAATCTCAATCACCTCACTAGGACCTT
This sequence comes from Miscanthus floridulus, assembly GCF_019320115.1. Taxonomy (NCBI): domain Eukaryota; kingdom Viridiplantae; phylum Streptophyta; class Magnoliopsida; order Poales; family Poaceae; genus Miscanthus; species Miscanthus floridulus. The sequence continues at coordinate 3,972,630 of NC_089597.1, forward strand.
GCTCTTCTTGGCACTCTCTAAGGTGTTTCTCAGCTGTTGGAATGAGCAAAAGTACCCCCACACACGAGTGGAGGTGGTATTTATAACATGGACTAAAAAATGGACCGTTATGTGCCTCTGTGTGGTGATCGGACGCTCCGGTCAGTACACCCCGAACTCTAGTGTTTACCGTGTGACCGGACGCTGGCCAGCGTTCGCTGAGCACTGACTGGACGCGTCCGGTCGTGATTTTCCCTCTCTTGAACCTTATTGGAGTCAACCGGACGCAGGCTCTCAGCGTCCGGTCACTTCACCTCTCAGCGTCCGGTCGCACCAGACGATTTCACCTTGGTCAAATGAACTGATCGGACTCTGCGCCAGCGTCCGATCAACCCAGAACCAGCGTCCGGTCAGTATTTGACCCTCCATTCACTTCCAACTCTCGATCATATGTGAATAAAGTTTGCTCCATTGGATCTAAGGGTTGTTTTAGAGCTACCTAGTGCTAGTTTTAACAAGTGTGCACCACACCTAACTCACTAGACTCACCTAGGTCAAGCTACCCGTCTATATCCCCCTTAATAGTACGGCTAAAGGAAAAATAAAGTCCTAAACTACTCTAAGTGTCTCTCCAACTCCAATCGACACTTAGAACTAGTCCATCCTTAACTTTGTCGTCCATCCTTTGAAAACCAAAACGATTTTCATCGTAGGGGCATGACCACCTTGATTGCCCAATTGATCTCCATTACCATGACCTAACTAAATTGCCTCTATAAAACACACGTTAGTCATAGTAATCGTGTATTGTCATTAATCACCGAAACCCAATTAGGGGCCTAGATGCTTTCAGAGAGGATCTAGTGTATTTATATTGAGAGTTTGCATCTAATGGCACTACTTCATCGTCTTAGCTACAAGATGTGCTAGAACCGCCTAATTTAATACACTTCCAAGAGTACTTGTCTTCTATTAGATACTGAGTACTCCGAGGAGCACACTAAATCAAACAGTTCCGTCAAGCACACCCAATAGGAGAACTAAAAAATCCACATTTTTCATCAAGACATAAATAAGTGAGTAAAGCTTACATCATTCTTAATCCATTTCAAACATCACAAGGTTACATAAAATCGGAGTTATTACAATATCAGATTTATCACAACAAATTTTATACAACAGCGGAAATAATTATGGGGTAACATGAACATGAGTTGATATATTACAGGTTTACATATTTTTATCTTGCAACAGAAAATAATAGAGGGAAGTTGCTGGTTAGGACGGCAACCATAGCCACTCAAGTTAATCTTTTTGTGACATTTTTGGGATTAAGACTATTTTTTTGAGGAATGGATTAAGATTATTTCCCCTAATGAGATAAAAATGCTAGGGCCGACATGTTTTCCAAGCAGAGTTTCATTATGGAAATTTGACAAGTACTCCATATAACTCATGTAACACAATATATAGCTTTATTGCAACAGGGGCGATAGCTAACGCCAAAGTTTGTGATCAGAAGTACAAAGGACAAAGTTTTTTATTCTCCGCAGAGGCACGCACTCACTGATCACGGACATTGTTTAAAACAAACATATAAGGTTTAGATCTTCAAAGTCTCAATCATTCTTATTCCTTTAGAAAAGTGTTCTTTGACCCCCTCTAAGAAGTTCGCCTCTGTAATCCTCCTGTACCTTGCCGGTCGCTTCTCATCCAGTAAACCGGCCGCCGGCTCAAGCACATTGTCACGTTGCACCGCATAGAGCATGGCCAGTGAGATCCTCTCCTTCTCAGCATTCGTCACAACCCTGTGCACTGGGCTTTTGAATATCCCATTGTTCATTATCTGTATCAAAATTTTGTAGTCAAGTTTAGCATAAAGGATTCAGGAAGTTGGATATACATCAGTTTCATTTATTTAGTTATTTTTGGAAATTTAATCACCACAGAGATTCAGGACACACAATATAATAGCTTGGATTCCCAGTTGCCTACCTCCAAGGAGTCTCCCAGGTTAATCACCAGAGTGTGAGGAATGGATGGAACATTGAACCACTTGTTCTCTTTCTGAACCTGCAGTCCACCGACCTCACGATCGACCAGAAGAACCGTCAGAAGAGGGCCGTCAGAGTGAGCCTTGATACCCAAGACGAGCTCTGGCCTTGGACAAGGAGGATAGTAGTTGAATCTGGCATAAGCTTGAGGACGACCACCAATCTGGTTGATGAAATCTTCTTCATCAATCTCCAAGATCTTGGCCATCGCTCGCAAGATCTTTTCCATAACAGTCTTGGTTTTTGTTGCGTACTCGTGCAGAAGATCCCTGCAAAAAGGAAGAACAGTTCAGGCAAAGGCCATTTGTCTTGCTAATGTGTTAGTAGTAGCAAACTGACAAATACTGTTTTCTGTTTCTTGGAGTATACTATACAAGACACATGAGTGATGAGTCATATGTAACATAAACGCTCACATGTGTATTTTTTCATTTATTTTTCTTTGAAAACTTGTAAAAGAAAAGCCTGAAAAGTGAGGAGGAATTGTTTTGAGTGCCGGAATTTCACAATAAACTGTTTGGTTTATTAAATGATCCAGGGAAAAAACATTTCCATTATTCCAGTTCTAGAAAGGCTAAAACTAAAAAGGAGAGTAGGAGGTGACCTGAAGGATTCAGGATGTTTGGGCCATTGAGCAAGGTTTCTTTCGTCTTCAGGCTCCACCTTTAGCTGCAGGCGATCGCTCCAGTCAAGGATATGATCATGCGCTATCACCGGATCACTGCCGTACCCTTCCAGCTGGAGGCGCGTGCCTTCCCTCAGGTTGCTGTATTTCTGCCTCTCCTGGAGCGGCTGGTTGAAAAACTCTCGTGACGCCTTCATCAGATCCTCTATTAGAGAAGCGTCTATGCCATGGTTGGTAGCCTGCATGGCATGGCACAGAGATAGCTATTGCATGCATGAGGAGGCAGCGATGGAGCAATGTTCGCATGATGATGCAACATGGGAACCGATCGAGAGGGAGAAGAAGAAGCAGGGAATCGATCTCACCAAGAAAAGCCCCCAGGTCTGTAGCGCTGAGCGGAGCTTGGCGGCCTCGTCGGCGGTCGACAGCTTGTCGAGGTCGACGATAGGCAGGGGATCCGGCATGTCAGCCGCGACCGTCAGGCTGCCAGGGCGGTCCTCCTCCCGCTGCACGAACCGGCTCGGTGGCTCCTCCACGAGGGCGGCCAGGTCTTTCACTGGAGTCGGCACCTTCCATGATTCACCAGCCATCGGTGCTTGTTTATTACTACCACACACGAAGATGTGGAGCAGCTCTCTAAGCATATTTATAGTGTTTCCTGAATCCTGATCAACTTTCAGTAGGTAAAGTGATTAGGCTACAGACAGAGTTTGTTACATAGAGATAGATTAATTTCCCGAAGCCATAAAACCTAGAAACGCTAGTGATAAACCACAAGCTGCCTGTTGTTGACACTGTCTAGTATGTTAGGCTAGAAACAAAGTTTGTTACCTAGAGATATGCTTCAGTTTCTCCTTTGCTAATGAAGATAGACTTTGTTAGAAAGAAAGGCACTTTGTATACTTTATTATTTTTGCAAAAGAGTTTCTATTTTTTAGTTAACAGATAGTTTGCTCCAAAATCTATCTTTCGGTTGGTAAAGTGATTAGGCTACAGACAGACTTTGTTACATAGAGATAGAATCGACTTCCCAAAGCCATAAATCCTGAAAATGCTACTGATAAACCACAAGCTATCTGTTGTTGACACTATCTAGTTTGTTAGGCTAGAAACAAAGTTTGTTACCTAGAGATACGCTCCGGTTTCCTTTGCTAATAAAGATAGACTTAATTTGTTAGCAATAAAGGCACTTTATATATGTATTTATTATTTTGCAAAGAGTTTCTATATTTCAGTTCACAGGTAGTTTGCTCCAAAATCTATGTATTTTTTGGCAGGCTTTGTTACGTAGAGATAGATCGACTTCCCAAAGCCATAAATCCAGGAAACGCTAGTGATAAACCACAAGCTATCTGTTGTTGACACTATCTAGTTTGTTAGGCTAGAAACAAAGTTTGTTACCTAGAGATATGCTTTAGCTTCCTTTGCTAGTAAAGATAGACTTAATTTGTTAGCAATAAAGGCACTTTGTATATGTATTTTATTATTTTTGCAAAGAGTTTCTATATTTTAGTTAACAGGTAGTTTGCTCCAAAATCTATCTATTTTTTGGCAGGCTTTGTTACATAGAGATAGATCGACTTCCCAAAGCTATAAATCCTGGAAACGCTAGTGATAAACCACAAGCTATCTATTGTTGACACCATCTAGTTTGTTAGGCTAGAAACAAACTTCGGTTCCTAGAGAAATGCTTCAGTTTTCTTTGCTAATAAAGATAGACTTTGTTAGAAAGAAAGGCACTTTGTATATTTTAATATTTTTGTAGAAGGGTTTCATTTTTTCAGTTAACAGATAGTTTCCTCCAAAATCTATCTATTATTTGGCACTAAAAGTTGCTTTATTTTTTGTGCTCTGTTTGATTGACCCGTCTTTAATATATATCTGTGTGCCATATTGGGTTTTATCAGTGTGCGCAACCCATGGGGGAATCTTTTATCCAAATGTTTCATATCGGTTTTGGGTTCAATTTATTTAGTACCAGTATATGAAAATAGCTTAATAGTGATGGGTAATAATAACATGCAATAGTGATGGGCATTTTGCCTGTCATCTTGGATGTGTTACTAATGATTTATCAAAAGTTGTCTGCCACATTTTGTACTCAATAGTCATTCATGGAAATTGACGTCCACCACTTTACTAAAAGGATCCCATGGGAGTGCCCAAGAGGGGGGAGGAGGGCTAAATTGGCTATGTTGTGCGGTGACTTGAATCCTACTTAGACTAGGGCTCATGTGTTGACAACAGAAAATGTAAATATACACAAACTAATATTTTCCCAATAATTATGTAATTCCTGTAAAAAATAAGTTTTAGGCTATGTGTTATATCGGATTTGGCATCCTAAGTTTTTTCCTTGTTGCAACACATGTGCATATTTTCTAGGATTGATAAAAATTATATCTGGAGCTAACAAATTCTATCTCTAATAATGAAGTTTTTTTCTCTGGCTAGCTTTTGTGATAACAATAAAAGGACAAGTTCTCTTCTTCCTAACAAATCTATCTTCAGCACATGCATAAAGCATCTTTAGATGACGAAGTTTATTTCTAGCCTGACAAAGGCCTGTTCGCTTGAACTTATCAGCCGGCTTATCAGCTAGAATCTACAGTATTTTTCTCTCACAATAAAACAGCTTCAGCCGGCTTATCAGCCGACTTTAATACCAGCCGAACATAGATGGGTTGTTCTATGAAACTATCAGTCCATTTCCACAGTTTATGGCTTGGAAAGTCGATCTTTAGGCAATAAAGTCTGTCTCTGGGTAACAAAGTTTGTTTCTAGCCTAACAAACTAGATAGATTTTTTTATGAATGACCAGTCTGTTTCCTAACAAACTAGATAGCTTGTTATATGAGACTATCAATCCATTTACATGCTTTATGCCATACTTCCTCTATCATGTAATATAGTGCATTCTAAGAATTTTAAGATAAATTAAGGGAGAACATAAAGTCGCATGTACCCTCATTTTATTTTCTAATCAGACGCTATCATCAACATGATTAATAGTGATTGGTTGATAAATGGAAAGTATTTAATGCAAAACTAGTTTTTGTCCTCTAGAATGCATTATATTTGAGGACGAATTTTGAATGCGAGAATGCACTATATTATAGGATGGAGGGAGTAGAAAGTAAATTTTTATAGGTAATAAAGTTTGTCTGTGGATAACAAGATTTGTTTCTACTTTAACATACTAGATAGCTTGTTGTATTAGACTATTAGCCCGTTTCCAGAGTTTATGGCTTTAAAAGTCGAACTTTAGGTAATATGATTAAAGCTTGCCTCGCCTTACCAACTAGATTGGTAATATAAAGCTTGCCTTACCAACAAATTCTACCTGATACTAGATACTTGATGGCAAACGGTTCGATCTAGTATATATTTCCAGTGGCGAAGCTAGAGCAAATGGGTGGGGGTGCACAACTTCATCATGAACATAGTGACCCATGTAATGTTCAAACAAATAGTATGACTAACTCACAATTTTTAACATTAAAATTCAACTTGCAGTAATGACAATGTGATTTTAGTCAAAATATAAGTAAACTGGTAGGGGCAAGGGCAATAATACTCACCGTTTATAAGTTATAACAAAATAAAGACGACATTGATCACTAGTGTAGTGATCAAAATAATGCCAAAACGATGAACAAAAGATGTCCCATATAGCAAAATATGTGATCCAGCCTAAAGAAAAGAGAATAAATAGGTCCATTATTTAGCAAAAAAATGTAGAATTATCCATTGAAAGCAGATGCATTGCATTTGTATTACCCCTTAGAGATCATATTTATGCCATTTTCCTTCCATGGTCATGAAAGGACGAACCACAGTCTCATTGCTAACTTTCTTCATTTCTTCCTTCCTCATCCTAATTGATTTCATCTGGACATGAAGTTCTATTATCATTGATCGTGTCTTGGGCTTCCGTTTATAATACCTCTACATGATTACCTATAATTCATTCATTTGCATAATGAAATTGCAGTTCACAATAATTTCATTGAGGACGAACTTGAACTTGAGAAAAATTGAATAAACACTCACCGGCACTCCGGCAGGGTGCAGCGAATCACTCAGCGGGGGCGGGGTCGTAGGGAGCCACACAGCCAAGCAGCGGGCGCCAGGCGGCCATGGGCGGACGGCTATGGCTTCGTGGAGCGCTGGAGCCCGGAGCGAACGATGTCACTGTGACCTGGGGGCCTAGGACGGGCGCCATGGAAGGACAGCGGGTCAGGGGCGATAGAACAGCAGCAGCCAGCAGGAGCACCGACGCGGTAGGCCGGCAGCGGCTCTTATTCGCGAGCGCGAGGGCAAGGGCTGAAGGGCAGGCGATGCGTCGCGCCTTGCGCAGTCGTCGCGCGGAAGCGGAAGGAATCGCGAATCACGCAGTCGTCGAAGCCTAAAGGAAGTGGCGTAGTGGGCTTCAAGGCCTAGTGGGGGTGCCTCCTATTGGGCCATGGGGGTGCCTACAGGGGCGAATTTTGCCACACCTTAAGAATTTCTAGAATTTGGGGGTGCCTGGGCACCCACGCCCACCTATTGGGCTTCGCCCTAATATTTCGAGCAAATAATAACAAGAAAACTACCTATAACAATATTCTTTCACATGAAAAAGATGATGAATTGTAGTGAGCATATTTCCTACTAGATAGGCATGTGGTGAAGAGGGAAGATGGTTGCTAGGAAATCACCGAGCCAACAATGAGAACGCATGCAACATTGAACAATGGCATGAATACTGCTATCTTGACTGGTGTAAAACAATATTTTCTTGTACCTCAAACTCACGTAGCTTTGTGTTGACATAAAAATGTGGCAATATGACCAACACACAGCAAGCCGGACGATCTGAACGGAACAAGATCGGAGATCTGCTTGGCTTCAATATAGAACCAGTCGATTCTGAAAACCCAACGATGTGCCAGTCAATTTGACCTGTAATTGACAAGAAAAGAAAATCTTATCAGTAATTTAAGGTGAAACATGTCGGTGTTGTCCCAGACAGTTCCAAATGTGAGACTAGATAGCCAATTTAATAAGGCTATCGACTAAATAGTCGATATCCAGCGTATCATGAAATGAAGATCTTTAGATTAATGATGATCGGCTAATGTTAAATGATGATGACGTAAGTCAAAATAACCGATGCTCATGGTTCATAGCGGATTTATGGTGATTGATTAATCGAGACAAAAACAAGTACAATACATCCGAATACAAAACTTAGAAGATCCTTCCTTAATTTAAGATTCCAATATATGTTACCAAATAGTCGATTGATATAGTTATTGATTACAGACTTGGTAACCAGTAAGGGAGTAATATAAGAAAATATCATCGGCTAAATGGAACATGATCAGTATAAAGCATCAAACCGATAAGTTTGATGAAAAGAGTATAACATGCAAACAAAATCGACTGTCTAATGCAAATGAATCTACAAACACTCTGAATCTAATCTATCATCATCAACAGTGAGATTCGATCGGATCGATACAACTATGATAATGATAACAAACTAAAGCCAAAGAATCTATAAAATCATCTATATGTCGACAGATTCATGAAAACATGCTAAATGTGTGAAAGCATAGGCAATCGGCTAAAATAGCCGATGCATGCATAGCAAACAAACAGAGTACATATCTCGATCATGAACAAAACCACTAATCGATAAATCTCTAATCCAAAGTCTTACCAGTGAGGTTCGATCGAGTCGATGCAGCTATAGTTGTGTCATTAGATTAGATCTTATTAACTAGTGAACTAACTCAAGATTGGAACATGTCTTTGGATGCATACTATGTTTGATTGGAATAGAGATAAAATAGCCGATCTAGCAGAATTAAGCCATCAATTATAAGATTCAAAGTGTGACCGGACTAGAAGACAGCCAATTAAGATGATGTGATGCCGATTCTATCTCTATCTCAATCAGGTGATTTGTTATAATTAATAAAACATTAATTACAACACGATCGATAACCGGTGCATCAACCAAAAACATCAAGGAAAATCTTACTAATCTTAGTAGATTTGATAACCAGTGATATTGTGTTAAACAACAAGTTATTTAACACAAGATTGATAACTTTGATCTATATTATGGTTCGTAAGAGATCAATCAGCTGATGCAGCCTTACAAACAACAATATGAATCGATAACTAACTTATATCATAACTCATAAAAGATCAATCAATTGATGCAGCTTTACAAGCATAATACAAGTCATGACGGTACTCACAAGCAAGCTAGGGATCGATCAGTCGATGCAGCCCTGTTTGCTGAAGAACTCGTCGAGATATATAGTACTCCTACTCCTAACGCGATGGCGAAAGCCAAAAAGATTGTGTTGATTTATTGTTCGTGTCCTTGTACAATAACCGGGGTCCAATATTTATACCCGGAATCTAAACATGAATCCTACTCAAATACGACTCATTACAATTCTTGGAATAAAAAAACATTCCTAACTTAAAATAACTTGGCCCTAATTTTTTTCTTTTTTTAGAGTCCGACACATCTTTCCCCAACGCCATCCGTACGTAGTCCATTGACGTCGTCTGCTAACATCATCCAAAAAGAGCCGATTCCAGTACCGCATCTGAATCAGCTAATATCGATCTTTACGCAATCGATTCCTCGATAACACAATCCTAGAAGCTTCGAGTTTCTACGTCATCCTTCCCAAATTTTGGTGTAAACACTTTGCTACATCGATTCGATCTTTTTTCAAACTGACTGGTGGGTACTCTGATGGGGGGTCACCAGAGTTCTTCGATGGGTTTGGAACCTTATGTGTACCTCTTTGGAATGCACCAGAAACTCTAGCGCTAGCACCTGAGAGTTCATTAGAGAGTGGTGCAGCGAGGGTGTTTTCTTTGAAAATCTCACCGAAAAAGTCCTGTGCTGCTGGATGAAGAGCACCAGACAATAGGCTACACCAACGACTATTTGAGTGTTTAACTCTAGTCATTGAACTAGCCATTGGGAAACCTCTGGTGGTCTTCTCGGGTGGTCACCGAAGTTTTTCATTGAGCATGAAAATTATTTTGAAAGTGAGTAACAACTAGTTTTGTGTGTTCGGTTATAAATAGGTGGTGTGTTTAGTCATTTCGCCTCTCTTGGACTTCTTGGATGATATTCACACACATTTGAGCTCAAGTTAAGACTCCACTCACATTTGTTGGGTGATATTGGAGAGGATCTAGTGCATTTACAACGAGAGTTTACATCTAATGGCACTACATCATCATGGCTGGAAGATTGTTGTTACTCTTGGTTGTTGCCGCCACCTAGACGGCTTGGAGGCAATAGGACTCCATGGAGCACTCAATTGGAGATTGTGAGGTTCTCCAGAGGTGATTTAGTGGATTCGTGGTTGTTGTGTACATCGTAATCTAGTCTCTCATACACTAGCGCTCACGTTGGAGCCAAGCTTGAGGGCTTGTTGAGTTAATATAGGAGTGGTGATCCTTAGACACGCCACAACGGGGACATAGGTTGCTGGCAAGCAACCGTCGGGAAAAAAATCTTATGTCATCTTTTCTCCCTTAGGGTTTGCAACTCTACACTTGCTCTTTGCTTGTGTAGTTGTTAGAGTAATCGAGTAGCTCTTATGCTTAATTCAAGTTTTTGCATTTTCTAGTGATAACTTGTAGTTTATCTTCCTCACTAGATCTGTGTAGGTGTGCTCTTGAGCTTAGCCTTTGTTAGTTGTTCTAGTTGCTTGCTAGTTGTAGTCTGGCTACTAGACTTTGTGTAGGGCTTGCTCTTGCTGGCTTGCTTAGACTAGGTGCTAGTAGTGCTTATTAGGGCTCACTTTGTTACTAACTATTGTGCCTAGTTGTGATTGTGCCTTGTAGATTTTGTTAATAGACTATTCACCCTCCCTCCAATTATGAACCAATCCTTTTAATGACATAGGTACATGCCTAAGATTAGTAACTCACTGGCGCCAGTGATGTTTCTACAGTTTGTTTAGAAGGCTCGAGGCACAAAAAAATGTTGGCATCAGGATAGGACTGACCAGTGGTTGCTTGAGATAGTAATGGCTAAAAAGGGCATGAATAACATTGTGGTGAATGTGGCGATGCTTTAGGGAGAAAATATAAATACATATATGTAAGAGGACGTATGAGATAATCGAAGATTTAAATAAATAGAAGGATAATGAAACTAAATAATTGTAAGAAACTTGGACAATGGTTTAATTAAGGAATATTAGAGGTCCCCAAAAGGAAACCAAAGACTCTTGATTTAGTCTCGATAGAAGTTGCACAACCATGAGATATGAGAGTCCGTTTAAAATGCAAGAATTTCACATGAATTGTAAAAGAACTTTACATGAATTAGTTTAATTTTACACAAAAAAGGATAGAATAGGGAAAAACTCTTCTGTTCTAAATAAGGCCTAGGTGAAGAAAAATAAGAAACATGAGAGAATCACGAAATTATTTTTTAATCCAAGATATTAGTTGATTGTGGCTATATGGAGATCGTGTCGTGTCGATAGATGTACAGTCAAATAAATAATAAAACTATTGAAAAGATATCCTCAAGTGAAAAACACAAAACACAGAGGATCTATTTGGCAGAACTTCCAGAGCAACTTTCAGACAGAATGAGGATCATTGTCAAACGGATCAGAGGTCCATCATTTAGTGAAAGTGATTCTATGCTAATTCTATGAAATGAATATTTGAAATAAACTAGGGTCTGGGAGCTGAAAAAAATAGGTCATGTTCGCTTGGAGGAATTCTGGAGGAATTTGGATGGTTTGAAGGAATGCTGTAGGAATTTGTGAGAGAAAAACATTGTTCCGGATGAAAAAAAAAGAAGTGGATCAAGCCGGGTTTAAGGGCACGCGAACAGGGCCTAAATTCACTCTATGTATAATCACTGTAGTCAGAGAGTAAGCTTAGCATGTGTTTGGTTGGGTGGTCCAAGTGGGTTGGGTTGAACCCGTTTTTGGGCTGTTTGGTTTGGGGAGCACGTGGGTTAGGTTCATCCTAGTAGGGCGCAGATCAGGGTTCGCTCCTTTCCTCCAAATCGGAGAAATCGAGCGAACCCACTTGGTTTGCATGCGTGCAGAGGAGGCGGACCACGCGCAGTGGCGTACAAATCCCAACCCCGGCGGCGGCGGGCACACGCCGCCCCGGCAACGCGCAGCGGACGGCCGCGGCCACACGCACCCCCCGCTACGCGTCTGGGCAGAGGGTAGTAGACCATGCCGCCAGCGAGCTGCGGTCGCGAGGAGGGACGAACAGAAGACCGTGCCGAAAGAGAACCAGCATGCCGCGGTTGCGAGCTGCGGCAGGCCACCGCAAGTCGCGGCCAACGGAGCAAGCCGTGCCAGAGGAGCTGGCCGCGGCCGAGCGAAGGAGTGGCGGCGAAGGACCAACCTGGGAGAGTAGACGATGAAGGAAAGAGGAAGAAGAGACCAAAGGGGTGGATGACATGTGGGCCTCGCACGTCAGCGGCCTCATCCCACATTTGTTAACCTTCAAACCAAACAGAGAACTAGAATGGACCCATCCCTGTCAACCAAACACGATATGGGTCCAATCTAAAAAAAAAAAAACTAGGTTAGGGTCAACCTATTTCACTGGGTCCCGGAACCGAACACAGGCTTAGAGAATCACAAAGAAACATTTTTAATTAGAAAATCAGCTTTCAAATCTAATCTAAAGTAAAAAAGATGGAATAACCCATAATAGGCTATAGAAAAATGAGAAGAAAAAAAGCTAACTACCTTGCTAGTTATCCAAACGCCACTATCCCTCTGCCACAGCGAGGGCCGCCTCGTATCGAGCCGCTGAAGCCATGGCGACAACGCCGACCACCGCATTCCTCCGCCTCACTCCAGCCCCTTCTCCCCGCACCGCGCGCCCTTCTCGCTCTGCTACCTTCCTGCAGCCCGCGCTCTCAGTTTCCCTCTCCCACTCCCTCCCCGACTGCCGCAACCACCGCCTTGCCGCCGCCTCCAAGGACACTGCTAGCAGCAAGGGACAGGAACAAGATCAAGAGCCCGCATCGTCCGCGCTGGAGGAAGGAGGAGCGGAGAAGGGAACGGAGGTGGGGGGAGCATCGCCCGCCGAGAAGAGCCCGGAGGCGGTGGCGGCGGAGCTGAAGGAGGTGCTAAGGGCGCGGAAGGAGGCGGAGGCCGCCGAGGGGGGCGGCGGGTGGTGGGCCGGCGTGGCGCAGGAGATGACCGAGATCGAGTGGCCGGCGCCCGGGAAGGTGGTGGGCACCACCGGCGTGGTGCTTGGGGTCATCGCGGGCTCCACTGTCGCGCTGCTGTCCGTCAACGCGCTCTTCGCCGAGCTCTCCGACACCGTCTTTGCCGGACGCGGACTTCAGGACTTATTCTCCGGCTGACGACGCCGCGTGCTTCTGTACTCTGTAACTATTGTTTTCTTGCACTTGGGGCTAGGGCCATAGATCGAGTGTTGGAGGTTGGAATTATGTCCCTTTTTCAATTGCGAGTCTCTTGCGAAATTGGTAATGTTACTAATATGTGAATGACATCTTGTTGGTAAATGGTGACTCAGAAACCTAACTTGAGTTTCTACATAGTTGTGAGATAATTATAGGCTCCCAGATTACTACTAGTTAATACTCAACTCTTATAAAATAAGGGCTCAAATTTCACTTATGTTCAAACAATTGGCTGAAAAGAATTTCTGCAGATTAAAAAGCATATGGTTAATGCTATGCTGTTCTGATTCACTGCCACAGTAGTAGTTTGGACTAACTGAATAATGCTCACTGTCTGTTTAGTGGCTTCATTTCACCCTGATGAAGTAACTGATAGATAGGTGAATTGATACTTATATACAATCAAAAGGGACGGGCACTTCCTGCTATCTAAGTTATGTGGAGTGCCTCTTAATAAATTGTACAATCTGAAGTATAGGGGTTTCCACGAGGATTCTGACTCAACCTTGATCGATCTGGTGAGTTACGGATGGGATTATCAGCTTAATGACATTAGCCTAATGCTTTGTTTTGTTGGGTTTGACAAATGTTCACTGTTTCTGTATCAATTCTCTCCCCATCGTTTAAGTAGCCTACTCTATTAGTCTTGCATTTATTTTTCCTTGGATGATTGTATAGCCACGTTGGAAACAAGAATCTATATTAGGATCTTTTTGTGTTGCTTTGGTTACGAGGTTATGGGGTTAAATTTAATTATTTGCTTTCTAATGAATGATATATACGTATACAATTGTAGATGCACTTCTACCAGGAAGAAATTTATAGCCGTTGTTGTGAGGTGTCTGGATGCAGCAGCATGTAATGTTGCAACTTGCTATCTCTAGTTTTCATGAATATAGCCTTGACAGTTCCAGTTAAGAATGCAAATTCAAAGTTCATGGTTCTAATGTCAGCTAGGAAGATTTATGTTATGAGATTTTTGAGTCAATTCTACTAAACATCATAAATCTAAAGGGATGTGTGATGTGGTCTACAGGTGGACTGGAAGGGTGTGACATCCCATCCAGCATTTGTTAAAGTCTTTCTTAGCATATGAACGAACCACTGATAACCTCTCTTTCTCAGATTTATGTTACCTGCGGGCTGATATCTCTTTCAGGATCTATAGAATAAAACTGAACCACTGAACACCGATAACCTCTCTTTCTCATCATTTGTTGCAACTGATGCACTGGTCTCTTGAAGATCCCATTGTTCATTATCTGTGTAAAAGAAATGCACAATTCAAAAAGAGATTACAATTGTTTGTCTTGCACCATAATAAGCATTTACGAATGATCGTTGATTACCTCTATTTGGTCTCCTAGATTGATGAGCAAGGTGTGAGGGCTGGTCGGCATGTTTGTTTCCTGACCTGGGAAACTTGCCAGGGCTAGGCATCCATCCCAGGCGTCCATTTTTTGGTGCATGGGGTTGGATCGACCTGCCTGGGTGCAGCCCCCCAGGCTCCTTTCGTCTCCCCTCCCCTAGGCGCCTCCCTATCTCCCATCCCACCCCGCTCAACGCCGGCATCCACCGCGGAGCCGGTGGGCCAATGTTTTCTGATCGTCCGATTAATCGCGATTAATCGTCCTTATCGGTACTTAGCACTTGATTAGGCCCTCCGATTCGATCAGAGCGATCAGAAACCTGATCGTCCGATTAATCGTCGATTACTCGCGATTAATCGTCCGATTAGGTCACTTTGTCGATCAGCACTAAATAGACAGATGGGCTACTTTAGTTTATTGGGCTATATTTATTTGGGCCAGGCCCATTAGGGTTTCTCTTATATACCTCACCCCTACTCTTTCTCTCCTCAGTCCTCAGTACTCCTCACTCCCGCTATGTGTGCAGCTGAGCTCCATCTCTTTCCTGCTGCGTGCATCTCACTCCCTCCTCCCTCCTTTCCAGTTCCAATCCAAGCAGCCCATCCGGGGATCTTTCCTGCTGCTTGCTGCTTCCTCCTCCCTTCTACTACAGGGTCGCCTATTCTCTTCCCCACTTGCAGGCTGCAGGTCTAGGGAGCACGAACATGAGCTCCTCCTCTGAAGGTGAGTCATTAAATCGGCTTTGTTCTATCATTTCTATCATCTCCTTTCCTCTGCACTATGCTCAAATCTTGATGCTTTGTTTCTTTGGCTATTTGCTGAACTTGCGTAGATGAAAATCGAAGGCGGCAGCTTGCAGTGGAAGTCATCATGCCTGGGCCTAATCCTGAAGGAGGTGCTAGTGCAAGCTCATCAGTTGCATCAGGTGGTGCTAGTTCAGCATCCTCAGCTGCTCCAGATGTTTCAGCCCTTGTAGAAAAGGCTATAGCAGCACTGCCTCCAGAACTTGCTCAGCAGGCTAAAGATCCCAAGAGGAAGGCTCGATCTCAAGACCCAGGATGGAAGTATGGGTGGTGGCCAGATCCTACGAAGAAGGAATTTACTCAGTGCATTTTCTGTAAGAAGATAGTGCCTGCAGGAATCGGTCGGTTCAAGATGCACCTTGCTGGGGGTTATGGGGATGCAGTGAAGTGCCCAAAACCACCTCCAATAGTCCAGCGAGAGATGACTGTTTACTTGAAGAAGAATACAAGGACTACAATTGTGGCACTTCCTGGAGATGGTGAACAAGAACAAGAATGAAATGAAGAGGATGAAGTTACTGAAGTTGAACCAGCGAAAGTACCAAGTTCTGGGACAAGACTCAAGCGAGCACAATCAGAAGCAAAGAAGAAAATAGCTCAAGCTGCCATTACTTCCTTTGTGGTTGTGGGTCATACTAAAGCTGCAACTCAAAAGAACACCAACACCAAGTCAGTTAGTGCCATGCTTCGCAGGACACCAGAAGAAGTAGTTGCAGAAAGGCATAAATCCAAGACTTCTCCGCCCACTATAGAGCAGTGCACAAAGAAAGATAAAGAGGCTAAACAAATTGTTGATGATCATGTTGCTGATTTCTTCTATGAAAATGGTATACCATTCGATGTCATTAATTCGAGAAGTTGGGAGATAATGCTTGAGTCAATTGGGCAGTATGGACCTGGGTACCGCTCACCAACCATGCATGACATTAGGGAACAATTGCTTGAAAGGGTTGTCAACAGGACAACAGAACTAAGAAAGGAGCATGAGGAGAGTTGGAAAGAATATGGTTGCACTCTCATGTCCGATGGTTGGACGGATACAAGCCACCGCCATATAATCAATTTTCTTGCCAACAGTCCAGCAGGGACCTTCTTCCTAGGTTCAGTGGATGCTTCAAGTGAGATAGCAAATGCACAAATGCTAGCTAATTTGTTGGAGCAGCAAGTTGACAAGATTGGGAAGGAATATGTGGCACAGGTTGTCACAGACAATGGGGCCAACTTTAAGGCAGCGGGAAGAATTCTAATGGAGAGGATCCCACATTTGTTTTGGACACCTTGTGCGGCCCATTGTCTGAATTTGTTGCTGCAAGACATTGGTGAGATAAAGGAATTCAACACTGCCATCAATTGGGGCAAGAAAGTGTGCAGATTTCTATACAAGCATGTGAGGATACTTGATCTAATGAGACAGAAGATAGGTGGAGATCTTGTGAGACCAGCTGTGACTCGATTTGCTACTTCTTACCTAACATTGGCAAGTATGTACAAGCACAAGAATGGCTTGAGAGCTTTAGTTGTTAGTGAAGAATGGCAGGCTAACAGTTTGTCTAACACTAGTGAAGGCAAACAAGTTGAGGATATTGACCTTTCCATGCCTTTTTGGAATAGAGTGGAGTGTTGCTTGAGAGCTTCACAGCCCCTTCTCGTCGCTCTAAGGATTGTAGATGGGGATGAGACACCAGCAGCTCCTGAGATCATGGCAGCCATGGATCATGCAAAGACCACCATCAAAGATTCTTTAAAAGCTAAAACCGACTTGCTTAAAGAAGTAACGAAGCGCTATGATAATAGGTGGGAAAACTAAATGCAGCAGAAGTTGTATGGGGCAGCCCTATTCTTGAATCCAGGCAAGTTCTTTGCCTTAAGGGAGAAAGACAAGAGAAAAGCTGCAAGGCTAAGGATCATGTTCAATGAAATTTTATACAAAATGGTGGCGGATGATAGTGAACAATCCAAGATTTCTCGTCAAGCTGATGATTATGAACAGTCTGAAGGTGAAGGCTTCTCAATGCCATTAACAATAAGGGTCAGAGACAAAAAGAACGCTAGTAAGTTTTGGATATTTTAAAACCTTCAATCATTCTCAATATTTGTTTTGTTATGACCTGATTATTAGGTAATTGTGTTTCAGTTCGCTGGTGGAATTCCTATGGTGGCTACTCATTTGAGCTCCAAAGTCTAGCAAAGAAAATTATTAGTGTTTGCTGCTCTGCATCAGGTTGTGAGCGTAATTGGAGTGTTTTTTTCTCATGTAAGTACCACTGCTAGTTCGAAGTAAAATCAATTATGTATTTGCGATATTGCTTACAAACCAATGTGTTGTTCATTATTTTTATGCAGTTCCACACCAAAAAGAGGAATAGATTAGAGTACAAGAGGTTAAATAAATTGGCCTACGTTAGTTACAACAAAAAGATGTCAAACATGTTTCAAAAAATCAGAGAGCTTGGTTGCAAAGGACAGAAGAGCAACTCTCTCACGCTAGATGAATTTCAGTGGGATAATGAATGGGTGGATGAGAATTGTGAGGAATCGACTTGGGCTGCTATTGATGAAGCTATTGGTGCATCTGAGAATCTACAGGGCCGCAACTTGCCTAGGGCTGCTGCTGCTCGTGCAACAGCCTCTGTCAGCCAGATGTATACCAGGAAGCGTCCAAGGACTGCTGTAGCTGCAGCTGCTGCTCCAGATAGCATTGATGATGAAGATGATGACCATGAAGCACAAGTTCAGCCAGATGCATCTAATGCTGAAGTAGGAATGGAGGTGGATGGAGACTCGGGTGGAGATGGAGGAGAAGGCTTCAATTTGGATGATGATTTTCTTATTTAGATTTAGATGGCTGTTGAATGCTGATTGAATGGCAGCTAGTGTTATCTTAAAAACTCTAAATGTTGTTTGCAGTGTTTAATTATTTAGTTTGTAGTATGTACTCAGTACTCGTACTATATTAAGTAAGCTGTGGACTATGCTAGTTTTCTTAATTCCTACTTTTCTGGATGTGGATTGAGTATGTATTGTTGTAATGTTGTCAGTCTGTCACACTATTCTTTTGCATCTACTTACTCAAGTTATCTATTATTCCTATAGAAAATCAGCAAACATATGGAGGCTGGGACAAGAATATGGAGTCAGATCTCATAGATAAGTAGCCAACTAACTAGAAATATACTCGATGGCTACTATATAAATATATAGTATATGGTATATTATATATATACCATATATATATATGATATATATTTATATAGTCCTGCTATATGCTGGACGATTAGATCGATCAGAGGTCAATTAATCGTCCTGATCGTCGATTAATCTGATTGTTCTAATCGGTACCAGACCGATTAGGAACGATAAGGCTATCAGAAAACACCGCAAGCCACGCTGCCGCCGTGGCCCCTCTCTCCTCCTTGGAGCTTGTTTCCATCTCCCCCTTGTCTCCCCTTGCGCATCCTTTTCAGCCGGCGGGCCGGTCCAAGGAGCTTCACTAGAATGACTCCAGCCCAGCTTCTAGTTCATTTTAACCCCGGCTTACAAAACGACTTCACGCTACAGTACCTCGATTTACGCAAAATAGATGAAGCCAAAGCCGGCATAAGCCGTGTCAAAGAGGTCCGAAGTTTTGCCGACTGAGCCAACAATTGGGACCGAGCACCTTGAACCCGGCCTACCTCTGCTTGTTTACTCTCTCGACGACGCCGAGCTCAGGCCTCGCCAGTATCACAGCCGCCGTCCCCAACAGCTTCATTTGTTGACAAAATATCCAAGCCGCTGCAGCATGTGCTTCCCACCCCAAGGGCACAGAAGTCTGGTCCGCGCCGTGCTATCATGACTGAACCACCACGTCGAAGCCGTCGGATTGCCATACTTCCCCCCGAGATAGACCATAATGCAGCTCTCACTGCCTGTGAACGTTGGGCTTCGTCAATGATGAGGACCGGCTGCCGGCGGATGTTTTGGATAAGTACACTAGTTTTTTCAGCAGGCCGCTTAGCAGGGAGCATGTCGTGGCCCTTAGCCCCTTACCAAACTGTTAGGCAAGGAGGTCCCGACAGAAGCCCAATTCCTGGCTGTGGAGGGCCTGGTAGCCTAGGCTAGGATTGTGGATTACTATATGTTGGGTCGTTCCTATATTCTGTCATCAATGGATTCTCCAAAAGTTTTGATTTGGAATGTGAGGGGACTTGATGAACGTGCCCGCCGCGATAATGTTCGCAAGGTGGTTGATACTTGCCGTCCTGCCTTCATCTGTCTGCAAGAGACCAAGCTGGCTTTGATATCAGAACGGGATGCGATCTCCTTTCTTGGTATAGATTTTAGACAATTCGTCTTCCTTCCGGCTCAAGGAACCCGGGGTGGGATCCTGGTTGCATGGCGTGAAGGTTGCCTGGTCGCTAACCCGTGGAGAGTACACCACCATTCCGTTTCGGTCCAATTTGCAATTGAAGATGATTTAACCTGGTGGTTCACGGGAATATATGGTCCACATCAAGACGAGAAGGTTGCTTTCCTTGATGAGCTCCGAGAAGTCAGAGCCTTGTGCACGGGCCCTTGGTGCTTAGGAGGTGATTTTAATATGATCTATTCTGCAGAGGACAAGAACAACGAGAATCTCAACAGAGCCATGATGGGGCGTTTTCGGCGATTTGTTAACGATTTCGAGCTAAAAGAAATCCCACTCATTGGGAGGCGGTATACCTGGTCAAACGAGAGAGGGGAACCAACTCTTGTCAAACTTGATCGAATTATATGCACTGCTGATTGGGAAGCACTCTATCCTGAGTGTATTTTGCAAAGTCAGGCAACTAAAATCTCTGACGATCGTCCACTTGTGCTTGGCCTCACGGAGGGAATTCATGGCAAGCGGAGATTCCATTTTGAGAGTTTTTGGACTAAACTCCCAGGATTTCATGATGCGGTCGCGGCTTCTTGGAGTGAGCCAATCTCCGCCACATGCGCCATAGAGCGCGTCTCACTCAAGCTCAAGCGCCTCACCCGTGCTCTCCAATCTTGGAGTCAACGACAAGTTGGCCATATCAAAACTGAACACGCACTGGCCCGTGAAATTCTCCACCGACTGGAGATTGCCCAAGATCAACGGCAACTAACGTGGGAGGAAAACTGGTTGAGACGCGAACTAAAGAAACATTGCCTCGTCCTTGCGTCATTGGAAAGGACAATAGCACATTTGCTGTCGCGAATCAGATTCTTGAAAGATGGAGACGCCAACACTTCTCTCTTCCATAGACAAGCTGGGTTCCGTAAAAGGAAGAATTTCATTCCAAAACTGTTATATGAGGATCAAGTTGTCACGGGTCAAGAGGAAAAACAAGGTGTCATGTTCAATTATTTTGATGGTCTGCTTGGTACTGCTCTGCCTCGTTCATCCACCCTGGACCAATCCTTCTTCCACAGAGCTGGCTTTGATCTCTCAGTACTGGATACACCTATCACGGAGGAGGAAGTGTGGGACACGATCAAAACTTTGCCAGCTGATAGAGCACCTGGACCTGATGGATACACGGGGAGGTTCTATAAATCATGCTGGCACCTGATCAAAGCGGAATTCATGGCAGCAATCATTACCTTGCAACAAGGAGATGCAAGAAAGTTGTGGTTACTAAATTCAGCTTATCTCACTTTAATCCCAAAGAAGGCCGAAGCTTTGTTGCCAAAAGACTTCCGTCCTATTAGCCTAATTCATAGCTTCGCTAAGCTGGTCACTAAGGTAATGGCTAATCGTTTGGCTCCTTTTCTGAATGATTTGGTCGCTGCCAATCAGAGTGCCTTCATCCGTGGTAGATGCATCCACGACAACTTCATTTTGGTTCAGCAGAATATCAAATTGCTTCACTGCACAAGAGTCTCAAGTTTGTTCTTGAAGCTGGATATTTCAAAAGCTTTTGATTCGGTCTCATGGGCTTTTCTCTTGGAAATTCTCACGCATTTGGGCTTTGGTCCCATTTGGTGCAATCTGGTCACGAATCTACTGAAGACATCTTCAACCCGGGTTCTTGTGAATGGTGAGCCAGGTAGAGAGATCAGACATCAGCGAGGTCTCCGCCAAGGAGATCCCCTTTCTCCCATGCTCTTTATCTTAGTAATGGACGTGCTGAACAGCTTGTTTGCTAAGGCTGGTGAGCTTGAGCTTCTCACACCGTTGGTTCGACGCAATCCTATACAAAGGATCTCTCTATATGCAGATGATGTTGCTCTCTTCATCCGTCCCACTGAACCAGAAATAAATTTAACCATGGAAATCCTTGCCAAGTTCGGGGAAGCTTCTGGTCTACAAACCAATTTGCAGAAGAGTTGTGTTATCCCGATAAGGTGTGAGGAGTCAGAGCTGGAAACTGTGACCACCACATTGCCTTGCCCGATGTCAAGCTTCCCTTGCACATATTTGGGACTGCCGATCTCTAATAGCAAATTGAAGAAAGCTGACCTGCTGCTCTGGATTGAAAAGCTCGGAGACAAGCTGCCCGGTTGGAAAGCATCTCTCATGAACATGGCTGGTCGTGTCACTTGGGTTCATTATGTCCTCTCAGCTGTGCCTATTTATGTACTGATTGCCATCAACGCTCCCAAATGGTTTATTCGTGCAATTGACAAGATCCGTCGAGCATTCACATGGAAAGGGCGGCAACAAGTGAATGGTGGGTCTTGCTTGGTCGCATGGGATAAAGTCCAGCGTCCACTTGATTTGGGAGGGCTAGGAATCCTCGATCTTGAGATCATGAGTTGGGCCCTGCAAGTCCGATGGCTATGGTTTGCGAAAACGGATCCAAATCGATCTTGGAAAGGGCTTAACATACATGTCCATCCAAATGCATGTGCGTTGTTTGCTATTGCTCTCGAATCACAGGTGGGCGATGGTAATAACACGCTTTTTTGGTCAGATAGATGGCTCATGGGCTACTCTGTAGCAGATGTAGCGCCTCTGGTGGTGGCCTGCAGATATCCAAGGACTATCACTAATAGGGCTTTTCGAGTATTTTCAGCTGTGGGATATGTTACTGGATATACATCTGTCCCAGGAGGAAGATGTGCATATATGGAAACTGGATGGCTCGGGTAATTTCTCCTCCAAATCTGCTTATCGTGCTTTCTTCAATGGAGCAATCCCTTTTGAGCATTGGCATCGGCTATGGAGATCTTGGGCTCCTTCAAAATGCAAAGTTTTTCTTTGGCTCGCCATCCGGAACCGGTGCTGGACAGCGGACAGACTTGCGAGGCGAGGCCTTCCACATCCGACCAAGTGTCCGCTATGTGACCAGGAGGAAGAAGACATTCAACATCTGCTCACCACATGTGTGTTCTCCCAGGATTTCTGGTTCCGGGTTCTTGCACCTTTGGGCTTACAAGATCGGGTTCTAGGTCGTCATGAATTGTCTTTTGCAGATTGGTGGAGAAAAGCAGTGAAAAAGATTCAGAAAGATACAAGAAAAGGTTTGAACTGGATTATCATTTTGGGGGCCTAGGTAATCTGGAAACACCGTGATTCATGCGTTTTTTACGACGCGCGGCCGTGCATCAACAACCTCCTCCGGATGTTCAGAGAAGAGCAACACCTCTGGTGTCTTGCTGGAGCTCGAAGTCTGAGAGCGCTGGGTCAAGGTCAGGGAGACAAGTTGGGCTGTCTTAGTTTGTTTCCTCGCTCGTTCTGGGTCAGGTCTCATCTCTCCCGTATTTCTTTAGAGTAAGTCATGTTCATGTAAAATTCAACCCCTCATGGCCCGGCTCGGGGTGAGGTGATGGTGATTGTAAGGCTAGTCTCAATGGGGATTTCATAGAGTTTTATGGGCATTAAATATGCTGACATGACACTGTCTTGATGAAGAGAGAAGATAAAAGTTTCATGGGAGTAGAGATAGTTTCATGGGGATGAAACTCTTCTACACTGTTTCTAAAATATGGGTATGTTGGAAACTGGGAGATGAAACCCCCACTGAGACTGGTCTAAGGGGCCAGTTCTTTCTCTCTATAATACAAAGATACGAAGCTCTCCTTCGTATTCGAGAAAAAAAAAATACCAGACTCTATCTCCGAAAACCTGAAGTTCACCAACGCTGTTGTCTACCATGAGAAGCGAAACGAATGTGCCGTCTGAGTGAGGCTTCAGACCGAAGACGAGATCCAGCCTCGAGCATGGAGGGTAGAGTTGAACCTGGCGTAGGTGTTAGCCTTATCGCCGAATTGGTTAATGAAGTAGTTGTCGTCAAGCTCCAGCAGCTTGGCCATTTCTGGAAGCATACAGTCCTTCACTCGTGCATTTTCCGGTGAACTCGTGCAGAACATCCCTGCATAGGGATGAAGCAATCTGGATCCATGGGCTGTGTACTCTGGATGGATGGCACCTGGTGGAGAGAGGTTGCTGGGGACAGGACCTGGCAGAGCTACAGTAGCCTAGAGGAGAGGGATGAAGGATAAATCAGGGGGGAATTTATTCAAAGGTCACGAGTCCAGGAGTGAACAGTCATGAAGACGGTACCTGGGTCTAGTATGGCGCCGCCGCCAGATCCGGACCTTGGTACTGCAATGCTGGAGGGGACCAAGGTACCCACCTGGATAGCCGGCCCATCTTGCTTCCTCCCTTCCATGGCTGCAGGTCCATTCCAGTAACCCTAGAGGGGATTTGTTTCAGGTATAGGTCAGTCGTCGGGGTGGTGGAGCGGTTCTTCGGCGATGGTTCTGCCGCCAATCCTCATCACGAGCAGCTGATCTGCGTCCGTGGGAACGGGCTACGCTCCCAGCAGCGCGGATGGTCTGAGTTGATAATGGAGATACAGCTAGCAGCTCATCATTGCCAAGGAGACAAGGCCGTAAGAGGTAAGACTGAGTGTCGTATTTGATCTGCGCATTTCATCATCATGTCTTTTGCTAGTATAGTTTTTAATGCTTTTCCTAGATTTCTAATGCTAATAGCACCTCTAGTTTACAGATTAGGGTACCACTACCATACCATCAATCTGATGAGCCCCTTGTAGATTTAGATTCCCCTGTGTTTAACAAAATTTAGCATCTTTGCTATACACGGTTGGGTATAAAAGATTATTATAGTGATTGAATAGGGAAGCATTTTTCTGGTCAATTGTTCCATTAATAGTGGAAACAAAATTTCTACTGGAACAAGTTAAAATAAGTGCACTGTGGGAATGTGATGGTTGTTTTGGAGTTGTTTCTTGCTGGGATATTCAATACAGTAGCAAGGTGGCATCCAGTATCAGGTACTTGCATAAAAGTGCAATCTGGGATCTCCATACCTTCTGTGGATGCATATATGATTCTGCATATATAACAAAAAAATTGACCTTATCAAGGAGACAATGGCTACGGTGGGGCTGAGGGTGAGTGCCCACTGGGCATGATCTTTGCTTGTACTTGAGTGGATTAAGAGTCTCAAGTACACAGTAATTCAATTTATTGATATTGTTTGTGTGTAGGTCTGGACACAAGAAGGTGTGGCAGATCAGCCCCTGCTTGTGCTGAAGGGGCAGCAACCAGTGTTCCAGGTGCAATGGTCTGCACGTGTTACGTTTTCTGTGCTGAAAAAAAAAAGTTGGTTGATAACCATCTTCTTGGCTTCTGTTATCTCAGGTATTGTTGTTCCATCAATGCCTGATCTCAGTGGGATTGCCATGCCTAAAAAGACTGAAGGTGCACTTGCAGTGAAGCGCAAAAGATCAATTTTTGGGACATCACACATAGTTGGGAATTTAAAATTTTCCTTGTTTAGGCATCATCAGCTGTGGAGAGAGGAATTGTAAATCACTTGATCCCTGTAACTTGGTGTAGCAACCCGTGCTGCAGGTGAGATGTTTTTTGCAATCTATACATTTGTTTGCCATTGAACTGAAAGTTTGGTAGTAAAGCTAGTGTTCAGATAGTCTATTTTGGCGCCTAGTCATAGATAAATACAGTTGATCCTTGATGCTCATTTAGTCTGCTGGGTATTGATTCACTTTATGCTACCTATCATAATAAAACAAAATAGTAAATTGTAGATTTTACAGTCATAGTACAAAATAAGGGAGAGTTTTTTGTCATAATAAGATAAACTTTCTAAATTTGACAAAATTTATAGAAAGAACAAATATTATTTACTTATCCATAGTACAATACTTATGTTTCTATCTAATTCTTGTGTACTTCAGCTTTTCTTTTTTAGAAAGAGCATTTAGACCCATTAAAGTTTATCTTATTTGGAGCGAGCAGGTGTCTAGACTAGACAACACTTCCAAGCATCTAATTTTGGACGCTTGGACAGGGCTTCCAGCAAGACGCGCCATTAAAGCTGAGGAAAGCCACATCGACCTATATACACTTTCTTTTCTTACTAAAGAATAATTTTATTAATATTTGGGATTGCAAGGTTTCAGTCAGGTCCCTTATTCATTACATAGAATCACATCTATATCTTTGCAGTCTCGATAACCATTTCCCCTCGAGCGACGTGTTCATAGAGGCCAGCAATATATTCTTTGATTTTCACCTTCTTGTATAGTGCTGGATGGTTCTCATCTATCAATTTATCTGCGGGCCGGATTTCTCTTTCAGGATCTATAGAATAAAACAGAGCCACTGATAACCTCTCTTTTTCAGCATTTGTTACAACCCGATGCACTGGGCTCTTGAAGATCCCATTACTCATTATCTGTGTAAAAAGAATTGCACAATTCAGAAAAAAAAAGATATCAATTGTCAATCTTGCATTTATAGTAAGCATAACCAGATTACCTAACCTTTAATTTTCTATTTCCAATCGTAAATGGATTATATGACACAAATAAGTGCTTACGAATGATAGCTCATTATTACCTCTATTTGGTCTCCTAGATTGATGAGCAGGGTGTGAGGTCTGGTCGGCACGTCATACCAGACTCCATCTTGGAGAACCTGAAGTCCACCAACGCTGTTGTCTACCATGAGAAGCGTGACGAATGTGCCGTCGGAGTGAGGCTTCAGACCGAAGACGAGATCCGGCCTCGTGCATGGAGGATAGTAGCTGAACCTGGCATAGGCGTCAGCCTTGCCGCCGAACTGGTCAATGAAATAGTCGTCGTCAAGCTCCAGCAGCTTCGCCATTTCTGGAAGCAGGCAGTCCTTCACTCTCGTGCATTTTGTGGTGAAATCGTGCAGAACATCCCTGCATAGAAAAGGCGACCACGGCATGGCGTTAGGCTGTCTGCTACAAGTTTATCTGGTGCAGAACATCTCCATTTTATCGTGGAACGTACGGGGTCTGAACTCCAGAGCGCGCCAAGACAACGTGCGGACGCTCGTGGCTGACATTAGGCCGGCGATCGTAGCTCTACAAGAAACCAAACTTGATGTAATTCCTCAGCGCTTGATATTCTCCATGCTCGGTGCAAGCTTCAGGGATTTTGCGTATCTACCTGCCTCTTCCACTCGTGGCGGTATACTGATAGCGGGGAGACAACCAGATGTGTCCCTCAGCGATGTGCTTGTAGGTTGCTACTCCGTCACTGTGCGGGTAAGGCAGCAACTGCAGGGGAACGACGAGTCAGGTTGGTGGCTCACAGCAGTATATGGGCCTCAAGCGGATTCAGAAAAGGGCATTTTCCTGGAGGAGTTGGAAGCAATCCGGGACGCCTGTCATGGGCCTTGGGTGGTGACCGGTGACTTCAATCTGATTCTGAATGAGGCGGACAAGAACAACCAACGTATTGACAGGGCCAACTTAAGGAGGTTCAGAAGGACAGTGGCAGAGCTCCAATTGCAGGACCTCCACCTTCATGGGAGATGCTTCACGTGGAGCAACGAGCGCGACTCACCGACGCTCATCCGCCTCGACCGAGTCCTGGTATCCGTAGACTGGGATGAGTTGTTCCCAGGTTCGCACCTGCGCGGCCTCGGCTCCGATGCCTCGGACCACTGTCCGCTCCTGCTGCACACCAGCCTGGGAGCTATGTCAAAGGCACGTTTCCACTTCGAAATCTTCTGGCCAAAATTCGATGACTACCTGGACACGGTATCCGCAGCATGGACGCGGCCAGCACATCCGTGCCCCATTACGCGGCTCGACATTATGTTACGAAAGTTGGTGCGCGAGTTGCAAAGATGGTCGGCCACCAAAATTGGAGGGATCAGGGAACAGCTGCTCATGGCTAGAGAGCTTGTACTCCAGCTAGACAGAGCACAAGAAACTAGACAGCTGCCTGAGCACGTCGCCGAACTACGCAAGAGAATGAAAATGCGATGCCTCGGCCTTTCCTCATTGGAACGGACCATGGCAAGGCAAAGGTCCCGTGTCAGGCAGCTAAGCGAGGGGGATGCAAACTCAGCCTACTTCCACCTGATTGCAAGGGGCAGGAAGCGGAGAAATTACATTCCAGCGCTCACGGTCGACGATCATGTCATCACTGAGCATGAACGCATAGAGAGCACCCTGCACACACACTTCTCCGGAGTCTTCGGGACGGCGCCGGGAAGGGCCATTACTCTAAATCTTCAGGCTCTTGGGATCCAACAACTTGACCTCGCCGAGCAAGAAGCAGAATTCACCAGCGACGAAGTCTGGAACGCAATCAAAGAACTCCCTGCTGACAGAGCGCCCGGCCCGGACGGATTCACCGGGACTTTCTACAGGACAGTGTCCTGGTGGCGACGGCTGCGCACAGACTGGAATGGTGTGCAACGTTCCGGTATTGACTCCCTCTTTGCGCTAGTATCATGGGAAGTATGGAAAGAACGGAATGCGCGCTGCTTCAGAGCGGCAGCTGTCGCACCTATCGACCTCTTTTCGGCCATTAGAGCAGAAGCAGGTCGCTGGGCAAAAGCCGGAGCTTCAGGATTTCACAGCTTGGCGATGCCAGGAGCAAGTTAGAACGCGGCGACAAACCGTGTTCGCAGATAGTTCTTAACGCCTATGTAACCCCCCCTTTAAATTTCTGTTGTCGGGCCGGCGTAGGCCATTTGTAATTTAAACTCTCTTCCTTCTTAATACAAATGATACGCAATGCTCTTGCGTATTCGAGAAAAAATAAGTAGAGGAGGTATGATGTTAATTTTGTAATCAAAGCGCCCATTGCAAAGAAGTTTGACGACCTCAACATGATCGGAAGATTACCTGAGACATGTGGGCCATAGGTCAAGTTTCCTGTCCTCTTCAGGCTCCACTTTGAGGTAAAGGCGGTCGGTCCAGTCCAGGACCTGGTCCTCCGACGGCACCCAGTCGTCCCCGTACCCTTCGAGCTGGAAGTGCTTGCCGTCGATCATGTTGCTGTGCCTCTGCTTCTCCTGGAGCGGCTGCCTGAAAAACTCCCTCGACGCGTCCATCATGGCGTTCATCAGAGAGGCCTCCATGCCGTGGTTGGTGACCTGGACACCGATCGATACGTGCTCCACATCGAGTGGTATATTCTGTAGCAAGATAGACTCTGCGCGCGCGCGTGCGTGCGTACCAGGAAGAGACCCCAGGACTCGAGCGCCAGCCGGAGCTTTGAGGCCTCGTCGTCGGCGCCCGGCTGGCACAGGCGGGCGAGGTCGATGACGGGGACCGGCGCGGTTACCGTCGCCTTGAGGTCGTCGTTGCCTGCGCGCGCGACGTACCGAGCCGGCACGTCGTCCGCGGCGCCCAGCTGGCCGGCGAGCTCTTGCACCGGCGGCAGCAGCACCGGCCGCGCTTCCCCTCCTGCACTTTCCATGAGAGTGCTGAAGGTTGCGAGCAGAGAGGGGGGCTGGCCTCTGTAATCTGAGTACTGTTGGCTGATTTACAAAAAATAATGTCCGTTAGTCGAAAAAGTACGACCAAGCGAACGGATCGATTAGTATCTTCGCTGCGACTGCGACCCGATCAGTGCGCTTCGGGCTACGTCTGCTCCTCTCCGGTCTGTCTGGCTGCTAGTGTAGCTAGACCAGCGATTATTTTGACGCGCGGCCGCGCGGGCCCCGGGGCGCCGCCGTGTTCGTCGCATATGCACAGATATGACGTCCAGGTATGGACTCGCGTTGTTCCCATCCTTCGCCACCGGGAACGTGTCCACGTTCGGAGAACATGATCCCGAAAGTAATTTTGTTCCTCATTTTACAATCAAGAGTAAACTACGTCCGCCATACAACAACTTGGGCTATGTTTAGTTGGCGAATGTTTTTTTTTTAATGGTATTGTAGCACTTTCGTTGTTATTTGATAATTAGTGTCCAATCATATTCTAATTAAGCTTAAAAGATTCGTCTCGTGAATTTCGTCTAAACTGTGTAATTAGTTTTATTTTTTATTTATATTTAGTGCTTCATGCATGTGTCCAAAGATTCGATGTGACGGGAAATCTTGAAAATTTTTACAAAATTTTGGAACTAAACAGCACCTTGATAGATCGGTGCAAATTAGTCGAACAACTTATAAACTACTTAATTAAGTGCAACAACTTTAGCGAAATGATGCATATAAGGTCCAAACGTTACCAATATAACAAAATACGTACCGGTGCAATCATAATATTAACCAAGAACAAAGTAGTTGTAGCAAAAACAGATCCGGCCTACAAGTTTATAAACTAAGGGCCTGTTTGACAGAGA
This sequence comes from Miscanthus floridulus, assembly GCF_019320115.1. Taxonomy (NCBI): domain Eukaryota; kingdom Viridiplantae; phylum Streptophyta; class Magnoliopsida; order Poales; family Poaceae; genus Miscanthus; species Miscanthus floridulus. The sequence goes on from NC_089597.1 coordinate 4,002,454, forward strand.
TTCACCACTGCAAAAGTTAATCTGGATTTGGAATTCAACGTGGATCAGTTCCACCATGGATCTGGGATCCACCGTAGATCTATCAGGGAATTGTTTGGCAAAACAGTAGTTGCAGATCCACGAAACTAAGGTTTTGGTAGAATGGCTTGTTTTGCCCTTGTGGTGGACCCCGCATGTCATTGTCTCTATCTCTAGTAGAAAAAAAGGAAATGTAGTTCTTCCCCCTTCTTCCTCTCTTTCTACGGCAGGGGCTTGGGAAGAACCACCATGGACAACATCGTCCGTAAAGCCCCTAGCCGTGCCTCCAGCCATGGCGGCCGCACCCCCTGCCGAGCAAATGACCAGGGCGGCCTCGCCCCTTGCTATGAGGCCGGGGGGAGGGCCGCGACATCGGGCGGAGGATGCTCCAGATCTGTATTCTCCGGCCATGGGCGGCTCGTCGGAGTAGCAGGACGGAGGGAGGAGGTGGGCGGCGCGGCCAGTGCCGGCCCTAAGGGTAGGCCACAAGGTGCGACGGCCGAGGGCCCAAGCGGAGGAGGGGCCCAAGCCCAGGTATACAAACCCCCAGGTCCTATAGTCTATTAGGCATTAGCAAATTAATAAGAAGAGAGACATAGAACTGGTTAGGCGGTCCAAAAAGACAACATTGACATTTCTTTCCTAGTTTTCTTTCCCCACGGCCCTCGGGTAGAGAGGAGGCGAGGAGTCACGCTGCACACAACACACTCTGATCGTGAGTTCGGGACGTGCGCCTTACACGCGCGGAACTGGCGAGCCGTGCCGCCGCGAAGAGCTAGACTACCGGAGACACGGACACAACGCACGAGGACGGCGACCAGGCAGGGCTCCACGACGACGACATCTTGATTCTTTACTTCTTATGAATTGCGATCGCCCATTAGTTGTTTAGGCCCAAGGTATTTTTTTCCTTTTTATTTTTAATCCAAATTAATTATTTGTATAGTATTCCAGACTTCTAGTACTTTGTACCCATATAGTCATATTTTTCTTCTAATTTACATGTTAGAATTTTAGAATATTACCTAAGAAACATTTGTCATGTGTGAGAAAAGAAAACGAATATATTATTTTTTTAATCTACATTATTCCTCGATAATTATCATACATCTACAAATATATTCCTTAATCTATATTGTTCATCGATAATTATCAGACATGTTAAATTAAAAATATATTATTGAATTTGCTTTCGTTTTGCAAGTAAAATTAGCGTCTATATATTATAAGATTTTATACATGGTCAAGAGGGGTTGTTATGACGAGATCGCTGGAGGGCCCTTAAAATCCTAGGACCGGCACTGGGCGCGGCCTCCCTGGCCGCGACGGGAGGAGGGAGACGCGGGCTTGCGTTCGGTCAGGTGGAGAAGAAAGCGAACAGAATAGAAAAAAACCAACCGGTACATAGCAAGAGTGTGTAACCAGTGGCAAAGGTGGGTAATTTCCACCCAAATCCACGAGGTGGTACGAAACGTCCATTCGTGGAGCACCCATTGAGAAGATCCACCAAAATGGTGAATCCAGCCCCCAGATCCACTATTTTGATGAATCTGAATTTGGTAGATCTAGACTATTTGGGAAATATTTTGGTGGATCCAAGCTAATGAATCCGAATCTGGTGAATCCGAATCCCTGCCAAACAGCCCTAATACTAGTAAAGTGATTCTAAACCAACGATCATCCTCATGTGAAAACTCACCTTAGCATGATTAGAATAGAGGGTTAAAGTTTAAAAACAATATAAATACACGACTATATTCACGAGGAGTAGCACGGCTTCTCGGTGATGATGCTCTATTGCTAGTGGCTTAGTTGATGGACGTTGTGGAGCACTTTTGCTTCATGATGACTGTCTTATGGTTGCCAAATTTATCTTAAACTACTCCACACTAACCGCACAAATAATGCACGTACCGTAATCTGCAATAATTAATCATAGCATCTAATATGTGAGTATATATTTTATCATACTGGCGGTGGCAGTGTTTGTACCATACATGCACCAATTTGCTAAGTTATTGTATCTATTTGAGCAGTTTATAAATTGTTGGATTAATCTGCAACCACCTAGTGGAGGGATGTTTTAAAGTTACTCCCACAATTTAAGGACATTACAATTATCCAAGTTAGAAATGGGCAGACTTGTTTATTCTGGAAGGATAAATGGCTAAACCAGCCCATTGAACAAGAATTTCTTGAGAGCTATTCATTTGCCAAAAACAAGTCAATCTCTGTCAATAGAGCATTCAGTCTAAACACAAATTACAGAAATGTTCAACTTGCCACTCTCTCAAATAGCATCCACACAGATGCAGACCCTACAACAACTAATGGAAGCAACAAACTTGGAAAATACTGAAGATATCTGGTCATACAATGGGGGATCCACTAGATTCTCTTCTTCAGGAGTCTATAGAAAACTGATTGGACATCATCCGATTGATCCAGCATTTAATTGGGTCTGGGAAAGCTTCTGCCAACCTAAGCACAAGTCTTCTGCTGGTTACTTCTGAAGGATAGATTAAGTACAAGAAACACACTGAGAAGAAAACATATGGAGCTAGATTCATATGACTGTGAACTCTGCACTCAAGGGATTGAAGAAACAACTGAGCATCTCTTCCTTCACTGTCCCTTTGCCCAGCAGTGCTGGGGACTCATCAACTTAGCAGTTTCCTCTAACAGTGGTACTATTGATAACATCAATGCACTCAAGGATCATATTAGTTCCCAATTCTTTATGGTGGCAATTGTTCTTATGTGTTGGACAATCTGGCTAGCCAGGAACGAGAAAATCTTCAATGCAAATCAGATAAGCCTACAAGATTGCAGCAGAATTTTCTTCAAGGAAGCAACACTGGTTGGTATGAGAGTGAAATCAAGTCTTTCAATCCAATTTGATCAACGATACAATCTTTAGAAATGATCTAAGCCCCAGATTTTGTTTTATTTTCTTTGTTTCTAAGCTCTCCTTTTCCCTCCTCTTCTTGAACCCTCGTGTAAACTGTTGCTATGTTGTCTTATTTTCAATAAAATTTCTGTAGGGGCTGCGGCCCCTCCAGTTTCTAAAAAAAAAAATCTGCAACCACCTACCAATTTGGTACGATGAATATAGTTTACTCTTTTTTTTAACTTCTTCTCCGGAATTTATATGACATGTCCATGCATTGGTTTGCTCACAGACATGTGAATCCATGCGGCAGGTGTCCATGGGATCCGTCCCCCGTGAATTTTTGTTCCCCAACAAAAAAAAATTAGAAAGGTGGCAAGAGATTTGCCTGATTTCTATTAGACAAGAAAAGAAAAAAACAGATTAAAAAGTTACAAGAACACAACTGGAGCCGAAGCTCAACGCCACCAAGGCAACTCGGTCAGGAACCCGACTAGCTACCAACCTGAAACTCCACCTGAAGCCTAATAACAACGACTGAAAAAACAAAGGAACAAAAAGGAGCCCTGTCCAGGCCCTCATAACCAAACCAACTGTAGAAACACCCCCAACACTACTCTTGTTGTGATCCAGCATTAGATGTATTTGCCAACTGGTATTGCATCAGATCTTCCTTGCAAAGCATCGCCACTTGATCAACCTGCATAACCTTGTTCTGAAAAGTTCTTCTATTGCGCTCATTCCATATGTTCCACCAAAAGTAGATGATAATTCCATCAAACTTCCTTCGCTGATCTTTGTCATTTTTTGCTCGACACTTACGCCAGTAAGTATGCAGGGATCCTGTCATACCCGTGTCAACCACCGAGGGTCCTAGCCATCGCTTTATGATGGTCCAAACTTGTTTTGTGAATATGCAGTCCTTGCAAAGATGTGTCGGTGTTTCCGGATCAATACCACAAAGCTTGCATATTGGGTCGTTCGGCCAGTTTCGTTTCGCAAAAAATTATTCGCAGTTAAGATTTTTTTATGCAGCAACGTCCAACCAAAAAATCTGCATTTGAGCTCTGTCTTTGCTTTCCAAATCGGAAGGAGTTTTAGCTTGCTAAATGTGCCTGTGAATTGGATGTCGTAGGCGCTTTTGGTTGTATACTCTCCATCTGCAGTCCAGCGCCAACGAATGCTATCATCCACATCATCTTGCAACTGGATTTGGTTCACTTCTTCCCACAGGCTGTTATGGTTTTCCTTCTGGATTTCTTGAACAACGTTGGTGCAATAGCTTTTGGTGTTCGCCCATTAATCCATGATGACGTCCAGAACTTGGCCATCCTACGATCTCCTAATGTCACCACTGTCGATGCCGCGAAAAGCTCCCAGTCTCGGCCATCCACCGGAAGATAAGTTTGTTCCACGCTCTATCCCGATGTTTCCATCGGTACCATAACCAACGTAGTCTTAAAGCTCTTGAGAAGCGTTCGAGGTCCAGTACCCCTAAACCTACTTTGTCCTTTGGTCTGCACGTCGTCGGCCAGTTGATGATGGAATGCCCACCATAAACCTTATCTGGCGTCTCTCCCCTCCATAGGAAGCTTCTCCTCAAACGATCAATCCTTCTAATTTAACCACTTGTGTTCAGGGAAAGCAGTCGTATGGTAAATCGGTTGAGATGAAAACACCGTTTTTACTAGTGTCTCTCTCCCGGCTGTGGATAAAAGCCTGTCTTTCCATCAATCAAAGGTTGGACCTCTATCTTACGCAGTTTCCGCACGTGTAGAGGGAGGCCCAAGTATCTACCAGGCAGGGACGAAGCTGCCTAAGTATCTACTAGGGAAACTACATATCTTTCTGCGGAATTTTTGCAGATGAAACCGCTGTGTTGTCCAATCTTATAGGAAATATTTCGGTCTTGAGATGTTGATCTTGAGCCTGAACAATCCCCCAAAAAATGCAGTAACCTGAGCAGGTTGTCAAGCTCTGTGTTTGTTGGGTAAGCGAAAATGGCTGCATCGTCCGCGTACAGAGAGCACCGTAAGGTCGCTGCTTTGGGGAGTACCGGGTTTAATATTCCTCTTTGTGCGGCCTTGTCGATGATACGCTGAAGCGGATCCATAGACAGGATGATCAAGAGGGGAGAAAGGGGATCCCTGCCTTAGCCCCCGAGCGTGCCTGACACGTCCCCAACAAATACGTGGGCTACTCCCAAAAAAAACGTGGGCTTATCTATGCCAGTGAAGATCGCCGGGAATACCTGGGCGGCTGGGCCTCTTCGGATCCGTATGTGATGGATAACTTAGGCCGTTGGTCTGCTCCCGCAACTCGGCCGCGCGTACGTCGTACGCCGGCCCGGCCGCCATGGTTGCCGAGCGGAAGCAGCAGCAGGTTGCCACAAAAAGTGACAGGCCAACCGCGCCTTGTCCGTGGAACTCCGGAGTCCGGACCGGCCAAAGCTGGCGTGCTGTCGGTCGCTGTCCCGGGTCCCGGGCTCCCGGCCGTGCTCTTCGGTCTTCGTCAGGTCGCTCCATGCCAAAACAAACCTCTCGATGATCGCCCATCGACGATTGGCCTCTGATTGATGAGCAACTTGAGCTTATCGTCTTCCGACAGGGACAAGCAACTTCGGTAAACGCGCGTGCGTAGTATTGGATGTGCCGCAGGCGATAGGCCACGCGGCCCCAGACGGCGCCACGGCGGCGGCCATATTCCGGCTATATTCCTCGTCCATCCTCAGCATGACGCCACGTTGTCGTCGGCTACTAACTCACCTGTGCGGCACGTTCGGCACTCGGCAGTGCACCACCAGTTCTCCATTCCTCGTCGGCATCGCATCATTGTGAAAAATGATAGGATATAGTACCTCTAAAACGTACATTTCAGGTTAATCTTGACTTAGATGGGAAAACTTGTTTCTGTACCTTGTTCTAGCGCAGTTGTATTTATGGCGCCGCAGTAACGTGGAAGCCGGTGTCATGGCAGCATAGGCGCGGTGGAGTCCAGAGGGCGGGGGGCGATGCAGAGGCGATGGTGAAGTCGCTGGCGGCTTCCCGTCGCTGGCAGCACCCTCTCACTAGATCGGTTAGCGTTAGGGAATGATCGGTGGGGCGCCTGATAGCTCCAGGAGAACCTCGTGCCATGTGCCCCTGGCCTCCACCTCCTATTTATGGTGTTGTGCGATGGGGGCCACCAACCATAGAGCGGTTGGGCGCCCCGATTAGGGCGCGGAATCCAAGGGCTGGATAAATTAGTGAAGATCAAACTAACATTCTTCCCCCTTGATCTCACCTTATGACTTAAACTTAACTTCCTTTTTCTTTTTCTCATTCCATCACAGATCAGTGTATAGAGCTTGTCTCATCGTCACGGTCAGTTGTCATTAGATTTAACAGCTACAATGCACCTCTATATTTTGAAATAGATAATCAACTAGGCCCTTAGTATCCAGAAAATTATAGACTTTTTCATAAATCCATGTCGACTGTGTGTTCTCTGAACGCACTGGGTGGTAAGCCTTTGGTAAGCGGATCCGCAAGTACTTACTCGGTACTTATGTGCTCAATGCTTTCAAAATAATTTTGGATTTTCTCCTTTACAACATATACCTTAGTGTCAATGTGTTTAGCAGCGCACTTGACTTGCTTGTCTTAAGAGTTAACTTACTTTAAATGGTTATTGTTGTTGTCTACCATTGTTAAATCCGGGTATAAATTCCCTTAACCTTCTTTTGTCTGTTCCTTAAGCCTCATGACAAGTTATACTATGGTATGCATCACTGATGACACCACAACTATTTCTTTGAAGCTTTTCCACAATAATACTCCAACTACGAGTGTGAGCAACTGCTGTGGATTTCACTACACATCTCGCTAAGACTTGACTTTTGTACCATCAACTATTTGAGAGTACTTATTCTTTCTTACTCAGCATAAGGCCTATGATACTTCGCAAAATTACAAGAAATTTTCAACTCCATTTCAGTGATCTATATCTGGACTGGACTTCTGCCAAAATATTCCGGATACATAAACTACGGTCAGGAATAAGTTCTTACTTGTACTTGTACACTAATCAAGCTTTCAACAGCTGAAGCATTTAGAACCATGTTCATTTGATCGATCTCATATCGATTTCTAAAACACTTAAAGTTCTCAAAACTATTACCCTTGACTATAGGAGCATGCGTAGGTTTACTCGCATGCATACTTTATTTCTTTAGATCTTTTCTAAGTATGCCTTTGTGATAGTCCTAATATCCCTATTTTCTTCTATCTCGGTTAATTTTCGATTCCTAGAACCAATGACGCTTCACCAAGATCATTCATATTGAAACTTGAGGATAAAACTTCTTCTCCAATGACAGATTAACATCACTACTAGTGAGTAGAATGTCATCTATTCATAGGATAGTGGAAAATAAATTTTTCATTCTTGAACTTCATATAAACGCTATTGTCCTTCTTATTTTCTTTAAACCCAAACTTTCTTATCATTGTTTAACCAACTTCAAATACTACTGTCTAGAGACTTACCTTTAATCCATAAATGAATTTCTACAGGCGACATTCCATATGTTCTTTTCTTCCACGACAAAATCTTTTGGGATTGTGTCATGTATTCGTTTTCATATAAATCCCCATTGACGAATGTCGTCTTTACATCCATCTGATGTAACTCTAAATCGTAATGTGCCATTAACACCATTATGATTCTAAAAGAACCCTTACATAAGACTGGAGAGAAAACTCTTATTGTAATCTATTCATTCTCTTTGCGTAAAGCATATTGCCATAAGTCGTGCTTTATATCTTTCTACATTCCCTTTGTAGACACTATTTTGTCTTGTAGATCCATTAACTAGCCTACTGTTTTGGCGCCATTAGGAATTACTTCTAAGTCCCAAACATCGTTGGTACTCATCGAATATATTTCAACTTTCATAGCTTTCTTGCCATTTAAACTGAGTAAACGCTTCTCATGGCTTCTTCAAATGAGGTGGGATTAGCCTCCATTTGAATTTCTTTACTAACATAGACTTCATAGTCATTAGGAAACTGGTTTACTAATTCTTTGAGACCTTCTGGGGCCTCAGCTACTGGCACTTTCATATGGGGCTGTTGTTGCTCTTCATTGCTAAGAGGCAATTGATTCTACAGGCTCTTGTATCACAAGATCCTTGTTTACATTATTCATCTTCTTCGAAGAGGCAACAACAGGTGTTGTATTAGTCATACAACATCAACAGGTATTGAGAAACTTGTTGCTCCTGAGTCACTGGAGAGGGCACACAGTCCCTCTTCTCTTCAAGTCTTAGGTCTCTACATACCTCTACATACATGCTCCCCCAGATCTTTCCATCTTTTCTAAAGATAGTGTATCTTCAAATTTTTTATTTTAGGTTTAATCTGTTAAAACCTCATATGGCGCTTTAAGCACCACCTTAACATCTTTGACGCTGACTACGCTATTTTCCTGTCGGAAACTTTAAAAGGTCTAGGAATGTAGCTATTTCTCTACTTAGGGGTATCGTTGTTGTGACCGTTGTACTCCTCCGACGGTCGCATACAACTTAATTAATCTTTATCTTACTCTTAATGAAGAGTATCTTTCTTAATTAATCTTTATCTCACTCTTAATTAAGAGTATCTTTCTTAATTAAACTTTATCTCACTCTTAATGAAGAGTATTTTCTTAATTAATCTTGATATTCTCCTCCTCGAAATATGGACATGAACTTTACTACCATAATTTCGATAACTATTCAGAAAGCCTGTAAACGAGGAGACACTTTTAACTTACTTCATTCACATGATTGTGTCATGTAAACAAAGTTATTTCTTGATCCGTTTAGGAGTACACTTTCCTTAATTCACTTTAAGAACTCAACGAGGATCTTTCACTAGCGGTGCTTTTGCAAGTCACACTTACATCTTTTCTTATCTTTTGGTTAGTATTGACCATGATAATACATTTCTATTGTGCCAAGGATCAATACTAGGACAGCATAAGAGCTACCCAAACTTCTCTCGCTATGCAGGGATACAAAACATGTGAATCATCAGAAAACTTCTCCTGTCATGCAGGATTGAATTAAGCATAAGTACTATGCCAAAACTTCTCCCCATAACAGGATACATCTATACGAAAACTTAGTCATGACGACTAAAACTTTACATATCCTTTATTTTCCAATTAAATCTTCCCGTTGGTTTCAATTTAATCAGAAAATTAGTAAACTAACAAAAATTGTCCTGAACTGGCTTGACTCAAGCCTTTCCATTCACATACCCCAGCATTGCAGCCCGTTGGCATGCAGCCGAGTGATCTCGATTAATATAAAACATACAAGGTGCTTTTGCATCAATTCTACATCACCGTTGGACAGAAAATAGAATTAATGCATAAAACTCATAAATTAACTTGCAATCCATATAACTATTCTTCAAAATTAAATTCTCCCGTTGGTTCGAAATTTAATTAGAAGATAATCAACATCATTGCAGCGGAAACTTGATAATGAAATACATTCTTTTAGTTCAGGAGCATTTCTTGGTCCTTGTCTACTCTCTGATAAATTGACCACGTTGGTGTAAAATTTATCAGAGATTTAAACTTCAAACTTAAATTCATTATAATATTGCCATCATCAACGTTGGTCAGAAAATGACAATACCATAATCTTACTTAAACAAAAAATGGACAACTCCTCTAATTTAAAATTTTCCCATATTTCAATTTAATTAGAGGATAAACATAATCTTAGTTTACTAAATATAGCTGCTCTTCGAATTAAATTCTCTCGTTGGCTCGAATTTAATTAGCAGATAATAAATATTAAACTTTGCAGCGCAAACTTAAACATAATTGGTGGATTTTACCCAAAGGAAAAACTCCTCAAAACTAATTTTCTTTGAGCCAATAATCAATTTCTAGGAAAAAACTAAATTCACTGGAAAAATAAGAAAAAAGGAAAAACCTCAAACTGATCCTATTCATATGGCCCGGCTGCAAATCGGCCTGGTCCACCTCGCTTGCTCGTGCGCTGCGCCTTCCCAGGCCGCAACCTAGGGCCTAGGCCGACAAAGCCGCCCTCCTCGCTCGCACCAGCCTGGGCCGGCCTCCGGCCCGTGGCTTATGCACCGTCGATGCAGATCGGACGGCTGAGCGCGCGCTTCGGAGGATAAAAAACGGTGACGGCGCCATCCCCTGGAAAAACCCTAGCCATTTGTTTCTTCCTCCCTCCCTCTCTCAGTTTTGCTCCGAGCGACGGAGAGGCAGCAGCAGCCACCTGTGGCGCCTGGAGGATGGCGGCGCCGCCGCAGGCCCCCTCGCCGACACGCGCATTCACCCAAGGGTGAGCGCTGCCGCCGTCGAGTGGCCTTGTGGTGGTGCCCTCAGCACACCCACGCCGCGCGGCAGAACGCCGGATGAGCCGGCTTCTCGGATCTTCTTTGCTCACGCTGGCGGATACGATGGTGCAGTCTGCTTCCCGCGCCACGGCGGTGGTGTCTGCGATGAAGGAGCCCTGGTAGGTACCCTCACCGCTCCGTCCTTCTTCTGCTAGGGTTAGGTCGGACGAAGACCACCACGGCGGTTGAACCAGCGGTGCTTCCCGGAGCTAATCCGGTGAGTTAATCTCCCAAAACTCCTTCTCTCTTCTCGGAGTGGGTCGAGTCTAGGGTTAGGGTTTGGATTTGGCCGGTTAGGGTTTGGCCGAACCCACTGTTCATCTTCCCCTGCCTGCTTTTCGCGAGTTAGGGTTAGGGTTCATGTCTAGGGTCGATCCGAATCAAGCCCTCTTTCTTCTGTTGTTCTTCCCCTTCTAGGGTTAGGGTTAGGAACCCTCTGCTTCGATCCGAATTGGATCTTTCTCATCTCCTTCTTTCTGTCTCTTACCCCACGCGCCCACGGCAGCTCGGGGTGGCTTCCTTCTCGCACGCCATCGAAGCGGTGGCGCGGTCTTCTTCTCACGTGGCGGCGGTCTTCTTCCTTAGAGTTAGGGTTTCGGTTCTAATTCTGTTTCACTTTTCTACCCTGATCTACAATCTACACACTAGGATAACCTAGCTCTAGGTACCATTGATAGCATATAATACCTCTAAAACGTAGATCAGGGAATAATCTTGACTTAGATGGAGAAACTTGTTCCTATACCTCGCCCTAGCGCAATTGCGTCCATGGTGCCGCAGCGACATGGACGTCGGTGTTGTGGCAGCGTAGGCACGGTGGAGTCTAGAGGGCGAGGGGCGATGCAGAGGCGACGGTGAAATTGGTGGCGGCTTCCCGTCGCTGGCAGCACCCTCTCACTGGATCGGTTAGCGTTAGGAAATGATCGGTGGGGCGCCTGGTAGCTCCAGGGAAACCTCATGCCATGTGCCCCGGCCCCCACCTCTCATTTATGGTGCTGTGCGACGAGGGTCTACCAACCATGGAGCGGGTGGGCGTCCCCGATCAGGGCACGGATCCAAGGGCCCAATTAACCGCAAAAAGACTCCTTTTTTTTTTCTTCTGAAACGAGTAAAACTCTGCTTATATATACTGAAGCATCGGGGAAGACTTCCGGTTTGTACATCAAGACCATTTTTTATTTCATCAATCACATCCAACCAGATCCAGTGATGCGCCCTGTTTGCTTGGGCTCGTTGGCTTATAAGTTTTACTTTTTCAGCCAACGAACAGTACTTTTCTCTCACACTAAATCAGTCAATAGTACTTTCCATGGCTTATCAGCCAAACAAGCCAAAACGAATAGGGCGATGATCTAGATTACTGTATGAAGAACTTGGCCACATCTCTTATTACACTACATCTTATACTGCTGGACGTGCGAACGACAGTAAGTGCATAAACATGGACCGATAGATACGGTGTTCATGGCTGATGACACTGACACGGGCTCATCCGCTCATTTGGTACAGTACAATACAATACAATACAAACACAGTGCATGAACAATCATGCTCGATCGTTCGTTCATAATTCATATGGCGTCAAGCAAGCTAGCGCTGAGGTGATTAAGCCGCCGCCGCCTCCGGCATGCTCCCAGCTGACTCCCTGTCGTCGACCTTGATGTTGAGGAAGTCGATGGTGCGCTCGCCGAGCGCAAACGCGTCCCAGAAGCCGTCGCCGAAGGCCTTGGCCTTGAGCTTCCTGTACATCGCGGGGCGGTCCTCGGCCACCAGCTCCTCCGCGGGCTGCAGGTCCTTGTGCGGCTCCGGCTGGTAGAAGAGTACGAGCGTCATCCTCTCCCTTTCGCCGCTCGTCACCACGCGGTGCGTGGGCGCCCTGAACACGGCGTTGCTCATGATCTCCATCTCCTCCCCCACGACCACCAGCAGCTCGTCGCGGGCGAGCACGGGCACGTCCACCCACCGCCCGTCGCCGCCACCCTCCTCCCTGAGCAGCACCTGGAGGCCGCCGACGTCGCGATCGAGGAGGAGCACGGTGACGACGGAGTTGTCGGTGTGCGGCTTGAGCCCGTACACGAGGTCCGGGCGCGGGCAGGGCGGGTAGTAGGTGAACCGCGCGTACGTGCTCCCCCTCTCGCCGACGTGGTCCAGGAAGAACTCCTCGCCGAACCCGAGCAGCCGCCCCATGGCCATGAGCACGCGCTTCGCCACCTGCTCGCTACCCAGGGCGTACTCGTGCAGGAGCCTCCCGAGCGCCGGCGGGCGCGCGGGCCAGAACTGCGCCCGCCGCTCCTCCTCCGGCTGCACGGTCAGGTACAGGCGGTCGCACCAGTCCAGCACCTGCTCGTCCGTGTCCACGCGGTCGATGCCGTACCCCTCGGGCTGGAACTCGCCGGCGTCGTCCCGGTTCGCGTGCCTCAGCTTCTCCTCCAAGGGCAGGTGGAAGAACTCCACCCCGGCGTCCCGGACGCCATCCAGCAGCGCCACTGGCATGCCGTGACCGGTCACCTAGCAAAGTTTAGATTTTACAGCGATTCATAGTGAACTTGGCACGAAGCCTTTGTCTACTAAACCAACATGAATGTGTGGTGTGCGTTGCGTACCTTGAAGAGGCCCCAGGACTGGAGCGCCGACCGGAGCTTGTCGGCCTCCTCGACGTCGCCGGGGTCGGCAAGACGCTGCACGTCCACGGTGGGGAAGGCCGCCAGCTCGGGCGCCGCGACGCCACCGGTTGTTGGTGGGGCTGTCGGGCGGTCCTCCTCCCTCAGCACGTACCGGGTCGGCAGCGTGGGGAGGACGGCGGCGGCCACCTCCTGCACCATCTGTCCCTGAGCCTGATGCACCATCGTCGATCGTGCTGCTTCTACACTTGGGGCTAGAGAGACGGCTAGTGCTAGTAAAGAAGAATTTGTTTGATTGCCCTTGGGTATCTGCGATCCAGTTCATATAGGACTGCTTGCTAATTTATAGAACGGCGGTCGAGCTCCGCGCCGTCTACACGTGACGCGGAGCTGACAAGGAAGTGAGTCCAAAACTGTCAGTGTGATGATCTGGATCACGGCCGCATCTTCCCCCGATCGAGGGGAGATCTCTCATGCCTATCTATAGGTTTAATCTAAGATCTGCACGAGCATGGTGTGAAAATGGGTGGTGTTTACCGGAATGTGTGGTAATGAAATTCAGGTGGGGATAGTTTATCCTCCGGTGGCCTTTCAAGAAAAAAAAATGGGTGGTGTTTCAACGGGGTGTTTTTGCAGGTTTTAGCGTTCTTCGATCTTAATGGATAACTGGATCGAAGAACGAGTGCGAATGGGTGACGTTTTTGCAGATCAAGCGTTCTTCGATCAGAGCGTCAACGAACGTCACTGGAGGCAACGGCAACAGCAAGAGCACCGCTGTTCCTAGACCTTAATGGATAACTGGATCCAGGGGCCAGGGCCAGTCCATTCAAGACACACACCACTTAATCTGGTGGAAGCGACTGAGAGCATCGGCGTCGTCGTGGAATTGATAGCCTATTCGCACTCGTGTCCTGGCTAGGTGCAAAGAAAGGAACGTCCGTTGCTTCAGAGGAGCACAAATAAACTACGGTTAGAGCGGGAGGTCACGGACTAAAGATGTCAACGGGGCCCCGATCCCCGATTCCCCGCGGAGAATTCCCCTATTAGGGGATGGGGATGGTGAGGATTTGTCCCCCACGGGGATCTAATTGGTAGAAAACTTATCCCCATCGGGTCTGACGGGTACGGGGATGGGATCCGTCCCCCCGTCCCCGATCCCCGTGAACCCGACCCGTAAGAGCATTCAGCATCACTGGCTTAAAGGTTCATACCAATTCGGCCCACCAAGGCCCATCTGCCGCTTGAGTATATATGCAAACCTGTAACCATAATCCCTCAGCTCTCGAATCCCCAGCCTCCAGCCACTCCACAGTCCGCAGCCGCCGCCCACGACGGCGCGATTCACGACGGCGCGCGAGCCGCTGCGCATCCTCGCTAGTCAAAGCCCCTAGCCCCTCCGCCAGTCCGCCCTCCCTTGGCGTGCGCCGTGCAGCATGTCTGGAGCCCCAGGCCGGGCCATCACCGGTCGCCATGACCCCTGCGCATCAAGCTTGTCGCTCGATACATCGATTTGCAAGAAAGATGTTGCTGTCTTGCGTCTTCATTTTCTCATCCTGCTAGTGGATAGCAGACACGTAGAGACGTCTCTTGTTTTGCATCTACTTTTCTATCCTGAAACAAGCACTTGTGTGTTTGTGAGATTTTTTTTGTGATTTGTTTGCAACTATGATTTGTAAAGTAAACAATCATTATTCATGTTGCAAGATGCGTACGTAGTGAACATTTCTTCATTTGGAGTGTTGATTTGAGTATTTCTTTCTCAAGCTTCTTGCGGGGACGAGGACCCCGTCGGGGATGCATTCCCCGGTCGGGTTCGGGGATGGGGAGCGAACGTCCCCCGTGAGCTTTCGTGGGGATGGGGATGGGGAAAATCTTGCCCCACGGGGACGGGGATGGGGAGACGAAACCCGACGGGGAATTCCCCGTTGCCATCTCTATCACGGACTTGGCTGTTAGCATCAGGTGTTGTTTGGTTCTACGAAAGTAATGTTAACGTAAATGGGAAGGTTCTACAGCGGCAACGAAAAGGAAATCATGCATTGATTTACTTATCTTGTTTGATCAAGGTGTGGCGATTGGAGGCAGGTTTGTTTCCACGCCATAGGATGTATATTGCAAGCGTACATTTCAGATGTTTCAGTTGTTTAAGAGGTATATATGCTGCAAGTGTTTCATACGGATGTTGCAAAAGTAGATTGGGATGTTGCAATGGTTGTATACGTATGTTGCAAACGTCTATCCCCAATGTTACATTTGTTTTTAGACATATATTGCAAGTGTGTTTATCTGCATGTTGTATATGTTTCACACGCATATTGTAGGTGTTTTATCTGGATGTTGCGTATGTTTGCAATGTTTTCAAGTGTTTTCAGGTGTTTTTGCAAGTGTTTCATACGCATGTTTCAAGTGTTTCATCTGCCTTCAGACGTATGCTGCAAATGTTGTATTTGGATGTTTGAAAAATAGATCGGGTGTTGCACATAGAATACGCATGGAAAGCGAGAGGGGCGTGAGCGGTCCCGCGCAAGCACACGGCGCGGGCACGTCCAGGCGATGCAAGCCTCACTTGGGCGCGCGAAACACAGGCGTGGCCGGGGGCGTGCTGCGTGGGCGCGGAGTGCGGGCGCACACGGGAAACAAATCGGCACGGGTCATGTACCGCCGACGGATGGTTCGGGTGTCAGCAGTTCCGATTATTATTGGGTGCCTCTGCCAGTGCACAAGCAGTTGTCATCTAGCAAATGGTAGGATCCATTTCTTTGATTGCCTCAACCATAGAGCACTAATGGGCCTGTTCGTTTCTCTTATAATCCGTACTTTTTAGCTTGTTTTTTCAGCCTGAATATTGTGTTTCTCTCACAACAAATCAGTCGGAACAAGATTTTAGCTTATTTTTTCAGCGAAGCGAACGGAGCCAATATATTCTGGGGAATCTTCACCTGTAGCTCGAGCAAAGATTTATATGACGCTTACGGGCAGGACTTCATTGTTGTTGGAGATATGGACATATGGTGATTGTGACTGATTTTGAAGTAAATAATATAAGTGTCGCGGAGTAACACAAGTTCATCAATATTCCAATGGAAAAGCCGGCACGTGCTCGGATATTTTTGTCCGCTATAATACGCAGTTTTCACACCTGTACTATATATATAGATATAGGGTTCTTTTCATTCTTCTTACTTTCAGTTAATCCCACCAGTCCATAATTTGTCATTTTGGATATTATATGGCTGGTTTTCGATTCTAATGTATATATAAATCAACATATACATAATTTTTATTAAAACACTTTTTAAGACTATAATCTCTATACATGTTTTTAGTAAACTAATAAATATTTTAACGGTTGTTGCTATTCGAAGGTCTAAAAGTTGGAAACCTTTTTTTTTCTTCCAAACAAAATTGTAGGACTAGACTAGAGGGGGAGTATAATGTCATGCTCTCTAGGACCACATGACAGCTCGGACCACAGAAATATCTGTCTATGGCACGATGAATGAGACGTAGCAAACTCTTCAAGTGCACATTCAGTGGCAAAAAGGAAACGAATGATACAATATACAGAAACATAATCAAGGCAACTTGTTGACAGAACTCTTCGGTCCACTTGAACTGCTACCGGTACAGCAACAGCAACAATAGTAGTTCTTCTCTTTTATTTTTTAATAAAAAGGAAAACCAAAAAATATATTATTGTTTTATTTATGAACATACTATTAAATTTGCATAACAACAAAACAAAGGAAACTGCTTAGAATAAATAACTCCCAAAAGTTCCTTATTTATGCCCCCGGTAAGGATTTGGTACCATTTGAACAATTTGGTATTTTTGTATCAGAACTTTCAAAGTATTCATGAATATACCATGAAACAAAAGAAATAAGTCAGGTGACACTTCAAGATCTTTCAAAATTCAGAAATGAGGTAAGAATGCCCAAAGCCTAACAAGTACTCCATCCGTTCCAAAATAAATAAACTTCTAGAGTTATTATCCAAAGTCAAACTATCTTCAGCCTAACCGGATTTATAAAAAAGAACACCAATATTTACGATATAGAAATATTGACATTAGATACACTGTGAAACATAGTTTTCGTGTTGGAAAGAAGAGCAATTTAGTGACGAATAAATTAATTTCGATAAGGAGAAAAAGAACATCAGCATGCTTTAGACGATCATAAATCGAAGAGGCCAATTTACAGCAGGGAGCTCTCCTCTTGTGACTTTTATAGGCCCGTGACGTTTGGAGCTGCTGCTACATAGATGCGTCCAAAAAGGGTGAGTCATCCTGTTCGTCTTCCATTGAGATACTTGGAGCCTATCCATTTCTTAGGCTCTGATATTTTTCTTCAGTAAGAAAATATTTTTTTTTAAAAAAGACAAAAAATATTTTATTAAACTTTGAAGACAATTAGACCGAGTTGATACAACCATCCTAAAACTACTCCCGGTTTCTGTAAGCAAATGCACACGTCTAACAACAAAACTACACGTGTGTATATCAAAGCTTCACAATTACGCGTCTCAATATTGATGGTTATATCACATATTATTGAAAGAAATATAGATGTGTTTGATCAGTGGGTATCCACTCTGCTAACCATCCAAGGAATTGCTTGGTTATTATACGAGCATAAATCATCTTCTAATTTTTTTGGGAAATACATCTAGATGAAAACATCATTGTCAAAATGCAATACATACTATGGCCATCTTTAACAGGGCTTGGACTTCTCCAATAAGAGCTCGTTCAGTTAGAGCTTTTCCTGGTTGGAATAGTTCCAGATGGAGAGCTAGCTATACAAATTACACATGCATTCCTGGTAAGATTAGTTCCAGGACTTATTCCAGGAGAACCGAACGGAGCCTAAGGAAGAAGTCCGAGAAAAGGCATGTTTTGGTAGAGCTCTAAATGGATTCGGTTTCATTATTTTTTGTTTGTTTGTTTGTTTTGCTTCAGAAGCCATTCTTGTGTGTGCTCGTTTGGTAGAGCTTTTAATTAATTCAGTAGAGAAACCACTACAAGTCTACAAAAGCCCTACAAAGAGGGCTATATATAGTCCGTAAAGCTATATTGTTGTTGGGTATAATTGCGATCTTCCATGACTTGTGCGGATTGCGATCGAATTTGGTGATGCGAATGGCACGTCACGATTGCACATAACTTCGTGATGCTTGCCGCTGGGATATTTTTGGGAGCTATATGCCAGTCTTTGTAATGAGCTTTCACTGTGCTACGATTGGGTGATCCACTATGTGGCCTTCGTTTCTTTTGATTGTTCAAAGTTGATGGATATCTATTACTTTTAATCTTCTTGATTCAAAATAATGCAGATGCTGACCAGAGTGATGTCAAAATGAGCAACCCATCAACAAATGTATTGCGAACTCGTAGACAAGGTTTGGCTCCCAGGAAGAGGATCAGCAAGAAGAGGGAAACGTCAATCAACATCAGTTCCAAGAATACTCACGGTTGGAAAAACTTGTTCTCCTAAAATTTGGTTAGGCAGTACTATGTATGATAGGGCAAGACAATTCTCCGGTTCACAAAAGCAGTCTATGTATACAAAATGACAGATGTACAAAATCTTCATCAGGATGGATGTGCAGCAACAGGCCAACAGCCACGCCTTCCGCTCAACTCAAGCATTAGAAGTTAGAACAGACTTTCTCTGGGAATGATGGTTAAAAAACATGGCATTAGCACCCCAAATAAAAAAACAAGGAAGTTTCCTTGGAACCGCCAGAAGCTGATGCATCGTTTTAATTGAAGAGAAGCTTGTACCTTGTCTGGAACTGCTACAGCACAACCGGTCATCGTCCACGTAAGTTGCATTCAGTCCCATCATCCATGAACCTACTGATATGTCGTCGTGTGCATAACTCTGCAGTGATGCACTGTGTGACAGAGAAGACAAAGTTGAGCTGAAGAAAGAAGACCTGGTGGGCAGAAATAAAGTACCAGAAAAAGGAAGAGCATCTGTCCAGACAAAAAATTGGTAGCACATATTTCTGAATAGAAACATCTAATGCTCAAATTTTGACATGGGAATGCTTAAACGTGTCCTTGCATCTTGAAGATAACGGTGATATTTATCGTTGACAGAATATGACATGATGTGTGTTCTTTAGGAAGTAAATTAAAATAGCATTCTAATCAATGCACTCATTGATAATCCGTACCCAACGGGTATTCAGTAATAATTATTTGGATAACTATCATGGCAACATACGATAGGGATTTAGATATAAGAAACTAAAGTTGAAAAGAAAAGATTAGTTCTTTCATCCACAACAAAAGATTCAGCCCAAATATGTCACATTCAGTCTGATGTAATCCAACTCCTGCATCAGCATAAGATGTTCTGCAGATTCAAAAGCTCAGGGACTGTTGCACATACTATTAATCTAGCTAACTAGGATGGTGTTGCTCAAAGCCGGTTTAACTTGATATTGGTTAAGATGAAACAGGGAGACACAAATGACATATCACTTACCTATTTATGTTGATGTAGCGTGCCAAATTTTTTGAGAGGATAAACAAAGAGCCAGAAGCATGTCGAAAATACCTGTTTTTATGAATAAAGTGAATCAGTCAGTGAACATGAAAAAAGCATGACAGAGACTGCATCTTGAACGAAAATACCTAGAAACTTCTGTCACATATGAGTCCACCCCAAGAAAAAGGGCCGGTTTAAATACATACTTAACCATAGACCAAGGGGAAAAAAACCAAAGAATATAACTGAATAACTTCAAGTGCAAAAATTGTGCTGAAACTGGAAGTGCTGGGTAGTGGGTCCAATAGTTGGTGTCACTCGTATATTTGATAGTTTAGGATTGTAATTTGATATTGCCATATGTATCTGGGGCCTGGGAGGCAATTTGCCCCCCAAGTCTCTGTACTCTATGGGTGTGTTTGATTGGGTGGCCAGCCCCTAGCCTGGCTCCCTGGAGCCAATTTTGGCCTATTTGGTTGCTTGAAAATGGGCTGGGACCTAACTAGAGCTGGCCATCCGTACCCCTGGAACCTGGCTAGCATCGAACGACCAAATCGGTCGTTCTTCTCGGGCCAGGCCCGAGCCAACCCCGTCCTCGTTCGCGTCACCTCCCGCGGTACTACGAGCTGCCGCTCCTCCTCACTCGCGCCCGCCCTCATTCACCGTGCTACCTCCTCCTGTGCTCCTTCGGTGCTCCTCCTCCTGTGCTCCGCCGGTCCTCCTCCTCCCGTGCTCCGCCGGTCCTCCTCCTCCCGGATCTCACGGAAGATGAAGAAGGCATCGTCGCTGTGGAGCTAGGGTTCGACACCGGCGAGGCGTCGTCGGGCTTCTTCCGCCCGATGTCCGACTCCTCCACCGACGGGGTGGTGACCCCTCGGCGCACCGACGGAGGCTGACCAAGGTATCCGTCATCGGCGCTGGGGTGGCCGCGGGTCGCCGGGGAGAGGAAGCGCTCGAGCTGCGCGGGAGGTCGCGGGTTGCCGGGGAGAGGAAGCGCTCAAGCTGCGCTGGCGAGCTACGCGGGGGAGGCCACGACTGCGCTTTGGAGGTCGCCGGGTGAAAGGTCCTAATGGCTAGAGGGGGGTGAATAGCCTATTAAAAATTTCTACAACAATACTTAACAAACCGGTTAGACAATTATGAGGCGAAGCAAGTGTTGCGATAGCCTACTAAAATAGCAAGCCACCTACCACAAATCTAGTTTATATAGTTTCTATCCACACAATAGCTATGACACTACACTAAGTTAGTGTGTTCTCAAAAGCTAACTAAAGAGTCACACTAACCAAACTAACAAGCTCTCACAACTAGCTACATTAGAGAGTTTGACAACTAGTTTGCGGTAATGTAAAGAGAGTGAGCAAGAAGGTTATACCGCCGTGTCGAGGAAGGAGCCAATCAATCACAAGAATGAATAACAATGAAAACCAATCACCTCGGAATCAAGTAATGACACAATGATTTTTTACCGATGTTCACTTGCTTGTAGGCAAGCTAGTCCTCGTTGTGACGATTCACTCACTTGAAGGTTCACGCGCTAATTGGCATCACACGCCAAACCCTCAATAGGGTGCCGCACAACCAACACAAGATGAGGATCACACAAGCCACAAGCAATCCACTAGAGTACCTTTTGGCTCTCTGCCGGGAAAAGGTCAAGAACCCCTCATAATTACCACGATCGGAGCCGAAGACAATCACCACTCTTCGCTCGACGATCCTCGCTGCTCCAAGCCGTCTAGGTGGCGGCAACCACCAAGAGTAACAAGCGAATCACGCAGCGAAACACGAACACCAAGTGCCTCTAGATGCAAACACTCAAGCAATGCACTTGGATTCTCTCCCAATCTCATAAAGATGATGAATCAATGATGTAGATGAGTGGGAGGGCTATGGCTAAGCTCACAAGGTTGCTATGTCAATGCAAATGGCCAAGAGAGTGAGCTTGAACCGGCCATGAGGCTTAAATAGAAGCCCCCACGAAATAGAGTCGTTGTACCTCTTCACTGGGCACAACACGGGGTGACCGGACACAGGACCCCAACGTCTGGTCGTGCGATGCACGCCACGTGTCCCCTCTCTTCAAATACTGAGCGTCTGATTCCAATGGTCAAGTGATGACCGGACGCGCTGCTGTGAAGTGACCGGACGCTGGACCTCAGCGTCCGATCGTTTCCAGTAAGCATCCAGAAACGATTTTTCACGACCGGACTCACCCAGCATCCGGTAACTCGGCGTCTTCTCTATGCACTGCCACGTCAGCAGGACCGGACGCAACCCTCCAGTGTCCGGTCACTAAGTGACCCAGCGTCCGATCAGAGACCGACGCCAGCGTCTTCGCTGCTTCTTCTGACCGGACGCGCCAGTCCTACCGAGACCAGCGTCCGGTCACTTACAGTGACCTCCATCTTTTCTGTCTAGGGCACCGATGAAATTCCTAACTCTTACTCAAATGTGCCAACCACCAAGTGTATCACCTTGTGCACATCTGTTAGCATACTTTCACAAACATTTTTAAGGGTGTTAGCACTCCACTAAATCCTAAATGCATATGCAATGAGTTAGAGCATCTAGTGGCACTTTGATAACCGCATTCCGATACGAGTTTCACCCCTCTTAATAGTACGGCTATCGAATCTAAATGTGATCACACTCTCTAAGTGTCTTGATCACCAAAACAAAATAGCTCCTACCATTTATACATTTGTCTTGAGCCTTTTGTTTTTCTCTTTCTTCTTTTCAAGTCCAAGCGCTTGATCATCACCATGGCATCACTATCATCATGATCTTCACAATTTCTTTATTACTTAGAGTAGTGCCACCTATCTCATAATCACTTTGATAAACTAGGTTAGCACTTAGGGTTTCATTAATTCACCAAAACCAAATTAGAGCTTTCACCGGGTCACCGGGGAGACGGAGCGCTCGAGCTACGCTGAGAGGCCACAGGTCGCGGGGACAGCGATTGCTCTAGCTGCGTTGAGGTCACTAGGAGGCCATGGGTCGCCGCGGCGTTCTTGACGAACAGAGTATACCCGCCACCCGTGCGGTCGTACCGAAGCGGGAGCTGCTGCTGCTTGGTGCCGTCATTGCTTGGAGCAGCTGCTGCTTGGTGCCCTCATTGCTGCTTGCTGCTGCTTGGTGCACGTGGCCTGGTAGTCGGCGACACTCATGCTGGTGCCCAGCATGGCGTATGGCGTGTCCGCCCACCATTCAATAGGCGCCCAAAGTGTTCGATGAAATTTGTCAAAGGGGTAAACTTACCGAATCAGAGAAGAGGTGATTGTATCAAAATAAACCAGACAACCAAACATATCCTGGGGCTAGCCAGGCTAACATAGTACAGACAACCAAACAACCAGGGGTTGGCTTGGTGGGAGCAGGCTAAACCTGCCCAGGCTAGGATTCTAGCCAGGCTAGAAATTGGCCAGGAAACCAAACACACCCTATATACTGCCTGAGAGGCTCAATACAATATATCACACACATTATGTCGTATCTACTATGCTTTCATGGTATCACGAGTTTAGGTTTCATTCCTGAACCCTCAGGCTTTCCGCTATCATCACACGATTGCGCCACCCCTGGGGAGATCGATCTCTACCAGGGGAAGCACCCTTGTAATTAGGTTGGGCTGATCTAATTG
Source organism: Miscanthus floridulus (assembly GCF_019320115.1). Lineage (NCBI taxonomy): Eukaryota > Viridiplantae > Streptophyta > Magnoliopsida > Poales > Poaceae > Miscanthus > Miscanthus floridulus. Next base: position 4,025,535 of record NC_089597.1, read on the forward strand.
ATCTGCCCTGTGTATCATTGTCAAGCAGCATGGGGCGGCAGCAGGCCAGCAGCAAGCATCCTACACTGTGTTGTTAGGCTAATCTACCATTGGCATTGTAGGACCACGTGACTGTCTCACGCCCGACTATGCCGTGTCGTGGCCGCCACATCAGCAGGAATTGTGCCCCATAGGTTGTTGTCCACCAGCTGGGCCATGCCACACCGCTGGTTGGGTCACATTGTGGTTCACCATGTCAGGCAGATGCTGCTGCGTTTTTTTCTTCAATCAAAGATTGGGGTTGTGTTTCCCTATCTACCTATTCCTCAACGTTGGATCGTCAACCCTCCCAAGCTCGAGGTTGTCATTGCGTGCCCTCCTAGGCAACAATGACGCTGCTCGTGGTCAAACTATCTTCATGGTTGCCGCCTATCAAAGCTGGCACCACCCATGTTGTCGGTCCTCCTCAAGCTAACTATGGGTCCGAGTTCATGCTTACTGCCACCACCTCTAGAACATCACCAGTTCACCACTAATGTCGCTGACGGATGATGTGTGAGCGCTTATTGATATGGCCGAGCAGCCCGATCTACATTCACCATTTGGTCGGCTCTATTAGAGATATGTATAGTCTATGTACCTTACTTGTACTCCAAGTTGTATCCTGGCTATATATATGAAAGTTACCCTTCCCTAATGGGTGTGACGTGTTTTCCCTATTCTACATGGTATCGGACGCATGGGTTCCCTTCCGGCCCCTCCCTCTACCCTAGCTTCTCCCCAAGCCGCTGCTTCCACAGCCACGTAGCCACCCCTCACCCACGTGATCTCCCTTGCACGCGGCCGCCACCTCCCGCGTGGACTCTTCCCCAGGCTCATTGTCCTACTGCGGTCATTGACAAGAAGTTGGTGATTATGTGTACTCATGTTCCTATGTTGATGCTGCGGACCAGCGCCTCCCTCCACGGCTCTGACCACATCCACCTTGACCTCGACTACTTCGTTGACAAAACATGCTATCGTTCGGAGCTACTCGTCAGTTTCCACTCCATGCAATGTGACGTTGCTATCACAACGAGTGGATTAGTCTTCGATTTCTTCTCTAGTTTGATTGTCTGCGATGCTCTCTCTACGATGCAGAGGGATATTTGAGTATATTTAGTAGTTTAACGTTGTATTCGACATTGCCATATGTATCTGGGAAAGTGGGAAGGCAACTTGCCCCCTAAGTCTTTGTACTCTATGGGTGTGTTTGGTTTCCTGGCCTGCTTTTGGCCTAGCTAGCCATCTAAGCCTGGGCAGTCTAGGCCTGCTTCAACCAAGCCAACGACTAGTTCTTTGGTTGTCTGCCCGCTAGCAAATGGTGTGTTTGGTTGTCTGGTTTGCATTGCATAGAATCACCTCTTCTTTGAGCTGGTAAGTTTGCCCTCTTGAGACATTTTGTCGAACCGTTGGTGGGCATGCTCAGCTGCATCCTCCTCCGCCACACGAGCTCACCGGACGACCCCGCCGCCGTGCCACGTGCCCCAGCTGCACTTGCCCACTGGCTCGCGATACCGCTGCCACACCACGCGAGCCCAGGAAGCGATCGTGAGAAAGGTATACTATGTCACCACCGCGCAGGTTGGTCGTCATGAGGTGCTCGACGTTGGGGTGCTCGGTGGGGTGCAACGGCGTGGGGTGTGCTCCTAGAGCTTGGCGCGACGCTCCGCAGAGTGGGAGGTCCTGTGGCCGGGACTGAAGGGCCTGCTCCTGGAGCTCGGCACGGCACTCGACAAAGCGGGAGGTGTGGTGGCGGGGAGCCAGGGACCGAAGGGGTCGCTACTGGAGCTCAGCTTAGCGCTAGGGGGACCAGGAGGTGCGCGACGAGGACCGAAGGGTGATAGGTGAGGAAGTGTGGACCCGCATCGGGAGGTGAGGCGAGCGCAAGCCAAGCCATGCTCCGAGAAAATGGACACCCCCTGCGTTTTTGTTAAGCCTGGCCAAGGGGGCGTCGGTGAGCCTCAACCAGGCTACCAAACACTTCAAAGGTTGCATTGCGGAAGCCTGGACAGGGATAGTGCAGGTCACCAAACACTCCCTATATACATCGCCCAAGAGGCTAAGAATGCAATCTATCCAACACATTATACCCAATCTACCATGCTTTTCATTCTCAAATTTAAAAATAAACCGGAATGGACTTCATAAGGTAAAAAGGCATCATGTAGTCCCCATAAGACAATATAACTGAATTCTTGTTACGAGGTTAGAATCTATGGTGAAATTGCCTATTGCACTCAACTCATGGTTGTGAAAAATTGAATGAGCTCTATTGGAGATGCTATCTCTACCCAGGGGTATCCTCTTAGTAGCAAGCAAGCATTTTATTACTTGCCAACCGCCAAACATGGTGTAAATATGAGTATTTGAATGCTCTTATAGCAAGAATATGGTATCTACTAACAGGAAAAAGAATAAATTCATTCAGGAGAATGAGAAGATGTCAATTAACTCACGTTTTTGAATCTCCAAATTTCCACCAGTCAGGTTCATACCATTGTTGGCCCCTAAAATTGAGATTGACAACAGAATCACTTTGATAGTTGACTAACAAGAGGCAAAGAAATCCAAAATGAAATGCCGCATAGATGAAAAATGCAATACAAAGCACATGTTTTCTCAAGTTTATACAGTGGTAGCACATAACGCATTAGTTTTTCATCAGAATTATTTGCTAACTAGATTGAACTATCAAAAGAACTGACTGCAAAAGGTTGCTAAACCATTTGCTCAGTGCATTCCACTACATGGCACAACTTTGGAAGGATTATGCATCCCTACTGAATCAACAAAAAAACGGACTTTTACTTAAGAATGAGATGGCTTGGAGTTGGCGTCAGAGATACCATACGCGCTAGGCTATTAATAAATTAAAAACATGATGATTAAGTAAAGAAAGCACATACTCTTCACTTATGACAACCCCTGATTTCATACAACCCATATACAATCCTTGGCTACCTCGACGGCCTTCGAGCATCTCAATTAACCCAGCTGACAGAATAATTGCAAGAGGTTAGTTTAAAAGGAAGGGGCAAGATCAATAGAAGTACTGTAAATCAGCATACACAGAGAACATAAAAAAAGATACCTAAGTCAAGATTAATGTTATCCTCAACTTTGACATAGAATTCTGCATCCCAGGTTTCAACTGCGGCACTGAAGAAAAACTTTGCTTTGCTCGGTAATTCTTCTGCAGCCTCTTCGTGACTTTCCTGCCCAATCCAAAATGCTTACAATTTCAAAGTGCATCAATGAAATGTATACGATCACATGGGTTCAACCTAGTCTTTGATGGAAGCAAGAAAGGTCTAAACTCTAAAGTCTTGCTTACGTACAACAACTTGTGAAGGACAATTGAGAATATGAGATACTAATAGGACCTTACAAGAATCAAGAAGTCCTTTGTCTGCCGATTTTCATCGTCAATATTACGGTCCAAGCTATCACCTCGATTTGCACTGCAGGTCCAAAAAGGTACACACATCATCAATAAAACGAGAGATGGAGAATGGATTATATTTTTCTAATTAAAGAGAAAACGAGAATGACAATGATATTGTTAGATTCTGAACTAAGAACGATGCAATAACTCAAAGGTATAGATCCAGAACAAAACCTCCGACCAATAACAAAACGAATAACTACACCCTTTTCCTCAAGCTTCTTCAGAGCATCACCTGCAATTTACAGTGAAATAGAAGAATAGAGTTATACTTATGAGTTGGAGAAAATCCTTATTTACACAAAACAATTTAGCTACTCCATATTTATCCAGCATTTTAAATCAAATAATTTTGCCGTCTCTTCATCAACCACTCTCAAATTAGTAAAGTTTTGTATCACAAGCAGTCTCTTCCACTACTCAGTGTTGTCAAGGGAAATTATTTCTAACACTAGGGCCTAGCAAAATTTAAAGGAAAAAGTCTATTAAACTCCCCCACCTATCAACCATGGTCTACTTCACCCCACAAACTATAAAACCGTCTATTTTACCTCCTGAACTTTTCAAAACCATCTATTTTACCCCCCGGGCGGTTTTCGACGGTGATTTTGCTACAGTAACGATGGTTTGCTACACTACCTGTGGTTTCACCTTTTTCTTTTTTTATTTATTTTCGCTGAATCTTTGAAAAATCATAGAAAAATCATAAAATGGAAAATCCAATTTTGTTGGACTCCACATGAGTAGATCTACATAGTTAACATATAATGTGGTATGTTTTAGTATAAAGGTTTTGCTGTACCTTTAGATTAATTGGAAAATCTAATTTTATCTGTAATTAATTGGAATTTATCTATAACTAAGTTATACATTGTCCAATGAGTACGAAATTTTTACTATAGTTCAAGCATACAATAATTAGCTTACCATAAAAATTTTACCATAATTAGACCACAGAACTGCAGCTATGAATTGTTCCAATTAATTACAGACAAAATTGGATTTTCCAATTAATCTAAAACTATAGCAAAAATTTTGTACTAAAGCATATCGTATTATATGTTCATTGTGTAGATCTACTCATGTGGAGTCCAACAAAATTAGATTTTTCATTTTATAATTTTTCTGTGATTTACTATGATTTTTTAAAGATTCACCAGAAATAAATAAAAAAGAAAAAGACAAAACCACCATCACTGTAGCAAAACCACAGTCACTGTAGCAAAGCCACCATCGATAACCGTCAGGATGGTAAAATAGACGGTTTTAAAAAGTTCAGGGGGTAAAATAGACGGTTTTATAGTTTGGGGTGTGAAGTAGACCATGGTTAATAGGTGGGGGGTTAAATAGACTTTTTCCAAAATTTAAAGAACAAGGGCAGCAAACCTCTTGGCATCCAGGAGCCACGGAAGACGTTCCTCTTGAGACGGGAGCCAAACCCAGTGTAAACTCCAATGACGGCAAGAAGCTGCTGCTTCTTGTCGGAGTCCAGAGTTGCAGTCCTGTTCCCCCACAGGTACCCCTCGCTCTTGGCTTTGGTCAGGTCCATCTCCGCCTCAACAATTTTCCTTCCAATCGCTCTGTCACCACGGCATTTTGAGTCAGCAAAGCAGAAAAGTAACACAACAACCGAAATTCACTTACAAAAAAACTGAAAACTCACTTGCATCCGAGGTTCCTGAGCTTGTCCTCCACCGAGAGCATCTTCGGGACCTGCAATCAGGTGCCGCCGTCAGGCCGAATGAAGAGAAGAATTAAAAATGCCAGTCGGCGGAGTGAGGAGGGGAGGAGAGATTCGTACGCTGCCAGAACTCTTCTCGACGAGGCCGGACAGGATCGCCCGGGTCTGCGCGTCCTGCCACAACCTGAGACGGAGCCAGGAATAAGGGTGCTGGGTCGGAGTGTCTGGGATCTGAGCGGGTAGGGGGGGACGTACCGGCCGGCGACGTAGAGCCAGGCAAGGCAGGAGAGGAAGGCCATGACGAGAGGGACCCTGCCCGAGGCGAGGGCGGTGGCGGAGGAGGAGGAGGACGGGGCCTTGGACCGGCGGTTCTCGCGCCGCATGGCGCTGGCCAGCGTCTCCATGGCTGCGGAGATTTCCGACGCTGGCCTGAGGCCCAAAAATAAATCAACTAACAGCTTTCTAGATGAACCAATTCAGACTGAATTGATTCCTGAAAATGAAAATGGAAGATCCCATTTACAAGGAATTGTTTACATAAAAGTGACTTTATTTATGACTGTTTTTTATCATTATCGTATATATAAAATTTAAATTTCCAATATATATCCGCACCATATTAAGATCTTCACTGAATAGCTGCATAAGAATGTGCTAAGTCTCCAACCGACTGGTATCGTTTCTTTAAGATCATCACTAATAATTATCTAGAAATTAAGTCCCAATAATCTGGTTTTGACATCTTAGCTATTGGTACGAAAAAAAACACAGTCCATACTAAGCTACCAAGGATGGACGAAATAACTCGCCAAATTTTGCCCATCTTGGTGCATGCAACTTAGGGCGTGTTTAGTTTCGAAAATTTTTGGCTTTTGGCTACTGTAGCATTTTCGTTTGTATTTGGCAAAAATTGTTCAATTATGGACTATTTAGCCTTAAAAGATTCGTCTCACGATTTCTCGACTAACTGTGTAATTAGTTTTTTTTTCGTCTACATTTAGTACTCCATACATGTGCCGCAAGATTCGATGTGACGGTTACTATGCAAAAATTTTTGGCTTTTGGATGAAACTAAACGGGGCCTTAATAATCAATGCTATGCCCTACCTTGATTTCCATATCCAATATTTATATGTATTTTTTACACTATATATAGCACTCCCGTCCATGAAAAAAAAAATAAAGGCAAACCAAATTTACTACGCAAGCATTGTCTTATCGACAATATTTCCATATCCAATATTTATATGAATTTTTTACACTGTATATAGCACTCCTGTCCATGAAAAAAAGAAATAAAGGCAAACCAAATTTACTACACAAGCATTGTTTTATCGACAATGATATGATAAGGACGTCCGCCCGTGATTTTCCTGCAAAAAAAAAAAGAAAAAAAAAATCTCCATCTGCTTGTTCCACTCCCCGCTGACACCTCCATCCCACGCATCCCTCGCGGTGCCTCCGTGCCGCCACCGGTCACTGCGCCTACCGCCGCCCCCTTTTTCCCGCCCTCGCCCAACTAGAGCTCGCCAACAGTCGCTTGCGCCTGCGGCCAGCCCCTTCCCCCAGCCCTCGCCTGGCTAGAGCCCGCCGACGGCCTGCGCCATCGTCGACTTGTCCCAGCCTTCCCCTCTGCCCGCCTACGACGGTGGCAGCCGCATCCCGGCCAAAGCTCGCCGGCGGCCTCTCCCCGCCGCCCCCTCTGCTCACCTCTAGAAGGGGCTGCGACAACGCTGCCCTTCGCCCGCCCATCCCCCGCTTGCGATGCATCGTACGAAAGAAGGGTGAAAACGCATGTTGCAAGCGTGCAAATGTTTCATAAGGATGTTATGTATGTTGCAAATATTTCATAAGGATGTTGCAAAAGTAGATCGGGATGTTACAAGCTTCTGTTCCTAATGTTTCATCTGTTTTTTCAGACGTATGTTGCAAGTGTGTTTATTTGGATGCTGCATATGTTCCACACATATGTTGCAAATGTTTTATCTGGATGTTGCGTATGTTTTACAATGGTTTTGAGGTGTTTTTGTAAGGGTTTCAGATGCATGTTTCAAGTGTTTCGTCTGTCTTGATATGTATGTTGTAAGTGTTGCATCTGTATATTTTAAAAGTAAATCGGGTGTTGCATCTCGCTCTTTCCTCGCCTTCTGTTGCCTCGCCTCGGTGTCTCCACCTTCTCTCGGCGTCGGCTAGGCATCCGAACCAGAGGCGTAGGCGGGCGCTGCCCCCTCCCCTTCTTCTCGATGCTGGCAGCGCGTCATGGGACAGCGGCGCGGCAGGGGACGGGCCGCCGTGAGTACACGCGGGGCGCACGTTCCTTCGTTCCGTTACATGGGGGGGGGGGGGAATAGGTGCGCTCGTTTCTTCTGTTATGCGCTGAGATTGAACGGCTCTTGTTCCTTGAATCGGATGGCCCCGAGTTATGTCCAAACACGTCCTCGGGCTGGACGTCCTGACGCTAGTCGTCATGTTGTCTTATTGACTTTATTAAGTAACCATTAGTGCAGGCAAATCCATTTGCCTGAGCCAGGCTACCGTTTTCCAGTACCTAGGTACTCGTGCCCCTGTGTCTGGATGGGCAGCTTCCACATAGGGTTCGCATCGAAACACGTCTGTACTGCGGTGTTGCCTAGGACTCATGCTAGGCAAGAGGGGCAGAACAGTCTTTTCTTCTACCAAATGAGACCTTAATAATACACTCAACATCATCATATAGGAATGTTGACACAAAATGTGATGCACTGTGCCTCACACACAGTAAGCCGAAAAGCGTGGCTTCAATCGGGTTCCCGGGTGCTTCGCGATCCGGAAGCGTGCCAGTCAGTTTGACCTGAAAACTAACAAGGGATAGAACAATTAAATGTCAAACCAGAACATGTCGGGTAATACTAGACAGTTCCACATATACGGCCCTGAAGCCACTTACAACGACATACAGCTATAGAGAGTTGTCTGCCAACAAGCTCATAGATCATTCAGCTAATCGTAAGATGAATGCACGTAAAGACCTAATTGCCGAATGCATGTGCATGGAAAGACATGTTTGAACAAGTGAAATTAATTATGAGTTAATGCATAACCAAGCTCGGCAGTCCAGCCGAATTGGGGTCCATGAGGAAGGAACGTGCAAATAAAAAACGATTAAACTAATCTAAAACCTGCATCTGCCGCACGACACCTGGTTTCGTTAAAGCTTAAACGTGATTAACATGCATGAACCCGCAACACGTGACAATCTAGATTAAAATAATTCAGCCATTGTGAGCGTATTATCTATTTGCAAAGGTAATATGAAAAGCAATGATCGTTGAAGCACGAATAAAACCATAAGAGAAAAAGAGAGCCAAACAATATCAATCTAGATTGGACAGAAGTATGTTGCAAATATATAAAATGTTTAAAATATGCAACACCGGATAACTTAATGAATCTATTTAGATTTGCCATATCTAATAGAGCCGATAACTATCTTGCTTTCACTAAGCATATTGAGCAAACGCCTGCCGCACGGTATTTACTCATAAACAAAGCATAAGCAAAGACTTCTTGATTGTCAAGCAAAGATCCGCCGCACGATCATTGAAAACAAACAAGACTACTTGCATCACGTCTAAATCCACCGCATGATACTAAACATGATAATAAGGTTGTCGGAACTTACGGAGGTCGACGGATCGATGACTCCTCTCGAAGAACTCGACGACACGACAAAAGGACTCGAAAGTTGGCACGGGGCCGGTTGTATTGATTTGGTTGTGAACCCTTATTACAATGGTCGAGGGTCAATATTTATACCCTAGACAAAACACGAGTCCTAGAGGACTACGATTTACAAAGAAACTTTTAAACAAACTTGGAAACTTACGATTCCTTACCCTAAACTTTTAGATTCCTTTATTATTACAACTTTCATCTTTCCGATCGGTCTTGCCTGCCATCTTCTGTTTTCCCGAACGAAGTCACCGCCTTCTGGAGTAACCGACCGCACAAGCATTTAGCCGACCGCTTGTTTTGTTTGCCGAACACCCTTCTTCCCGCATGCGGGTCCACCTGTCATCCTCCAGAATCGACCAAAATCCAGTGTTAACACATGCCCCCTCAATTTTGGGATAAAAGTTGTTTTATTCTGAAATTGACCACAAGCTCTTTCTTCCTCTTAGGTCAGCACCGTTCAATACCGCAGCCGCTGCCCAAAAATTCAAGCTTTCAGCTCTACCTCGGACCTACTTCGAATCTTCAATGGCGACCCAGGATAAAATCCCAGAGGTAAACTTTACTTATATTTGGCAACTTTCATTTGATTCTCCCGCTCCTCTTTTGATTTATTCCTCTTTGATTTCAATCACCTTCTAAAGGAATACAAGAACCAGATTTTGATCCCCTATGCTGCCAACCTCGACTCCTATTTCCTCGGCCCAATGAGAAATCCTGACCCTTCTGAAATTATCGAGAAGGAAACCCAAAGAATTCCTTTCAAATCTGGGATCACCTCGCCAAACCGATGGCCAAACACGTTCAAGAATTGGTCATTTCCCCCAATCACCAGATGGCGTAATTGGTACAGAAGAATGCTGGAGAAAAGCAGCAGCCACTGGGAAAGTCAAGACATCAGTCATTGTCTGGAATTATCCTTAGCAGAAACACCCAGAAATGATTCCCTTTTGATAGCAGCTTCCCATTTTTGGTCTGACACTATTAATGCCTTCATCTTTGGTCATGGTATGATGACCATCACTCTAGCCGACGTGTTCATAATGACTGGCTTGAACGTATCATTGCCAGTATATCCCTATAAGTACAAGAGCAAAAGTAATCAAAGAGCCGTCAGCTCTAGATGTGGATGGGTCAAACATATCCAGAACTACATGAATGCATCTGGCACCGTCTCTGACAAAGAGTTGAAAGCCTTTATGAATATGTGGCTATGCAGATTCATCTTCTGTGGAAAATCCAATGAACCAACCCTGAATCACATGGTAATGGCTGAAGACTTAGTTGCAGGCACTCAGATTCCACTAGGCAAATATCTCTTAGGGTCTATTTATCATATGATGCATTAGATTACTCTTCAGATGCGCCAAGGTAGAGAAATCTCTTGTGTGAATGGTCCCTGGTGGCTAATTCAAATGTGGCTTCAGCTATATATGCATCAGATAACCTCTGTGAGCCTCTTCAATCTAAGTTTTCCTTTAGTTAACTATGCTGAAGGTAGTACAGCAAAGGTTAAGGCTTGTCAGACTTATGGGGAAGCAGCATCATCTATAAGCATTGACATAGACATCGGTCATTTCTTCAAGCTGTTTTTCAAAGGATTCGGCAATGTGCTCTGGTTTCCTTACAGAGAAAATGAAAATTTGACTTTGCCCTGCAAGTTTAGCTATGAAATTGGTTGTTCAGGTCAAGAATCCACGGAGATTTTCAACTCCTTTATCAAACCTTGCACTCTGCCAGCCGAATTTCATCATGGGAGGTTAGTGCAGTCCACCTATGAATTCTACTATCCAAATATGGTGGCCAGACAATTAGGATGTGGTCAACTGCCTCCAAGATTTCTCTTCTCAACAATCATAAAGTCAAGGGAAGTAATAACAGAAAGAATGGAAGCCAAGAAAATCTTTAAATTAGGATGGGAATTGCCAACATATGAACCATCTCCATTTGAGCTAATAGATGTTGCTCATCCCTTCTTTGTCTCTTGGTGGCAAGAATGGCATGCTCATATCTTTAATATATCAGTTCATTCTCTATGCAAAAACTTGCAACCTGACTTTGCTTCTGATAGTGAGGTAATTTCATTATGCTCATCATTTCTTGCTCCTGAACTCACTTCTTATTTTAACATCTGGTTATGCACAGGATCTTGAGTTTACTCTCCCAACCAAAGCAATCTAGTACTATTCGGCTGGTCCCAAGCCTGCTCTGGGGTTTGATGCTCCAAACTTAAAGGAATTCATGAAAACTCCCGTGACTTTGGATTCAGTACCCTTAAAGGCACTCATGAGAACCCCTGCTGCTTCAGCCGCTGCATCTTCAAGAGGAAAAAGCAAAAGGAAAACATCTGGCAATTTTCTCTTACCCAAGAAACCAAGGACCAAGAAAGCCAGCTTATCTCCTAAGGCATGAATCTTTAAATTTTCTTATCAGGTTAACAACCTCACTTAGCAGTAAACCTGACCACCTCTACATCCATTACTTCCATTGCAGCCACAAGTCGAAATTCCCACACTGGGCAATACCTCAGCGCCTGTAGAACCAACCCCTGAAGTTTCTACTGAAGATGAAGAAATCCATGATAGCGAAACTTCAGAGACTCATGAAGCTGAAGGTTTAAAAGCTCACAAACCTGATGAGACCATAGGTAACATCGTTCAGCCAATTCCCTTTTTTCTCTTTTTTCTAAATAACACCTATCTCTTATGCTCATTATCATTTACTTTATTGAGAATAGATGAAATCTTAGATGAACTGGTAAGGGAAACTTCTCCTGATCAAGCTCCAAACCCGTCTCTTCTGAACCTTCAGTCAAGTTCTCCAGCAAGCCAGGGTATAACCCATCCTGATGATCAATCAGCTCAACAGGTAATGCCTTGTCTCACACTATATTTTAGCAAAATTACCCAATCGGCTAACACCTTCTTTCTTCCCCTTTCTTTAGAAGAACATCACTAAACCGACCACCAGTTACTCCTTCTCTATTGAGGACTACATCATTGAGAAAGGCGAAGAGATTACTTCTCATCAAACCTTATCGCTGGAAAATCAGGCTCGGCTAAAAGAGGTGATCATTCTGCTGAACAAGGACACCATTAATCTAGTTCAGGATGCAGATCAGATAAAAGACCTCCTTGAACTCATTGATCAAGATATCCCCTCTGTTCTCAAGGCCCCCCTAGAATCTGTAGCCCATCTTGATGACCACTTTGCTATGGTGAGAAGGGCAACTAAGAACATATCTTCGAGGGCTGCTCTGCAGAAGGATAGATCTTTGAAAAAGCTGGAGATTAAAGATCTTCACTCTCATATCTAGACTACAAGAAATTCTTTGACAACCTTGGAACCTGAACTAAAAGCCATGGAGGATGAAAAAAGCAGACTAGAAGCTCAACTAGCCGAACTGAATGCCAAAATTCAGTCTCACAGGGCTCATATAGCCAACTTGCCGAAGAACATAGAAGCAGCTTCACTAAAGATAACTTCGATCATCAAAGAAGATCAGCAAATCAAAACTAAGTTATCCAGCATCCAGAGCTCTGAAGATGAGGATCAGAAAGTGCTAGATAATGTTAGCCGAATCAGGACTGAAGCCATAGAAGCAATCAATCAGCTTCTGAACAAGTAGACATTGGGCTTGTAATAAACTCAAGTGTGATACCCTCTGTCCTTTAACCAATCAACTTCGTGTTTACATATTTTCATTTGTTTGAAAAAAGCAATCGGCCTTTTCCCCTTAAATTACTCAATTAGAATGTAGCCGATTGTCTCCATTCTTCTGATAGCCGAACGAATCCAATTTAAATATTGTGAGGGTATAGCCGAACAATGTTGGCTCCAACAAATCAGGGAGATAGTCGAGCGACGTTCGATTTAACCCATGCCTGGCCCAGCCCAGTAGCGGCCCAGCTGAAAGGGAAAAACCCTACTCCACCGTTCGGCATTCTTGCCCCACAACCCCGTGGAATTCGCCACGATCCTTCGCTTCGGCTTATAAATAGACCCTTCCGTTAGCCTTCATCGCTATCTTCGCTTTAGCGTTCTCACATCCGTCTCCTCCACTTTCTTCGTTTGATTCATTCCAGAAGAAAACCCTAACCTCCATCAAAGCAAATGACGAACAGTGGCAACCGTGGCAAGCGTCCTACCGACGGAGAGGCTAAAGGAAGCAGAGCATCGCGCTGCCGGCGTCGTGGGTACGATTCGGCTTTTTGCCCCCTTGCAATTTCCTTGTTCATCTCTTAGTTTTGATTTTTCCTTCCTCATTCATCAGGATAAGGGTCATCAGCTCCAGCCAATATCATCTCCTTCCTCTGGCGATAGCAGCTCAACCGGGAACTCCATCATCCAGCTCTTCCGGATCTTCCAGCTCTTCAAGCTCTTACCATTCCAATCCTTGGGGCCCGGTGGAACCAGCAGATGCACACCATCCATACTCTCACAAGGAGGCGCTCAAGTTTCGCTAGGAGAGGGACGAAGCCCGGGAGGAGCTAGGCGACGTCTCCAAGAAATTCGGCATCGATCAAGCCGAATGGGAGGACCAGCGGAAGCAACTCTGCGACGCCATCACTGGTTTGATATCCTCATTTGGTTTTATCATTCCGGCTTCCCTTGCTTGCTGATCCATTTTTTTTCTTTTCTGCCCAGCTCTTTCTGCGGAGAATGACCGCCTGAAGGCGGCGGTGAACAAGATCGCCGACAAGGTGAATGCCCAAGGGGAGACATCCGAGGCACGCCTTGATGCTGCGGACGGCCGCATTGATCAGGCCGTCATCCAAGGTGTGCACCTTGGCGCTTCTCTCGGGCTGGCGGCAATGACCTCCCGAACCAACGAGGACTACTCCTTCTGGCCAGTCGGCTTCGCTGGAGGACGCCCAGACGAGATTGACGACATAGACGAGCGTCTGGAGGCCTACGATGATCATGCCGCCGCCCTTGCCGAATCCACAAACCCCTAGTCCGTCCTCAACAAGTTATTTGAGGAGTAGTTTGTATTAGGATGGACTTCTATGAATAATCTCGTCTTTTGGAAGAATACTTATTTCTTTGATTCTTTTCGGTAAAATTCTGCCTGCGACTGTCATAAAAAATGCTGAAAACACCCCAGCCTTGCATAAACATTCTTGTGCTAGAGATGATGCAAACTGCATCAGCTATTTTGTGCTAAAGGCGATATGAACAATATCGGCTATTCTTAGTCTTATTTATTTTTAGGCTAAAGGCGATTCTCCCTTCATCGGCTTTTCTGATCTACATTCATAAACCAACTTCAACACTGGGGTAATATCTCTTAAGAAATCTTCCATTGATAGCTCTGGTAAACTCCTCTCCAAATAAAGTTTTCAATATGTATGCATTGCCAGGTACACATTCTACTATTCGGAAAGGACCTTCCCAATTTGGAGACCATTTGCCGAACGCTCTATCCTTTGTTCCAACTGGCAATATAGTTTTCCAAACCAAGTCTCCTTCTACGAATTGCTTCAGCCTAATCCTTTTGTTATAATACTTGGCAACGCGTATTTTATTTTTCTCAATATTTTCTAATGCCTTGAGACGAATCAAATGTAGATCTTCTAATTCATCCATCATTAGATTCTTATAATCCTCTTCCACCAATTCTTTCTATAACACAACTCGCCTTGATCCTGACCGTAATTCCCATGGTAACACAACATGATGCCCATAAACCAGTTCATAGGGAGACGTTTGAGTGGACCCATGACAAGCCATTCGGTAAGCCCACAATGCTTCACTAAGAACCAAGTACCATCTCCTTGGTTTTTCATCAATCTTCTTCTGGATGATTTTAATCATAATCTTATTTGACGCTTCTGCCTGACCATTAGCTTGTGCATAATAAGGAGAAGAATTATACAACTTAATCCCCATACTTTTGGCAAAGTCACAGAATTCTAAAGAAGTAAACTGAGTTCCTTGATCAGTTGTTATAGTCTGAGGAATCCCGAATCTATGAACTATATGTTCCTTAACAAAACTGATCATATTCTCTGATGTTACCTTCTTCAAAGGGATAGCTTCAACCCACTTGGTGAAATAATCCGTGGCCAAGAGTACACATTTGTGTCCCTTACTAGAAGGAGGATTGATCTGACCAATTAAATCTATACCCCATTCTCTGAATGGCCAAGGCTTGATTATAGGATTCATAGCAGATGCTGGAACTTTTTTAATATTGCCGAATTTTTGACAATTGTGACACCCTTTGTAATATTCAAAACAATCTTCCAACATAGTTGGCCAAAAATAACCAGTTCTCCTAATTATCCACTTCATCCAATAAGCTGACTGATGTGCACCACACAATCCTTCGTGAACCTCATACATCACTTTCTTGGCCTCTTCTTGACTTAAACATTTGAGCAATACCCCATCGATGGACTTGTAATATAACTGATCATCAAGAAACACAAATTTGAGAGCTTTATACCTGAGTTTTCGGGAAACCTTTTGAGATGGATCTTTCAGATAATTGGTAATTTCGTATCTCCAATCACCATCTACTTGATCAGTATTTAAAACACCTTCTTCTATAGCAAAAACTTCCCGACTCTCTCGATATCCAGAAGCAGCTTGAGCTAACTTATTTGCTTCTTCATTGTACTCTCTAGGGATATGATGCAAGGTCACCACCAGAAAATTCTTCAAAAGTTCTCTACACTCCTCATAATATTCTCTTAACACATTGTTCTTGCATTCATACTGACCATTCAGTTGATTAATCACCAACTCAGAATCCCCAAAGATTTCAACAGCAACGGCCTTTACTTCTATAAGAAGCTGAAGCCCTCTAAGCAACGCTTCATACTCTGCCTGATTGTTAGTAACATGAAATTCAATAGGAACTGCATACTCAAAAGCTTTTCCTTGTGGGGAAATCAAAAGAATACCAGCACCACCACCTTTGTTACAAGATGATCCATCGAAGAACAAGGCCCAAGGCACAATGCTTATCGCTTCAACAGAAAGATCCCGATGTTGGGTAATAAAGTCGGCAATAATTTGACCCTTTACCGCCTTTGCCGATTCATACCTTAAGTTAAATTCTGACAATGCTAAAATTCATTTGCCAATTCTTCCATTCAAAATCGGCATTGATAGCATATGTTTGATTACATCAAAACTAGAAACTACCACGCATTCGGAATTCAACAAATAGTGCCGAGATTTGGTACATGAGTAATACACACACAAGCAAAGTTTTTCTGTAGCCGAATACCTTGTTTCCGGGTCTAGCAGCTTTCGGCTAAAATAAGCTATGACTCTTTCTTTTCCTTCAAACTCTTGCATAAGGGCCGATCCTATTGTTAGGCTATCAGCCGCCACATACAACTTAAAAGGTTTGTCAAGTTGTGGAGGTACCAGCACAGGTGGTGCTTTCATATATTGCTTGATCTCATCAAAAGCCTTTTGTTGTATGTCACCCCATACAAATTTTTGATCTTTCTTGAGCTTTAATAAAGGGGAGAAAGGTAAAACTCTCTCTGATAGATTGGATATGAATCTTCTTACAAAGTTGATTTTGCCTAACAATGATTGTAATTCTGTGAGATTGGTTGGTGGCACAACTTTGTCTATTGCTTCCATGCTCTTTTTCCCAACTTCAATTCCTCCTTTATGAACTAAAAATCCCAAAAACTCACCGGCTGAAACTCCAAGGGCACATTTGTTTGGATTCATCTTCAAGCCATGCTTCCTTGTGCACTCCAGAGTCTTTCTTAAATCGGCCAAATGTCCTTTATGATTTCTAGACTTGACCACCACATCATCGATGTAGATCTCTATAATCTTGCCGACCAGCTCGTGAAAAATATAATTCATAGCTCTTTGATAAGTTACACCGGCATTCTTTAACCCAAATGTCATGACTATCCATTCAAACAAACCAATATGACCAGGACATCTGAAAGCTGTTTTCAAAATATCTTCTATTGCCATAAAAATTTGATTATAGCCAGCATTACCATCCATAAAACTAATGACTTCATAACCTGTTGCTGCATCTACTAGTAAATCGGCAACTGGCATTGGGTAACCATCCATGGGAGTAGCCTTATTAAGATTTCTAAAATCTATGCAAACTCTCATTTTTCCATTTTTCCTGTATACCGGTACTATATTTGAAATCCACTCTGCATACTTGCATGGCCGAATGAAGTTTGCTTCTATTAATCTTTCAACCTCCTTCTTCACATCGGCCAATACTTCCTCTTTGTATATCTTCCGTGGAGGTTGTTTATAAGGACGAAATCCAGGTTTAATGGGTAATCGATGCTCAACAATGGAACAATCTAATCCAGGCATTTCCATGTAATCCCAAGCAAAACAATCTTTAAACTCTTTCAACAGACCTATCAATTTTGATTTATATTCTGGGTCTAACTTTGCACTAATATACATCGGCCTTGGCTTAGAACCATCACCAACATTAATTTCTTCCAACTTATCAGCCGACATAAAACCACGTCCCAACTTTCCTTTGTTGCCATCGACGGGATTTTCCATTAAAAATTGCTATGAGAGCCGACTGCTTGAATCGGTTGTTGGCCCTCGCTGAAAACATTTACAGGACCTTCTTTCCACACTTTTCCAGAGAAACAATCGACGCCCTCATATTCCCAGTAGGTAGATTCTGTGGCAGCAACACTTACCGAATTATCAGCATGTACAACCTCAACGTCATCTCCAATCCATTGAATGAGAATTTGATGCATAGTTGAAGGAATGCAGCAATTAGCATGGATCCAATCTCTGCCCAAGAGTAGACTATATGCCCCCTTGCCATCAATGACAAAAAAGGTAGTAATCAGAGTTTTTGACCCAATAGTCAGCTCGACATGGATAGCACCTCGGGTATCGGAAGGATTGCCAACAAAGTCCCTAAGCACCATGTCAGTTTTCAACAATTCTTCATTAGTCATCCCAAGCTTTCTGAAGGTAGTATAAGGCATGATATTGATAGCAGCCCCTCCATCGACAAACATCTTAGTTAAAGGCTTGCCATTGACATATCCCTTTAAATAGAGTGGTCTCAAGTGACAATTCTTGATTGGTTTGTCAAAAACAGCTTGCTGTATTAATACAAGCTGAGCCATTAAATCCTGACATTCACTTTCATCAAAATCAGAGTACACCTCTTCTTGGACATCTTGACTTTCGGGAGCTATAAACTCTGATGGGAGAAAGAAAGCCATGCAAGCATCAGCCAAAGGACCAGATCCATCAAGCTTCTTCTTAGGATGCCATATTTGCTTTGTTTCGGTAACTTCCTGTTCCAACTCCCTATTCCTCAACCGTTGAACTCTTCTTTTCTGACTTTTTCTCAGGCCTGGAGGACACCACTGTCCTTTTTGCCATACATATCTATAGAAATCAGCTTCTTCATCATGCACCTTATCATGAATCCAACCTTGACCTGCAAATCTTTTCCTTTGCTGATTCTCAAAATCATCTATTTTTAATCACCGATCATCTTCAGGAACCTTCATTCCAAGTCTTTCATAGACGGGACGGCGGTTGACTCGAGATTGCCTATACTCGGAGTACTGAGCACTACACTCCGGACAATTATTTCTTGCAGGTAACCTCAAGCCTTCATTCCAACAATGCCTAAAGAATGAACAACCCCAATGAGACTGCTCCTATTCTGTCATGTATTCTTCTTGCTCCCTTCGGTATACCTCTTCCTCATACCTCCGGCACTCTTCCATAAACCATTGCTTCTTACAGTATTCCTTCTCTTGTTCTCTCTGCCACTTGTTTAGCAAAATACGTGATGTAACTCTAGGTTTGGAAGTTTGACCTTTCTTGGTTCGGCTATTCTGAAACCGAACTCGTTGCTGCAGCTCTCTACTGGTGACTTGCCGATCCAGGTCAACAGCACCACTCTCCTTTGCTCTATCAGAAGTCAACACCTTCACCTTGTCTTTACCTTTGAGATCATTGGCAGAGACCATATTCACAGAGAAAGAAATCATATTTTATGGAAAAGGCTGATCATCAATTTTCATCTTGCCATCAAACCTCAAATGTCCCTCTTGGATAGCTTTCTGGATTCGTATTCTAAACACTCGGCAATCATTGATAGAGTGAGAATTAGTGTTATGGAAGCCACAATACTTTTTGTCTTTCACTCCTTCATGACGTAGCATAGGATGTCCTTCTGGCAGCTTGATGCGTCCTTCCTTTATCAACAATGCAAAAAGTCTGTCTGCCTTAGTAACATCAAAATCATAGGTTCCCTTTTGTTGTTTCAACCAGCGTTGACTAACTTGAGTGGGTTCCTTTGCCCAATTTAACTCAGCTGCAGCTATCTCATCTTCATCAATATACTCAGTCGTTTCATCCAGAAAACCTTGATACACCTCATTAGTGGCATTGTTCTTCTGAAAGCGATTATCTCTCCTGAATCCTTGGGCTTGATTACTCATAGCTGCTAAACGTTGTGCAAGTTGGCCAAGATCATCAAACTCTAAACCAAACAACTTCTCCATGATATTCGACAACATTCCTGCTATAGCTATTCCAGGAAATTGATCATCTAGTAAATTTAGAGAATAACACATATTCTTGGTCTCCCTAAATCTGCGAAGATATTCCAATGGTGTCTCATTTGTTCTCATCCTCAGACTCATGAGATCAACCAACTTCTTCTCATTAGTACCCGTATAGAAATATGCATGAAACTTCTGCTCTAGTTCTGCCCACGTGCCAATGGAATGAGCTGGTAGAGACGTGAACCATGTGAAAGCTGGTCCTGTAAGAGACAAAGGAAAATATCAAATCCTCCAAGCTTCATCTGAAGCAGCTTCTCCAAGCTGCATTAAGTACCGACTGACGTGCTCTATGGTACTAGTATCATCTTGACCAGAAAACTTGGTCAAATCTGTTGGAGGCTTCACCCTTGGAGGTAACGCCACTCTGTTGTACCATTCTGGATAAGGAGACTTGTATGAATAGGATTGATTCTTTGGCTTCAAGCCGAACTGATTTTGCATCATATCAGCCATCCTGTGCATCAAAACATCAATGCCTGGATCCTGATTTCCTTGTACTTGCACTCCAGAAGGCAATCCTGAAACACTTCTATACCCTAGATTTGGCACAGCATTGATAGCACTGTAATCAGTAAATTCTTGATACCCATCTCCATACATATTTTTCTGCAATCTGTTTGATGCTGGAGAAACTCTATAAGCTGAAGGTGGCACTTCTCCTGTGGTACCAAATGTCACCTGGCCATAGGTGGGATGTGATTGCTTTTCAGTGTGAGTCAATCCACCTATATTTGAAGGCGACGCTACTTCTTTTCCAACAGGCTTCTCTTGATGCTTTGGAACATTGAAAAGCGTCGGCCCACTGAGTGGTCCAATATTTTCTTCGAAGTATTTATCAACCATTGGACCAAAAGTACTGATCATGATTGCTCGAAAGGTATTCAGAAAAGCTGTGTGATGGTTTGTCATGGTTTCTCCCATAGCTTTATAAACCAGGGCTGCCATCTTCTGAGCATCCTCCTCTTCAGTGTAATCAATTTGATGTGGAAGAAGAACCCTTGGCATTGACTGCTTTTGAAACACTTTATTGCTCTTGTTTTTGGAAAAAGACATCAAGCACTTTCGTTGGTATTGCTCACATGCTTGTAGCACTAAATCCCTGTAATTATCTGGCAATTCTATCATGCTCACATCCAAAATATGATCATTGTTGATCTCAGACGCCATCTTGAACTAACAGGTGGTCCCACCGGGCGTGCCAAAAAGTGTGTTGACACAAAATGTGACGCACTGTGCCTCACACACGGCAAGCCGAAAAGCGTGGCTTCAATCGGGTTTCCGGGTGCTTCGCGATCCGGAAGCGTGCCAGTCAGTTTGACCTGAAAACTAACAAGGGATATAACAATTAAATGTCAAACCAGAACATGTCGGGTAATACCAGACAGTTCCACATATACGGCCCTGAAGCCACTTACAACGACATACAGCTATAGAGAGCTGTCTGCCAACAAGCTCATAGATCATTCAGCTAATCATAAGATGAATGCACGTAAAGACCTAATTGCCGAATGCATGTGCATGGAAAGACATGTTTGAACAAGTAAAATTAATTATGAGTTAATGCATAACCAAGCTCGGCAGTCCAGCCGAATTGGGGTCCATGAGGAAGGAACGTGCAAATAAAAAACGATTAAACTAATCTAAAACCTGCATCTGCCGCACGACACCTGGTTTCGTTAAAGCTTAAACGTGATTAACATGCATGAACCCGCAACACGTGACAATCTAGATTAAAATAATTCAGCCATTGTGAGCGTATTATCTATTTGCAAAGGTAATATGAAAAGCAATGATCGTTGAAGCACGAATAAAACCATAAGAGAAAAAGAGAGCCGAACAATATCAATCTAGATTGGGCAGAAGTATGTTGCAAATATATAAAATGTTTAAAACATGCAACACTGGATAACTTAATGAATCTATTTAGATTTGCCATATCTAATAGAGCCGATAACTATCTTGCTTTCACTAAGCATATTGAGCAAACGCCTGCCGCACGGTATTTACTCATAAACAAAGCATAAGCAAAGACTTCTTGATTGTCAAGCAAAGATCCGCCGCACGATCATTGAAAACAAACAAGACTACTTGCATCACGTCTAAATCCACCGCATGATACTAAACATGATAACAAGGTTGTCGGAACTTACGGAGGTCGACGGATCAATGACTCCTCTCAAAGAACTCGACGACACGACAAAAGGACTCGAAAGTTGGCACGGGGCCGGTTGTATTGATTTGGTTGTGAACCCTTATTACAATGGTCGAGGGTCAATATTTATACCCTAGACAAAACACGAGTCCTAGAGGACTACGATTTACAAAGGAACTTTTAAACAAACTTGGAAACTTACGATTCCTTACCCTAAACTTTTAGATTCCTTTATTATTACAACTTTCATCTTTCCGATCGGTCTTGCCTGCCATCTTCTGTTTTCCCGAACGAAGTCACCGCCTTCTGGAGTAACCGACCGCACAAGCATTTAGCCGACCGCTTGTTTTGTTTGCCGAACACCCTTCTTCCCGCATGCGGGTCCACCTGTCATCCTCCAGAATCGACCAAAATCCAGTGTCAACAAGGAAGAGGGGAAAATTCTAGCCCACAGTGGAAAAGCTTGTAAACTTCCAGTGTCATATAAGAAATACTCTTGTGGAGATATGATTCGTCTGCTTTGTCTTGGACAGCCAAGAGTGCTTGGTCCAAGGTAAATGTTAGAGACTTAGAGTTGTCAAACAAAAAATTCAGGGTTACATAGTTAAGCACGTTTTCTTCCGGTCCAAATAAGGAATTTTCTCTTGTTTGTGCACATTGGAACATGATGAATGTTCTTCGTTGCAGTATATACACCGCCCACCATAACATGAATGAATGGATTCGTCGGTATGATCTTCAGAAAAGCTTCAGGCTGACAGAAGGATGTTGAGCGATCAGGAAAATGTGTCATTTGTCATTTCTTACCTTTTCGTGCAAGTTAGCGCTCTCGAGCTGCCTGGATTTTACTGTCCGCCTCAGATTGTTTTACATCCATGTCTTTCATCGACGAGTTTACTTGCTTATTCTCTAGAAGTTGTTCAGAATCTTTCGGTGCACTCGAACCACCACTGCAATGAGATAACAAAGGTTGGCTTTAGTTACCACCAGGTTTGCTGGATCACAGTTTGGAAATAATGTTTTTAATTCAGAAGTTTCTCAATATATCTTAATCTGTTTACATCTAATTTCTCAAGCTTCTTTAATATAGGCTCAACCCAGCCATGCTCGACAGCACAGATATTTCTCATGTATGGACGAGTTGTAGTTATGAGCTCACGATAAATAACGTACATTGGAAACTTCCCATACTCGTGACCTTCCAGTACAGAACATGGATGCACCTGCAAAAGAAGTTCAACAAAATTCTCAAACAACACAATGTGAAGAGAAGTCATGAATAAGTTTGCTAGAATGATTCAATATGTGATTAAAAGCTTAATTTGTGTTATACCACAAACTTTGCTCAGATATGATTGTGTGGCACTGTGGGTGTGCTCAGATATGATATGCCTAACGTTTTAGTATATCTAAACTACTCTGAAAGAGGGCACACTAGCAAGCAGCTTGTTGTCAAGATGTGGCACACCAAGAAACAATTTAAGTAGCTATCAGCAATTTCTATGGCTCCTATGTCCAGTAGAAACAAGGGACAAAAAAGTATGCAAATTATCACCTTAAGTGGTGCTGATCTTATAAGCATAATAATTTCTCCAATATGCAGGAGTGCTACGTATCATTGCATTGAGAATAAAGGAAGTACAAAACACAAACATCACCCACCACACCCTCACCTAAATAAAGTTACAAGTACAATAATGGTTAAGGATTATTTGTCTCCCTTAATTTTCAGGCAGCTCAACATTACAATAAGCTAAATCTGACAAAGAAATTACAAGATTACAAACATGTACAAGTTGCATCCTATAGCCAACAGTATGGTAGCCATTGTGATGCAGCATCCTCTCAGCTAGCTGGTTACAATGTCCTACGCAGAGACAAGGTAATAAATAGCGGCGGTAGCGGCCGCAATAGCAGTAGCGGCCCATTGCCGCTACCGTTGCGAGGTAGCGCTATGAACTTTACAGTCTGGAACTTTGTGGCCGCAATTCTAAATAGCGGGCGATATTGCGGGCTGCAATTGCACGTAGCAGGCCGCAATAGCGTGCAAGCAAATAACCCTTATGCAGATGGAGATGGTTCAAGTGACCATGAGGCTGATGATGTTGTTGCTTCTGACAATGACAACGAGTGATAAGTCTTGCGATCTATTTTATGGCTCATAAGTCATATAATATGTATCTTTGCAAACTCTTAATGTGATAATTTAATGCGAGGAACACCATGTTTGTTTTCTTAATTTAAGTATGTGAGACATAAGTTCTTTGAGTGCAATTAAATGTCTATTTATGCTCATTGTTCATGATATATGTACTTAAAATTATGTGAGATTTTCAGGTGCCCCTATTGGAACTTATCATCCGCAATATCGCCCGCTACCCGCAATCATCGAGTTTACTTGCTTATTCTCTACTAGAAGTTCATAATCTTTCGGTGCACTCCAGCCACCACTGCGATGAGATACCGAAGGTTGACTTTAGCTATCACCAGGTTTGCTGGATCACAGTTTGGAAATAATGCTTATAATTCAGAAATTTCTCACTTTACCTTAATCTGCTTACATCTAATTTCTCAAGCTTCTTTAATATAGGCTCAACCCAGGCTTTCTCGACGGCACATATATTTCGTACTTATCAGCTCATGATAAATACCATACATTGGAAACTTCCCATACTCATCACCTTCCAGTACAGAAGATGGATGCACCTGCAAAGAAGTTCAACAAAATTCTCAAACAACATAATGTGAAGAGAAGTCATGAATAAGTTTGATAGGATGATTAATGCCCTATTCGCTTGGCTTATAAGCCGTACTTTTTCAGCCAACGAACAATATTTTTCTCTCACAACAAATCAGCCAACAATACTTTCAGCCATGGCTTATCAGCCAAGCGAACAGGCCATAAATATGTGATTAAAAGCTTAATTTGTGTTACTTATACCACAAGCTTTGCTCAGATATGATTAAGTGTGGCACTGTGGGTGTGCTCAGATATGATATGCCTAACGTTTTAGTACATCTAAACTACTCCGAAAGAGGGCACACTAGCAAGCAGCTTGTTGTCAAGATGTGGCACACCAAGAAACAATTTAAGTAGCTATCAGCAGTTTCTTTGGCTCCTATGTCCAGTAGAAACAAGGGACAAAAAAGCATGCAAATTTTCACCTTGAGTGGTGCTGATCTTATAAGTATAATAATTTCTCGAATATGCAACACAAACACCACCCACCACACCCTCACCTAAATAAAGTTACAAGTACAATAATGGTTCAGGATTGTTCGTCTCCCTTAATTTTTGGGCAGCTCAACATTGCAATAAGCTAAATCTGACAAAGAAATTACACGATTACATACCTGTACAAGTTGGGTCCTATAGCCAACAGTATGGTAGCTATTGTGATGCAGCATCCTCTCAGCTAGCTGGTTACCATATCCTACGTAGAGAGCTCTCCTCAGCTTTCTATAGTCAGGGTCACTCTTCCGGCTTTTCCTTGCATGCACATCAGTTGAACCTAAATTTCTTATTATCAAAGCAGGGAAGTTTGGCCACTCCTCAGGCCGTCCACGTCACTTCCAAATGCCTCATCCGTCCGATTCGGAGATCAACGGTTCAGGCTACCTCCACCGAAATAGCTTCTCTCCCTCACGCTCCACATCCTCTAGAGCCTTATCGTCTTCTCCCGACCCCGAGCCCCACGACCCACGGGCGCCGTCTCTCCCTCCTCCGTCTTGCCCGTCCCCTTCCTCTCTCTCTCCCTCTCTCCCGGCAGGGTGGCCACGACGCAGACCGGGCCGCAGGCGGTGCGCTGGCGCTGCCTCTCTCTCTCCCTCTCCCAATGAGTCGCGTCACCAGCTAGGACCCCGCGGTGGCGGCACACCAGCGCGCCGACGAGGTGGTGCGCCGGTGGTAGTTCCTGGCACTGCCCGACAGCCGCTATCCCTCCCCCAGCCCGTATCTCTCTCCTGATGTGGCGCCATCTCCGACAACCATAGGGTTCGCCACCGTACTGGCACTCAGGTTCGTCCCTCCTCCATCTTGATCTCCATCTAGATTTGCTATTCCAGCTTCATCTTTTCTTCTCTCAGATCCCTGCAGTGATCGACTGTAATCACCGGCCTCCGCACCGTCTTTCAGGTACTCCCGTTTCCTCTTATTTTGTTTTTGCCCTCTGATTTCTCCCCACATTAAGTTGGATTTTCTATTCTGGGGTTTGCGCTCCAGTGCTTGATGCTGAGCTTGATGCTCCACTGTTTGCCTTCTCCGTGTTGATCCCTGGTACGCATGCTTCAAGCCAACCGCGGCGGCACAGGTACTGGTCAGGCCGAGTGCCAATGCCCTGTTGTGTTCTCTTCTCTCTAGTTGTATTGTGTTTTCTTTTCTCATTTACTAGATTAATTCAGCAATTCAAAATCTGTTTACAGAGGGCTGACTATGGCATGTACGGAACGGAACCAGTTGATCCAAATGGGTTATGGCCATGGAGGTGAGCCATTTGCTGATTTATTATGTGATAATTCTTCTGAAGAGTAATTTCATCTATGTTTTTAGTTTTTGCTGCTCTTAGTTTTTCCAGAGCCTTACAGTAGTCAATGGCAATGCAGATGCACGTAGAGATGGTGTGAACAGGATGTGTTGTTTGTATCGCATTGCGGTCCATATTTTTTCTTTCTTATATTCCTAGGTATATTAAGTTTCTTACTTGTTGTATCCATGATTTCAAGGAATATCGACAGAGCCTTTAGCTTGCTAGTCTGTTTACTATTGGTCTAAGACAATCTGTACAAATACCAAAAAAAATCCTCTTTGGTAAGTTCCATGTTACTTGGTCATAATGCTCCATTTAGTGCCTTCTCTATGAAGGGCTAACGTTACGGTTAAATGCGACTTGCGGTGCACAAGGTACCAGCGCAGCCCTAATTAAACGAGCCTACACCATGTAACAGCTAGCACTGCAGTAGGATTGTATCAATTTAATTAATTTGGCACTAACCAAGAAATTCAAAGCAAGCAAGCTCTAAAAATGTAATTTCCTAACTTTCAGTCCATCTAATGTTCTTTGGGTGGCTATGTCTGTAGGTATGAAGGAGATGTGCGAAGCGGGCAACAACGACGACAAGAGGGAACACCTCCTGCGCGGTTAAGAACAATGGCTTCCAGCGAGGGCCACCCATGATGGTACATGTGTCGCCTTTGTTTTTCTTATTTCTTTCTAGTATTTCCCTGGTTATCCAAATGTAGTAAAGAAAAATCTACCGTGATTCCATTTTTCTATTTTAGCGCACACTTTATATTTAGACAACTTGACAACTTTTGCTTCTCATTGAGCTCTTAGAGTTGCAATTTCATTCCAGTTGGTTTATGAAGATTCCTACAGTGGTCGCTTATGTGTGAGATTAAAAATGTTGCATGATAATATTACTCTGAATATATTCTTCAATTTGAAAATGCGCTAATAGGTTTGTGGTAGTTGCATGTCCATTTCTTTTTCTTCAAACATTCAGTTTTATTCTAACTTTGATAGGTAAAATATTCTCTTTTCTCCCTCCAAACAATATGTTCTTCTTTGTTCCAAATCAAGTTAACAAACAAGATCTAATGGTCCTAATAAGTTACCTCTTGGCCTCATCTTCTATGCATGCATATCAGATGTTAATTAGCAATGTTGCAAGGGAGGAAGAGATTTAGCATTTATTGTGGTTACTAACATACACATGAAACATCTATGGTTTTTTTTCAGACTAATAAATTTATATAATAATATTCTCATCCTTTATTCTATGCGGTTCACTCAGGTTTCAATTCACTGCTTTATCCCATTCTTAAGTCCGATTGGTGATTGCTATAAATACCATCATTTCCCAATCTACCATTGTGATCTAAATGTTTTGGATAAGCCAGGATACAAAAAAGGCTCCTTTGCCATATCCTCCTCCCTCGGCATTGAAATTTTATGGTAGATATCCCCGGACTATAGTGTCAACATAAGCCACTATGCAGCCTTGGTGAAACCCTACTGATACGTCCTGTGTGTTGTGTTTGCAATCATGACTGCTATTAATCTTATGAAACCGATTATTAAATATATATGCCAGTGCAGTGGATTTTTTTTGTGGTGATACAATTAGATTCAGTACATATTTCAATTGCTGCTCCATTATTGTGGTTTCTTGTTTTTTTTGCGACCAGACAACTTTAGCATGTACCATGGTTTGTTAGAATTATTTGCAACCTTATAGATTACAAATGGTCACTGTGGTTTTAGAGCCACAGATTCATTATTCTCAACCATAATCTGTTCTAGATTTATAGTTTTTATTGTTGCCATATGTTCTCAATAGTTTTACAAAAGACAACGATAATTTAGTTATACATAGTGATGGCAGGAAGAGGAGATGCCCATAGTGATGTTAGAAAAAATTCTTTGCGATAAAGATGTAGCACCATCCTGCTATTTTGATTCATTGTTTCTCTCTTTTATGGACAGCTATTTTTCAGGATGCACTTAATTATTCTCAACCATAATCTGATCTAGGCTTATATAGTTTTTATTGTTGTCATATGTTTTTAATAGTTTTACAAAAGACAACGATAATTTAGTTATACATAGTGATGACAGGAAGAGGAGATGCCCCAACCCCTAACCATTGAGCTGTTCTGTTATTTGTGCAACACAAAACCATTGTGCCAATGTGAAGCTTGAAGTGATCTATTAGTTTGAGAGACTATAACTACTTTGCTTATAGTGATCTACTAATTTATCCTTGAAATGGAGTGAATAATTTGGAATTACTTCTAAGGTTGGCTTTCTTCAAAGATTTGAGGTTTTTATTTACAAAGTTGTTCATTTGGTTGGTTCAGCTCATCGCTCTTGAGACATTAACTTATGTACAATAATGGCATCAACTTTACTCTATACGAAATGAATTTATATGTTGTGCTGCCCACAACGAAGATTTATCTCTAAAACTATGACTTTGTCATGCTATAATTTCAAGTGTTTTTTAAAACAAATCTCTAATGTTTCAGGTTGCCAAAGGGGCATCTCATATGGTGTTGGCTGATGACAGTTTTAGTACTATAGTTTCTGTAGTTGGTGAAGTAAAGATCTATTTACAACAGCATCAAAGCTTTCATAAGGTTTATGCTCTGAGCGTTTGTTTAATTATCATTGACACTTTGTAGCTACCTGAACATATGCATTCTCATTAGAATATAAATGTCTCCAACTATTCTTTTCCGAGCAATTTTGTAATATTCGTGATATTTGATTTGATTCTGGTACCTACATTCGCTAGTTAGTTTTGCCTATTAGTTGAGATTCTTTTTTAGTTTAACTTCCCGGTCATCACGTTAACTGCTGACATAAAAAACATGGTGTTGGATCTTATTTACCCCAATCCACTGTCTATTTTGATACATACATTCACTAATTAGTTTTGCCTATTATTGGAGATTTCCTGTTTAGTTAAACTTCCTGCTCATCAAGTTAGCTGTTGAGCTCAAAACCATGGTGTCGGGTAAGATTGCCTAGATTGAACCACTTTGTCTTCATCCCTCAGTCTAACCCATTTAATGTACACATCGTTCACTCATGGGGTAAGATTACCTGGATTGAACCACTTTGTCTTCATTCCTCAGTCTAACCCATTTTATCTACACATCATTCATTTGGATTACTAATTCTGTTGGGAAGAAAATATGGCAAATCATTCATGAACTTCATGGCTTACATTTCAGGTTTGGGAATCGCTGCTGCATCCGGCAAGAGCAACAACATTGACAATCTTTGCAGGCACAATTGGGTTAGCATCCCTTGATAGCACAGCTTTTTAAGTGACTGTTTCTGCAGTCTGTATACTTGAGTTGCTTTTCCACTGAATGTGGATGTAGTCTGTAGTCCTGAGCTGTTTTCTATGATACAATTTCTTATGTGCCTGTTTACTCAGCTTATTTTCCCATTACTTACTCCATGTAGTGTCTTAGTTGAGTTGTTGATTATTGAAATGGTAATGCCTTTGAGTTTGGCACCATAGCGCTTTCAGAAATTTTGAAACTCAAAGGTCAGTTTGAAAAGAAATATTTTGTTGGCAATATCTACTGTCTTGGTTATATAAATGCTGCTATTTTTCATGTACCTGTTCTTCTTGTTGATCTCTTTTATGAAAAGTTACTTACAGTATTGACATAATGGTAATTCAGATTCTTGTAGCTTTGTCGTCTCTTCTTACACAATCCAGCTACATGTGTATAGGCACTGTATTTCGCACCTCTCAGTTCAATTAATTCTTTAATTTAGTGGTTCACTAATGTATTCATATGTGCAGTTTGTTCATGTTTTTCCGCAGATGTCATTTCCTGATTACATTTGCCTTCCTAGTTTCTTACATATTCAATGTCGATTCTCAATGGTACCAGCATCAACCAGGTATGTGCTCCTCCTTTTTTGCTCATTTGGATCTTCAAGTTACATGCGTCTATATATTAACTTACTCATCTTATCAGCATTCCCTTTGAACATACTAAACTAAATTTATTTAGTCAGCGGTGGTCAAGGAGAAATAAAGTCTTTGCCAAAAAAAAATTCTACATCTATATATGATAATCATCCTAATATACTACGCGCGCAACGGCGCGCGTGATGGACTAGTTTAACGACATTTCAAGTTATGTGGACCTGTTTTCTCGGGATGACATTATAGGAATCAAAGGACACGGACAATTTATAGCAATCCCACTTGTTAGACAGCCACATAGGGCACCTGGGCCATCGGCCCATTATGGTTAATTATAGATTGATTGATATCGGTGGTCATAATTCTATAAACCAGCCCGGGATCCTCCTGGCCTATATATGTAACCTTGTCATTGGCCTCCTAATTAATCTATCAATTTTCTATGTCGTACTTTGCTTTTATGGTATCAGACGCCTAGGTCTGCCTTAGCTCTCGCGCCCCCCTGGCTGCGCATCTTCCCTAGTGCGTGGAACCTTTCCCCGCTCCAACCATGTTGGGCACTCCCATCCTGACCACCCAATCCTCCTCTGCCGCCATTCCTCCTAGACGATGTGACCCGCGCCCGTGCTGTGGAGGCCGAGCACGCTCGTGCGTCTGAGGTCGAGAGCGACCGTGCTGCGCTCGAGAGGAGCGCTCGTGCCGACGAGGCCAAGCGCGCACGCGCTGCTGCCCTGGAGCACCAACGGGCTGACGCCGCCGCCGCCACTAACGTGCGCTCAGGCCACCGAACAGGAAGCCTGCGGCAGCGGCTCAGGAGCGCGACTCCGCCTGCCGCACGCGCCCGCGACGTGCTCTCCCGTGCTGCTCGCTGAACGGGAAGCCACCGAGGCCGCTGCCAAGGACGCTGCTTCCGACGCCGGGCAGCGGCCCTCGCCAACCGCTCCGGGATGTCCTGCTAGCCCATGAGGCCGCAGCCATCATCAATCTGCATGCCCAGGTCATCGGCGTCCAGAACATTCGCTCCCTCGTCTCTGCTGTCCTTGACATGGAGTCTAATACTACAATCACTGGCACCACCAGATGCTTCTGGTCCTCGACAAGTTTTCGCTCCAGTGCCATGTTCTCGCCGATGTAGCCAACCATACCTTCCCTGACTGGGCGCAGATGGACTGCGTCGTCATGACGTGGCTCCTTGGCACCGTCTCCCCCAACCTTGAGGAGATCGTTCGGGAGGATCCTGCCATTGCCTGCTCCATCTGGCTTGCTCTAGAACATCAGTTCCTTGGCAAATGCGAACAACGTGCCCTCTATTTCGACGCCGCCTTCAGGAACTTTGTGCAGGGCAATCTCTCCATCATCGACTACTGCCGCAAGTACAAGTCCATGGCTGATGCCCTGGGTGACTTGGGTGAGGTTGTCACCGATCGCACGCTCGTCCTCAACATCATCCGTGGCCTCAACGAGCGCTTCGCCCCCATCGGCATGCATCTTCGACGTGGATGCCCGTTCCCCACCTTCTTGGAGTTCGGAACGACCTGCTCCTTGAAGAACTCAGTCTGGCACATCACTCGGCGCCCCCGCCCACTGCGTTAGTCACATTCGGCACCGCGCGGTACTACTGGACCTCCACACCAACCCCCTGACAGGCCGCCAACACCGCAGTAGTCCTCTAGCGCTGCTCTTGGTGCCCCCAGCAACTCCTGTAACTCGGGCAAAGGCGACAAGCGTGGCTCACGCGCTGGCAAAGGCAAGGGCGGCAGTCTGGCTACACTACCCCTCCTTCAACCAATACCGCACAGCACCAGCAGTAGCAGCAGCAGGCACCGGGTTTCCACGATGGCTCCTGGCCTAGTTTCTACAGCCCTGGTCCGGCTCCATCAACATGTGGCTAGGGAATCGGCCTCCCTTGGCCCCTCTCCCGGCTCCACATCCTCCTTGCTGGCTTAGCCACAGGCCTTTGTGGCCGACGTCCAGGGACAGTGGACTGCTCCTCCTCCCGGCTACTACCACCCCCTGGCCCGCATGTCGTCATGGGACCCGCAGGGGTTGGCGTCTTCGTTCAACACCATGTCACTAACTCCGCCTCAGCAACATGACTAGATCTTCGACACCGGCGCCACCTCGCACATGACCTCTGACACCGGTACTCCCTCCGACACTACCTCCACGCATTATCGTATTCCACCTTCCATTGTTGTCGGTAACGGTTCTTTACTTCTGGTCACCTCCACTGTTACCATTCACCTTCCTAGCTCCATGAGTCCTAATAATGTCCTTGTTTCTCTAGTCTTATTAAGAATCTTATTTCCGTTCGCCAGTTTACTACCGACAACAATTGTTTTGTTGAATTTGACCCCGCTAGTTGTTCTGTGAAGGATCTGCAGTCCCAGAGGGTGATCACCAGGTGCAATAGCTCTGGTCCATTGTACCCTCTTCGCCCATCTAGCGCGCTATCACCTCCTGCAGCCCACCTCGCCTCCACTGCCGCATCCACCTTATGGCACCTTTGTCTCGGTCATCCTAGATTTGAAACTTTGTCCAAACTTATGGCTTGTAATAAAGAAATTAGAACATCTATCTGTCATGCATGTCAGCTAGGGCATCATATTCGTCTTCCTTTTCCTGTGTCAGCATCACGTGCCTCACGTGTTTTTGATCTTATACACTATGATTTATGGACCTCGCCAGTTCTTAGTGTATCGGGTTTCAAATATTATTTGGTCATTCTCGACGATTGCTCAAACTACATGTGGACGTTTCCTTTACGCCTCAAGTCTGACACTTTTGCCACCCTGTCTAATTTCTTTGCTCTTGTTTCCACACAGTTTGGGCGCAAAATCAAGTCTGTCCAATGTGATAATGGGCGTGAGTTTGACAACTCCAGCGCCCTCTAGAGCTCCTCCTACGGCTACCTCGACTCACCCGCACAGCCATGTGCGGTGGCCTCGGCGTCTCCGTCACTGCCCACATAGCCACGTGCGGCAGCTTCGATGTCTCCTGCACAGCCCCGTGCGGCTGTCCAGCTTTTGCCGCGTCCCGCCATCACCCAGGTGTACAGCCGGTGCCGCCTAGTTCCTTCGGTGCCTCCACCATCGTCGTCGGGCGCTCCTACGCCCCTTTCGAAGGGTGCTGTGGTCGTTCCCCCGGTGGTCAATCAGCATTCCATGACCACCAGGGCGAAACGCGACATCCGTCTTCCTGCTGTCTACCATGCTGCGCCATTGTCTCTTGTTCCGAAGACATACCACGCCGCTCTCGCTGACCCGAACTGGCAAGCCGCCATGCTGAGGAGCATGCTACCCTTCTCCAGAAGAGCACTTGGGATCTGGTTGCACGCCCCCTGGCGCAAATGTGGTGATAGGGAAATGGATCTTCAAACACAAGTTCAAGGCTGATGGTTCGTTGGAGCGCTATAAAGCTCGCTGGGTTCTCCGCGGCTTCACACAACGCCCAAGTGTTGATTTTGCAGAAATGTTCAGCCCCGTCGTCAAACCGGCCACTGTGCGGACTATGCTCTCTCTGGCTCTCTCTCGCAACTGGCCTGTTCGTCAACTTGATGTGAAGAATGCTTTCCTCCACGACAATCTTGATGAGATAGAGCCCTCCGATATTCGAGGATTCCAATCATCCGGACTACGCCTGCCGTCTGAAACCGCTCCCTCTACGGTCTCAAGTAGGCACCTTGGGCATGGTACAGTCCACTTTACAGCCTACTTGGTCTCTCTCGGGTTCGTGGATTCATGTTCCACCGCGGTGCTGACATTATTTACCTGCTGCTCTATGTGATGACATTGTCCTCACTGCTTCGTCGACAACACTCCTCCAGCGCACCATTCATGCCCTACAGCAGGAGTTCTCGATGAAGGACTTGGGTGATCTTCATCACTCTCTCGAGATGCAGGTTCAGCGATGGCCTGATGGTCTCTTCCTCTCGCAGTGCCAGTACATGCAGGAGATCCTTGACCGTGCGGGCATGGCTACGTGCAAGCCCTACTCCACCCTGGTGGACACTTGTTCGAAGGTCTCCGCCCTGGATGGTGCTCCTGTCAGTGACGCCACAGATTTTCAGAGTCTGGCTGTGCTTTATAGTACCTCACATTCACTCGTCCAGACATCTCCTATGTTGTCCAACAGGTCTGCCTTCATATGCACGACCCCCGGGTGCCTCATCTTGCAGCCCTGAAGCGCATCCTGCGGTACATACGTGGTAATCTTCACCTTGGGCTGCTCATTCGACCCTCAGCACAGTTTGATCAGGTGGTTTACTCTGACGCTGACTGGGCTGGCTATCCCGACACACGCAAGTCCACCTCGGGCTATGCCGTGTTTCTCGGCGATAGCCTCGTCTCTCCAGGTCCAGCGCCGAAGCCAAGTATATATCGTGGTGTGGCCAATGCAGTGGCTGAGGCTTCCTGGCTGCGGCAACTTCTATGTGAGCTCCACTCCCCACCCAGCAAGGCTATCTTGGTGTATTGCGACAACAACGCCATCTACATATCATCCAACCCGGTTCAGCACCAACGCACCAAACAATTTAAGTAGCTATCAGCAGTTTCTTTGGCTCCTATGTCCAGTAGAAACAAGGGACAAAAAAACATGCAAATTTTCACCTTGAGTGGTGCTGATCTTATAAGTATAATAATTTCTCGAATATGCAGGTATCATTGCATTGAGATAAAGGAGAGTACAAAACACAAACACCACCCACCACTCCCTCACCCAAATAAAGTTACAGGTACAATAATGGTTCAGGATTGTTCGTCTCCCTTAATTTTCGGGCAGCTCAACATTACAATAAGCTAAATCTGACAAAGAAATTACACGATTACATACCTGTAAAAGTTGGGTCATATAGCCAACAGTATGGTAGCCATTGTGATGCAGCATCCTCTCAGCTAGCTGGTTACCATATCCTACGCAGAGAGCTCTCCTCAGCTTTCTATAGTCAAGGTCACTGTTCCAGCTTTTCCTTGCATGCACATCAGTTGAACCTAAATTTAACAACATTTCAAGTTATGTGGACCTGTTTTCTCGAGATGACATTATAGGAATCAAAGGACACGGACAATTTACAGCAATCCCACTTGTTAGACAGCCGCATAGGGCACCTGGGCCATCGGCCCATTATGGTTAATTATAGATTGATTGATATCTATTAGGCAACGGTGGTCATGATTCTATAAACCAGCCCGGGATCCTCCTTGCCTATATATGTAACCTTGCCAATGGCCTCCTAATCAATCTATCAATTTTTTGTGCCATACTTTGCTTTCACCACTAAGTGACAACTGATGATGCAACAATAAAAAAAGAATCGTATTTGGCATTTCCAAATATCACATTTCTGTGTGCTTTTTTAATATCTGACAGACTGACCATGTGCTTACATTTCAGCAACCAGAAAACCTTAGTTCAATGACTAAAAAAACAGATATATCAGATAACTAAAGTGAGCTCTGGGCATTTAAGGACTAATCATCAGTATTAGTGTATTACCCTGAGTAATCACTTGTTACATCTCCTTAGTTTCTATTTCCATTTATACGACCTTTTTGTTTTTTTAAGCTGGTATTAGGATCAAGACAAATTAACAAAACCTACAGTTTCCTAGACTCTAATTGACCAACAGAGGGCACCCATGCTACATAAATGGCAGTTTTGAAGCACCTCTTTTAGGTAATAATCCTTATAAAACAAGATGGGAACTACTACTAATACTATTAGAACAACAACAAAACCTTCTATGGAGTGCATCATTAGTTCAACCTATGAATTTGGTAGAATGACCCCATTCCTCATGCTTACACTAATTATTAGCTTGTGAGGGATGAAGTTGCGATGGATCAACTCATTCAATTCCATCAAACAAACAAAAATGTAAGGAGTGAGAAGACGATGAATCACTCACATTCTCACACCAAACATCCCTATTAGTCCACAGTAAGTAGGGGTACACTAGAGTTGAAGCCCAACATGAGCCATCAACTCATAGACGTGCTATTCAGGGCTCAGATAAACGTGGTTTGGCTCCAAGGAATTGGCTCAGCACGAAGAGGGAAACGTCAATCAACACCGGTTCCAAGAATACTCACGGTTGGGAAAAAAAATGTTCTCCTAAAATTTGGTTAGGTAGTACTATGTATGAATTATGATAGGGCAAGACAATTCTATCTGGATAGTAGCCTTTTTCCGGTTCACAAAAGCAGTGTATGCATACAAAATGACAGATGTACAAAATCTTCATCAGGATGGATGTGCAGCAACAGGCCAACAGCTACGCCTTCCGCTCAACTCAAGCATTTGAACAGACTTTCTCTGGGAATGATGGTTAAAAAAACATGGCATTAGCACCCAAAACAAACAAGGAAGTTTACTTGGAACCGCCAGAAGCTGATGCATCGTTTTAACTAAAGAGAAGAATGTACCTTGTTTGGAACTGCTACAGCACAACCGGTCATTGTCCACGTAAGTTGCATTCAAGTCCCATCATCCATGAACCTACTGATATGTCGTCGTGTGCATAACTCTGCAGTGATGCACTGTGTGACAGAGAAGACAAAGCTGAGGTGAAGAAAGACCTGGTGGGCAGAAATAAAGCTCCAGAAAAAGGAAGAGCTTCTGTCCAGACAAAAAATTGGTAGAACATATTTCTCAATAGAAACATCTAATGCTCAAATTTTGACATGGGAATGCTTAAACGTGTCCTTGCATCTTGAAGATAACGGTTGTTAGAATCCCTAGTCCTGCGGGAGAGGGATCGTAGGTTGTATGTGTGAGAGGTTGGAGGGCGAGGTCGAAGTGCATGAGGAAGACGGCGCGGCGGCGCCGTGGCTGCAGCGAGGGAGTGGCGGCTACGGCTGTAGCCCTAGAACCCTCGTGTAGCTACAGTAACGCGTGAACAGTAGAGGCGGCTAGGGTTAGGAACTCCCGGCTCCCAGGGGAAACCGGAAACAATAGATTGTTTCTGCTTGCCATCTCAATAATGTTTACAAGTATTTATATGTCTCTAAACTAAAATAGGAAATATTCTAATAATATGGCAATCAAGATAAATATGGGCTTTTAGGCTCCTAGCCACTAGCGGGCTTGGGGCGTGAATAGCCCACGCCGGTCATAACAACGGTGATATTTATCCTTGACAGAATATGACATGACGTGTGTTCTTTAGGAAGTAAATTAAAATAGCATTCTAATCAATGCACTCATTGATAATTCATAGGTATTCAGTAATAATTATTTGGATAACTATCACGGCAACATACGATAGGGACTTAGATATAAGAAATTAAAGTTGAAAAGAAAAGATTAGTTGTTTCATCCACCACAAAAGATTCAGCTCAAATGTCACATTCAGTCTGATGTAATCCAACTCCTGCATCAGCATAAGATGTTCTGCAGATTCAAAAGCTCAGGGACTGTTGCACATACTATTAATCTAGCTAACTAGGATGGTGTTGCTCAAAGTCGGTTTAACTTGGTATTGGTTAAGATGAAACAGGGAGAAACAAGCTGGCACATACTATTAATCACTTACCTATTTATGTTGATGTAGCATGCCAAATTTTTTGAGAGGATAAACAAAGAACCAGAAGCATGTCGAAAATATCTGCTTTGATGAATAAAGTGAATCAGTCAATGAAAATGAAAAAAAACATGACAGAGACTGCATCTTGAACGAAAAAACCTAGAAACTTATACCAAGGAAAAAAACAAAGAATATTACTGAATAACAGCAAGTGCAACAATTGTGCTGAAACTGAAAGTGCTGGGTAGTGGTTCCAATAGTTGGTGCCACTCTTGTTAGAGTATCTTTGATAGTTTAGGATTGTAATTTGATATTGCCATATGTATTTGGGGCCTGGGAGGCAATTTGCCCCCGAAGTCTCTGTACTCTATATACTGCCCGAGAGGCTCAACACAATATATCCCACGCATTATTTCATATCTACTATGCTTTCATGATATCGCGAGTTTACGTTTCATTCCTGAACCCTCAGGCTTCCCGCTATCATCACCATTGCGCCACCTCTGGGGAGATCGATCTCTACTGGGGGAAAGCACCCTTGTAATTAGGTTGGACTGATCTAATTGATCTGCCCTGTGTATCATTGTCAAGCAGCATGGGGCGGCAGCAGGCCAACTAGCAAGCATCCTCCTCTCTGTGCTGTCAGGCTAATCTACCACCGGCATTGTAGGACCATGTGACCGTCTCGCGCCGATTGCGCCGCGCCATGGCCACAACATCGGCGGGAGTTGTGCCCCATAGGTTGTTGACCGCCGGCTGGGCCATGCCACACTGCCTTTTGGGTCACATCGTGGCTCACCATGCCAGGTAGATGTTGCTGCTGTTTTTTTTTCAATCAAAGATTGGGGTTGCGTTTCCCTATCTACCGATTCCTCGACTGTTGGATCGTCGACCCTCCCAAGGTCGAGGTTGTTGTTGCATGCCCTCCTAGGCAACAATGATGTTGCTCGTGGTCCATACTATCTTCATGGTCTGCCTATCCAAGCTGGCACCACCCATGATGCCGATCCTCCTCAAGCTAACTCTGGATCCTAGTCCGTGCTTATTGCCGCCACCTCCGGAACATCACCACTAGTGTCACTGACGGATGATGTGTGAGCGCTTATTGATACGTCCGAGCAGCCCGATCTACGTTCACCATTTGGTCGGCTCATTGTCCTGCTGCGGTCATTGTCAAGAAGTTCGTGATTATGTGTACTCATGTGCCTATGTTGATGCTTCGGACCTGCGCCTCCCTCCATAGCTCTGACCACATCCACCTTGACCTCGGCTACTTCGTTGACAAAACGGGCTATCGTTCGAAGCTACTCGTTAGTTTCCACTCCAATGACAACATCTGCAATTCGACTCGCTACAACAATAAGTGGATTAGTCTTCGATTTCTTCTCTAGTCTTATTGTCTGTGATGCTCTCTCTACGACATCAGAGGGATATTTGAGTATATTTGGTAGTTTAGCATTGTATTCAACATTGTCCATATGTATCTGGGGAGGCAACTTGCCCCCCAAGTCTCTGTACTCTATGGTTGTGTTTGGTTTCTTGGCCTGCTTTTGGCCTGGCTAGCCATCTAAGCCTCGACAGTCTAGGCCTGCTTCCACCAAGCCAATCTCTAGTTGTTTGGTTGTCTGCTTTGCCTAAGCCTAAGCCTAAGCCTGGCTAGCAAATGGTGCGTTTCGTTGCCTAGTTTGCTTTGCATAGAATCACCTCTTCTTTGAGTTGGTAAGTTTACCTTCTTGAGACATTTTATCGAACAGTTGGTGGGCATGCTCAACTGCATCGTTCTCCACTACACGAGCTAGTCGAGCGACCTAGCCGCGTGAGCCCCTGCCGCGCGAGCCCAAGAAGCGGTCGTGAGAAAGGTATACCATGTCGCCGCCACGCACGTTGGTCGTCATGAGTGCTTGATGTTGGGGTGCAGCGGCGCGGGGTGTGCTCTTGGAGTGCGGTGTGACGTTCGGTGGAGCGAGAGGTCCGACGGCCACGACTAAAGGTCTCGCTCCTAGAGCTTGGTGCGGCACTCGGCGGAGCGCGAGGTGTGGTGGCGAAGACCAAAGGGGCCGCTCTTGGAGGCTGGAGCTCAGCTTAGCGCTCGGAGGAGTGGGAGGTGGGGCGGACGAGGACTGAAGGGTGGGAGGTGAGGAAGTGTGGACCCGCGTCAGGAGGTGAGGTTTGCTCAAGCCAAGCCAGGCTTCGCGAAAACGGACACCTCTTGCGTTTTTGTTAAGCCTGGCTAAGGGGTGTCAGCTGGGCCTCAACCAGGCTACCAAACACTTCAAAGGTTGCATTGCGGAAGCCTGACAAGGATAGCGCAGGTTACTAAGCACTGCCTATATATACCACCAGAGAGGCTAAGAATGCAATCTATCCCACGCATTATACCCAATCTACCACGCTTTTCATTCTCAAATTTAAAAATAAACCGAAATGGACATTGTAAGGTCAAAAAGGCAACTTGTAGTCCCTTAGAAGATAGTATAACTGAATTCTTGTTACAAGGTTAGAATCTACTGGTGAAATTGCCTATTGCACTCGACTAATGGTTGTGAAAAATTGAATGATCTCTATTGGAGATGCTTCATCTACCCAGGGGGTATCCTCTGAGTAGCAAGCAAGCATTTTATTACTTGCCAACCGCCAAACATGGTGTAAATTAGTATTTGAATGCTCTTATAGCAAGAATATGGTATCTACTAACAGGAAAAAGAATAAACTAATTCAGGAGAATGAGAAGATGGTAATTAACTCACGTTTTTGAATCTCCGAATTTCCACCAGTCAGGTTCATACCATTGTTGCCACCTATAATTGGCATTGACATCAAAATCACTTTGATAGTTGACTAACAAGAGGCCAAGAAATCCAACATGAAATGCCACACACCCACGCAAAAACAGAAAAATAGTGATTATAGCCAAATTTTCACTATATCTGCACCCTTCACAATAACAATCTACGCACCATGAGGCAAGCGCATCCCTCCTCGAATTTACTCTTGCTTTGCGCCTGTACAGTGGTAGCACATAACGCATTAGATGTTCATCAGAACTATTTGCTAACTAGGATTGAACTGTCAAAAGAACTGACTACAAAAGGTTGCTAAAACATTTGCTCAGTGCATTCCACTACATGGCACAACTTTGCAAGGATTAAGCATCTCTACTGAATCAACAAAAAAAAACAGACTTCTACTTCAAAATGAGATGGCTTGGAGTTGGAGTCATAGAGATACCATACGCGCTAGGCTATCAATAAATTAAAAACCTGATGATTAAGTAAAGAACGCACATACTTTTCATTTATGACAACCCCTGATTTCATACAACCCATATACAATCCTTGGCTACCTCGACGGCCTTCGAGCATCTCAATTAACCCAGCTGACAGAATAGTTGCAAGAGGACAGTTTAAAACGAAGGGGCAAGATCAATAGAAGTACTGTATATCAGCATACACAGAGAACAGGAAAAAAGATACCTAAGTCAAGATTAATGTTATCCTCAACTTTGACATAG
Source organism: Miscanthus floridulus (assembly GCF_019320115.1). NCBI lineage: Eukaryota > Viridiplantae > Streptophyta > Magnoliopsida > Poales > Poaceae > Miscanthus > Miscanthus floridulus. The sequence goes on from NC_089597.1 coordinate 4,066,612, forward strand.
AATTCTGCATCCCAGGTTTCGACTGTGGCACTGAAGAAAAACTTTGCTTTGCTCGGTAATTCTTCTGCAGCCTCTTCATGACTTTCCTGCCCAATCCAAAATGCTTACAGTTTCAAATTTCATTGATGAAATGTATATGATCACATGGGTCCAACCTAGTCTTTGATGGAAGCAAGAAAGGTCTAAACTCTAAAGTCTTGCTTACGTACTACAACTTGTGAAGGACAATTGAGAATATGAGATACTAATAGGACCTTACAAGAAGCAAGAAGTCCTTTGTCTGCCGATTTTCATCGTCAATATTACGGTCCAAGCTATCACCTCGATTTGCACTGCGGGTCCAAAAAGGTACACATAATCAATAAAACGAGAGATGGGAAATGGATTATATTTTTTCTAATAAAAGAGAAAAGGATAGTGAAAATATTGTTAAATTCTGAACTATGCAATAACTCAAAGGTATAGATCCAGAACAAAACCTCCGACCAATAACAAAACGAATAACTACACCCTTTTCCTCAAGCTTCTTCAGAGCATCACCTGCAACTTACAGCGAAATAGAAGAATAGAGTTATAGTTATGAGTTGGAGAACATCCTTGTTTACACAAAACAATTCTAGCTACTCCATATTTATCCAGCATTTTAAATCAAATAATTTTGCCGTCTCTTCACCAACCACTCTCAAATTAGTAAGTTTTCTAACACAAGCAATCTCTTCCACTACTTGGTGTTGTCAAGGGAAATTATTTCTATTGCTAGGAATTAGCGAAATTTAAAGAACAAGAGCAGCAAACCTCTTGGCATCCAGGAGCCACGGAAGACGTTCCTCTTGCGACGAGAGCCAAACCCAGTGTAAACACCAATGACAGCAAGAAGCTTCTGCTTCTTGTCGGAGTCGACAGCTACAGTCCTGTTCCCCCACAGGTACCCCTCGCTCTTGGCCTTGGTCAGGTCCATCTCCGCCTCAACAATTTTCCTTCCAATCGCTCTGTCACCACGGCATTTTGAGTCAGCAAAGCAGAAAAGTAACACAACAACCGAAATTCACTTACAAAAAAACTGAAAACTCACTTGCATCCGAGGTTCCTAAGCTTGTCCTCCACCGAGAGCACTTTCGGGACCTGCAATCAGGTGCCGCCGTCAGGCCGAATGAAGAGAAGAATTAAAAATGCCAGTCGGCGGAGTGAAGAGGGGAGGAGAGATTCGCACGCTGCCAGAGCGCCTCTTCTCGAGGAGACCGGACAGGATCGCCCGGGTCTGCGCGTCCTGCCACAACCTGAGACGGAGCCAGGGATAAGATCAGGACTCCCTATCGGGTGCTGGGTCGGAGTGTCTGGGATCTGAGCGGGGTGGGTGGACGTGCCGGCCGGCGACGTAGAGCCAAGCGAGGCAGGGGAGGAAGGCCATGACGAGAGGGACCCTGCCCGATACGAGGGCGGAGTCGGCGGAGGAGGACGGGGCCTTGGACCGGCGGTTCTCGCGCCGCATGGCGCTGGCCAACGTCTCCACGGCGGCGGAGGAGATCTCCGACGTTGGGCCCTCGGCGCCTCCTTGCTGCCGTTAACCGAAAGGCGGGAGCCCAAAACTGACGAAGTGAAAACACATGCTAGCTAGCCGTGGGCCATAGAAGGCCGCAACTTTTATGAGGAACATAGGGCTCTCAGCCTAGTTCAATGTGCTCATCGATGCCAGGCAAAAAAAATGTGGATCATCCAAGTCACATTAGCATGGCATGCTCCTCCGGTTGGGAGTTTTCAAACCAAATAAACTTTTCCTTAGAAGGATAGATGGAGCATTGTAGGCCAAACTTTCTATTCTCTTGTATGATCTAGGCGATTTGAGGGCAATGACTTGGATTAGCCCTACCATTTTCTCTTCAATTTACAAGCTAATGCATAGTAAAATATGATACTACGTACATCAACAAATTGTATTGTTCATAAAAAACAATAGACAAAAGATGCCACATCTCATGGTGCCGTGTTGCCTAGGAATCACATCATCACATGCTACCTTTAAGAGGCAAGAGGATTAAAACAATCCTTTAGTCCGCAAAATGAGACCCAACTAAGAGCAGGTACACTAATGGGCGTATCGCCCACAGTGAGAGAATAGGTATCTTGTCGCTATATGTGGCAATCACCTGATCATGCGCAATGAGGCACTTCTTTCACCTGTTGGTCCCTATTACACTCAACTTTCATCTCTTACATGTGGTCCCATATAAATAAAAAAAGATATATGAATTAAAGAAATAGACTAATTATTGTATTCCTTAGGCTATTAACTTGTCTATTGATTATTTGATTAGCTTATAGCCAACTTTTATTAGGCTTGCTCAAATAAATGGGCTTGTTTGGTTGGAAGCACGAGTGAATTGCCTAAGAATTGCCAAATGTGTGTTTGGTTGGAGGCATGTACACAAAAACTCAAATCAGAAAAAGGACTTGTTCCAATTTTAGATCACAATTTGTTTATATTAATATTATTTTCTTGGTTCATGTTTAAAGAAAATCTATCCCGAATACTAAATAGGCAAAATTTTTGGTCGCTTTAGATTTTCGTCCAGACTAATTAATCCTAAAGACCCCTCCCGCACATCATCGGCCTCCTCCCACAGTGTCCCCGTATTGTGCGTCTAGGGCGCCAACCATGACGTGTTCGGCCCGGACAGGAATCAGAAATTGTCCCCCAAATCTATATCCACGATTTTCCAAACCGAGACTGAATCCAAAGCTAAATCAGACTAAGGTGATATTTGGTTGCTCCTCCTAAATTTTAGTCGCTGTCCCATCGAATATTTGATACATACATAAAGTATTAAATATAGACTAATTACAAAACTAATTGCATAGTTTACGACTAATTTACGAGATAAATCTTTTAAGCCTAATTAGTCCATGATTTAACAATGTGGTGCTATAGTAACATATGCTAATGACATATTAATTAGGCTTAAAAAATCGTCTGTGACAGATTATATAATTTATTTTTTATTAGTATTCAAATACTCCATACAACATTCTCTCAACACACCTCTTAAATTTTAATCGCTCGATCCAAACGCCACATATCTCTAGAAGGACAACAGCTTATATATAAAATCAAATCAATAAATTTGCGGTTTCTTCCGCGGATCTCCACAGCAATCACAAAAAATCAATAAATATCGATTCCTTCTCAATCCATACACGAATCGATCGAAGAGAAAATCAAAAAAAGAAATTGAATCGAGGAAATCAGACAAGCATATTCGCTCGTTAGTTTCAGCTAGCCCAAACCAGTCAGCCAATAGTATTTTTCTCTAAAAAAACCAACACCAGCCAGCCCAAACCAGCACCAGCACCAGCACCAGCACCAGCACCAGCACGCACCAGCACCAGCACCAGCACCAGCACCAGCACCAGCACCAGCACCAGCACAGCCGAACAGGCCCAAGGAATCCAAGAGGACATCAGACGGGGAAGCGTCGCGAGGCCGCCTGGGGCGCCCGTGCCGTGACTTCCGCGCCGCCAATCAGGCCCGCCACCGCCGCCACCTCTGCGCTCGACGGCCAGGGCGCGTGCGCCGCTGCCTCCGCTCGGCCAGGCCAGGCCTGGTCCGCCCACCGCGCGCGTGGCCAGGGAACACGCGCCGTCACCTACCACCGCGCACGCCGGCCAGGGCACCCGCGCCATCACATCCCACAGCGCGCGCGGCTAGGTGCGCCACTGCCTCCTCTAGGCCAGGCCAGTCCCGGTCCGCCCACCACGCGCGCGTCGGGACCGCGCCCACCGATGGAGAGGACCGGAGCTGGGGTCCAGCGGCGACATCCGATTCCTAGACGACTCCCCGTCTTGCCAGCGAAGCCGACGAAGAGGCGCAGCACGTCGAAGAGCTCAGCGCCGTCCCCGCCCCAGCCGGAGGAGTCCGAGTCGGATTGAGCACCGTCCTCGGCAGCATCGCTGGCCGGCCAGCCTGACGCGGACGCAACCTCCCATAACCAGTGGGGTCAAGAAGAGGGCACCCGCCGCCGGTAGCCATGAGGAGGAGATGAGCTGGGAGGGGAACAGAACGGGGGAAGAAGATGTGAACAGAGATGCGGCTCTGGATCGGATTTGGATAGATTGCGAGATTCGCTGGAAAAGGAGAACGAACTTGTGCATCGTGCGGGGGTGTTCTAGAAGAAGGAACGAGTGAGAGCACCGCGTCCGCGTGGGCGGTCATGGCTGGAGCTCGGCGCCCCCAACGACTAGGGCGTGGTTGTGAACCTCGGCGTTTTAGCGGTGTGATAAAACGGCTGGCTGATAAGTAGTCGCTAAAAACCAACGAGCGAATAGATTCATGCTGAAATCGAGAAGCGAACAGATTCAGTCAACAGATTCAGCGAGCTTATTTGCTTGTTAGTTTTAGCTAAAATTTATCAGTCAACAGATTCAGCGAGCTTATTTGCTGGTTAGTTTTAGCTAAAATTTATCAGCTAGCTAATATTTTTTTTCACAATAAATCAATTTATCAGCTTAGAAATCAACCGGCCTGTTCGCTGGTTGGTTTCTGGGCTGGTTTAGGCTGGCTGATGCTGGTTTTATGTGAGAGGAAAACACTGTTGATTGGCTAGTTTGGACTGGTTGAAACCAACAAGCGAACAGAGCGAACAACTCATGTGAGAACTGAAGAGAGATGCTGGGAGTGCAGGTGACCATAGAGTTCAGATCGAATGAGCTAGATGCATAGGTCAGTGGCGTGGGACACGAATCTCGAGGAAGGTCAGACCGCCATCCTAAATCAACAGCGGTGGTCTTGGTCTAGGCGTGCTGTGTTGTTGCAGTCAGCTGTCATATACGGAGTAGCGGTGTGCTGCCTAAGTCTAAGACTTATTTTACGTTTTGGCAGCGTTATAGATAAAGAGGTTCAATATCTATTTTGATTTTCTTCAACAATAGAACCTAAAGAACAAAAAAAATTCTATAAATAAGCCTTCAGGAGAGAGAATACTCATATTTAAGTTATGAGTCTGCTACAACCCAAAATATGTATTGCATATAGATAATTTGTTGGAGATTAAAATAGTATCATCCAATACCTATTTTGAGTTTGAATACTCATATTTAAGCCTCCAACAGTCTGATGCCAGTGACTATCGGCCAAAGGCGCCCGGTGCATAAGGGCATGGGCTCTTGGTCTTCCGCCGGTTTATTTCAGCTTGTTCGTTTGCCTGCCGTTCGTCATAAACGATCGTAAATTTTTAGTCAGAATAATATTTTTCTCTCACATAAATCAATCTACGAACCCGCCAACCGAATAGGCCTTTTGACTGAAACTTCGCTGGTCCATCGCGTCTTGCCAACGCTCCTGTACCAGCCAAGAACTGGAGAGCCTTGAGCCTGACACGTCCATAGAGCATTGTTGTGCTCTAGGAGTTGTTTATATAGCCGGCTAGCTTGCATGATGACTCTCTTGCTGTTTACATGTAGTAAAGGGGTTCATTTGATGTCTTATCGGAAGTTTGACACATGCATAGAGTATTAAATATAGACTAATTATAAAACTAATTGCACAGCTTGTAACTAATTTACGAGACAAGTCTTTTAAGCCTAATTAGCCTATGATTTGATAATGTAGTGCTACAGTAAATATGTGCTAATGATGGATTAATTAGCCTTAATAAATTCATCTCGTGAAGTACTAACGGATTCTGTAATTTGTTTTTTATTAGTATCTGTCGGTGTTTCGGACCGGGGGTCCTCAACCAACCAGTAAATATGAACTGCGTGTCCCTAATCCCGGATGGTGATGCAAAGAGACACAAGGTTTATACTAGTTCAGGCAATCGAGGCCCTACGTCCAGTCTGAGAGATCGATCTTGTATTCCTTGCACCGAAGTGCTCGTAGTAGGGGGTTACAAGCTAGGGAGAGAGGGAGCTAGTCCCAGGTCTCGGCAAGGTGTTGCGTGGGTCGTTTGAGACGTTGCTCTCAGGCGGCTGGGATGTGTGCGTGTGTGTGTTACAGTGCAGTGTGGGCGCTGATCGTGGGCACAGCGTCAGAACACAGTGGCCGATAATCCCTGCCGTGCCCTGTCCCGGTCGGTATGGCGTTGATGTGACCTCAGGTCCCGTCGGCCATTCCGTGGCGTCGAGACCTCGTCCGGCGGAGATTGCGGGAGTGGTTGAAGTATTAATGAGACACGACGTGCTGTCGGGAAGGTCGGCCGAGGTGGGAGGGCGACGGGCCGCGAACGAACCGGCCTCGAGCGACACGGAGAATAAGGCCTCGCGCGAGATGGAGATCGGACTCCTTGCCGAGGCCTTCCGTGAGAGGCCTCGCGCAACACGGAGAATGCACCCCCTGCCGAGGCCTTCCGTGGGGAGCCTCGCGCGAGGCGGAGATTACGTTCCCTACCGAGGCCTCCTGTGGAGAGCCTCGCGCGAGGCGGAGATTGCGTCAGGATGCTGAGACCTCCTGCGCGAGGCTCGAGGTGAGGCGGAGGGCTTGGTGGGCCCGGTTGTGACGGGTGAGGGGCCCACGGCTTATCTTCTAGTTTTGTTTTTTGATGGGACCTAAGCGACCCCTTTGATGTTCGCTCAGGGTACCCCGTTCTAAGGTACCCGACAGTAGCCCCTGAGCCTCTGAGGGAGTGCGTGCACTCTCCCTGAGGGTTTGCCGAGGCTTGGTTCGTACCCGTTCCCGTAGGAATTGGGTTTTGTTTCTCGAGGTTCCGGTGGGTGCGCGCGAGCGCACCCGCCGGGTGTAGCCCCCGAGGCCCTGGAGGAGTGGAGTTACTCCTCCAGGGGCTTTTTTATTTTCGTGTTTGAACGAGTAGTTCTTATCACATTTGCCAAGCCCATAGGCGCAAGTTTGGGTTGCGGGGGTCTCAGCGAGGCTGCAGAAAGAGCCCTCTCCCTGAGGGTTTGCCGAGGCTTGGTTCGTACCCGCTCCCATAGGAATTGGGTTTTGTTTCTTGAGGTTCTGGTGGGTGCGCGCGAGCGCACCCGTCGGGTGTAGCCCCCAAGGCCCTAGAGGAGTGGAGTTACTCCTCCAGGGGCTTTTTTATTTTCGTGTTTGACGAGTAGTTCTTATCGCATTTGCCGAGCCCATAATCGCAAGTTTGGGTTGCGGGGGTCTCGGCGAGGCTGCGGAAAGAGCCCTCTAGCCTCCACACAGAGCGAGAGGTTCGTCAGGGGTCCCCCTGACTTTGGGTGCGACCCTCATGCTTCCTTTCGCTCGGAAGGAGGGGTGGAATGTGCCAAGCTACCCTCGATGGGCACGAGCGTGGGCACTTCCGGTGAGCTATTATTGGGTGAGTCCGAGTGGAGGCCCGTACCCCATTCGCTAGGGGACGGCTAGCGGTCCAGAGACGTACTCCAAGAGTACCAGAGGGTTTCTCTAGTGGGTGCTGAGGCCGTTCGCTGGGCCTCGGTGGCTCGGTGCCTCCCTACGGTGGGATCCCATTCGGAGACTTTCCTGCCGGTCTTGGACACGACTTAAGACGCCCCGAGCGACTGTTCGCTCGGGCCTGGGCCATTCGTAGGCTCGCCCCGAAGTCGTCCCTGACTCTATTGCCCTAAGGCGGCTGTCGAAACCTCTTAGAGGCCTAGCCTTCGAACCCCTGGACCGTAACGGGCTCGGTGCCCTTTGTCGTGTTTTGTAATGAAACCTCTAGCGTGGGCTTGGACCGTTTGTCTTGGTCTTGGGTGCCAGAGGAGCCCCCAAGCCTCTGCCTAGAACAAGAGGGCGGTCGGGGGTCCCCTGACTTTTTCATCCGACCCTCACATATCCTTTTTGTTCAGACGGAGGGTTTATTTGCCGAGCCCATTCTGGTCTCGGCATGGTTGAAGGAAGAGCCCCTAGCCTATGCGTGGAGCGAGAGGGCCATCGGGAGTTCCCCTGACTTTTTATACGCCCCTCGCGCATGAGGGTTTGTTTGTCGAGGCCCCCTTTTGGGCGCGAGCCCAGGTTGTGGGGTCTCGGCGTATTTGCAGGAAGAGCCCCCTAGCCTCTACGTAGAGCGAGAAGGCCGTCGGGGGTTCCCCTGACTTTTTGTGCGACCCTCACGCTTCCTTTTCGCTCGGAAGGAGGGGTGGAATGTGCCTCGCTACCCTCGATGGGTACGAGCGGTGGCACTTCCGGTGAGCTGTTATCGGGTAGTCCGAGTGGAGGCCCATACCCCGTTCGCTTGGGGATGGCTAGCGGTCCAGAGACACACTCCAAGAGTACCAGAGGATTTCTCTAGTGGGTGTCGAGGCCGTTCGCTGGGCCTCGGTGGCTCGGTGCCTCCCTACGGTGGGATCCCATTCGGAGACTTTCCTCCGGTCTTAGACATGACTTTGGGCATCCCAAGCGTTTTGCTTGCTTGTGCCTCTGCCCCGTATAGGCTTGCCCACGGTCATCCCTGACTCTGTTATCCTAGGGCGGCTGTCAAAACCCTTTGGGGCCCAGCCTTCGAACCCCTGGATCGTAATAGGCTCAGAGCCTGGTTCCTTCATACGAAAGGAATAGGCCGCGGGGAATATCTTCCCCATTGGCTCGGCAACGGGTGGCGCGCCTTTTGAGGCGGTTTCATGGGGAGACGAAACGACGCCTACTGCCATGGTGGCCGAGTGTGACGTGGTGGATGGGACGTAACTGTCCTCGCATTTAATGCAGGAGACGTAGGCGCGTGGGCCGACGAAATCGGCTCGTGGTTAACTGCGCCGGATCGGGGGGAAAATCTCCCTGATTTCGTCGCTTGTTTGTTTTGCCTCCACCCTACATAAATACCCGAAGAGTCTCGCCCCTCCTCGTCTTACCTTGCCTGCATTAGCACCACCTCCGTCGAGCCATCGCTAGAGCAGCGGGTGCCGGGAAGAAGAGGAGAGAAGAGCGAGCCTAGGGAGAAAGCGAGAAAAAAGCGAGAGCGTGGGAGAGAGAGAAAAAACTCACCGCCGCACCTGATTCCTCCATCGCACCCATGGCCGACGACATCATCGTTGTCAAGGCGGACCCCTGGGACCTATCAGATGTCATCGAGGAGATGCTTCAATCGCTTGTCGATGGTGGACTCCTTCGCCCGGTGACAGACCCCACCAGGCCAGAGTGGATTGCTCCGTACGGTGAGCCAGAGCCAAGGCCTCGCGACGGCTACGTTGTGAGTTTCGTCTCCTTTCACGAGCGCAGCCTCGGTGTCCCGGTGGACCGGTTCATGTGGGCGCTCCCGCACTACTATGGCATGGAGCTCTACAACTTCAATCCCAACTCCATCGCTCAGGCGGCTATCTTTGTTGCCGTCTGCGAGGGGTATTTGGGGATTGCTCCCCATTGGGAGTTGTGGCTCCACCTATTCCGGGCGGGGCATACTACCAAGCCGACGGGCATGTCGGGCAAGAGGAAGGCGACGAGGGCCGGTGGCTGCACTATCCAAGTGTGTCAAGACTGCACCTCTACATCCCGGCCCAACTCGCGTCCCCCAATCGCCGGTGGTACACGAGTTGGTTCTACCTCCGCAACGATGACGGAGGACTTCCCCCCTACACTGGGTGGATTATGGAGAGTTGTCCAGAGAGATGGAAGTACGGCGTCCTGAAGGACGACCAGCCTAAGCTGTAGCCGCTTCTGGAGGGGCTGGCGAGGCTACGGGGCCACGGTCTCACTGTGGCCATGGTCGTGGCCGCCTTCCACCACCGGAGGGTGCTACCGCTGATGGCTTGGCGGCGGCGGCTGTTCGAGATGAAGCCGGGTGAGCCTATTGAGGGCACCCGGATGTCCTCCTCTACCCTTCATCGGGTGGGGGAGACTATAGAGGCGAAGCTGAGGGGCAGCAACTTGACCCCTATCGCGATACGGCCATCGCGGGGGTTCCTTTCGCTGGTAAGTTGCATGCCGCTGTAGCCTCCGAGCCTCCTCAATCTCCCCTTACCCCTTGTTTCCTTATGCACGTCCGTCGTTCCTACAGGGGATGAGGGACATGTGCTCCTCTCCTCCGCCCGTTCCCGAGGACGTGAGGCGGTGGGCGATCAACCGCGCGCACGCCGACGCACAGAAAAAATAGAAGGACGCCAAGGCGGCGAAGCACACGAAGCAACTCCTCGCGCGCGAGAAGCTAGATAAGCGTCGCCGTCAACAAAGGAAGGAGGGTCTCCCGCTGGAGGAATCCCCATCGACGTCGCTGCCGATAGAGGCCTCGGACGGGGATGATGGGGGCGAGGTGGGGCAAGGTCTCCTGGACCACCTTCCTGACATAGTGGAGGTGGTGCCCGGGCCGTTGGCAAGCAGCCCGGCACTCCCGGGAAGAGGAGGAGAAGCGGACCCGGGGTCGGTGGTTGCCAGCTCTGGGGCCAAGGCCGACACGCCCGAGGCATGGGTGTTGGGCAAGCGTGCCGTCAACCCGCTGGGCTCGGCGGCCGTGGTGGAACAAGCGGTGGTGGAGGCGATGCCACCGCCCCTGCAGAGGACCGAAGGGGCGCTGGGGTCCATTGAGGACCGACCGGTGCCGATGGATGCAGAGACGCCGCCTCTGCCGCCGCCTCTGCCATTGTGGATGAGGTTTGCCGTGGCGAAGCGGTTGCCGCCCTGTTCAAGGTAAGTGTATTTTTGGCAGGGTCATAGTGCATTCCATTCACTTTTTTGGTCTCGCGCTGACCCTATAGGTTATTTTCCCTTAGTCGGAAGCGGCCTGCGGACGAGCTCCCCTTGGCGCCCCTTAAGGCCCTTAAGGCGAGCCCCGGCTCCTCCGCCCACTGGGTGGCGGAGGCACAAGCCGCTATCCAACGCGGCGTGGCATCGGCGAGGGTCGACCCGAAGGAGCCGGCCACCCAAGGGGGGGCTGCCGAGGTGGCCCCTACCCAGATGAGGGAGGGAGCGCTTCCGCCCAGTGGGGGCGAGGCTCATGGGTTGGATGGGGCCAGCGTGCCCTTGGTTGCTGAGGCCCCCAGGGTCTCCGAGGCTAAGGTGACAGAGGACAGGGTGCCTAAGACCACCGAGACCGTAGTGGCCGCGGTTGGTGTTTCTGCGTCCTCAAAGGCCATGATGGCGGAGATTGGAGCCCCCGAGGCCACTGTGGCCGTCGTAATGGTGGTGAGGCCATCTGTCCAGGAGGCGGAGATGAAGGCGGCAGAGGCTACGGTGGTGCCCTTGGTTCAGGGATCGCCGTTGTTGCGAGAGAGCGCCCGAGAGGCGGAGGTCTATCCGATCTCCTCTGACGATACTTCCTGAGCGCGGGAGGTGGTTGACGCCGAGGATGTCGGTGCCATGGAATAGCTGGCGCTGGTCTTAGATGAGGGAAGCTCGGCCCTCGTGCGGGCGCGACCCGAGCCTCGTAGGTGGGATCACCCGCGAGTACTATGGCGGAGCTGGGACAACCCTGAGGGGGAGCCTCTGTTCGCCCTTGAGGACGTAGCTTAGGGCGGGTGCTGGGGCACCTTCGAGCAATACCACCAGCTAGCGGAGCGGTCGCTATAGACAGCCCTATCCATGGTGGCCGATGAACTGCCCGGAGTCACCTAGGTTCACGTTTTCCTTTCCTGCGCGGACGTCGTCCTTTTCTGGTTTTGTTGCAATCAATGACCCCTGTTCTGCTTCCTCATGAGCTTGAGACCCGGGCCCTTGGGAAGTCGGTCTTTCTCTGGCAGGAGAGGGGCGTCTGGGACTAGCTTTAGCGGTAGAAGGGTCTTCTTGCCGGTGCCAATGAGCTCCTATTGGTGCGGAGCACAGAGGTAGAGGACCTCGCCTTTGTTGTGCCGACGCGAAGGTCGAGGTGGCCACGGCCTAGATGCAACTCGCCCCTCTGGCGGCATGGGTTAAGGAGTTGGAGGAGGAGCTCACCTATGCGGTCAGCGATCGGGATGCCTTCAGGGGCCGAGCCGTTGAAGCTACGGCCTCGCCCGCGGCTCATGTGGGGCAGCTGGGGGCGGAACAAGGGCGCACCAGCTCACGAAAGGTGCCTTGGACGAGGCCCTTGCTATAGCTGAGGCCTCGCGGACTGAGGCTATAATTTGGAGGGGGACGGTTGAGGGTGAGTTCTAGTTCCCCCTCATTTTGTTTTCTTTTCCTTGTGTTCGCTCCCTAACTCCCTTGTGTGATGCAGAGCTAGGGAGCGAAGCTTCCAGGGCGGCCAAGGCTTCTCGGGTCGAGGCCCAGCGCTTGAAGGAGGAGGTCGAGGCTTCCCAGGCTGAGGCGCTACGCTGGAAGGAGAAGATCGAGGCCTGCTAGGTTGAGACCCAACGCTAGGAGCAGGAAGGCCAAGGGTGAGTTCCGTGGGCTTCCACCCCTAACTTAGGTTGTTTTTCCCTCGCTCGACCTCATCCATTTTCCGTGGTGTAGAGTCAGAGGCAGAGATCACTCGGGCCGCCGAGGCTTCCAGCACGGTTGCAGACAGTGCTTGAGACCAAGATCAGGGAGCATGAGGCGCTGAAACATGCTGCCCTTTCCGCCTGCGAGGCCTTGGAGGTTGAAGGGGTTCAGTTAGGCAGCTCCCTGGGGAGCCGTTTGATGGCGCTGAGCAACCAGATGCGCGAGCGACTCCGAGGGGCGCTGCACATGGGTGTCAAGCACGCGCTGGCCGTCATCTCTTCTCACTACGTCGGCGTCGACCTCCCGGCCATTAGTGATGGGTATGTCCTGCCTGATGATGACGAGGAGGCTGACGCGGCGGTCACAAAGCTGATGGAGGCGGCGGAAGGCCCTGGCATGGCACTGGCGACGCTCTTTGAAGAGGAGGTGGTTCCCCCCCTACCACCCGTCGGTGTTGAAGGCTCTAAGCCTTGATCAGGGCCCCAGGGGCTTATGTAAAAATAGAGTAGGAGTTATTTTTGTATCATAACGCTTGTGGCCGTCGAGGCCTTTATTTCTGAAGTATTTGTGTTTCTTAGTTGTTTTTCTTATGTTTCCGAGCCTCTGCCCTCTGTTGCTCCTGATCAGATTTCATTTACAAAACACCCCCTTAGGGCCTAAGCCATCCCTTGGGCGAGAGGTAGTGAGGGAGTGCCATAGCCTGGAGGTGTAGGCTGTCTCGCGGCTCTACCGGCCTCTTGCTTAGGAAACAGACCTTGGTCCGAGGAGTTTTTACAACTGATTTGTCAGAGCCTGCTAGAGTCTTGGTGTAGGAATTTTTGTGAAAAAACAACTGAAGAATGGTGCGTGGGACCTAGGGGGAGTCCCCCATTTAGCCCCTGAGGGAGGCTTGGTTCTGCCGAGGCAGAGCCGAGTCTCCCTTGCTGTGTTATCGAGTTGCCGAGACCTACGATGGGCTCGAGGGGTTTCTCGAAAAATTAGACCAACTAAAGAACGCTTTTTAATTGTATTTCGAGAAACGACATATACAAGGCTTGGAAATTTAGGGATAAAAGCGACGTAGGTATTCTATGTTCCAAGCGTTGGTGAAGACTTCACCCTTCTCGTTGGCTAGCTTGTAGGTCCCAGGCTTCAGTACTTGGGCGATGATGTACGGTCCTTCCCATGGCGGGGTCAGCTTGTGGCGGCCCTTGTTGCTCTGTGCTAGCCTCAACACCAGGTCGCCTACCTTCAAGTCTCGGCCTCGGACATGTTAGGCCTGATAGCGCCGTAGGCTCTGCTAGTATTTGGCCGAGTGTAGTAGCGTGACGTCTCGGGCTTCCTCTAGCTGATCAAGGGTGTCCTCTCGGGTGGTGCGGTTACTTTGTTTGTTATAGGCTTGTAGCCTCAGGGAACCATATTCCAAGTCGATGGGGAGGATGGCCTCGGCCGCATAGACCAGGAAGAAAGGCGTGAACCCCGTGGCTCGGCTTGGAGTGTTCCTCAGGCTCCAGATGACCGACGGGAGTTCAGCGAGCCATTTCTTGCCAAACTTTTTCAACCGGTTGTGAATTCTTGGCTTGAGGCCTTGTAGGATCATGCCGTTGGCACGCTCTACTTGGCCGTTGGTCCTTGGGTGTCCTACGGCCGACCAGGCCACACGGATGTGGTGGTCATCGCAAAACATCAGGAACTTTTTGCCAGTAAACTGTATCCCGTTGTCGGTGATGATGGTGTTGGGGACCCCAAATCTGTGGATAATGTCAGTGAAGAACAGCACCGCCTGCTCGGATTTGATTCGATTGATCGGACGAGCCTCGATCCATTTGGAGAACTTGTCGATTGATACCAGTAGATGGGTTGTAGGCCCCGGGGGCCTTCGGTAGAGGCCCGACCATGTCGAGCCCCCATACGGCAAACGGCCACGTGATGGGGATGGTTTGCAGGGCTAGGGCCAGGAGATGTGTCTGCTGAGCATAGTACTAGCATCCTTCGCAGGAGCGTACTAGCTTGGTAGCATCGGTGACCGCCGTCGGCCAGTAGAACCCTTGGCGGAAAGCATTCCCCACGAGCGTCCGAGGTGCTGCATGGTGCCCACAGGCGCCTACGTGCAAGTCCCAAAGCAGGGCTCGGCCTACCTCGATAGTGATGCATTGTTGGAGGACACTTGAGGGACTTCGCCTATACAATTTGTCATTGTAGAGGGCATAGGTCTTGGCTCGGCACGTAAGCCGTCGTGCTTCGATTCTATCGACAGGAAGCTCCCCCCGATCAAGCCAATCGAGGAATGGGATTCACCAATCCATGTCCTAATCACTTTGTGGAGGCTCGATGTTGACTTCCATGACCTCGGGCTCGGTCGAGGGGGTCTCGGCAGCAGAGGGGGCATTGAGCTTTGCCGTGGGTCCCATAGGTGGGCCCACCTCTATCGTCGAGGTGTAGTCAATGGAAGGCTTATGGAGGTCTCTGGCGAAGATGTTCGGGGGGACCAAGGCCCGTGCCGAGGCCATCTTTGCTAGCTCATCGGCGGCCTCATTGTATTTCCGTGCGATGTGGTTTAGTTCGAGGCCGTCGAACTTGTCTTCTAGGTGATGTACCAATTTGCAGTAAGCCTCCATTTTGGGGTCAAGACAATTTGACTCCTTCATCACTTGATCTATGACGAGCCTCGAATCGCCTCGGACGTTGAGGCGCCGTGCCCCAAGTTCGATGGCGACTTGCAAGCCATTGATGAGGGCCTCGTACTCAGCCACGTTGTTGGAGGTGGTGAAGTGGAGCCGCACCATGTAGCGCATGTGTACTCCGAGGGGCGAATAAAGAGCAGACCCGTGCCTGCCCTGGTCTTCATCAGGGATCCATCAAAGTACAGGGTCCAGCACTCCGTCCGAATTTGAGCAGGTGGTAGTTGGGTGTCTGTCCACTCAGCCACAAAATCAGCCAAGACCTGAGACTTGATCGCTTTTTGAGGCGCAAAAGTCAAGGTTTCCCCCATAAGCTTGACGACCCACTTGGCTATCCTGCCCGAGGCCTCCTGGTTATGAACTATCTCACCCAGGGGGAAAGATGATACCACAGTTACTGGGTGCGACTCAAAGTAGTGACGTAATTTGTGCCGGGCCAGGACCACGGCGTAGACCAGCTTCTAGATGAGAGGGTACCGTGCTTTGGTCTCGGAGAGCACCTCGCTGATGAAATAAATAGGACATTGGGTGGGTAGAGCATGCCCCTCTTCCTGCCTCTCTACCACTATGGCAGCGCTGACCACTTGGGTCATTGCAGCGACGTATAGTAGGAGGCCCTCGTCCCTGGCTAGGGGTACCAGGACGGGAGGATTTGTGAGTAGCCTCTTGAGTCTATCGAGGGCTTCCTCGGCCTCGGGGGTCCAAGAAAAACGCTCGGATTTTCTCAAGAGTCGATACAGAGGCAGACCTTTTTCTCTGAGGCGCGAGATGAAGCGGCTTAGGGCCGCAAGGCATCCCATGACCCTCTATACTCTCTTGAGGTCTCTGATTGGTCCCATGCTGGTTATGGCTGAGACCTTCTCTGGGTTGGCTTCGATGCCGCGTTCCAAGACTATGAACCCTAAGAGCATGCCTCAAGGGACCCCGAACACACACTTCTCGGGATTGAGCTTGATGCCCTTCTCTCTGAGGCATTTGAAGGTTATCCTCAAGTCGTCGATGAGGTCCTTGGCTTTTCTGGTCTTGACCACAATGTCATCTACATAGGCCTCGATGGTCCACCCAATGTTGTCGCCAAAGACCTGGGTCATGCACCGCTGGTATGTGGCACCTACGTTTCTGAGGCGAAAAGGCATAGTCACGTAGCAGTACATGCCAAAGGGTGTGATGAAAGAAGTCGCGAGCTGGTCTGACTCTTTCATCTTGATTTGATGGTAACCAGAATACGCATCAAGGAAAGACAAGGTCTCGCACCCTGCAGTGGAATCAACGATTTGATCGATTCGGGGGTAATGGGAAGGGGACTTTTGGATAGGCTTTGTTCAAACCAGTGTAGTCTACGCACATTCTCCATTTCCCATTTTTCTTCTTGACTAACACAGGGTTAGCCAACCACTCTGGGTGGGACACTTCTTTGATGAATCCGGCCGTCAAGAGTTTCTGTATCTCCTCACCGATGGCCCTACGCTTTTCCTCGTCGAAGCGGCGCAGACGTTGCCTCACTGGCCTAGATCTGGCCTAGATGTCCAGGGCATGCTCGGCGACCTCCCTCGGTATGCCTGGCATGTTCGAGGGACTCCACACAAATATGTCGATGTTTGCACAGAGAAAGTCGACGAGCACGGCTTCCTATTTGATGTCGAGGGTGGCGCCGATCCTTAGCATTCAGTCGTCGAGGCAAGCAGGGTCGACTAGGACGAGTTTGATGGCTTTCGCGGGCTCAAATGCCCCCGCATGATGCTTGGAGTCAGGTGCCTCGCTACTGAGTTGGTCGAGGTGGGCGATGAGGGTCTCGGCCTCCACAAGAGCCTCGGCGTACTCGATGCACTCAACGTCGTAGTCGTATGCATGTTCGTACATGGACTCAATCATGATGACACCGCTAGGGCCTGGCATCTTAAGCTTGAGGTAGGTATAGTTGGGCACTGCCATGAACTTGGCGTAGCATGGCCGCCCCAGGATGGTGTGGTAGGCCTCCCCGAACCCGACTACCTCGAAGGTAAGGACTTCCTTGCGGTAGTTGGAGGGAGTGCCGAAATAGACGGGAAGGTCGATGCGCCCGATGGGTCGCGTGCGCTTCCCTAGCATGATGCCATGGAAGGGGGCGACGTCACCATGGAGCCTCGAGCGGTCGATCTCCAAGAGCTCCAGGGTATTGACGTAGAGGATGTTGAGGCTGCTGCCTCCGTCCATCAACACCTTGGAGAGTCAGGTGTTACCGATGATCGGGTCGAAGACTAGTGGGTACTACCTAGGATTCAGAACATGGTCAGGGTGGTCATCTCGATCGAAGGTGATCGCCTCTCGAGACTAGTCAAGGTACTAGGGGGTGGCCACCTTGATCGAGAAGACTTCTCGGTGTTCCCTCTTGCGCTGCCGCGCCGTAAGGCACGTCGAGGGTCCACCGAAGATCATGAAGGCGTTGCGTACCTCGGGGAACCCATCATCCTTGTCTTCATCCCAGTTGCTGGCACCCTTCTGCTTGGTGTTGTCGTCGGGGAGCCTAAGCCTGGCATAGTAACGTCGCAGCATGGAGCAATCCTCGAGGGCATGCTTGACCAGGCCTTGGTGATAAGGGCATGGTTTCTTGAGCATGTCATCGAAAGGCCTAGGGCCTTTGGGGCCTTGGGGATTCTTGCGTTCTACGGCCTCGACCAGATCAGCCTCTAGGACCTCCTGCTTCCCTAGGCGCCCCTTTTTCTTTCTCTTAGGGAGGTGGGAGGCTGAGGCCTCGTGGGCCTCGTCCCTCTGTTTTCCCTTAGTGTCGCTGTTGGGGAAGATGGCTTCGATAGCCTCCTCGCCCGAGGCAAAGTTGGTGGCGATGTCGAGGAGCGCAGCAGCGGTGCGCGACACGTTCTGACCTAACTCCCGAACCAGGTCTCAGCAGGTGGTGCCGGAAAGGAAAGCCTGGACAATCTCTGAGTCACCGACGCTGGGCAACTCGGTGCACTGTTTGGAGAAGCGCCGGATGAAGTCTTGGAGAGACTCGTTCGGCTTCTGACGACAGCTTTTAAGGTCCCAGGAATTCCCAGGGCGCACGTATGTGCCTTGGAAGTTCCCGACGAAGATCCTAACCAAGTCGCGCCAATCGTGGATTTGTGAGGGAGGAAGGTGCTCGAGCCAGGCTTGCGCTGAGTCTAACAAGAGCAAGGGGAGGTTGCGGATGATGAGCAAGTCATCATCCGCGCCACCTAGCTGGCAAGCTAGGCGGTAATTGGCAAGCCAGAGTTCGGGGTTGGTCTCGCCGCTATATTTCATGAGATTGGTTGGTTGCCGAAACTGGGCCGGGAAAAGGGCAGCGCGGATGGCCCTACTGAAGACTCGAGGGCCTGGCGGTTCAGGAGAAGGACTACGGTCCTCCTCACTGTCGTAGCGACTGCCTCGGTGTGGGTGGTAGCCTCGAGCGGGCCCCTCGTTGTCGTGCCATCGTCGCCTGCTGACCACCTCATGGTCTCCCTACACCGCATGTCGATTGCCGAGGCGGTCCAGAAGCACGGGGACCCTGTGGGCTATCGGCGCTCGAGCAAGTTTGGGACGAGTCGAGGCTTCCCTGTCCTACCGAGGCGGTGCCGCGGGCAGGTTCGATACGCCCCCGTGCCATCGGGAGGCAGAACTCTCGGCCTGCTGAACCACGGCGGTCTCTAGGAGATCCCGGAGCTACCCGCGGACCCGCCACCCCTCTGTGGTAGAAGGCTCGGGCATTGCGCGGACCAGAATTGTCGCAGCCACGACATTCTGGCTAGCGCGATTGAAGGCTGGGGGTTGCTCACTCCCTTCGTCGTCATGGATGCGGTGATGCACATCGCGGGCCCTCCGTCGGGCTCCCCCGCCTTCGCCGTGACCTCACTGTTCCTGTTCGAGAGTGTCTTGAAGCTGCTGCAGCAGGAGTTTGTCTTGTTCGACCTTGGCCTAGAACTCACAGAGTTGTTCTAGGTCTAGGTGTTGAGGTCGCACAAGGGCAGGGGTCTCGTTTCGTGCGGCCGGTAGGACAATGCATGGAGGTGTGGCAGCGCCTGTACCTGGGTGAAGCGAGGAACAGCTACCTGCCCCCTCGTCCTCCTCACCCACTCTCGGCATCCCGAGCCCAACGTGAAAACATTCGCGAGTGGGGTCGTAAGTACCCTCGTCATCGGAGTCGGAGTAGCCGAAGCAGTGATCGCTTGTGGCCAAGAACTAGCGCATAGCCCCAGGGTCGTGGAGTCCGGAGAAATCCACTCTGGGCCATGCCTCGTCCTCCTCCGAGGAGTCGGCGTGGGTGCTTAGGTCGAGAGCGAAGTGCTGGCGGCGTTCTGAGGGATCCTCATGAGCGGTAGTGTAAGCGTAGGCGTAAGAGGCGGTGGCATTTCTCAACCCAAAGGGGTATGGGGATAGTGCCATTGCTAGACTCTGCTCTGCCAGGATCGGCTCCTTGGGGAGTGGTGGAGCGGAGCTTGATGGCTGGGCATCGCCGTGTCCCACCGGCGATTTTCCTTTGTCCAAGCTCAGGCTAGATAGGTCCCGAGCTAGGGACCCCGTGCCAACAGCTGGCCGTAGGATATCGGTGGGGAGCGGCATGCCGCTCTGGATTCGCGTAGCATCGGGGTGGTCTTGCTCACGTCGTGTCTAGCGAGCGCGGTGAGAGCGGCCGCCCGAGCGCCGCCTACGTCTAGGCTGCTGGTGCGTGACTTCATCGTCGGTTGGTGGGGCTCGAGGAGTGAGGAGTACCATGTCGTACTCTTGACCTAGAGACATGAACTCTAGACTCCCAAACCACACCACCGTGCCGAGACGCAATGGTCGTATGGGGTCTGCCATCCGGAACCTGCTGGGATGACGAAACTGACACGCAGAGGCCCCTACCTGGCGCGCCAACTGTCGGTGTTTTGGACCAGGGGGTCCTCAATCAACCAGTAAATATGAACTGCGTGCCCCTAATCCCGGATGGTGATGCAAAGAGACATAAGGTTTATACTGGTTTAGGCAATCGAGGCCCTACGTCTAGTCTGAGAGATTGATCTTGTATTCATTGCACCGAAGTGCTCGTAGTAGGGGTTACAAGCTAGGGAGAGAGGGAGCTAGTCCTAGATCTCGGCAAGGTGTTGCGTGGGTCATTTGAGACGTTGCTCTCAGGCAGCTGGGATGTGTGTGTGTGTGTGTTACCAGGTGTTCCTCCTCTCCTCTAAGTGGCCCAAGTCCTCGCCTTTTATAGTTGAAGGGAAGACAAGGACAGTACATGTGTTAACTATGCGGCGTCATGCCAATAGGGGCAGCATGTCCGAGCCCTATGGCCTGTTCCTGTGGCCTATTCTTGTGGTGACGTGGTCGTCGGTGTGGTCCATCCTTGGAGCACTAGGGCGGCGTGCTAGTCCCATCCGATCCTGTGCGTCGTGAGAGCCCTGGGACCGTCTCGAAGTGGGTGCGGCGGTGGATGTGCAAACCACTGTGGACGGACTATGCGCGAGGCCGAGGCTTGGCTGGTGCCGAGGCTACACCGCAATGGGGGGTCTTGGCGGGCACAATCCCCAAGATAGCTGAGACCTTGGTGCACAGTGCCGAGGCCCCGAGTGGGCGGCTGATCTGGTGCGTCGACTTGGAGGCGGTGATGTCCTGGGACAAGTTGTCCGTGCGATGTTGTTTTCGAGGTAGGGATGGCGGGACACAGTGCAGTGTGGGCACTGATTGTGGGCACAGCGTCAGAACACAGTGGCCGGTAATCCCCGCCGTGCCCTGTCCCGGCCGGTATGGCGCTGATGTGACCTCAGGTCCCGTCGGCCATTCCATGGCGTCGAGCCCTCATCCAACGGAGATTGCGGGAGTGGTTGAAGTATTAATGAGACACGACGTGCTGTCGGGAAGGTCGGCCGAGGCGGGAGGGCGACGGGCCGCGGATGAACCGGCCTCGAGCGACACGGAGAATGAGGCCTCGCGCGAGATGGAGATCGGACTCCTTGCCAAGGCCTTCCGTGAGAGGCCTCGCGCGACACGGAGAATGCACCCCCTGCCGAGGCCTTCCGTGGGGAGCCTCGCGCGAGGCGGAGATTACGTTCGTTGCCGAGGCCTCCTGTGGAGAGCCTCGTGCGAGGCGGAGATTGCGTCAGGACGCCGAGACCTCCTGCGCGAGGCTCGAGGTGAGGCGGAGGGCTTGGTGGGCCCGGTTGTGATGGGTGAGGGGCCCACGGCTTATCTTCTAGCTTTGTTTTTTGATGGGACCTAAGTGACCCCTTTGATGTTCGTTCAGGGTACCCCATTCTAAGGTACCTAACAGTATCCAAACACCCTATTCGACATCCTCACATGACATCTCTTAAATTTTAGTCACCGAATCCAAACACCCCCAACTTCGTCCAAATCATTGGACAATTTTACACATACTTGCCACAATAAATATATATAGCAGAAACCTATGTACTTCTTGCATCACAAAGCATAACGAAAAAAAGTTAGTCATGCTTATCGTAAAGACACTGTATGAATTGGACTTCAGAAAAAAGTCATGTCATATATTTAATACAATCACGGGTAACTTACAATTTTAAAATTTAGTACTACAATGATGACAATGTGGTTCCAATAATCACCACCCGTTGCATCACACGAGCAATTCTGCTAGTAGCTCTAAAAACACTAAGAAAGAAAATATATTAGTATTACATAATATTTCCATCTCCAATATTTATATGTCTATGGAAAAAAGAAATAAAGGCAAACCGAATTTACTATTGTAAGGATTGTTCTATTGACTTAATTAAGAGACCAATAGCAAAAACAAAAATAGTTTATTCCCATGCACTGCGTCAGAAAGGTCTCCAGGGCTTCATCTAAATGATGCAGATAGCTTAGCTTGCAGGCAAGCTCTCACCCAGGGATTTTTTTTAATTTTAACACTTTTTAAACTAATTTTAAATCTAACATTATTTTTTTAAAACTAACACTTTTGGCCGCGCCTATTGCCATGGCGCGACCAAAAGCCTATGCCGCGTCATGCATGGTGGCGCGACAGGGGGGTTGACGACTAGAAAGGCTGACCGTTGACGTGGTAGGGTCTGCCGCGCCTCCGATCTTGGCGCGACAGTGCCGCGCCCTGATCCGTGGCGTGGTAGAGCTGAATAAAAGCCCAGCGGCCAGTCCCGCCTGCCCGATCAACAAGCCCACCTAGCCGTGCCCGCCGCCCGCTCGGCCCTCCGTTGCCGCCTCCCTCCTTTCCCTTTCATTCCTCGGCCGCCTCCCTCCCTCCTCGTCCTCGTTCAAGGTTAAGGTTAATTATTTAGTTAGAAGTATGTTTAACATGTATATTTTTGTTGCTATAAGTATTAGTTATATTATTTTAGTTGCAATACAAATTATTATAATTTACATTAATTTGCGTTGTTTTGATTGATGTTTAATTTGAACTGTTTTATTAGATGGAAGACATGTTTCGGGAGCAGTTGTGGCGAAACGGGGTCGTCTTAGAAAATTGTATCCTGATGAGTCTAGCAAAGATGCCACCGTCCCTCCTGAACTCCTTGTCCCTAACTATGACTGTGGTCGTCCGACCGACGTATTTCAATCGAGACATACGGACATAGCGGCTCGTTGCTTCTACACATGCAGTCATTTTAATGTAAGTAATTATTTCCGTATGTTTTTTTTTCTTTATTTGTATTACTATGTTACTAATATTTTGTTAGAATTTTATTGTGTAGGGCCATGAGAGGTGCTTTTTCTTTCAGTGGATCGACGGTGCAGACAAGTTTGACCCTAGGTACCTCCTTTTCGACAATTGGTGGAGAGAGCGACATCCACGAGAGCACTTCGAGCAGTGGGTTCCACCCCCCCCTAACCCTCCTCCAATTACAGCTAAGGAGAAGCACTTAGCCACTATTAGACGACTCGAGAAACCTCCTCTGTGCGATTGCGGAGATCGAGTTGTGATAAACCCTGAGAATACGTTATGTGTCCAAACAAGCATGAAGTAAGTGCAAAGTGTATGTGTTGAAATGTTGAGCTATATGTGTTCATGTACTAATATCACGTTATTTAGGTGTATTCAATGGCGAAGTATCGTTTCAAGAAGTGGTTGTATGGTCCTAAGAACCAATGGCCAGAAGAACATCCAAAGGTAAAGTAAAAGAAGAAAGAAATATTAATTTACAAAGCACCTCCAGTCAAGTGCAAATGTGGTATTAAATCCAACTACGGTCTAGTCCCTTCGGAGCTTGGAATAGGTTATTATTGCGGCCATATGGTTGACTATGATGAGGTTGGTTATTTTTATAGTAACCATGAAATCGTATTTTGTTTCTTTTGCTAAGACATATATGATATAATTTTTCATTTGAACAGAGCACTAGGAAATGTAGGTGGGAATGTTATGATGGTCAAGCTAAGTTCTTGGATGAACTGAAGGAGAAGCAAGTAATTGCATGGAAGAGGGGATATAGACCTGACTATGTCAACCTTTTCATTAAACATCACAAAGACAAGATGCGTGAGTTTGCTAGACAGCGTGGTATTTCTAACCCGATCGATGTTGGGCTTGACAAATGGGGATTGAAGAGATGGATGACGTTAGAGGAGGAGAGGACAAGGAAGGAGACAAGGGAGGAGACAAGAGTATAGATGCAGGTCTTGAACGAGCATGTTGTTGCATTATGTGCAAGTGAGTGCTTGAAAGCCTTTTTTCATTGCCTGATTTTAAATATAATATAATCGCATTGCTAACTGATTGCATTTTATACATGAAGGGATTAGATGCAGTGAGGAACATGCTGCAGAGGTGGCTCGTGCAAGGTACGAGGAAAAGAAGTTAGATGAGCACAGAAAATGAGCTGGTCGCACCGTTGAATCACCAATTGTGTTGTCTGTTGAGGGGGACGGTGATGAGGACGACACTGCCAGACTCAGTGAGCTCATCGCTCTAGCAGGGGCAGGCTTACAGGCGGAGGAGGCTGAGGATGACACTGGTAGACTGAGCGAGCTCATCGCTCTAGTAGAGGCGGGCTTACAGGCAGAGGAGGATGACAACGTGTTCTTCACTCAGGCCATAGAGGCCGTAGATGAAGCGGAGGCTGCTTACGATAGGTGACACGGAGGTCAGAGCAATGCAGGTGAGCCTAGCCACATGAACAAGGAGGAAGAGAACATGTTCTTGTCTTAGGCCGTAGATGAAGCGAAGGTCGCTTACTATAGGCGAAAGGCAGATCAGGGCAATGTAGGTGAGCCTAGCCACGGCAACAGGGTTGTGGTTGAGGATTGATACTCGGACGACGAGTTGCTTACTCAGTATGTTTCTAACTGAGGGTTTTTGATTGCGCCGTCTATTAGTTCCATGCTTTATTAATGATCAATGTAGCTATGTACTAGAAATTCCATTATGTTGTCTTATATTCTATTTGAACTATTGATGTATTGTATCCATGTATCATGTACTCGGATTACCCATAGTCGATCTTAAGTGATCACATCCGTTTGTATCATGCGTTGAGAATTTCTACAACGAACATAATCGAGTGAAATTATCTCGAATGCGGTGCCATAGCCCACTGGTTCTGCCACGCCATAGCCCAGGTCTGCCATGCCATAGTCCATGGCGCGACAGTGACGTGGACAGAAACCGACCAGCCTCAATTAAGCTGATGTCGGTGCTGTAAACAACTACAAGTGCTGCCGCGACCGTGTGCAAGTTGAAACGAATATGAAGCAAATAAATGGACGACAAGTTGCCACATAACATTTGCATTGGTTCATGAGTCTGTAAGTTTCGGACGACAATATTCGTTTGACATAAGTCTGACGTAACGAACTAAGTCCTAGGAATGTAAGGATCCCTCGAACACCTCTTGCAAACCTCGTCATCCGGTGGAAGAAGGGGATCATCGTACTCCACCTCAAGAAGTGGGGTACATCTAGTGCGGCGTGGGAGGGGCCATCCTGTTATAAATTGATAAACAAAGAGTTAGAGTATTCAAATTAACAATATTCAAATTAACATTATGTAGCATTGCAAAATTTGAACTACTTGTTATGTAATATGAACACAATATGAAAGCACCTGCTGCCCTCGTCTTTTATGCCTGCTAGCCTTGTTGCAAATGGAGCAAAGATTCCAGCCACGGGTCTCATTGAAGTCTCCCCCACCGTACATGTCTTTGTCGTACCCTCTCATTCCTCCTACCCTTCCCTACCTTCATTAGATCTATATGCGGCACGTAGTCATAACCATTATAAGGTGGCCACTGTGTCGGGACAAGGTATGGCTCGAAGCTCATCTCCCAAATACTAACGGTGTTCGAACGGAGATAAAAGGGTAACATATATGGTAGATCCTCATAGTTGTACTCACGAACCCTGTAGGCCATGATCATATGAGAGCAAGGGGCATGCATGATCTGAGGGACGTTGCAACTACACTCTACCTTTTCAAGATCAACTCAGTAGTTTCATCCACCATAACGTTCATTGTCCAATCTTGTGCCACCCTTGCCCCGTACACTAAAGATATGGCAGCGAGGTCCATATGGCTTGACGGTGTGCTGCTTGGCCAATTCCTTGGCCTCCTTCAAATGTTTAGCTCTAGCCTTTCCAAAATGCCCCTGCTCAGTTATATTCCTCTACGCAAGTTCCCACCTCTTCACAAAATATTCATTGCACTTATGAAAGGAGAACTCGACAATTCCAGACACAGGCAATGATTGAACTCCGGTGAATACACGGTTGAAGGACTCCGAGGAGTTAGTGATCATGATGCCATACCTGAAACCCTCCTCATCAGATGCTAACGCCCACTAAGCCTTTTTATTTCATCTGTGCCTCTAACCAGGCCTTTCTCGCTTTATTTACCATCTTGTCTAGTTCTCTCTTTGTCTCCTTGAACTGGTGCTCTATACATACATAACATAGAGCCTTTACCCTATCACATACCTCCTGCTTCCACTGATGTCGCCAGAAATTAGCGGCGAAGTGTCTCATGCATCATCTATGCACTAGAGGCGGGAACCCATCTATATGCTCAGCTACAACATTAAGAAGCCCTAGGTGATGGTCCAAGATCAAACATATAGTGCAAGATGAGCCAAGCACTTGTACACGTAGAAGTCGCATGAACCATGACCATGAGTCATTGTTCTCTCCCTCTGCCAAAGCAAAAGCCATAGGTACTATCTGGTCCTTAGGATCAATAGCAGCAGCCATCATCAAGATGCCCCTGTACTTTTCTGTCAGGAAAGTGCCATCAGCAAGTACGACTGACTGACAAAACTAGAATGCATGTTCCATTTGCGCGAATGACCAGAACACACGATAGAGGACATGCCTTAATGGGTCCCAAAAAAACATCCCTTCGGTGTCCACAAACCATTTCAAGCTAGGGTTGTAGTAATGCATTGCACATAAAATGCAGGGCATCCTGTTGTACGCTTCCTCCCAACTACCCCATCGAATTGCCAGGGCAATTTGCTTAGCACGCCAAGCCTTTCCATACTTCATATCGTACTTAAGAATCCATATATGGACTGTTGTAAAGAAGACACCAAAATATCATTATTGTCATCAACGAGCCCCAATATATGACGGGCAAGGTAACATGCAGCGAGCTACTGATGATTTTCCTTCCTCCTGTTTGATAGGCAAGTGTGGGGTTCGACAACTTTACTTATCCTCCACTTGCCATCACTCTGTCTCTTTCGTGCATTTAACCTCCACATACAACCATTTTTGCATATCACGTGGTACCTCAACTCCTGGTCCGAATGAGTGATGGTGTACGACCTATGGTGGTACACAGCATAGTCCTGAAGGAAGAGCTTTATCTTTGACATTGTATTGAATATCATCCTCTTCCTAAGGGTTTCTTTCTCATGGTCATACAATAATTTTCTACATATCTGGAGACCGATGTCATAAACTGCCATATCCGTCATGCTGACATCCCTATAGTTCGGAATGCCCCTGAAAGGTACGTTCATCGACCTTAGTTGCTCAAGCTCAGTCGTTGTGTAAGGTGGTGGTGGAACATACTACTACGATTTGCTAATTCTAGCCCATGAATCATAGGGGGTATCATCTGCTGCCAAATCTATGACTAGACTACCCTGAGCCTAGATACCATGCAAAACCTCAGTTGGTACTGGTAATGGCATAGTATGAACCGGTACTGGCATGGCATCCACCGGTGTTGGCATAGCATATGTACCTCCTTGGTCATCAATAGAATCGTCTGAATCACTTCTAACTACATCACCAATCCTATCCTCCTCCTCCTATTGCATCTCTTCCTGTTCGAACTCATTCACATCGAAGTCATTACTTATACAACCTACTACAGTTGAATGAAACTGCTCCTGTGTCAACTGACTATCCAAATCCATGTTATCCTGAGTTGCTTCCCTTTTGAAAGGTCCTTGTTTGGTTTTGGTAATTGAGTGACAACTTAGGTGGACTAACTGTATTTATGTGAGATACACAGGTGATTAGTCCATAGGTACATGTGTATGAGCAACATATGCCATGGAGGTGAAAATGGCTTGGAGATGTTGCAAAGCTCACACATGTGATGATGAAGGAGCTTTAATGCACATGAGACATGACATTGATTCATGTGATCAAGGTGGAGAAGATCAAGACAAGACTTGGCTTGATGGACCGGTTGCAAGCGTGAAGGGCAAGTTGAAGGCTTTGGAGTGATGGACCGTGTGGCGGTGAAGCTTGAGCAAGACTTGGCGCCGATGGACGATAGCAACGGTGAAGAGCAAGTGAAGTCAAGATCGATGAACCAATATGATCATGTGATGATATGAAGTGGATCATATCATTATTGATTGTGTTGGTGCATGTGTTGCATCAACGTTGGAGGAGATGGAATGGAATGCACAAGGCAAAGCTATAACCTAGGGCATTTCATTTCACCGGTCATAGGTGTGTAGAGAAGTTTATGACCGGGTTTAGGATAGATGGCAGTACTATCAAGAGGAGCAAACTTGTTTGCATATCGGTCATCTAGTGCCACTCGAGTGATCTAACTTTGCATCGTCGCTAGGATAGAGTGGCGTGGCAAGTTGTCGACAAAATATGGTCGGCAGTCTACCTAGGGGTATGCCCAAGGAAGTAGATTATCGATAGACAGATGCGCAAGCTACAAACAAGATGGTGACGCAAGATAGACATAAGGTTTTATCTAGGTTCGGCCGCCATGAAGGCATAATACCTACGTCCTACGTCTAATTGTATTGCTGTATGTCAATGAGAGATGTTTTTGAGAGGGGTCCCCTGCCTGCCTTATATAGTCTAGGGGGCAGGGTTACAGATCTAGAAACTAATCCTAACCGGTTACAATTGCCATAGGTGGCTGGATAAAGATTCCTATTCTAACCGACCAGGATCTTTCTTGATCTCCAAGTCTGTCTTGATTCCTTGCGCGGGACTCCAAGCAGATTGGCCAGGCCACGCGTCGTCTTCCAGTGGGCCGGGCCCCCTGGTTCGGGCCAACCCAAGCCTAGCCATAAGGGTATAGGGGTTAATACCCCCACAGCTAGTCCACGAGCACCATGTATTATGCTGCGACATGCCGTTCGATCTTCTTTGACTAATGCGATCCATCTTCATGTCATCAACAACTGGCTGAAACATTAACCAAGCAAATGTACCAGTATCCTGGTCAGAACAGAGAGTAGTAGACCACGATTATAGCCGAAGATTCTGGTTGTCCGAAGAATGCATGGTGCTCTAAAGAAAAAAGAAAAAGATTTCTTTCCTAATGAAGTGTGCCCACTTGTATTTCTGAAAAGAAATGTAAGTAACCCTTGTACAGTAGTAGTTATAACCAATAGTCAAAGTGTAGGAGTTGATAAAATAAACACATTCACCGCAAGGTGAAGTATGCCCACTTAGTCCCTGAGCCTGGTAGTAGGTGACACAGGCACGTGGTGCCAGGGTCTAAAAAGAATTCCCAATTATATCAAAAATCCAATCATCATACCAACGATATGAGATGCACCGGTAGGTGCATCATACCGATGTAGTCCCCAAGCTTGCTGGAAGGCAAGGTATCAGCCTTGTAGCAAGGTCTAAGTTAGAAAACATAAATGCCTCTCAACTGTATGTGAGTACTAATCACATGTAGCCGAGGAGAGCAGTCTCTGAGCTATGGTCAGAGAATGGTCATTGTAGTCCCCGAGCATGGGTGAACAACGAATCCCCAAGAATAACCGTAGCTAGTTCAGTCCCCGTGCATTAGGGCGATCGAGATAGTCCCGAGCACTAGAGTGGTCAGAATAGTCCCCGAGCACGATGGTGGTCTGGATAGTCCTCGAGCACGTTGGTGGTCTGGACAATCCCCGAGCACGATGGTGGTCTAGACAGTCCTCGAGCACGATGGTGGTCTAGACAGTCCTTGAGCACGATGGTGGTCTGGACCGTCCCCGAGCATGATGGTGGTCTGGACAGTCCCTGAGCACGTTGGTGGTCTGGACAATCCCTTTGCACAAAAGTGTAGCAAAAAACCATATGCCACTTGAACTATTATTTTGTGTATTTATTTATTTGCTCTGACAAGTCTGGTCTGACACGTCTGGTCAAAGAAGTAGATGGGTATAGCACATCATACTGCTTTTTTGTCTTGTCAAGCGAACAGTTATGTGGCACCTGTTAGTAGGTGCGTCAGAGTGGGACCTCCCACACTAGCAACGAAGAGGCGCATATATTGGCATAGATCTCGAGGCTGTGAAAACAACCGTCTGCGGCACGTGCGCACGTCTCCCAAGAATCCCAGGCAGACGAAACGGCGCAACTCTTGGGTTAAATACGATATAGGATAGGTAAATTATTATTTACTGAACCCCATTGCCATTCGCAACCACAGCTTTTTTCTTCCTCTTGCCAACCCTAATACATCCAAAATCGCCACCAATCAATCTGCCACAATTTCCCCGTCCATCAGCAAGGCCGAAGTCATGGCGAAAAGTGATGCGCAGAAGAGAGCAGGGGTCATGGCGAAGGAGTGGTGGAAATCAAGAAGCAACGAGCAGACCATTGAAGACCTCGTCACCATGGGGGTACTCCACAATAAGGAGCTCATAGGATGGCATGCATCGGAGGGCGAGGGGTACCCCGATCCATAGCCAGGTGAGATCGTGGTGTTCGAGGACTTCTTTAAACGAGGATTTGGGGTTCTGGTACATCCATTTCTTTAGGGGCTCTGTCTTTACTATGAGATTGGGATTTGCAATCTGCATCCCAACTCAATCTTCCTTATCGCCACTTTTATACATCTCTACGAAGCATATGGCGGCTTCCAGCCCCATTTCGATTTTTTCGCCATCTTTTCTGTCTGTGGAAGAAAGGAGGCGGTGGTTCAAAGATAGCCGGGGGTGTGTACCTCAACCTCCGTGACGGCATGAAAGCCTAGTACCTGCACTGCCCATGGAACACGTCGCTAGACGACTGGTACAAGAAATGGTTCTACATCTGCGAAGAGCCAAACATGATTACACTGTGCGGCATGGGGTCCATTCCAGAGAAGAGGACAAGCTGGTCAGAGAAGCCTGAGCACCTGGAATAGATTCCAGAAATATTTGGAATGATCCCGTAGAAAAAACTAGATGGTCCGAGCGTGGTCGGGAACTTCATTAGCCGATAGATCCAGCCCTACCAGAGGAGAGTACATCCTGGCTATGAATATCAAGGTAGCGCGGATCCGATGAGGATGAGGCAGGGGGCGCTTGACAAAATCAAAGTCAAAGCTAGAATTGGAGAGCTATTTAACTTAGCTGATCCAAATTATGCCTGATTGAAAGACATCGAGCACGCTTTCAAGCTTGCCCGACCTCCCCCAAAGGTAACTCATCTTGCCTAATACTCATAGTTCTATATTGTGGTAGGATAAGTGGAAACTTACTATGTTCACCCATTTTTGTTTTCCATGTTAATGGTCGGGATAGAGTGACAGTGCTTGTGTCGCCACCCCCTGGAGTGGAATTACTGCAAAGAGCCGGTCACCCCACCCAGACCAGCATCGAGATCGAAGACGAGGACATCGACTGGGAGGTGCTCGGAGCTAGAGAGGAGGCAGTGGCCCTAGCCGCTGGTAAGCGGCCGGCTGTCCCCAAACAACCGAAGAAGAGATCATCAACCACCCTATTCACTGGAGGGACACTAAGTATCAATGAGCCCGAGGGAGGCCCGAAGGAGAAACCGACCAGCAAGCATCGACAGGCGATTTTTGCCTGGTCGGACGATGACGCAAAGGAGGGAGAGGATGTAGACACCTTTCGACTTGTCCCTCGAAAGAGGAGGAAACAACTAGAGTCGATAGAGCAAGGTGTCTCCTCCATGCCTATGGGACCCACATTACCGACGATGGAGAAGGATGCCGCCGGGTCGACCTTGGGAGTACCTGGGTAAGGACCGTGACCGGCAATGGGAGCGACAACTCAACCGAGCATGCCACCAGCCACTACAGCACAAAGTACAAGCGGCGGAGAGGTCGAGCACCAAGGCCCAGCGACAGTGCTAGATGTAGAGGGAGACCAGGAGTCACCCGCATAGCACGTGGAGCAAGTACGGCCGAAGAGACGCGCCTTCGCCACATCATTCCGCGCTTCCAACATGTAAGTATTTGTAGCCTTGATGTAATCTTGCAATTTGCATTGAATATGATTGCCTTCTAAACTTTTCTCGGATGTACTAGTTTGGCATCCATAGAAAGTCCAGACCAGCTAGCCGGAAGTCGCGCGGCTCTACCCATAAGTTCAGAGCAGACTGCCCAGCAGCCAGCCACCGAGGAAGCCATAGCAGAAGATCCATTGGGGCCTCAGCAAGGGAGCAGTCAGACAACAGTCCCCAAGAAGGTGGTTGGGGGAGCAACTGAGCCGAGCACAAGTGCTCCGAATGCTAGCCCTGCTGAGGGCAACACCTTAGCGTTGAGGGTGACGGAGCAGACTGAAAAGTGACAACTAGAGGTAAGAGCACAACCCATATTCACCGATGCTGGAACCCATGGGAAGGCTTTGATGATCGCAGAGGCTGCTGACACCGGACCAGCACCGAGACCGGAAGAAGAGCCCAAAGAGGACGAAGTGGATGAGGTCCTGGGCCATCCGCAGGATAAGTGAAAACATGTGTATGTGTCGTGTTGGTGGAATGACCAATGGGTTGTCCATGAGGAAATCCTAGAGGTCGAAGAAACCATGAAAGTTGAACGGGCGGCGAAGCGGCTTGTTACAGAAGTGCAGGTAAGCTTCGCTTCACTGGCTAGTCTTGTTGTTTAGTCGTAGTTGTCTTACTTAGCTATCTGCACTCAGGACTTAATGAAGACCATGAGGTACCACAAGAGATGCTTCGACCAGATCGAGGGGATCATTGCAGACAATAAGGAGCTAACGGCGGAGGTGGAACGCTTGCGCCAGCGACTCGAAGCCGCCAGTCATGAAAAGGTGGTGCAAGAGTCCTAGAACCAGGATCTGGTCAGGCAGCTCAGTAATAAAGAGCGTGAAAGAACAAGTAGCCAATTAATCATACTGACTGCTCACAAGTGTTGTTGCATTGTTGGTAGTAACAGCTGTAGTGCAAGCTTAGAAGCTAAAGTGATCCATCTCTGAGAGGAGGGCGGTCGTGTGGTCAGGGAGCATGATCGCCTATCCGAGGGCAACAGAAAACTGGTGCAAGACCAGTCACAGCTCTGGGACCACACCACCAAGATGACAAAGGAGCTAAAAGGTAAGTTGTCCAACCGCCTTTGCTCATTTTTGTTGCCTGTCGTAGCTTGGGATAGTATAGCGTTTGAATAGCCTGTGTGATTTGTAGTTATAAAAATCAACGCAAAGAAGCATCTAGAGGCCATGATAAAAGATCGTGACGGCTGGAAGGGGCAATGCCAAGAGATCACCAAGGATCGTGACACCTGGAAAAGCCGGTGCCAGGAGGTAGCAACGGGCATTTTGCCGGTCCTTAACGTCATTGATCCGGTGCTAGTAGAGGACGTGCCAAGGGCGTCGCAGCTGGGATTGACCGAGAGATGCCAAAAGGCATGGGGATGGTTCCAGGAGTTCGTGAAGGAGGCGAGTGAGTACATAGGCGCACATGTGCTAAGCATGGTACGTGCTCACTACCCCTTGATCGATCTCAAGCGCCTGGAGGCTAGATACCCAAAGGAGGTAGATCCAGACAAGGCTGAGGAGCTACGGATGACCCAGCTGGACTTGTTGATGAAAATAATTGGCGACATTAACCTATGTGGAGGCACGACAGCACCTGTACAGGGAATGCCATCAACAAGTCAGCTGGGAGCGCCATCATTTTCAAGCCAACCAGCGAAGCCTGCGGTCTCGACCAGCCAGGCATCAATGGGGCCATCTTCTTCAGCTCGATCAGTGCTAGAGTCCCCGAGACCCTTGCACGATGTTAGGCCCAGCGAGCAGCAGGTGCCCCATGCCTCAACCAGCCAATAGTATAGGCTATAGCTGTAGAAGAAGATGTAGTTATGTTATTGTAAACTTAGACCTTTTCAGGCAAGCTTGTAATAACGTAACTATATATCAACATAAGCTTGTTTGTTTTGTAGAAAACATGTTTAAGCTCGGATATCATGTTGATGTAACTAAGTTAGAACATGCTGGCATTCTGTTTAGTTGTATCAGTTTAGTCGACACGTCATCCTGAAAGGTTTGTACAGCCCTGGTTTGTCTTGTGATCGGAGTGTGAGATGCGTAGCATGTGCACACGTAGAAACACGCAAGTCAAACCAGATGAAGGGTC
The DNA here is from genome assembly GCF_019320115.1 of Miscanthus floridulus. NCBI lineage: Eukaryota > Viridiplantae > Streptophyta > Magnoliopsida > Poales > Poaceae > Miscanthus > Miscanthus floridulus. The sequence goes on from NC_089597.1 coordinate 4,100,224, forward strand.
GAGATGGCGACTAGAGGGGGGGGTGAATAGTCTTTTCTAAAACTTAATCGCGTCGGCTAACCGAAACAAATGCAGAATTAAAAACTATTGGTCTAGCCAAGACTATACTCCACTATATGTGTTCACTAGCACATTGCAAAGATAACAATTATGCAATAAAGGTGCCGGGCTAGCTAGAGCTCTCCTAAACAATTCTAGGAGCAAGGTTACACAAACCTATGCCACTAGTACTTTAAGCAACAAGGGAGCTCCTACACATGCTAGTAAGCAAAAGCACAAAGCTAACTAAGCTCACTAGCAATGCTCAATAACAAGGCAACCAATGCCTAATTAGAGAGCGCAAATACTTAGCTACACAAACTAAGCAATGTGACTAACAAGGTTACTAAAACCAAATTAGCCATACAAGGGAGCTACTTCTATGCTACACAAGCAAGAAGGTAATTAGCAAGCTACACAAGCTATCTAATTACAAGAGCAACAACACAAGCTTAATGTATATGAATGTAAACGCAAGCTTGTGTAATGGGGATGCAAACCAACGGGAAGAACAAGGTTGACACGATGATTTTTCTCCCGAGGTTCACGTGTTTGCCAACACGCTAGTCCCCGTTGTGTCGACCGCTCACTTGGTGGTTCGGCGGCTAATTAGCATCACCTGCTAAGCCCACACGTCGGGCGCCGCAAGAACCAACCCCTTGAGTGAGGGTAGCTCAATGACACGCTTTTACTAGAGTTGCTCTTCGCGGCTCCCGCGGGGCGAGCACAATGCCCCTCACAAGCACTTCTCCGGAGCGCCGCACAAGCTTCTTACGCGCTTCGACGGAGACCACCACCAAGCCGTCTAGGAGGTGGCAACCTCCAAGAGTAACAAGCACCACCGGCTTGCAACTCAATCACCTAGTGCCACTCGATGCAACCTCATGATGCAATCGCACTAGAATCGCTCACTCACACAAACGAATGATCACTATCAAGTATATGTGTGATGGAGGGCTCCCAAGCACTCACAAGCATGGACACTAAGTCCCTTGAGGTGCTCCACACCAGCCATGGCCAAGGGCCACTTCTATTTATAGCCCCAAGGGCTAAACTAGCCGTTACCCCTTCACTGGGCAACGGTCGGGCCGACCGGACGCTCCGGTCGTGTTGACCAGACGCTGGACCTCAGCGTCCGGTCGCCCACAGACGACCATGTGTCCCAGTTCCAATGGTCACTTGACCTGACCGGACGCTCCAGCTTCAACTGACCGGACGCTGGACCCTCAGCGTCCGGTCGTTTCTAGTAAGCTCCCGAGCATGACCGGACGCGTCCGGTCGAACACGAGCGGACGTAGCCAGCGTCCGGTCACTCTCCAGCTACTGCTACACTCCACATCAGCGCGACCGAACATAGCCTGCCAGCGTCCGGTGCATTCAGATCCAGCGTCCGGTCAGTTGACCGACGCCAGTATCTTCTCCATTCTCTTCACCCTTGCTCAAGTGTGCTAACCACAAGAATTTGCATCCGGCGCAATAGAAAATAGGCATTCCATTGTATAGAACTGCCGCCATCAATCAGCACTCTATCGAACTGAACCTTGTTGATGCAAGGATCGAGGACTAGAGGAAAATGCCCTAGATCAGGTATTGTGGCCCATTGGTCTTTTCTGCTGAAGGAGATCTCACGGTGAGGCCAAGGAGGGAGCCGCGGATCAGCGATGAGGTTGTCGGCATTGGCCACGCTCAAGCAAGCGCGGGCAAGCAGCTTGCGCTCTCGCTTGGTCTCGATGGACACTTTGCCCCCAATGATGGTGTGGACGCGATCGATTGGCTTGATGTACTTGTGACGAGGATCTGCGTCTTCATCATCGTTGTCCTCATTACGCTGCTCCCCTACGTCGTTAGGCTTGTTGGATGTATCCAGAGCCTGTTGACGCGTGTAGATAGATTTGAGAACACGGGAATTCTCCATGGTATGGTTTGACTTGGGATGGAGCTAGCAAGGTCCTTTCAATGCTTTGGTGTAGTCTTCTTCATAGTTGCGATGTCCACCACCTTTTTTTAACGGTGTTGACCTCGCTGTCGTCTTCCCGAGCACGCTTGCCCCTGTAATCATCACGGCGATTACGCCGCTGATTACGCTGGTCGCGGTGGTAAATGTGTATGTGTGTTAGCATTTTCATAATCATTTCCCAAACCACCAAGTGTACAAACACCACCTCCTTTGTAAATGTGCCAACACCACCAAGTGTATACCACCATGTATATGTGTGTTAGCATTTTCACAATCATTTCCCAAAGGATGTTAGCCACTCAACTTGCCATGCCACTCGATCCTAGTGACAATGCAAAGTTAGATCACTCGAGTGGCACTAGATGACCGATATGCAAACAAGTTTGCCCCTCTTGATAGTACGGCCATCTATCCTAAACCCGGTCATAAACTTCTCTACACACCTATGACCGGTGAAATGAAATGCCCTAGGTTATACCTTTGCCTTGCGCATTCCATTCCATCTCCTCCAATGTTGATGCAACACATGCACCAACACAATCAACAATGATATGATCCACTTCATATCATCATATGATCATATTGGTTCATCGATCTTGACTCTACTTGCTCTTCGCCATTGCCATCGTCCATCGGCGCCAAGTCTTGCTCAAGCTTCACCGCCACGCGGTCCATCACTCCAAAGCCTTCGACTTGCCCTTCACGCTTGCAACCGGTCCATCAAGCCAAGTCTTGTCTTGATCTTCTCCACCTTGATCACATGACTCAATGTCATGTCTCATGTGCATTTAAGTTCCTTCATCATCACATGTGTGAGCTTTGCAACATCTCCAAGCCATTTTCACCTCCATGGCATATGTTGCTCATACACATGTACCTATGGACTAATCACCTGTGTATCTCACATAAACACAATTAGTCCACCTAAGTTGTCACTCAATTACCAAAACCAAACAAGGACCTTTCAATCTCCCCCTTTTTGGTAATTGATGACAACTCTACAAAGATATAGAAATTAAGCTCTTTTGGATTCATGTTGCTTGCCCAAGCAATTTTACCATGTCAAAATGATTTTGGACAAGTACCATAAACCCAAAATGGTAGTATTAGCTCCCCCTACATATGTGCTAGAGTATTTAATTTGAAGCTTGCACATATGCATAGATTGAAATTGTGGGAGAGTAAATACTACAAAATGATGCTAAGGTGTATAGAATAAACTTTGAAGCGTGTACCAATCGGAGTTGTACCTTTGAGTTCATCCTTAGCACCATGGTTAGCTAGATATCACTTGATAATAAAACACTAGATACCTTGTGAGATCAACATTAAAAGCAAGGTACTAGCATTACTAGAAAAGCATACCAAGTGTCTAGCTATCATCATATGCATGCTAGTTATCAAATCATCATCCAAGTTCTACAACTAGCATACACCACACAAGCATGCATATTGAATTTAAAAGCTTATGTAATGCAAGCAAGCACATGATTATGCACATATCAAATGCAATCAATCAAAATTCATGAGCTTGCTCCCCCTACTTGTGTGCTTCCCTTGTCCAAGAATTTTGATCCATCTCTTTTCTTCAATGTTGCTCCCTCTTTGTCCATGTCCAACCTCTATTTCTTTTGTATCTCATCTCTCCCATTGTACAATCTCTCCCCAAGCTTCATATCTTTGTACAACTTCTCCCCCTTTGTCATCAATTTCCATAAAAGGTGTGCTTCTTATTGATGCAAAGGTATGCTCTTTGGGGTAGATGGTTGAGACTTGAATCGTGCATTTTTGATGGACATTACTTGGTTGTTGGAATGACACTACATGTAGATACCATTTTGAACGTGTAACTTGTACTACTTGTATCTTATCATTCTTATGCATGGGTCATCCATTTTATTTCACTTAAGCTCTAGTAGGTGAGGGATGCATTCTTCATTTGCTGATCACTTAAAGTTGAGGATCACTTGTGGAACCATCATCTTGCATGATTGATACTATGTATAGATACCACTTGTAGGAAGTGAATATCATTTGAAAGAATCTTCTAGTATGGAACCACTTATTTGATTTATCAATAAAGACCATTTCTTGAACATTTGTTATCTTCATGAGTACCACTTATAAGATATCACTTGTGAGTTGAAACATACAAACTAGATATCCATTTGCATTGTTGTCTTGTGCTTGTACTCTTATCACTATCATGAGCTTCTTATGTGACTTGAACTAAATTGATTTGCTTAAGCTTTCAAGTCCGGTTTGAACCAATGACAAGCTTCTTCACACCTCTTTTTAAGGGTTATCTTGCCAATGTTGTACTTGTCACTTGTTGGCAATCCAAATTAAGTCAAGTACTTGGGTTCACTAGCTCATGAACAAATTCATGTACTAACCACTAGATCAAGTAATCATTCAAGCAATAGTGGTAGGCTATGAATTTCAAATATTTCATTTGTAATGCATGATCCTATGAAGCATGTACTATATGCACTAACCGCATACTAGTAAGGGCTGAAATGATCATGCACATTACAATGATACCTTTGCTATGTTGGAGTAGAGGATAGTCACATAGATTCCAATTCATTACTCCAATAGCAATGTGAAGTCCAATTAAAAGCTTGGTGAAGACCAATAGATACCAATTTGAATTACATTCTTCACCCATATGAAATGAATACCACTTATGATCAAGTGCACTTTCTTGTTGTGGTTGACTTGCTTCATCTTTTGATCTTAGCTTGCATGAGAGCATCAATATGAGAATACCACTTGAAAATATCATGACTAGCTCTCTTTTGGGTGTTGCTTGCTTTTCTTGATCAACCCTTTTGATTTCTTCAACTAAGCATCTTAAATGTTCCTCGGATCACCACTTCCATGTTAGCCTTCCAAGTACCACACTTGGTTCACCTACACATAGGCGGCAAGCCCCTACACTAGGGAGAAGTGACCTCTCTCCAAGAACCATTGTTGACACTCACTTGAAATAACTTGATTGATTGATCCAAGTGATGGACTTAACTTGATGAGTAATCTTGATTCCTTCTTTAAGTCCTTTTCTTTCTTCTTGTTTAAGTTCTTTTCTTTCTACCAAAAGATTTCCAATAGTCACTAGAACTTAAACTTCATCTTCATCTTAAGTTTGATCTTGATCTTCCAATTTGAGTACTAAATATGTGCAAAATACACTCCACAATCAAATGGCCTTGTACTCATATCTTGTCATACTTCAAGATCATTTCAAAACCAAACTTAGGTACCTCAAACACTTGTAAACATGTTTCCAACTTGAGGACCTTTCAATCAAAGTGACTCTAGATCAATCCAATACTTATCACTTTTATGGCAGATTCTGTACTCTCCAAAGAACTAAGCATATTTCTCAAAGTACAAATCCAAATACCATGAAATTTGGTGGAGATGAGCTTCACTAAGTTATCTATCAGCCATAAAAATTTTAGCTTCATTTGATCTCATATGGACTGCTAAATTTTAATTCTTCCACCACTGCTACATGCTGAAAACTGCTGCACTATAGCTGACAAGAACCACTCCAAAACCGAAGCATTTCTTATCCAATTTTCATAAAATTTCTACATCTTCTTATACCATAAGTCTAGAGCATGTACACCAATTTTCATGCCAATCCAATAAGTTTTCAATACTCAAACATGGCTATGATCACAGCTAGCTCAGATTTTGAATATAGGACAGATTTCAAGCAATTGAGCTATACTTCATCAAATATGAATCAAACTTGATACTAACTTGTTTGAATACTTCCATAAGACATATATCCATTCAAATCACTTACTAAATGTCATCTCATGAATTTATCCAACACAAATCAATCCAAACTTGATTACTAAGCAATTATCCATTCAAATATCTCATAGCAAGCAACATTGCATATTTATCCAATTCAATCAACTCATATGCACCCAAATGAAATGATCAACAAGAGATATACCTTAGTTAGCTCATGATCATCCAATTAGCAAGCTTTATCTCAATTATTTGCAAGCCATCAAATATATCCAATGAATCACCAACAACTTGAAATTTACACTTGTATGTTGTAGCACATTTGGACTTCACTTAATTTGTCATGGCATTGGGATTGCATGTGCACTAAGCTTCATATCTTGATTCAATATATGATGATCACTATGAAGACAATTGAATCAAAGCCTCCAATGCCAATGGTACCTACAATTAATCATCCATTTTTTGATGGTACCCAAACAAGTTTGGGTCCTCTCAAGTTAGGAGCAACATACTTAGGCAACGCCTTAGTATGAGTAGCGGGATGTTTTGCAATTGCAACCAATGAGGTACCATTGCCATCCTTTCTAAGCATATTATGATTATCAATTGAAATAGACTTAGAAATTTTACCTAGGGGACATGAATGTGCCATGTGTCTCCTTTCCCGGCATGAGTAGCACTTTCTCTTTGATTGAGCCTTCTCTTCCTTGCTCATATGGCGCTTCTCATTGCCTTGCCTCTCATGGATTGCTTGAGCCTTCTTCTCAAGCTTGTTAGGACACTTAGAGGCAAAGTGTCCCGTACTTCCACACTTGAAGCACTTGATGTGAGCATAGACTTTCTTCTTATTGTCATTCTTGCTCATCATCTTGGCATCTTGAGTTTACATTGGATGCCTTGCCTTTCCACCCCTTCTTGTTTTCTTCTTCTTGATCATCAAATCATCACCATCTTCATGGTTGATCTTGATTTGCTCTTGGGTGTCTTTTCTTGCTCAACTTGTGGCTTTGGTTGAGGCTTCACTTGTTGCTTCACCAATTCCTTGGTTGGGCACATCGAGGTAAGATGACCCCAAGTGCCGCACTTAAAGCACTTGATATGCTTTAGCCTCTCTTCTTCTTTCTTCAACTTGAGCTTCTCGATGTTAGGGCAACCATTTGCAAAGTGTCCCGCTTCATGACACCGGTAGCACATGGTGTGAGAGAGCTTTCTTTGATGTAGCTTCTTTATCTTTCTTTCTCTCTTTCTTTCGCCCTTTGTCATCTTCTTTTCGAAGCCAAGGCCACACTTGTCACCATAGTTTCTTTGAGTTTTCAACATATACTCAAAGGTGACTTTTGAGTTGTAGCACCTCTCTAACTTGTTGCTCAATTTCTTCACTTCATTTTTGAGCTCATTGTTCTCCTTCAAAATGTTAGTCTCACAAGACATAGAAGTAGAACAAGCATCTATATGTGAAGAGCATGGCATATCTAATAAATCATCACAAGAGGTGGATACATGCTTCTTGCCTACATCACAAGGGTTAGCAACAACATGTGATTGATCATTTGACCCATGTGATGAGCTCTCATTATTTTTAAGTTTCTTTGTAAATATTTTAATGAGAGAAGCTTGTTTTTCTAATAATTCATCATGAGATGCAAGTAGTGTCTCATGATTCAATTTAAGCTCATCAAGTGAAGATTTATAAGCATTATTTAATTTCTTATGTTCTTCACAAGAGTTCTTTAGAAATGAGTTTTCATTTTCTAATTTCAATGTTTTAGCTTTCTCATTTTCTAAAGACATGGTCATGCTAGCAAGTCTACTAACAAGCTCATCATATGAATCAACATGATCAACCACATTATCATTTGATACCTTAGTGTCACCTTGTGACATGAAGCAATGTGGTGTAGTGGATGGGCTTGTAATAGCATCATCATGGCTTGAGCATGAACCATCATCACCATCAAGTGTGCATGGGGTAGCATCATCACTTGCAACACTTGTGGCATCATCATCAACCTTGTAAAGTGAACTTGTAGTTGATCGATCATCATCATCACTTAACCATGAGGTGGAGCAATCTTCCACAATCACCAAATTGTGGTTATGCTCAACATACTCATGTGCCTCCTCCTTGGGCTCATCATCATCATCATCGGAGACCGTCCCATACTTCTCATTGAGATAACTCCAAATCTCATGGGCGGTCTTCATGTCCATGATCTCTCCAAATATGCAATCATGCAAAGATCTATACATGATATTAGTAGCATGGATGTCGAGATCTAGGCATTTCTCTTGTGCTTGAGTTAGATTATCTTCATCTAACGCATGAGAAAAGCCTACGTCTACCATCCACCACATTTGAGGGCATACATACTTAAAATTACATATCATCCAATTTTTCCATCGTGCAAAGTGTGTGCCATCAAAAATGTATGGACAATCATCTAGCCCATTAGACGCCATCCTCTCGGGTCGGTGAAGACCACAAATGAGAGACCTGGCTCTGATACCACTTGAAGGGTCGAGATGGCGACTAGAGGGGGGGTGAATAGTCTTTTCTAAAACTTAATCGCGTCAGCTAACCGAAACAAATGCGGAATTAAAAACTATTGGTTTAGCCAAGACTATACCCCACTATATGTGTTCACTAGCACCTTGCAAAGATAACAATTATGCAATAAAGGTGCCGGGCTAGCTAGAGCTCTCCTAAACAATTCTAGGAGCAAGGTTACACAAACCTATGCCACTAGTACTTTAAGCAACAAGGGAGCTCCTACACATGCTAGTAAGCAAAAGCACAAAGCTAACTAAGCTCACTAGCAATGCTCAATAACAAGGCAACCAATGCCTAATTAGAGAGCGCAAATACTTAGCTACACAAACTAAGCAATGTGACTAACAAGGTTACTAAAACCAAATTAGCCACGCAAGGGAGCTACTTCTATGCTACACAAGCAAGAAGGTAATTAGCAAGCTACACAAGCTATCTAATTACAAGAGCAACAACACAAGCTTAATGTATATGAATGTAAACGCAAGCTTGTGTAACGGGGATGCAAACCAACGGGAAGAACAAGGTTGACACGATGATTTTTCTCCCGAGGTTCACGTGTTTGCCAACACGCTAGTCCCCGTTGTGTCGACCGCTCACTTGGTGGTTCGGCGGCTAATTAGCATCACCCGCTAAGCCCGCACGTCAGGCGCCGCAAGAACCAACCCCTTGAGTGAGGGTAGCTCAATGACACGCTTTTACTAGAGTTGCTCTTCGTGGCTCCCACGGGGCGAGCACAATGCCCCTCACAAGCACTTCTTCGGAGCGCCGCACAAGCTTCTTGCGCGCTTCGATGGAGACCACCACCAAGCCATCTAGGAGGTGGCAACCTCCAAGAGTAACAAGCACCACCGGCTTGCAACTCGATCACCTAGTGCCACTCGATGCAACCTCACGATGCAATCGCACTAGAATCGCTCACTCATACAAACGAATGATCACTATCAAGTATATGTGTGATGGAGGGCTCCCAAGCACTCACAAGCATGGACACTAAGTCCCTTGAGGTGCTCCACACCAGCCATGGCCGAGGGCCACTTCTATTTATAGCCCCAAGGGCTAAACTAGCCGTTACCCCTTCACTAGGCAACGGTCGGGCCGACCGGACGCTCCGGTCGTGTTGATCGGACGCTGGACCTCAGCGTCCGGTCGCCCATAGACGACCACGTGTCCCGGTTCCAACAGTCACTTGACCTGACCGGACGCTCCAGCTTCAACTGACCGGACGCTGGACCCTCAGCGTCCGGTCGTTTCCAGTAAGCTCCCAAGCATGACCGGACGCGTCCGGTCGAACGCGATTGGACACAGCCAGCATCCGGTCACTCTCCAGCTACTGCTACACTCCACGTTAGTGCGACCGGACGCAGCCTGCCAGCGTCCGGTGCATTCAGATCCAGTGTCCGGTCAGTTGACCGACGCCAACATCTTCTCCATTCTCTTCACCCTTGCTCAAGTGTGCTAACCACAAGAATTTGCATCCGGCGCAATAGAAAATAGGCATTCCATTGTATAGAACTGCCGCCATCAATCAGCACTCTATCGAACTGAACCTTGTTGATGCAAGGATCGAGGACCAGAGGAAAATGCCCTAGATCAGGTATTGTGGCCCATTGGTCTTTTCTACTGAAGGAGATCTCACGGTGAGGCCAAGGAGGGAGCCGTGGATCAGCGATGAGGTTGTCGGCATTGGCCACGCTCAAGCAAGCGCGGGCGAGCAGCTTGCGCTCTCGCTTGGTCTCGATGGACACTTTGCCCCCAATGATGGTGTGGACGCGATCGATTGGCTTGATGTACTTGTGACGAGGATCTGCGTCTTCATCATCGTTGTCCTCGTTACGCTGCTCCCCTACGTCGTTAGGCTTGTTGGATGTATCCAGAGCCTGTTGACACGTATAGATAGATTTGAGAACGCGGGAATTCTCCATGGTATGGTTTGACTTAGGATGGAGCTAGTAGGGTCCTTTCAATGCTTTGGTGTAGTCTTCTTCATAGTTGCGATGTGCGCCACCTTTTTTAACGGTGTTGACCTCGCTGTCGTCTTCCCGAGCACGCTTGCCCCTGTAATCGTCATGGCGATTACGCCGCTGATTACGCTGGTCGCGGTGGTTGCGGGAACCATTGCGCTGGTTGCGGCGATTAGAATTATCGTTTCGACCACGGTTGCCATGGTAGTCGTCGCGGTGTGGGGGTGGTCAGAGCGTGGAACCCTTGCTGCTTCTTCGACGATTATCTTTTTAGCATCATCGGTGTCCGCATATTTTTTTAGTAGTGGCTAGGAGCGCTGTGACCGATTCAGGTCTCTTGCGGAGGAGCTTGTCCCTTAGGGCATCGTGGAAGCGGAGACCAGTGATGAAAGCTTCGATTGCCTCATTGTCGAAGATTGACGGGACCTTGATGCGCATCTCTGAGAAGCATCGGATGTACTCGCGTAGTGGCTCATCTTTGCGATCTCGAATCTGCTACAGATCATATTTGTTACCGGGCTGCTCGCAAGTAGCAATGAAGTTGTCGATGAAGGCTTGCTTAAGCTCTTGCCAAGAATCAAAGTAGTTCGCCGACAAGCTGACCAGCCATTGGTGGCCTGCATGGCCGATGGCGACTGGGAAGTAATTAGACATGACGTGCTCGTCAGCCATGGCTGATCTGCATGCAGTTTTGTAGAGCATGACCCATAATTCGGGGTTCTCCTTGTCGTCGTACTTCTGAAGTTTTTTGAGCTTGAAGTTCTTGGGCCATATGACTTGGCGAAGGTGTGGAGTAAACTGCTTCAAACTCAGAGGGCCATGGGTAGTATCATATTCCATACGGTGATAGCTTTCGTGGGATGCACGATCGTTGGCTCTTTGGTTAATGCGATCACGCAGATCGCATTCTCCGAGGGAGTGGCGGAGATCGTTATTGCCATCATGATGACCCTGATTGCCACCCTGGTTAACCCTGCGACCGTGGTTATCATGGCGATTGTCGCGGTTGTCTCGGCGGCTGTCATCCTAGTAGTCGTGGCGGTTGTCATCCCGACCACCATTATGACCACCGTTTCTACCTCGACGGTTGTCTGATGGGTCGTTGTTGCACGAGCCACGTTGGTTGGGTGGCTGTGAGCGACTTGAGTACTGGTGGTTGTGGCTTGATTCGATAAAGACGGATGGAGCCTAGGCTTGATTTACAATTTCTGCGGTCTAGGCCATAGCAGCCATCAGGTAAGCTTGTATATCATCACGAACTGCCTAGATTTCTAGGGTATTGGGTAGTCGTTGCATTGTCGCCATAGCAATAGCTACGTTGGTGCTTGGAGTCCTAAAGACCTACTTGTCCCCCACCCTATCAAAGGCATTGTTAAGGTCGCGTGGCTGGACCCTTATGCGTCGTGCCTCCTCTTCTGCCTCGGCTTTGACTTGTCGGTGATTAAACCGATCAATATTGTGTGCCTCGCATGCTAGCCTTTCTTGTTCTGTTTCGCCAACTGCCGGCGGTTCGTCATTACTGACAACATTGATCAAGTCTCCTCGCCTTGGTGGAAAAGATGGGAATCATGGGAAACCCGGGGCATGGTCTGGGATATCCAGATCATATTCAACGCCTTCATTGTCGTGATGCTGGAGCTCGGTGTGGACGGAGGCATTAGATGCGATGCTAGACGAGGAGCTTGAGCCACCCTCTTGAACTGTGTGGACCGATCTTTCTTGATACTCCTCAATCTGGACCATGTTGACGAAGTTGCGCAGGCCGTAGGGCTAGGCCTGGTAGTTCTCCATCGAGGCTTCATACTCGAAGAGCCGGAGACCCATCGCGGGGGCTGGCCGGTGACGAACGGAGCGCCCTTCAGGAGTAGATGTGACCACGAGATCCGTACCGAGTCGTGCAAGATGATTAGCCCGAGCTGGTCGGGTACATCTGTTGTGGGTAGTGGTTACCTGCTCATTAGGTTGACTTTGAATCGAACTTACCAGAGCTAGGGTTTTGGCAAGTTTGGTGCCGACCCGATCGATGGAGTCGAGCAGGTCGGTGTTGTCGATTTGCCTCCCTTTGTAGCGAGGAAGCGGACGACGGGTTGTCGGCGTGGCCGAAGACGATGCTGGTGTAGCCGGAGCCAGATCCAATATGGTCGAAGCCGTAGCCGATGTTGGTGAAGCAGTGGTCGACGCAGATCAAATCCACGCCTCCTCCGTGGTCATGGCGATGAAGTTGTCGGAGCCCATGGTCCAGGTGATCTGGCCGATGGTGAGCATGAGGCCGTTCTGCGTAGCCATGGATTCAGGGATGATGACCATCTTGTTCTTCTAGAGAGCAGTACGCACACCCCAACCTGGCGCGTCACTGTCGACGAAATATGGTCGGCGGTCTACCTAGGGGTATGCCCAAGATAGTAGATTATCGGTAGACAGATGCGCAAGCTACAAACAAGATGGTGACGCAAGACAAACACGAGGTTTTATCCAGGTTCGGCCGTTGTGAAGGCGTAATACCTACGTCCTGTGTCTGATTGTATTGTTGTATGTCAATGAGAGATATTTTTGAGAGGGGTCCCCTGCCCACCTTATATAGTCTAGGGGGCAGGGTTACAGATCTGAAAACTAATCCTAACCGGTTACAATTGCCATAGGTGGCCGGATAAAGATTCCTATTCTAACCGACCAGGATCTTGCTTGATCTCCAAGTCTGTCTTGATTCCTTGTGCGGGACTCCAAGCAGATTGGCCGGGCCGCGCGTCGTCTTTCAGTGGGCCGGGCCCCCTGGTCCGGGCCAACCCAAGCCTAGCCGTAAGGGTACAGGGGTTAATACCCCCACACAAGTTGAGTGGCTAACCCTTTGGGAAATGATTGTGAAAAGCTAACACACATACACATGGTGGTGTACACTTGGTGGTGTTGGCACATTTACAAAGGAGATAAAGTTGGAGTTGATGTGGATCAACTTGGCTAAGAAAACGAGTGAGTCGCGCTGGTCAGAGAGTGACCGGACGCGTCCGGTATGGTGACCGGACACATGGCACCCATTAGCCAATCACACCGGTCTAAACCAAAGTGGATACACAGTGCTGTGTACATTACATTGAGAATAAAGGAGAGTACAAAACACAAACACCACCCACCACACCCTCACCCAAATAAAGTTACAAGTACAATAATGGTTCAGGATTATTCGTCTCCCTCAATTTTCGGGCAGCTCAACATTACAATAAGCTAAATCTGACAAAGAAATTACACGATTACATACCTGTACAAGTTGGGTCCTATAGCCAACAGTATGGTAGCCATTGTGATGCAGCATCCTCTCAGCTGGCTGGTTACCATATCCTACGCAGAGAGCTCTCCTCAGCTTTCTATAGTCAGGGTCACTCTTCCGGCTTTTCCTTGCATGCACATCAGTTGAACCTAAATTTAATAACATTTCAAGTTAACTTATGTGGATCTGTTTTCCCGAGATGACACTATAGGAATCAAAGGACACTTAGGATTAAAAAAAACATGGACAATTTACAGCAATCCCACTAAGTGACAACTGATGACGCAGCAATAAAAAATAATGCCATTTGGCATTTCCAAATATCACATTTCTGTGTGCTTTTTTAATATCTGACAGACTGACCTTGTGCTTACACTTCAGCAACAAGCAAACCTTAGTTGAATGACTAAAAAAACGAGATATATCAGATAACTAAAGTGAGCTCTGGGCATTTAAGGACTAATCATCAGTATTAGTGTATTTCCCTGAGTAATCACTTGTTACATCTCCTTAGTTTCTATTTCCATTTATACAACCTTTTTGTTTTTTTAAGCTGGTATTAGGATCAAGACAAATTAACAAAACCTACAGTTTCCTAGACTCTAATTGACCAACAGAGGGCACCTATGCTACCTAAATGGCAGTTTTGAAGTGCCTTTTTTAGGTAATAATCCTTATAAAACAATATAGGAACTACTACTAATACTATTAGAACAACAACAAAACCTTCTATGGGGTGCATCATTAGTTCAACCTATGAATTTGGTAGAACGACCCCATTCCTCGTGCTTACACTAATTATTAGCTTGCGAGGGATAAAGTTGTGATGGATCAACTCATTCAATTCCACCAACCAAACAAAAATGTAAGGAGTGAGAAGACGATGAATCACCCCCATTCTCACACCAAACACCCTATTAGTCCCCAGTAAGTAGGGGTATACTAGAGTTGAAACCCAACATGAGCCATCAAATATATAGGCCCCGTTCGCTGGTCTGAAACTTGGCTGAAACTGGCTGAAAACACTGTTCCGGCTGAATTGTTGAAAGAGAAAAACACTGTTCCAGCTGAAAAAAGAAGCCGAACAAGTCGAATATGGGGTAAGCCGAACAGGGCCATAGATGGCAACAATAGTGATATTAATAGGGGATTTAAAGCCTATTCATGGTCCAGGCACGTGAAGAAGTATTTTCTACAATCCTATCAAAACTGAAACTACAAATTAGCTTATGAAGAGGAAGCTTAAAACAGTTTCAAAACTAGGCATGCAAGTTTCGCTTCCTCTGGATAAGTGGGTCGACCAAAACTCATTTAATTGGACTAATCCAGATTTCAATGCAACAGAAGTGGGATAAAAATGAACTAGCTAGCTGACGCACTAGTCTCACCACTTGCACTACTCTATCACTGATCTTTGGAAGGGATCTGCTTTATCATTGATTTAAGGATTGAAGATAAAATAAAAGCTAGAGAATTGACCTTTTGCAATTTTTTTAATAATCTGGCATAGTTGGTTCCTCACATCTTTGCTCAATTTCATACTCCGCACCTGCAAAAGATGGACAATATTAATACATATAAGGCGATAAAAATATAATTAATGTCTTCAAAACATATATATTTGATGCAAAAAAGCGATTAACTTGTTTAATAAAGTTGGGCCATTTTCCAGTTTCAAAAAAAAAAGTTGGGCCATTATCCTTCGGTAAATGCAAGCATACAAATATGGTTGCCAGTGTTTTAACCTGCTGCATTCCTGGATTTAAAATTTTAAAGTTCACAATTATTTATGGTAGGTGTAAGTAGTAAATCATAATATGACTGGACAGCTGAAGGAGCATGGGCAAAAGTCACAAACAAGAATACAGTAAAAAGTTATGATAGTAGAATCCTTTCAAAAATGTCCGCCGTTAGGATTTTTCAATGAATTAGGATCTAGGTGAACACATTGCGCTTGTTTTCCGCCTGCGCTTTCCAAACGTGGCCCCTTGGGAATTTTGCGAAGGATCCTCTAAATTGGATCGGGTAAGCTGAGCGAGTGGAGTAATTACCCTCCGGAGTCCATTTCTAGATGATGGAATCCGTGACGCCTTGAGCCAAGTGCACATCTTAGATCCTGATCCAAAGAGAGACAAACTAGAATTTTATGGGACTGATGTAAGACACTAGAATTTTATGGGAATTGGCTAAGGTGTTCCAATGACAGATAATCTAATGTCTTGCATTGCACAAGTCATGTAACTACTACTTCCTCTGCCCCTTCTTAGGAGTTGTTTTAAGTTAGTCTCTTGTAAATTTCACCGAATCTATAGAAAAGAGTGTGAACAATCATGACACCAAATTCGAATGATTAGATACATCATAAAGTATTCATAATGCGCTCACTTAGAATCATAAATTTCGAACTCTTTTTCTATAAATTTGATAAAAAATAAGAAAGTTCAACTCAAAATAATTCTAGAAATTGATTTATTTAGATGCGAATGGAGTAGTAGTCAACCACTAGATGAGAACCACATGTCCACACAGTCTTAGTATGATTATATAGATGTAATTATCTAAAATCAATAAAGCTTTCCTTTTCGTTCTAGCCAAGCGGATGGTATTTAGGATATTATTCATCACAACTCATCACTTATTTATTAGCTTCTATATAATACGAATTATATAATTTATAAGACAGTCAATTATCTTTTTACTACCATGATGACATATGCCAGCATGATATTATTATTAACTAACTAAGCTACTAGCTAGTTTCTCAAGAAGAATGTACTACTAGTAGAGGCAAAAATCAAATGGACTACAGTTTTTAAAAAGAGTAAAGTGCACCAGCGGTCCCTAAACTTGTACCGCTGTGTCATCCCGGTCCCTAAACTCGCAAATCGACCGTTTAGGTCCTCAAACTTGTTCATCCGTGTCATCTCGGTCCCTAAACTTGTTCTGCTGTGTCATCCCGGTCCTTAAACCTGCAAATCGACCGTTTAGGCCCTCAAACTTGTTCAGTTGTGTCATCCCGATCCCTAAACTTGGTTTTGAGTCTCATCCGGATCAAAACAGGGTGAACAAAAAACTTTATATCAAAAAATAATTTATAACTTTTTCATATGAAGTCGAATGAAGACAAACTTTATATCAAAATTGAAGCCCTCGACGCAATCTATGACTTTGTAGTTAAAAAGTTTTTGAATTAAAGCTGTTTAGGGTCTCAAAATATTATTTTATGTTTATAGACTTTGAAATTTAAAATTTAAAATTAAATTTTAGGACACTAAATGACTTCAAACAAAAAAACTTTTCAACTACAAAGTTGTAGATCGTATTGAGAACTATAACTTTCATATAGACCATATCAATATCCAAGATTGTTTGATAATTTTAAATTTCAAATTTCAAAATTCAAATTTTAAAATTATCAAACAATCTTGGATATTGATATGGTCTATATGAAAGTTATATCTCTCAATATGATCTACAACTTTGTAGTTGAAAATTTTTTTGTTTGAAGTCATTTAGTGTCCCAAAATTTAATTTTAAATTTTAAATTTCAAAGTCTATAAATATAAAATAATATTTTGGGACCCTAAACAGCCTTAATTCAGCCATTATTTAGTTCTTCCAAACTCTTGAAAAGTGCACTATGTAAAAAGAAGATTCCCCGTCACATCAAACTTGTGGTACATGCATGGAGTACTAAATGTAGACGAAATCAAAAACTAATTGCACAGTTTGCTTTAACTTTGCGAGATGAATCTTTTGAGCCTAATTAGTCAATGTTTGGACAATAATTCACAAATACAAACGAAATGCTATAGTAGGGAATCTTCACTATGCAAAATTTGCCTTAGTTCACCCTGTTTTGACCCGGATGAGACTCAAAACCAAGTTTAGAGACTGGGATGACACAAGTGAACAAGTTTGAGGACCTCAACGGTCGATTTATAAGTTTAGGGACCGGGATGACACAGCAGAACAAGTTTAGGGACCGAGATGACACGGATGAACAAGTTTGAGAACCTAAACGGTCGATTTGCGAGTTTAGGGACCGGAATGACACAGCGGTAAGTTTAGGGATCGCCGGTGCACTTTACTCTTTTAAAAAAAATCAAATGGACTTGTCAGCGGCAAAATTTCAGATATACTACTCCTACATGTAGTGCTGGATTTGTATGGTGTCCTTCGCCAGCTGCCGGCAATCCAGCTCCTCCTCCTCGACCAGAGCGAGCGCTCAGTTTCTGAGCGATTCTCCGTCCGTCGCGCTGGCATCGCCACCACTCCGATGCCGTCGAGGTCAGCACTTGTCTCTTGAGATCTGCGTGTCTGCCTCTGTGGATGCAAGCATTTAAGGCAGGTATTGAAGGAAATTCAATTTTCTACTACTATTCCCAAGCAACAACCTCCGCGAGGCAGGCTGACTGTGAACCTGCTAGCTAGCTTAGACTAATGGCGTCATTAAAATAGATTATAGAGTTGAGCTCCCAGGTTCGTGCTAATGGTCGATCTGCACATGCTTGTGATGCTTCTAACTAGGAGTAGAACCTGTTGACCTCCACTCCAAGCGAGACTGCGCGCGTCCAACCGGCTGGCGGCAGCTCGGCACGGCAGGCGCGCGCGCATGGCGCCGGAGTGCAGCCGCCGCGACGCTTCCCCCAGCGCGACCCTTCTGATCGTTAGCGTTGCACTCTACACCGTCCTCGCCGCCGCCTCCAGTCCGAAGGCGGTGGCGTCCTCGTCGGCGCTGTCCTCTCGCGCAGCGCCGGAACAGCGGCAGCTGCCCCTGTCCGCTGATCTCACCACGGTATTCATCACCTGCTGATCTCGTGAGTTTACCTTAGCATTCACAGAAAAAAAAAAGTGTTAAGAACTTAGCTAAGCGGACCTTTGTGTGCCAGGACCAGGAGAGGGCAAGAAGGCCGGGGGAGACGCGGAGACCGCTGAGCGTGGAGCAGGAGCTCGACGTGGCGCGAGCTGCGATCCGGTGCACGGCGCAGCGGCACGGTGTTGCCGGCCGAGCAGGCAACGGCAATGTCAGCTCGGCGAACATCTGGTTCGACGCCGGAGTGGAGCATGCTCTCTTGGCCAGCGTCTACCGCAATCCGGCCGCGTTCCACCGGTGAGTGAGTCGTCCATTATTCCGGCACAAATCACACAATGCGAAAGTTGGTTGTCGAGCTGCCTTTGGTGTTACACGTACGGTGCACGCGCAGGAGCTATACGGAGATGGAGAAGCGGTTTCAGAGTGTACGTGTACGAGGAAGGTGAGCCGCCGATCCTGCACGACGGTCCGTGCAAGAACATCTACACCATCGAGGGGCGCTTCATCGAGCAGCTCGAGCTCATGGCGCCGTCGTCGGCAGCTTCGTCGTCGCGGCAGGGCAGCCGCTGGCGTCGGGCGGTCAGTGGCGTCCGGACGTCGGAACCCGCGCGCGCCCACGCCTTCTTCCTGCCGTTCAGCGTCTCCCAGATGGTGCAGTTCGCGTACCGCCCCAACAGCTACGACAAAACCCCTCTCCGCGCCATCGTCGCCGACTACGTCCGCGTCGTCGCGTCCAACCGCTCCGCCGGCGCCGACCACTTCATGCTCGCCTGCCACGATTGGGTCAGTGTCGCCGCCAGCCCGCTAGCTACGAAATCTTGGCATCTTGCTCGATCGACGCAAACGGCCGGTTTGACGAACATTTTACTGGATCTTACTTGCGGTGGCTGCATATATGCACAGGGTCCTGCGCAATGTTTTAAATAGCGGGCTAAGACGTTTAGCGGTATATCTCTAAAATAGCTAATAGCGGAGCTATATCAGACTATAGCGGGATATAGCGGCTAAATTGTATATGAACGCAAATAGCAGCACCCTGCCTCTAAAGGCTAGCGGGAGATTTAAACTATGGTCCTGCGGCGTCGAGGGGGCACCCGGAGCTGTACGCGAACGGCATCCGCGCGCTCTGCAACGCCAAAACCTCGGAGGGCTTCCGGCCGGGGCAGGACGTGAGCGTGCCGGACATTAACCTCTACGAAGGAGAGATGCCGCGGGAGCTCCTGGCGCCGGCGGCGCCAGGGGTGACGTCGCGTCTGTTCCTCGCCTTCTTCGCCGGCGGCCGGCACGGGCACATCCGCGACCTCCTGCTCCGGCACTGGAAGGACCGTGACCCGGATGTGTTCCCGGTGTACGAGCACAGGCATGACGATGCGCTCGACTACTACTCGTTCATGCGGCGCGCGCGCTTCTGCCTGTGCCCGAGCGGGTTCCAGGTGGCGAGCCCGCGCGTGGTCGAGGCCATCCACGCCGAGTGCGTGCCGGTGATCCTGTCCGACGGGTACGCGCTGCCCTTCGCCGACGTGCTGCGGTGGGAGGCGTTCTCGGTGGCGGTGCCGGTTGCCGACATCCCCAGGCTGAGGAAGATGCTGGAGCGGATACCGGCGCTGGAGGTGGAGAGGCTCCAGCAGGGGGTGCGCCTGGTGAAGCGGCACCTCTTGCTGAACCAACCGCCACAAAGGCTGGACATGTTTAACATGATCCTGCATTCCGTATGGCTCAGGAGGCTTAACCTCAGGCTGGATCGCTGAGTTTTTCAACTTGCAAATGTGGGAGTTGCTGTATTTTTGGTGTTTGAGAATTTAACACTTTTTAGGGGACGGGTTGCAAGTTGCAACGTAGAAATCGTGCCATTTGAAACATCGAGGAACAATGCCTACAAATGAGAGCTGCAACATCATGCATGTTCCATTCAACTACAACAAGGAGCAAATCTGCAACATGCAAGAACAACATTGAGTTCCGAGAGAGAATATCTAAAATATTGAATAAGTCCCGGATCAGTGAAAATTTCCAGGCAGCTGAAATATATAGGAGGTGCAGCATGTCTCTTGGCTTATGAATGGGCAGCCTATGTGTGATGGACCGGAAGTAGTGGAGGATAGACAAGTAGGCTTGGACTAAAGAACCAAGAGGCCAAGGACAGACCATGGGCGGCTGGCATCGAGCACAAGAAGAGAAAGAGTACATGAGTGATGATGATGATGTCATCGATAAAATCAAGGACGAGGTTGGACCAAGTCACAGCGAGGTGTCGCTGGACATGAAGGCCAAACACACATCAAGATCGTTAGTCGCACCTTGCGAGGCGTGCACGAGGGTTTGCCGATTTGATCCTCAAAACCAGTGATGGATGGTTTTGTGGTTCGGGCCTCAAAACTATCAGTAGTGGGTTTGATCAGTTTAGGCCTCAAAACTTAAAAGTGATGGATCGATGGACACATGGTGGCATCTCAAAGCTTGCCTCGAGGCGAAGCAAAGTTGAGATCGGATGATGAAGGAAGAGTTGGACCGTTTTACCCCTCTAGGTATTTGGGATGAGTACTTCATGTAAGGGAAATTTAAGAAATATCCAAATGTGTATATATGAGAGATGGTTGGTTGTGAGAGCACAACTTGGAGGGATTAGAAGGATTTGGCTCTCATTTGTTATCAGGGGCGAAGCCCAGTAAGGCCCAGTGGGTGCAGATGAACCCCCCTCCCCCTAAAAAACATCAGTGCTTACCCCCACATCTTGGCCCTTTATGCACCCCCCCCTTGGCCCAACAAGCTGCATCCCCCCAGCAGGCAGCAGCCCAACAGTCTAGGCGTCCAGCGCGCGTCCAGGCCGCTACGTCAGCAGCCCAGCACGGCAACACCACAGACACGCGCTGTTTCCTCTCCCTGACGATCTGACGATAGCCTGCCTCACGATCTGACTCCAGCGCCCTTTCCCCTCCCTCATGATCTGACAGAAGCCTGTGCCACCGCCCGCTGTCACTGGCAGGCGATCCTCGCCTCTCCGCGCCAGGCGCCACCGCGTGACCGCGGTAAAAAATGGCCAGCGTCCCAGACTCCTAGCGCCAGTGCGCGTGTCAGCGTGTGCCGTGTGCCCACTCCCAGCCGTCCCCTTCTCTACAGGTCAGAACGAATCTTTTTATTATAAGCACCGGTCAAGTGCTGTCCAGGTCCGATTGGTGATGCTTTAGGGGCCACTGATTAGCAGAAGCAAGGTATTCACTTATTCTTTCTTAATTAATCTGATTTGTTATATATATAATCGAAAGTTCTAATGATTGGGTATTCTTTTTCATACAATCATTTTAATGGAACGATTTTACTCCACAGATCAATTAATGAAACGATTTTACAAAAGGAAAGCACCAGAGCCGGATAGTGGCAATAATGCTAGAAATTCACGTTTGGATGATATCAACTGGGAGGAGGAGATTAAGTCTGATCTAGGATTAAGGAAACAAATTGATGATTATCATTCTAATGTTAGAGAGAGGGTGAGAAGAAAGTACTTAGAGAATGGGCCTTGCCAACCTCGCACAGTTCATTTTCCTGTGACAGATATTAGAGGAATTCCAAGAAGGTTTGTTCCAGAATGGTTCGATGAGTTTGGAGGTTGGCTTGAATATAGTGAGTCCAAAGACAAAGCATATTGCTTTTATTGTTTCTTATTTAGAGAAAAGAAGGATGGCGGATATGAAGCATTTGTTAAAAATGGTTGGAATGTCTATCATAGAAAGGAAAGGCTACAAAATCATGTTGGTAATGTCGGTGGCTCACACTATCTGGCAATGAAGAAATGTGATGATCTCTTACAAACAAAACAACACATTGATGTTGCTTTCCGTGATGTGAGTGAATCTGCTAAGAAGGACTATTTTACTCGTTTGAATGGGTCTATTGATGTTGCTAGAATATTAGCGACGCAAGGATTGCCGTTTCGGGGCCACGACGAGTCGAAGAAGTCCTTAAATAAAGGGAACTTCACGGAATTTTGTAATTTTGCAGAGGAGCAAAATCCGACCTTAAGAAAGGCAGTAGATAAAAAGAATTCGGATAACAGCCTTTTGATTGCTCCTGAAATACAAAGGGATATTGTGCATTGTTTTACAAAGGAAGTGCTACACTCTATTCTAGAAGAAATTGGGGATGATGTTTTTTTGCTTGCTAGTTGATGAGTCGAGAGATGTTTCTTGGAAAGAACAAATGGCAGTGGTCTTAAGATATGTAGATAAATGTGGAATTGTTAAAGAGAGATTTGTTGGTCTTGTTCATGTGAAAGAAACAAATTCTGCAAGTCTCAAGTCTACTATTGATGCATTATTTGCTGATCTTAAGTTAAGCCTAAAGTAAGTTAGAGGCCAAGGATATGATGGTGCTAGCAATATGCGAGATGAGTTCAACGGTTTGCGATCATTGATCATGAAAGAAAATAGTTCAGCTTATTATGTTCACTGTTTTGCTCACCAACTTCAATTAGTCCTTGTGCCCATTGCGAGAAAGCATAAAGGGGTTAGTGAATTTTTTACTATGATTTCTATGTTATTGAATGTGGTGGGTGGATCATCTAAGAGAAGGGACATGATTAGAGATATTAATCTTGAAGAAATGAGTAAAGCATTAGGCTACGGGCAACTTCAGACTGGGACATGGTTAAATCGAGAGCAAAGTCTTCAAAGACCTGGAGATATTCGTTGGAGTTCCCATTATAAATCTCTCAAAAGTTTGGTTGACATGTTTCCTACAATAGTCAAGGTACTAGAAATTGTGGAAAAGATAAAAAGGATTGGAAAATTAGAGATCAAGCATCAAACCTTCTACGATACTTCCAGTCTTTTGACTTTGTCTTCTATTTGCATCTCATGTTGACTATATTAGGAATCACAAATACCTTGTCATTAGCATTGCAACGGAAGGATCCGGACATAGTGAATGCTATTAAATGTATGAAAGCAACGAAGTGCCAATTGGATGAACTTAGAAAAGAAAAGTGGGTGAAACTATTAGATGATGTGCATGGATTTTGTGACAAGAATGATATTTGCAAATTGGAAATGGAAGATGAATATATTGATCCAAAGAAGTGGAGGCATAAATCTAGAATTACAAACAAGCATTATTATCAAGTAGATTGTTTTAATGATGTTATTGATTGGCTACTTCAAGAGCTTGACAGCCGCTTCAATGAGACAAGCTCTCAATTGCTCGTTTGCTCAGTAGCTTTTAGTCCAAGAGACTCATTCCATGATTTTAGTATAGAAAATTTGATGAGCCTAGCGAAGCTTTATCCACATGATTTTGATTCTGGGAATTTGAGGGATCTTAACCACGAGCTTGGCCTCTACATATATGATGTGAGAGATGATGAAAGGTTCTCCAACCTACAAACTATTGCCGAGCTTTCTCAAACAATGGTGAAGACTAGAAAACACGAACGTTATCAAATGGTTTACCGACTTTTGAAGCTTGTGCTAGTGCTACCTGTTGCTACTGCTACAGTTGAGAGGTGTTTCTCAGCCATGAAAATTGTGAAAACAGAATTGCGCAATCGCATTGGTGATATATATATGAGCAATAGCCTTATTTGCTATGTGAAGAAAGAAGAGCTGTTGAAAGTCACTAATGAGGCCGTGGTTCGTCGCTTCATGAAAATGCAAGGTCGTAGATTTGATGATGAAGGTTAAAGGTAATATTTGTGTTTTTTTCATTGGTTCATTTTTTGGTCTTAAAATATTGTTCGTGGAATTCTTCGGTTTGGTAATTATATTTTATCACTTCTTTATTCTTGCACCCCCCTCCATTTCGCTCTAGCTTCGCCACTGTTTGTTATGTTGAGAGTCTTTGCTTATATAGATCTAGATAGAGGAAGAGTGGAGAGGCTCTTTCATTTGAGATTTTTGTCATCCAAACTTTGAGATTTTGCGCGCCTTTGAGCTATATTGCTTACTCCTCATAGCGCTTTGCCATCCCTAGAACTTGCAAGTGCTTTGTGTTCTACTTGAGAAACTTTCTAGGATGGCATTCATGCTTTGGAGTTTGTGTTTGAATTGGTACCAAGTGCTTTTAAGTTTATCCATAAATTGGTATCAAGTGCTTTTGTATTATCGCTTCCACTCAATGGAGTCCTTTTGGTTGATTCCAAGGATTTGTTTGAACCCTCCTAAGCACTTCTTGATCTTGAGCCGAATCTTATCTCTTTTAGCATTGCTTTTACATCTTGTATGATATTCATATGAGCACCTTGCATTTAGTTGAGTTTCCTTGTATAACCTTAGCATTTTCTTGTGCTAAGAGTGGATGTGTGCTTTGTGTAGCATAAAAGTGTAGTAAGATGTGCAAGATTAGTCTCATTTTGATGCTTTGACGTAAAATCTTTGAGCAACGCTTATTTTGAAAATTGAACATATGCTTCTAACGATATAACTTGAGTAGATACTTAGCATGTGTAGGGCTTGTATTAAGGCTAGTTCTATGATAAGTTTATGCCTGGCATGCTTGTTCTTATTGTTTGGGTCAAATACTTTTTGCCATTGCAAATGTTAAGCCCATGATAGACCCTTGGGAGAGCTAGTCTCTTTTGTGTCACAAAGACATAACCTGTGCTAAAATGCGAATAGCTTTGTGATTAACATAATCTTTCACCCCATGGTTGCTTAATCCTCTCATGACCAAGGTAATTTGTGCTAAATTGTGATCAATACATATGCTTACTTGCTTCATGTTGCTTGCCAAATAAGTGGGCATATGGTTGTGAGAAGTCAACTTGAATATGGAATATAACAAGGCTTGGATCCATATGCAGGGCGTTTGCAATGACCTTCGAATGAGAATGTGTTGCCTAGTTTAGGCTTATCATAGCACTAGTGATAACTGATCCTCGTACTATTCATGACTAGCTACTTACTCTTGAGGTGAACATTTTTTTTGCATAATCTTGAAAGCTTGATAAAATGCTTTCACTCTTAGTGCTTGTGACGTAGTATCACTTAGATAATTTTGAGGCTCACATTCACACTCTCTTATCGTTATTGCGGTCTTTCATAAATCAATGTCTAAAACATCAGAAAACAACGTCGGCAATGTGATATAATTCAAAAACAAAATCACACTACTACGCCGGTATTGTGGATATAGTAATGTAAATTTTGTGTTGTCAACGATATAGAGTTTTAGACATCGATTGACCAAGTTTCAAAAATTAATTAAGAAAAAGTAGTTGGGTGTGTGGAAAAGATTTATCTAATTAATACGTCTCTATCTTTTTTTATACTTACTAGTAGAATAGAAAAAACAATATATCTGTAGTGAACATGCAAATTCTATCTGTAGTCATAAATGTTATGTACACAGCAGTAGACTCGCTGTAAACTGGTCAATAGGAACTGACTGGAGTGAGCTCGGTCATAAGCAAAACCCAAGAGAAACATCTCAAAACATGGTGCATCGGTCTCTGGGGCAGTCGACGCCGGAGCTGGCCTCCGGGTTCCTACCGCCGCCGCCGAGCCCGTATGTTCTGAGGGAGGATGGCCTCCTCGGTGGTGGCCCGACGCCCGAGAGCGAGCTGGCCTTCCCCATTGTGGATGTGCAGGTGCAGCGCCTGCCACCTGGGCGAACGTGAAGACATCGAGGAGGCCGCCAAGCTTCGCGCGCCGGCGCTCGAGCCACGGGGCCTTTTCGCGGTACGCATGTCTCGCCGCCGGAGTGGCAGCTGCTGCGGGGCTTCCCTCCGTGCAGCCTTCTTGACCCTTACCGTTGCGCTTTCCACCGTCCTCGGCAACTGCTCCGTCGACGTCTCCAGCTCGAATGAGCTGTTCGCCTCTTCTTCTTCGTCGACGGCATTTTCTCGGCCTGCGCGGGCAGAGCAGCTGCTCGTCTCTTCTTCTCTCACCACGGTGTGTATGCAAACCGAAGCTGCTGCTACACATCGCTATGATTTTTTTTTTTTTTGGTTTCCTTGCCTTTACGGTACTACGTGCCCGTGAGGCAGGAGAGGACCAGGAGGATACCGCTGATGAGCGTGGAGCAGGAGCTTGACGCGGCACGGGCCGCGATACAGCGATCGGCGCGGCGTCGGCGGCGGGTTGATCCCGGCCGTGGCGGTGGCAACGTAACCACGGCGGACACGTGGTTCGACGCTGGAGTGGAGCATGCTCTCGTGGCCAGCGTCTACCGCAACCCGGCCGCGTTCCACCGGTGAGTCGACGTTGACCCAAACCCAACACGGAACGAAACGATAGCCATTTGATTTCACGAGTACGTACGGTGATTGGGAGGCACAGGAGCTATAGAGAAATGGAGAAGCGGTTCAAGGTGTACGTGTACGAGGAAGGCGAGCCGCCGATCCTGCACGCCGGCCCGTGCAAGAACATCTACACCATCGAGGGCCGCTTCATCGAGCAGTTGGAGCTCATGGCGCCGCCGCAAGGAGGCCGTCGTGGCGGCGGTGCGCGCAGCGGCGTGCGCACGTCGGACCCGGCGCGCGCCCACGCCTTCTTCCTGCCGTTCAGCGTCTCCAAGATGGTGCAGTTCGCGTACCGCCCCAACACCTACGACACAACCCCTCTCCGTGCCATCGTCGCCGACTACGTCCGCGTCGTCGCGTCACGGCACCCCTACTGGAACCGCTCCGCCGGCGCCGACCACTTCATGCTCTCCTGCCACGACTGGGTCAGTGTGGTGGCCGGAGGCTACGAAATCTTGCTGGATCGAACATTTTACTGACCCTCTGCGTCTGCGGGATGCATGCATAGGGCCCTGAGGCGTCGAGGGGGCACCCGGAGCTGCACGCGAACGGCATCCGCGCGCTCTGCAACGCCAACACCTCGGAGGGCTTCCGGCCGGGGCAGGACGTGAGCGTGCCGGAGATCAACCTCTACACGGGCGACATGCCGCGGCAGCTCCTGGCGCCGGCGCCCCCTCTGGCGTCGCGCCCGTTCCTGGCCTTCTTCGCCGGCGGTCGGCATGGGCACGCCCGCGACCTGCTGCTCCGGCACTGGAAGGGCCGCGACCCGGACGTGTTCCCGGTGTACGAGCACAGCCACGGGCAGAAGGACGGGCCGCTCGACTACTACACCTCCATGCGGCGCGCGCGCTTCTGCCTGTGCCCGAGCGGGTACGAGGTGGCGAGCCCGCGCGTGGTGGAGGCCATGTACGCCGAGTGCGTGCCGGTGATCCTGTCCAACGGGTACGCGCTGCCCTTCGCCGACGTGCTGCAGTGGGAGGCGTTCTCGGTGGCGGTGCCGGTCGCCGACATCCCCAGGCTGAGGGAGGTGCTGGAGCGGATACCGGCGCCGGAGGTGGAGAGGCTCCAGCGAGGGGTGCGCCTGGTGAAGCGCCACTTCATGCTGCACCAGCCGCCGGAGAGGCTGGACATGTTTCACATGATCATGCATTCTGTCTGGCTCAGGAGGCTTAACCTCAGGCTGGATCGCTAATAGTAAAGGTCCTTCAACACAGGAAGTAGTATTTGTTTCTTACACAAGAGAAGTACAATGACAAATGCAATAAGCTCAATTTCTTTACTAATTGCGTCGTGCACGACACAATAGGTTGCAAAAGTATCGACTGAATTGCATGCACAGGACCAACCAAGTGTCACCCTGTCCGTCTGTCCCTAAGTAACAATGTGGTAAGAACTTTATATGAGCAAAACAGGACATTCAGATTCAGGTCAAACAAAAACATATGCCAGGTTGCCAATTATGTATAGGCCTCTTATATATAGAAAACATTGTAGTGATTCAGCAAGCTAAAAGCGACAACATAGCAACAGGTATTTGGAACGTAACTACAGAACACTTCGATTGTCGCCCATAGCAAAGAACCACCCCGCAAGAGCAGGTCAGATAAGCATTGATGCTTATTGTCACATGACACAGCACACAAGTGCACAGCCTCAACTCTTGAACTGTTCGCGGGCATATTTCAGGTCTCTTCACATCCATGCCTTTGTTTACACCTATCAGTACGTGTGCAAAACCATACAATAAGACCGTGGCCGGTTGTTATCGGATTCACCTCAATTCATATGTGTTGAGGTGGATTGTGGTGGAATTTAGTTCAAGTTCCGCTGCAATCCACCTCAATACATGTGGATTGATGTGAATCCGACTACATCCAAACAAGATCTAAATCCTGATTGCAGCTACGACATTAAGAATTGATTTAGTAAAAAAAAACAAAAAAAAACAAACTTATGCCCAATAACTATTGAATTGACAGCCCAAACAATACATACCCTATCTGCTCGGAGATATGCAAATATCAATTTGTTGTGTGTTAGTCACAAACTTTAGTCCATAGGACGTCCACAATGGCAGGTCCTAAGCCAGTCCGATAGCTATTTGACCTGCCTCTATACATTGTTCTATTCTGCCTCTATACATTGTTGTACCACTCCTACATATAAGATGTCTGGGTACATGAATTTCGGTCCTATGAAATAAAAACTTGTTTGGATCCATTAGGCCGTCCACAATGTGGTAGTAAAGCAAGAAAATATGTGGGTCTAGGTACAGCAAATTGAGCACACTCAAGTTAAGTTGCAGTGTGTAAAATAGATGGAACCGGTGCTACTTAGTACGTGGGACCCACAACTCTAATAAAGGCCTCATTCGGCTTGCTAAATCTTGATTGAAATTGGCTGGAAAACACTGTTATGGCTAAAATGTTGTGAGAGAAAAACACTGTTCCGGTTGAAAAAAGAAGCCGAACAAGCCGGATATGGGGTAAGCCGAACGGAACCAAAATATTCATCTGTCTTCCCCACCATCCGTTTCACTTGTGCGTCTTCAAAGCTCAGGGTCTGTTCGGCTGTTATAAATTGGCTGGCTGGGCTAGTCAATCAGCTGATTTGAATAAGCTCATCGTCAGCCAGCCAACCAGCTGCTGCTGCAAGCATTTGAATGTACTCATTTCAAATTAAATTCGGGCGCCAATGAATCAAAGTTGACACCAACTAACAGACCCATTCAAATACACGTCCGACAACAAGTATCAACATTAACACATACAAGTTAGTACCAACCAGTTCTAATACTATTTCATTACATCTCACTCAAATGTGCTTCCAAGGCCATTGAAATAACACTTCATTACAATAGCAGTACAAGGCACCGCTGCTAGCTGAACCAATTTGCCGGCATTACAACAGCTCATTGGAATTCCTAAGATCCAATTATAACAATTTATTACAGCAGTACATACCTCAGTTGTCCATAACACTACTACTTAGAGGATTACTGGACCATTTACAAAACTTGTAGGAGTTGCACAAAACATTTGCAACACCTACAGAAACATACGTCTTTTAATATGCCCATGTACTCCATGTACAACATCAACCTACATTGGCATACAATCCTACGATTTTCAATTCCTACCATTCCTCTACAGGTAACAAATGTCCTAAGTGAAATCTATACAAATTTTGTACCCTTTTCAAGGCACATAATAATAAGCATGAAATCGGTTCCCATGCAAAAGTCACTTACCCAACCATCAATGGGTCTTCATGCCATCCTCCAATCCACTTAGACCTCTCCTCCACCACTCGGCCTCGCCTGCAAGTGGACAACATGTTATAACATGCATGTACACATACCGGCGAGTTGTAGCTTTAATTGGAACTACTTTCCATCCTAATTTACATCACCTTTGCCCAATCATTCTCCCCAAAAAGCCAAACAGATGTACTCCCTCATCGTTGTCATACTATTATGTGCATTGAGCTGCACCCACTCGCCAGGTGTGTACGTAGGCGAACCAAATCCATGCTGGCCAATGTACAAATAATTGTGCATTGCAAAGTATGACATAATAATCATCTTTTGCTTCTCCCTATGGCAGTATGGAACCCCATCCAAAATGTGTCAATGCGCCTTCAGAATCCCAAATGTCCATTCGATGACATTGCGCAGCCTCAAATGCGCCAAGTTAAATTTCTCCTATCGAGACAAAGTCTCAATAGGTACATCCCTAAAATCATCTAGATGATACCTTGTATTTTTAAAAGGACCCATGTACCCATACTCCAGCGTGTATCCAGCGTCCACCAGGTAGTAGCGTCCTGCAACACATGAACGATTTGCACAATTAGTTTTTAATTTCTGCCCAAGCTACTAGAAATGTTGTTACAACAATTGCCTGGCAGTACTCACTAACCGGCAGATGGATGCGGGAAGTTCTCTTCGGCCCAACAATCTCTCAGGACAGCCATGTCATGCACCGACCCCGCCATTCTGGCACCGACATATGTGAAGCGGCCATCCATGTCGACAATGGCACAAACATTAATTGTTACATCTCCTTACCTATTTATATAGTCAAGTTTGGCCTGCTTATTCACCATCACCTTAATGTGAGTGCTATCTAAAGCCCCGATGCATCCATCAAAGAATGGTGCATATGTTCCAAGTTGAGCTTTCACACCAGCTTAAGTGTTATTAGTTGGAACAAGAATAGAGTCTGCCCACCTACTTATAACCTCGGCTACATGAGTAACCTTCCTACTAACTATATCTAAAGACCCTTCGAATCTATCCCTGCTCCTTCTAGTTGCACTGTTGTGAGCACAAGTCCACACATATAGACCTAAAGTTTCTAGAGATCCTGTCTATCGTGTACCCTTGAGTCCAAACCCAAGTAAAATATCATGCAACCGTGGGAAGTCATTAGGAGACATACGCAAGTTGTCGAGGCACTTTTGTTCGTTGCTCAGATTGAGTTGGATCCACTGTCGTCCGGTCATCTTGGGGAAGGGGAGTTCAGGGTTGGCAACTGGAGCCGCATTGGCACTACTGCTTTGTACCTTGCAAGCGCGACAACAGCAGCATCCAAGTTGAAAATGTGTGGTCTGTCGTTGGAAATGTCGCTGTTGTTGGACTCCTCACTACTGCTCATCTACAAGACCATATCAAATTATTGTATGCAAACTTATTGGTGCTGACATGAAGTAGTCCTAACTCATACTGCTACTTTCTGAACAAATAAGTTAATGAGGTAGCAAATACGAACCTTCAAATTGGTTCAATCTTAACTCATGCTAATTTAGTCCAAATGAAGGGTCTGCATGTTTCAATTGTACAATAATAGAGTCTTGTCTTGTTTAAGAACCAATGAAGGATTACACGAGAGCTAAACCTAGAACAACAATTAATAGAGATACTCTGGTACCAATTTCAGGTGAACCTACAACACCAATTAACAGCAATTTAGGACTCAAGTAGCATATACTGACTATGTGCACACAAATGTAGAGAAGGATTCATACCTGGGGACTCAGTGATGACTGCAACAACTACCTCGGCCTGAAAAATGCAGACCTAGTACACCATAGAACACATCAAAAAAATGAAATGTATGTTGAACAAAGATATGAACATCACAGATCACATTTTATTTGGATTCAAAAAAAAACAGCACACAAAGTTCAGGCCACAGGCCACGTTACAGCGATGCAACTTAAACAAATATTGTCCATGACAGAGTAGAACACAACATGCACGGTTTGGAAAATAAAACTACATAGACTACCACAGTGGGAACGCTTCTTCGGATAACATCTACTTAGATCTGGATCTCCTGTCCTCCCAGCAGATCTGTAGAAAGTTTAGGCAACCCTCTTTTGTTTCCATGGTCAGGAAGTTCCTACGATGCACTGTGTTCATGCAAATAATTAAAGCGTAAGCAAACATAGCATCAGACTCTAGCAAACCATCTTCTTTCAAAATCTTTTTCACTTTGTCCATCTCCTCTTCCTGCTTGTTGGTACGGGCCTTCTGCAACTTTGAAAGCTCTAGTTTGGTTTTGGTTAATTGATGAAACCCTAAGTGCTAACCTAGTTTATCAAAGTGATTATGAGATAGGTAGCACTAATCCAAGTGATGAAGCAATGGTGAAGATCATGATGATGGTGATGGCATGGTGATGATCAAATGCTTGAACTTGGAAAAGAAGAAAGAGAAAAATAAAAGGCTCAAGGCAAAGGTATAAATAGTAGGAGCCATTTTGTTTTAGTGATCGAGACACTTAGTGAGTGTGATCACATTTAGGATCGATAGTCGTACTATTAAGAGGAGTGAAACTCATAGTGAAATGCGGTTATCAAAGTGCCACTAGATGCTCTAACTCATTGCATATGCATTTAGGATCTAGTGGAGTGCTAACACCCTTGAAAATGTTTGTGAAAATATGCTAACACATGTGCACAAGGTGATACACTTAGTGGTTGGCACATTTGAGCAAGGGTGAAGAAGATAGAGTTGAAAAGGAGTTAGTCGCGTTGGTCACAGAGTGATCGGACGCGTCCGGTATGGTGACCGGACATGTCCGGTATTAACGACGAACTCAGCAACCGGACGCGTCCGGTCACCACACCAGACGTGTCCGGTGTAAATTAGCTAAGTCGTTGTTCGGTGAAACAGTTGATTGGATGCTGGTAGCATCTGGTCTGGAGTGACCGGACACGTCCGGTCGACCGTGGGTGCTTACTGGACTCAACCGGACACTAAGGCTCAGCGTCCGGTTAGTTTCTAATAGACGCGTCTGATCTACCTCGGGTACTCTCTAGACTCGGCCGGACACTACAACTCTGTGTCTGGTCATTTCTATTTCAACATCCGGTCTGAGCGTCCTGTCATCAGCAAGTGTGGACAGCAACAGCTACTTTGGTTTGAACTGGACACGTGGCGGTCTAGGAGTGACCGGACGTGTTCGGTCGACCTATCGGATGCGTCTGGTATTCACGAACAGTGCGTTCGGTGTAGCGTCCAGGGCACTAGAGCAGCGTGTCCGGTTGATGCGCAGTCTGCCCAATAATTGAGCCAATGGCTCTATTTCGTGGGGGCTTCTATTTAAGCCCCATGGCCGACTCAAGCTCACCCTCTTGGCCATTTGCATTGACATAACAACCTTTTGAGCTTAGCCAAAGCCCTCCCACTCATCTCCATCATTGATTCATCATCTTTGTGAGATTGGGAGAGAATCCAAGTGCATTGCTTGGGTGATTGCATCTAGAGGCACTTGGTGTTCGTGTTTCGCTGTGGGATTTGCTTGTTGTTCTTGGTGGTTGCCACCTCCTAGATGGCTTGGAGTAGCGGAGGAGGATTGGCATGAGTTGGTGATTATTCGTGGCCATCTCCGGTGATTGTGAGGGGATTTGTACCTTCCCCGGCGGAGCGCCAAAAGGTAACTCTAGTGGATTGCTCATGTCATTGAGTTACCTCACTTGTGGGTAGGTTCTTGCGGTGTCCAATTATGTGGATGAGGTTTGTGCAACACCTCTTAGCCGCCGAACCACCAAGTGTTGGTCGACACAATAGGGACGTAGCGTGTTGGCAAGCATGTGAACCTCGGGAGAAAATTGGTTGTCTCTTGCTCTTTGGTATTCTCCTGGTAATTGATAAAGTATTCATCTTGTGATTGGTTCACTCCTCTACGTGGTGGTATAATCACCTCACTTACTCATTTACATTCCCGCAAACTAGCTATAGCAAGCTCTTTAGTGTAGCTAGATTTGAGAGCTTGCTTTGTGGATTAAGTTCATCTAGTGGAGCTCTTTAGTGTAATATTTGTAAGAGCTCTTAGTGAGTAGTGACCTAGTAGATTGTGTGCCTAGTGATCATAACAACTAGAATTGTTGGATAGGTGGCTTGCAACCCTTGTAGAGCTAGAGCAAGTTTGCTTTTAGCTATTTGTCATTCTAATCAAATTGCTCTAGTTGGTTTGTAGATTTTTAAATAGGCTATTCACCCCCCCTCTAGCCATATTAGGACCTTTCAAGCTTATGGTATTTAATGATGTCGGTCAGGTCATTAAGGCAGTCATCAATCGAAGCACTCTTCTTACTAGGAAGGCTGTTGATAGAGTATTCCCTAGTGGATCTCTTGGAGGACTGACCAACACTCTAGAGATCTATGGGATCCTAGGACATTTTGTGTGGAGTATTATGGCTATTAGTACTGGGTGTCCCCTCATGATGAAGTCCACCAGAAGAGAGCAACGTCCCCCTATCGCACGGGGTGTGTCCCCAAAGAATGATAAGTAGGTCAAGGCATTTGGGAATTTTGGTCTGCTCCGCCATAGATTTGCTATTTTCCTACACGTGTGTCATGGGCCCACTGGTTAGAACGAGTAGAATGGGAACATCCCTAGTACTTCATATTCAGGGGGATAGAAAGGGATAAGGTTAGAAGTTAGTACCCCGTTGCCACCCCCAAAAAATGAGGGGTCAACTATGACGCCTCTTGTATTGGGATCACAGCCTAGGCCAATGTGGGTTTGAAGGTCACGCCAATTAAAATATGCCCGCTTCATCTCATTGAACTTGTTCTACAGCTATTTCTTGTCGTATGGCAACTTCATTGCATTTTTGAATGCTGGATACACATTTTCCCAGCCAAGGGTTGTGAGGCCTTTCTGGTTCTAGTGCAATAGGTTTTTTTGCTCTATCACTAGTTCTAGAAAGGTCCTCAAGGTGGCATCATCCTAGTTAGCACGATCCGTGCTCATTTGTTGCCATGTTGAAAATGTTTGCTTCGATTTATGTAGCATACAACAAAAATGCAGCAGTTGTAAGAGGTACAAACAGTAGAGTTTGGGCGTAAGAAATGGGGACGTGCCTTGGCAAAATGCTTGGCGCATTTTGAGCGAAGATTGTAGTGTCTGGCTTCAGGTGAAGAGCACGACGAAGTGGATGACGCTACCAGTGTGGGCAGCATTGAGCAGCAGTTGTTAGCACAGCCATGAACCTAGGGCCCCAGATCCGGCGAAGCGGTAGGCGATTCTAGTGAGCTGAGATGTGGATCTATGGGTAGTGCTCAGGATACACCTGCAAAACGAGCACGTGGGGGTCAGATCCATAGGGGGGGGATGGCAGTGGCCTCGGATGCAGGGTTACCTTCTCACCAGCGGATGGGCATCGATGGCGGTGGGTTCTAGGAGGGATACGGAGGTCACGGTCGCCGCGGAAGGCTTTTGACAGCGACGGGGCACCCTCACAGCGTAGCGAGGTGGGGGGGAGGGATCCACTGACGGCGGCCGAGACGGGCACGGCGAAGCAAAGCGGAGGAAAGAGGCTGAGGAGCAAGCGACCGCAAACCCTAGCCGCTCGGCTATCGGGGGAACGGAACGAGGGAGGGAGTGCGAATGTGGCTGGGGGCGGTCGGCTTGTAGGTCAGCCGTTTGGCTATGCCTGGGCCATCGAACGGCTAGGCTGTTCAACCCAGCCAGTTGATTTACACTGGCCGAACAGAACCTCAACTACCAACTACTGCTACAATAGCTTCATAATTTTTTCAGAAGTTGGAACTAGAGCAAGAACGTTCACCGCTCCACCTTTTCCTGGCATCGCTCAGAGTTGGAATCGCCCCTCACAGTGATAGGAGTGGTGCTACACTTTTCTCTCTTCTTTCTAGGCAGCAGTTAGGCGACACACTATGGAGGGCCTTAGTAGCTAATCCGAGAAAATTTAGCTAGCTAAGCTAAAATAACTAGTTAAATAGTCGTTAGCTACACTACTACAAAAAGCATTTCTAGGGGCGGCTGGTAACCCTTTGTAGGGGCGGTTTGCCCAGCCGCCCCTACGCAAGGGTCTCTACAAATCATGCATTTGTAGGGGCGGTTCCCAGGCCGCCCCTACAAATTGATTTGTAGGGGCGGCTGGTGTTTCCAGCCGCCCCTACAAATCAATTTGTAGGGGCGGCTGTAGTACCAGCCGCCCCTACAAACATGTATTTGTAGGGGCGGTTCAATCTAGAACCACCCCTATAGTATGTTTTCCTGCCAAAAAAAATTCAAATTTACAATTCAAAATCGCGTTGCCGAACGTCCCACGACCAACATTTCGAACCGCGTTCACGTTGCCGAACGCCCCGCGACCAATGTTCTGAACCACGTTCGCGTTGCTGAACGCCCCGTGACCGCGACTACAAGCACAAGAGTATTCTATAAACTACAATTACAAGTCTAATTCACAAGAATATATACAATCCATCATTAAATATATAAATTCCATACACATTGTTATCAACGTCCTAGAGCTAGCCTTTCAGTCTCACGAAGGTGTTGGTACTGAGGATTTGTACCTAACTCAGACTCTCGGCCATGGTAGGCACCTCTGACATGTACAATCTAGTCCAATATGAAGTTGCAAAGGTCGCCGATGAGCTCTAAGAGTTGGTCATCCTTGTATGAGTCTCTTCTCGTTCCTTTCTCTTCTCTCCACTATAAGAGAACAAGTTTCGATTTAGTATTTCATACCATGTACAAAGTTTTTATACTACGGGTGAAGAGGTTCAAACTTACCCTTAAGGGGTGTCTCCTGTAGGCACCGATGTTACTCATCATAGAACATATATAGTATCCATAATGTACACTCTCAGGCCTCTGCTTGGGGCACTGTGTGTTTTGCATATGAAAATGTTAAGTAATGCTTTTGACAGCCATGTAACGGAGTACTGAAGAAGTAAGTTACACTTACCGCATATAGTGTTTTTATAGCTAGCTTTTCCTTCTTTACTGGATCATGCCTTCCATGATGATTAGTGACATAGAACCTAAATGCCCTGTTCGAATTATTTTAGCAAATACAACTTGTTAGTATCCAAAAGTGAACGTTACAAGTATGTATACAAACATATAAGCTAATGAGGATTGTCGATATGTATACGTCTTGAGAATCGATATGAAGTCTTTGTATGTCACCGTGTCCCTATCTAATGAATCAAAGACCCATGCCATGCTCCTCCCAACATCGATGGCTATACAAATCCAGTGGTTGCTGCATGGATTTAATCATAGAACTAGATAAGCTCTTTTGCATTGAATAAAATATATCGAACAAAGCTTTAAGTATAGAGTTGAACTTACTCGAAGATGTATGGTAGCCATATAGTAGAGTGTTGTTGGAGATTTTTGAAAGCCAGGGCAATGTATGCCGTAACCTTATGGGGCTCTTCCCTTAGTTTCACCGTACGGATGCGCTCTTTCTCTCGAAGAGTCTTTGCAGCAGCTAGCTCTTTGGCATCTAGTGTCCACCGTTTAGGGTAATTAAAATTTGTTTGGGCTATAGCTGGAGGGTCTACATACCTAGCTTTCACACTTGGCATTTGTTTGACAATGTGCACTTGCATTCTACAAATCACGGCGTGGGTTAGTTACAACAAAATTCAAAGATTACATTCATATCATATCGGGAGGACAAGGACTTACAAGCACCATGTGTGAATTAGATTCATCTCCATTTCTCCCAGGTGAAAGCATGTGTGCATGTCATTGAAGTCAAAGACAATTTTCCCGGCTAAGCTTCCAAATGTGCCGGTGGGGAAGCATGCTTGTATGATATCTATGCTCGTTGGGAGAACACGCAAGTACCAATCATGGAACCTTCTCATTCCAAGTGGTAGGCGCTGGATGTCTCGGTTTGGTAGGAAGGGCTTGCATCTTTCATATGTTTTCGGGCAATCCTTTGATCATTTGATGGCATCAACATTTGGATACTGCTTCGCAATTTGGTGGAGTTTGCTAGTGACAGCCTCCTCAGAACCCCATGATGGGACTTTTTTAACTTGGTTCTCAGGCTTCAACTGGTCATGGGAATACCACTTGGACACCGACGAGACGTCTTTGATCGGAACATAAACTAGCCTTATGTTGTTTGGAATCTTCTTTCGAAGTTCCCATTCAGGCACGTCCTCATCTTCTTGTGCATCACCTTCTTAAGGAGGCACTCGTTGTTCATGTATCAGTTGTGCTTGTTGAGAAGATTGTGACATCTCATCATGCACTTGCTCGGTATGAGCTAGAGAAGGTTGTGGCATCTCATTAGGCACATGCTCGCTAGGAGGCAGGGAAGAATGTGGCATCTCAGGAATGTGGGGGTCATGAGACGGTGAAAATATCTCCCCAACCTCAACAACTTGCTCCAAATTTGGGAGAGGGGGAGGCAGCAAAGAAGCAGTCAATATAATGTCACATTTGTGCTAGAGGATGAACTGCCCCATAACATCTCCGAGTAACACTAGCCCCTCAGGAGTTGCGTAGTCTATCCTCCACTATATGAACTCGGGCTTCACTGTATGCACCTCGACCCTAGTGTAGTCTGGTGGTATCTTATTATTGTGGTGTAAGCCACCGGGAGGATGTGCCACACCCGTTGCCACCTCCATCATAGTGTTCTGCCGGCCGCTGAGAAACACCAAGGTGCAACTAGTTGGTTCCCGTATGCTATCGACTGGGGTTGTGGCTGCTAGAAACTTTTGGAGGGCTGCCAACTAATGCTAGTTCTCCCAGCGGCGTCACTAATATCCGTGGCTCCGTAGATAGTCCTTTCTCCTCCAGCGCCTTCACAACTAGAGCCTTCACTTGGAGCTCAAGACTAGTCTCCCGGTCTTGGCCATGTTTCTTGTACATGTGCCTGTCCTCTTCGAATCCTTGCTTCTAGGTCATCCTTTTCCCTAGCCCCTTGGTGCGGCATGTGTGCTCCTTGTTTCCCAAGCCAAAGCTAAGCTCATCCCTCTCTCTAGAAGGATTGAATGAGCCCTTCTCCTTGTCTTTAGCATATTTCAGTATCCTTGATACCGCCTCTTGGGTCTCTGGCTTATCAAACTTAAGATTACTGCCGGATGATTCTGTACTCCTCACATATATCCAGTTCCTTGAGAGTACCTTTAAATTCATCACATCGATATTCCCAGCAGCTGTAGCCTCTTCGTCCATCTTCCTAAACTGCTCTTCCTTGGCATAGTAGCCACCAGGGC
Source organism: Miscanthus floridulus (assembly GCF_019320115.1). Lineage (NCBI taxonomy): Eukaryota > Viridiplantae > Streptophyta > Magnoliopsida > Poales > Poaceae > Miscanthus > Miscanthus floridulus. Next base: position 4,139,331 of record NC_089597.1, read on the forward strand.
CTAGATGATGGTGGTGTTTATTCCTCTTTGCCAGCTCAGTGTTACGAGCATTGAGCTCTGATGCCTCCGGTGAAGTCTTCTGAGCCACGAGCTCCTCCCATTGACTAGGAGTTATTTTGCCGAACTCATTAAAGGGAGTTAACCCCTTTTGGATATACTTCGTATTGAGCTCCAACCTCCAATGTTGGAATGACTCTCCCATCATCCTGATAGCATTTTTTTTACCAATTCGTGCTTACCCTCTAGAAATCTAAAATTGACCTTCAGCTGCATATCCCATAGTGCATTCTTTATGTTCTCTGGTACCTCTTTCCAGTTAGGGATTGCTGGGTTCAATTTATCTCTTACTAGGGCCCCAATCGCATTATGGAATTTTCCTCTTAATTCCTTCGGCTCAAGGATCTCCCCTGCTGGCCCAACCTCCGTTATCACATAGCATGCCTTATCTGGATATAGATTTCCTTTCCTATCCCCTCGTTTCCTCTTAGGCTTGGTAGTCATGGTTGTGTCTTGAGTTTGTGGAGCAGAGGCATCGTGATCCGTCTCTGTGGCAGTTGCCTCTGCTCTCCTTTCCTCTACTCCATCTTGTCCAGCGAGATGTCGTGGACGTCGACGTTGTCTTTTCCGAGTTTTAGGAGGGACCTATATATACGATAGGTCAAAGTGTTAGCAGAGGTAACACAGCCAAAACTTTAGCAAAATTTACAAGCTAAGGCTTTTTCCCTACCTCCTCGTTTGGGTCAAAATCCTTATCCAAATCTTCCTCTATTGGTCTCCTTCTGGCTTCACGTGGGAAAGGATCCTCAGGTCTTTCATATCCCTCTTCTGAGTTATCATCATCATCTTCTTCTTCTTCTTCACCTTCAATAGCCTCTCCTTTGGGGCCTTTCTCCTCGTCACATCGCTCCTGAGTAAGCATCACTTCTAGATCCTTTTCTACCTTGTTATCGAACTATTCCTGAGTAAGCTGGTCCTCTAGTGCTTGCTCCTCAAGGGTTGGTTGCTCATCAGGCTTAGGGCATCAGGCTGCACTATCTGGTGTCCACAACATTATTTTGCGCTTTGTTCTAATAGATGCAAGAAAGTGTGCTTTAGGTACGCGAGAATGTATAAGAAATAAAAAAGGTCTATAAACCAAAGTAGTCCTATAAAACAACAATATATCAAAAAACAAGTAGTAGCAGTAGTAGAGGCCTCAGAAACATGCCAATCATCATTTGATCATGAACTTGGAGCATCAAGGCATCATAACAGAGAAGAGAGGAGAAGGTAATGTAGGGGCGGCTGCTAATGATGCCAAGTTCCTCACAAGTTCTTGATCATCAGCTCATATTCCATATAATGTATGGACTTGGACAATTTCATCATCGGCAAAACAAAGGAGAGGAGAGGAGAGGGGAGATTTGGCAAAAAAAGCAGGTGCTGCTTTCCAGAAAAAGCAACATGACAATGTAAGAACATCATATGCTTAATATCTTCCGAACCTGATAAGCAGATCGGACAATCAGAAGTAGTAGACAGTAGTAGTAGGGAAGTAGTAGAAGTAGTAAAAAAGCAACAGCTGCTTAGGAGAAGAGAGGAGTAGAGTGGAGTAGAGGAGAGTAGTAGTAGAAGAGGAGTACAGAGAAGACAGCAAGTACAGAGAAGATTAGTAGCCACCGGCCACAATAGTGTATTTTTAATTTTTACTCCATACATTGCATTGACTCTTAGAGAAATTTTAGAGCAAGCCTGGCTATTGGGCATGGCTTCAGGTTAAGGCACTAGATTAGTCTAGGGCATCTATTTAGGCAGCTTTGGGTCATTTTTTTCTCTTCTGAATGTAACAGAGAACCAACCAGGGTCGGCTTGTATTGGGAGCTAAATTCTTTTTCTTAATAAGAAGATGTGTGGCTCCTGCATATTTGTGGAAAAAAGGCATAACAGGGAACAAATAGATTGTAGTGATTTAGCCATTTAAAGGACGCCTAATATGCAGTTCATGATTTCTAAATGCATCATAGCTCTTCGCAAACTGGTGATCACTACATTTGAGATAATGATCAGCTGTTAAGGCAAACCGAACCCAGAAGAGACTATTGAAATTTGGGAGCCTAAAAAATATTATGTAAATCTCTACTACTTAAAAATTCCGCAAGGTTCCTGTCCTCGCTTCTCTCGTTCCGCTCGCTAGCCTAAATGTTGTCTCCGCTAGGCTCCCGGACCCACCCCACCCCACCGATTTACCCATGACTCCGGTACACATCCGCACTCCGCTACACATCGATTTATTTAGTACTTCTTCCATTTTTTTGTTCTAGCAAAATTAACCTTATCTGAAGTGTATATGCACCCTATTCGAAATGCACATCTACAATTCTCTTTATTTCCAGTTTTGCTGCTACCCTTTGGTGTCAGTATAGTGTCACTGAACTAAATAAGAAAGATATTGTAGTAGTCAGTTGTGGAGTCAGCAAAAAAAAGCATGGTGCTGGGAAGGGGTAACAAAAAAATTGCATCAGCTGGACCAAGTTTAGCACATCAAAACACAACCTCCTTATACTCTTACAACCAGGCCAAATCTGGCCATGGCTAACTTCTAGCTAGGCTTAGGTTAAGTCTAGGAACCAAACACACCCTTAACCTCTACACATGAATGGGGTAATAACATCTAAAACCAGCACCTGCTTGGATGTTGTGCCAATTCAATCTTCGTATGAGATAAGCAGGTGACAAAGACAGCATAGCCAACAAATTGGCAACATTTGACCTGATTTGACTAGAGTGACCCATGAACTGCAAAAGACCAATTATTGATGCAACTAGATAAATCAAATGTACCAAACATAACTCCAGCTAGATATGAAAGACATGGTAAATTCTAAAAAATGTGCTATTGAACCAATCAATCAATTTGACAAGTACAATGAGGACTCAGGGTTCAAGACTGTACCAAAAGATAAAGGAACTAGAGATAAAAATTCGTTTCTAATCTTTAACTATAATAAGATATCTACTCTTACAAATCAAACAAAGAAAATAGACAGAGGAAACCATTTCACTCCTTCAAAATAAGTACCTTATCTTTTCTCAAGAAAATATCATGGTGCATGTTACCATCATGGCTCTAAAAAGGTGCAATACCTATCAACAAAAAATTAATATGCACCTGTGAATAATTAACTTCACTAGGACATTTTTATTTCATGGCCCAATATGAACACACACAGCCAGAGTTTTTATTGCTACAGTCCAATCCTAAAGATCTTCCACTTCAAACACTGCATATCATCGCAATAGCCTGAATAATCTGAACCAGGATGACTCAACCCAAACTTGTGAAACTGAACCAGGATGACTCAACCCAGGAAATTGCAGAACGAAGTTCAAAAAAGAATAGCTACTTTGTTTGCTACTTCTAATCCATAAATCAACCCACTGTGCAATCTAGGATGACTCAACCTAGGCAATCAATCTCATGATAACCAACAAAACTAAATAATAGTATCACATGAGAATAGCTACTTTGTTTGCTACTTTCTAATCCATAAATCAGAGAGGGAGAGGCACAGGGAGAGAGAGCGGGAGATCACTGACTTGGCCACTGTGCAATCCTCCAGCTGCTTCTCGCCGCATCCTGTGTCATCGGTGCACGGGGGTAGGGGGTCGGGCACGGGGCGCCGGGAGCGTGCGTCATCGGTGTGCGGGGGCGGGACGCCGAGGGCCGGGAGCCGGGAGCCTAGTCGTCGGCATGCGGGGGTGGTGGTGTGGCCGGCGGCGGAAACCCTAGGCGCGCGGGGGGCGGGCGCCGGGGGCCGAGTGTGGGCGGGCGCGGGACCGGCGGCGTGGCCGGCGGCGGAAACCCTAGGCGCGTGGGGCAGCCTGACGGCGTCGGAGGAAGAAGACAGCGCCCAGATAGTCCGACTCCCGTGCGCCCTGCTATTTATACTTGGGACTATTTGTAGGGGCGGTTTCTGATCCAGCCGCCCCGACAAATGCATTTCTAGGGGCGGTTCCTGATCCAGCTGCCCCTACAAATGCATTTCTAGGGGCGGTTCCTGATCCAACCGCCCCTACAAATAGTTTCTACTTTTTAATTATAAATTCTATATTTTTTTATATCATAAAAATATAAAGTAATATAAAAAAGTTGTGTATATGCTCAAATAAAATATTTTATATTATTCTATATATGAAGAAATATATATATATATAAACAATTGTAGTCAAAACAATATAGAAAACAAAAAAACAAAAATTAAAATTTTGAATTTTAAAACTTCGATTATAATTTTATGACATTAAATGAAATAAAATGAAAATGTTGTAAACATAAAAGTTATATAACTCATCGACATGTACAACTTATATTTTGGTCATCTTGTCATGTGACTTTGTTTGAACGATTCAAATTTTGAAATTCAAACAATTTCAACTTGAAACAATATTTTAAAAGAGTAAATGATTTCAGATAAAAAACTCATGAATACCAAAGTTGTAGAACTCATCAATATGTACAACTTTTATTTTGATCATATTTTTATTTGACCAAATTTGAACAGTTGAAATTTTGAATTTCACTAAATGGCAACTTCAAACAAGATTTTAAAACCTTAAATGATTTCAATAATAAAAGTCGTGAACATAAAAATTGTTGAACTCCTCACTGTCTATAACTTTTATTTTGGTCACTTCTTCATGTGACAAAGTATTAGTAAACATTGTTCATAAATTCACATATGACTCATAGTTTCATGAACTATACGAGAAACATGTTGATTTGTGAACAATGTTTACTATCACTTTGTCAGATGAAGAAATGATCAAAATAAAAGTTGTAGATCTTGATGAGTTATACAACTTTGGTATTCATCACTTTTTCAGCTGAAATCATTTAATGATTGAAAATCTCGTTTGAACTTGTCATTTTTTTAAATTTGAAAATTTGAAGTGCTCAAACTTTGTCAAATGAAAAGAATGACCAAATCAACACACTAACTTGATAGGGCAAGATTTTAGAAAATTTTATGAAAAAAATCTTCACATTTGGAGTTAGTATGAGGGAGAAAGACTAGTTATAAATTTTACCCAGAGATTAAAAAGAAAAATCACAACTGTTCATGATGATCAATGATGAACAAGTGTGATTTCTCTTTTTAATCTGTGGCTGAAACTTGTAACTAGTTTTTCTCCCTCGTACTAACTCCAAATGTGATGGTTTTTTTCCCTAAAATTTTCTAAAATCATGCTCTATCATTTAAGTCTAGTCATCTATCTTTGTCACTAATTTTGAACAATTCAAATTTTAAATTTCAGAAAATGACAGCTTCAAACTTGATTTTCAAACACTAAATGATTTCAGCTGTAAAGGTGATGAATATAAGAGTTGTATAACTTATCAAGATCTTCTACTTTTATTTTGGTCATTTCTTCATTTCATAAAGTGTTAAGTGATTTCATAAAGTTTTAGTAGTAATAAAGTGGATGTTCAAATAGAGTCATCTGGATGTTGCAAAGGGTAGTCTCACACACATGCATAAAATATAGTCTCACACACATACAAAAATATGTAGTCTTATACACGTACATAAATATATAGTCTCACACGTATGCATAAATGAAGTCTTACAAACACACACTTACACAAACACTCCACGTTCAATAACTTTTCCCTTGACACCTTTTCGTTCTCATGGCATTATGTCTTTGGAGGGTTCTTTTTGACAACACTGATCTTCTTAGGAAAGTCTGTGAATAGTGGCATCTCATCGTAGTTATTGTAAGCTTCAACATCGTCCACGCCATCAACTCCAATAATATGTTGTTTCCTGGAGGCAACCACATGCTTTGTCTTCTTCTTAGGGGGGAGGTTACTTTGTGGGTCAGACATATAGAAAACTTGTGCGACACATGAAGCGAGCACCCAAGGGTCATCTTGGTAGCCTAGATTCTCGAGGTCCAGGACTCTCAATCCGATCTCATTCAGTTGGTGTTGTTTGATCCAGCGGCATCAAAACAGGGCCACCGTTATATCCCTTCCATAGTCAAGTTCCCATATCTCTTCAATAATGCCAAAGTATTAGATCTTTCGCCCTAATCCATCGAGAGCTTCTATTCGAACGCCGCTATTTTGGTTCACATATTTACTATCCTTTGCGTGGGTATAGTACGTATACCCATTGATGTCATAAGCATTCCAAGATGTTACTTGTCTCGATGGCCCCTCCACCAACCTACTGATGGTAATAGAGTCTATGGTTTCTCCAGGCGGTATGTTTTGGTCCTTCAACCATGTAGTTAGTCGTTGCTTGTGTTGTTTCATGACCCAATCATCCGAACGGCCATTTCTCTCTGCCATAATGATAGCCAAGTGTTCATCAATATACGGTTGCATTAGTTGTGTACTCTACAAGACACTGTAATACGCCTGACTCACCTCTTTGTAATCATAGTCGATGAACATTTTTCTACCACTGGTGCCCTTCCTAGCCAGCCTACCCTTGTGACGAGAATCGGGTTTACCAATCTCTTTCTGTACTTTTAGGTACTCTTGACAGCACTCGACGACTTCTTCAGTACTATAACCCTCTATCATAGAGCACTCTGGGTATGCTTGATTATGCACGTATTGACTTAGAACCGACATGAACTGCTTGTAGGACCACATTTCATGCAAGTAGCAAGGGCCAAGCGCCTGTATTTGATGAACCATGTGAATCATGAGATGTGGCATTATATCAAAAAAAAGCAGGAGGTAAACACATCTCTAGTTGGTTTTGTGTCTCCACCACAAATTCATGTAGGTCACTCAGTTCTTCCTTGCCAATTGTCTTATGTGAGATCTTCAAAAAGAAGTAGCACATACGGGTGATGGCCATTTTCAAGAACTCTGGCTTTATAGCCCTGATTGCAATAGGTAGAAACACTATTAGCATCATATGGCAATCGTGAGCCTTGCAGTGTGTTATTGACAAGTCCTTCATCAACACTAGCTTCTTCACATTTGCTGAAAACCCAGTCGAGACTTTGATCCCCCTCAGGAAAGTGCATATAGCTCTCTTCTCATCTGGTGTTAGGTTGAAGCATGCCGCGGGCAGAGTGTATTTTCCATTAGCCTCAGGTACCGGGTGAAGCTGTGGCATCACGTTTAGCTGCACCATGTCTTTCCATGCTTTCAGACCATCCTTTGACTTGCCTGTGTCCATCAAGGTAGCAATGAGACTCTCAAAGACATTCTTCTACATGTGCATAGCATCAATGGCATGGGGGACCTCTAAGTCTAGCCAATAAGGCAGATACAGAAAGAAGATCGATTGTTTCTTGAAAGGTACGCCTTCGACAGGAGGTGTGCTTCTATCTCTGTTTGTCCCATCTGGATTCTTCTTTCTATAGACGACGTGTATGTTTTTCACCATTCTGTACATGTGTTCTCCGTTATGATGTCTCTCTGGAGGGGGCTCAATCTCCAAGGCGTTGTCATAAAATCTAAAGAACAATTTGCTGTGGTACTTGTGACTTGTCTTTAAGAAACATCGGTTCCTTAGGTAAACTATCTTCTTGGATGCATCCTGGTACACCCATGTAGTACCATCCAAGCAAACCAAGCATCCCATCTTCCCTTTGATCTATCCAGACAAAGCAAATAGCGCGGGGTAATCATTGGTAGTAACAAATATTATTGCTCTACATATGAAGTCCTCCTTTTGGAATGCATCATACATCTGCTCCCCATGCCTCCATAGCCTCTCCATTTCTTGCATCAAGGGCTCGAGGAACATGTCTATATCAATGCCTGGTTGTTTAGGGCCAGAAATAAGAATAGTGAGGAGAAGGTACTTTCTCTTCTGACACAACCATGTTGGGATGTTGTACATGGTCAAGATCACTGGCCATGTTTTGTGGTCGCTCATCCTCTCATTGAAGGGATTCATTCCATCGGTGCTCAAGCCAAACCGTACATTCCTTGGGTCATCGCTGAATTCTTTGTGCTTCTCATCAAACCTTTGCCACTAACTACAATTAGTCAGGTGTGCAATCTTATCATCATCCACCTTGCGCTCATCATCCCACCTGAAAAGTCCTAATATGGCTAGAGGGGGGGTGAATAGCCTATTTAAAAATCTACAAACCAACTAGAGCAATTTGATTAGTATGACAAATAGTGTAATGCAAACTTGCTCTAGCTCTACAAGGGTTGTAAGCCACCTATCCAACAATTCTAGTTGCAATGATTACGTAGGCACACAAACTTGCTATGTAACTACTCACTAAGAGCTCAACTAGATGAATGTAAATAATAAAGCAAGCTCTCAATTCTAATAATACTAAAGAGCTTGTATCAACTAGTTTGCAAGAATGTAAATAAGTGAGTAGGGTGATTATACCGCCGTGTAGGGGATGAGCCAATCACAAGATGAAGATTAAGCCAATCACCGGGAGAATGCAAATGACAAGAGACAATCGATTTTTCTCCCGAGGTTCACGTGCTTGCCAACACGCTAGTCCCTGTTGTGTCAACCAACACTTGGTGGTTCGGCGGCTAAGAGGTGTTTCACAAACCTCGTCCACACGATTGGACACCGCAAGAACCGACCCACAAGTGAGGTAACTCAATGACACGAGCAATTTACTAGAGTTACCTTTCGGCACTCCACCGGGGAAGGTACAACTCCCCTTACAATCATCGAAGGCGGCCAGGAACAATCACCAACTCGTGCCGATCCTCCACCGCTGCTCCAACCATCTAGGTGGTGGCAACCACCAAGAGAAACAAGCGAAATCCACAATGCAACACAAATACCAAGTGCCTCTAGATGCAATCACTTAAGCAATGCACTTGGATTCTCTCCCAATCTCACAATGATGATGGATCAATGATGGAGATAAGTGGGAGTACTTTGGCTAAGCTCACAAGGTTGCTATGTCAATGAAATGTGCAAGAGTTAGAGCTTCAGCCGGCCAAGGGGCTTTAAATAGAAGCCCCCATCAAATAGAGCCGTTATACCCCTTCACTGGGCAAAACGCGCTCTGACCGGACGCTCCGGTCAGACTGACCGGACCCTGGACTCAGTGTTCGGTCCACTGATTTATGCCACGTGTCATTCTGAGTTAAAACTAAACCGTCAGATCACAACGGCTAAGTGCTGACCGGACGCTCTGGCTAAACTGATCGGACGCTGGAGCTTCAGCGTCCGGTCGAGTACAGTAAGGGTCCAAATCCGTTTTTCCTCGACTAGACATGTCCGGTCCACCACGACCGGAGATGGCCCAGCATCCGGTGGTATACCCTAGCTACTATACCGCCAGGTCAGCGTGACCGGACGCAGGCAATCAGCGTCCGGTGCATTCAGATCCAGCGTCCGATCACTTGATCGACGTTGGCATCTCCCCTGTCTTCTTCACCCTTGCTCAAATGTGCCAACCACCAAGTGTATCACCTTGTGCACATGTGTTAGCATATTTTCATAAACATTTTCAAGGGTGTTAGTACTCCACTAGATCCTAAATGCATATGCAATAAATTAGAGCATCTAGTGGCACTTTGATAACCGCATTTCGATACGAGTTTCACTCCTCTTAATAGTACGGCTATCTATCCTAAATGTGATCACACTCGCTAAGTGTCTTGATCACCGAAACAAAATGGCTCCTACATTTTATACCTTTGCCTTGAGCCTTTTGTTTTTCTCTTTCTTCTTTTCCAAGGTCAAGCATTTGATCATCACCATGCCATCACCATTGTCATGATCTTCGTCATTGCTTCATCACTTGGAGTAGTGCTACCTATCTCATAATCACTTTGATAAACTAGGTTAGCACTTAGGGTTTCATCAATTAATCAAAACCAAACTAGAGCTTTCACCACCATGTCATGAGTGCGGCTTCTTTAGGGTTTAGGAAGATACGTCTCAAGCAGTCGGTCACTGGTAGGTACCACATTACTAGGGGCAGGAATTCTTCTCTGCTTTGCATCGTTGCCTAATGGAGTGTCCTCTGGGGGCTGAGATTCTTGTACCACCTTTTTTGTACCCTTCTTATTCCTCTTTTTCCCCGTGGAGGGTTCGTCCCCACCGTAAAGGTCGTTGTTCTTGTACCGGCTGGCCCCACACCGGGGACATTTATCCAGTGACCTGAACGTTTCGCCATGAAAAAGTATACAGTGGTTGGGGCATGCATGGATTTTTTTCAACCCCCATTGTCAATAGACTTATGACCTTCTTCGCTTGGTATGTGTTGGCGGGAACTGAGTTTGGTTGTGGCAGCACCCATGACAGGAGATGCAATAGATCATTGAAACTACAGTCTGACCAGCCGTACTTAGCCTTCAGGATGAGCAGCTCAAGCACAAAACGTAGCAATGTCCAATGTGTTGGACAGCCCTTTTCAACACCATACACAGTCTCCTTCGATGCTTTTGTCATCCTTTCCAAATTTTCTAGACCTTTCGGGCTATTTAGTAAAATCTCTGGTCCAAGGGCTCGAATCATATCCTCCAAATCATCTTCATCCTCGACACGTGCTCCACCATCATTATTGGCACCACCTTCGTCGTTACCATCCCAACCACCAGCATCACCACCTTGTTCATTACCAAACTCGAAATCCATTCATGCATCAAGCTCTGCTGAATATTGAAATAGGGATTCTATGGTTTCGTCGTCGTATTCCTCCTCATCCTCGTCGTTAACAATAACTGTTTTACCATGATGAATCCACACTGTGTAGTCCTCAACAAATCCTCGCATAATCAAATGTGATCTGATGATAGTCACATATGTCCATGTCATACGGTTCTTGCAATCTTTACAGGGGCAAATAATTGTATCCTTATTCTCTTTCAATGTCGTTGCATGCTTCTTTGCGGCTTCAATAAATTTATCCACCTCTTCACGGAAACCTGTCTTGAACCTTAACGAACCATACATCCAAGAGTTCCTGTACTCCATCTTTTACAACAACAACAAAACAAACAATAAAGGACTACTTATTCAGATATATATAAAAATGAATCAAAGTAATAATTACTTGAGAATAATTGTATATACTTCAGATATGTATGAATATAAATCTAATATAATTACATGAAGCATACAAACACACCATGGTAGAGGAAAATTAATTAATGGCCCATTTATCCATAAATAATTAAAATACATATTTATTAATTACAATAAATAATTTCAAAGACAACAATTAGCAACAATTATACTTTACCCAATATCTTTCATACAAACCCTAGTCCAATTTCATCAAACATAGATTGACAAAAACAAAATTAATAAAAAAACCAAACCCTAGATCTAGATCCACATGCACATGAAACATCCATAAAACTAACTAATTGTTCACTAAAATCAAGAAACATGGACCAAATAAAGGTATGATCTTGTTCCCCTGCTTAATTTATCCTAGTACATTTAAAACTTGGGTATAATTTGCTTCATAAGTAGCTCAAGCGCCATAGAAGAGAGAGAAAAACAAAACTCTAATTACTCGCTAACCAACCATTAAAACTTCAAAAAAATGTGGAATAACATTTTCTTACCTTCTACAACCTCTCCACCAAAGGATTTGAGACCAAAACTTTCCCCCCTTAGTAGAGCAATTTTTGGGAGGTGCCCAAGGCCTCCCTACCTTTCTTTCACGGGTTGGAGTGAGTGACCCGAGGAGGAAAAAGGTTCTACAGGCTTTTATATGTGGGTCATTTGTAGGGGCGGTTGGTGATTGAGCCGCCCCTACAAATCGGAGCTCTACAAATAGAAACTCCAGAGACGGCTGGTGATTGAGCCGCCCCTACAAATCAGACCCCATTTGTAGGGGCAGCTCGTATCACCAGCCGCCCCTGCTGTTCAATTTGCAGAGACGGCTGGTGTCTGGGCATCCGAGCACGCCACTATAGGGGCGGCTTCATCACCAGCCGCCCCTACAAAAAATCGAATCGTTGCTAAAAATTATTTTTACGTAGTGCTATGTACTATCTACCTAACAATAGCTCACCTATTTTGGATCCACTCTAACTTAAATGAGTAACTATTATTACCTGGATGGATCTAAACATGACCTCATAATGGTTCTAAAAGGAATAAAAATAGAAATAACAAACATTTGTTTGGAATTATATCAAATATAGATTGGTTTTAGAAACCACGCCAACTGATCATTGCCGTCTATGGTTTTCTTGAACTATAATAAGTAACTGAAAAAGGCGATGAATAAGTCTCTCCTATGTTTGTAACCTTTTGTTATTTGGTAGTTCTATTGCCTGGATGTCCGGATGAAGGCCCGCGCCTGCACTCTGTTTCGCGCGCACCACGCGGGGGCCCACGCTGCCAACCCCACGGGAGGACCGCTTGCGCCCCTCTGCTTCCCCCGCTCAGACGTCTAGGCGACACCCCAGCAACTATAGCAGGCGGGTGCGGTAGGTGGATCCCATTGCAACATGAGCAACACTAGATCTTGTTTTGCAATATCCAAATGCAACGCTTGCAACATACGTCAAAAACAGCTGAAACACTTGCAAAAACACCTAATAATACTTTAAAACCATTGCGAACATACGCAACAGTCAGATAAAACACTTGCAACATATGTGCGAAACATATGCAACATCCAGATAAAACACTTGCAACGTACGACGGAAAAACAGATGAAACATTTGGAACATATGCTTGCAACATACATGTACAACCAGTGCAACATATACAACATCTGGATCTACTTTTGCAACATCCATATGAAACATTTGCAATATACCTCTGAAACACTCGAATAGACGCTTGCAACATACGGCTTCAGTGCAACATCTCCTTGCTGCTCGGGAGAATGGAGGCTCGTCGGCATGTGGAGTTCACCGGTGTAGAGCTCGCCAATGGCGCAGAGATCGGCGCTTCAGTGGAGAAGGTCGCGGCAGGTCTGGTGGAGAAGGCCGTGGCGGGTCTCCACACTGTGTGGGTGGAGCACGAGCTTTGCGCGGGGTGAGCTCGACTGCGAGGTGTGCGTGGGCGAGTTCCATCCCGAGTGTTGCGAGCTACAGGCGAGCGAGTTCCGCCCAGCCACGACGAGCTGGGTAGGCGGAGCGCGAGACGTGTGCAGACGAGCTCCGCCCAGGCTGCCATGAGCTGCACGCCGCGAGCTCCACCCTGGTCGCGCGCAAGCTGGGCAGGCGCAGTACAAGATGTGCGAGGGCAGCCTCTGTCCTGCCCGGTGACGCGAGCTGTGCGTGAGCCAAGCTCCGCTGCGGTGATTTTTTTTAGAAAGCGCGGTGGAAAACCTTCCGTGTGAGTGAATATGAGGAGGTAGTTTGGGCTGGGGTTGTGGCCATCAACGTAAGCATCCGGACGGACGGGCACCTTGTTCCACGCCCTACCGTTTGTTATTTAGGGCTCATTTGGCCGGCCTCCGCTTGGCTCTGGCTCTCGTGCTGTAGCAATACTGTGGATGTACTGTGGTTGCCGGACGGAGCCACGAAGGCGCAGCTCTGGTGGCTCCTCTCTTCTCGCAGGTGGAGCCGGGGCCATTTCTGCCAGCGCCACAGCGATGCACAGGGTCCAACAGTGATGCACAGGTCCTGGCAGGCGGAGGCGGAGCCATCAGGAGCAGCACCAAACGGGCTCTTAATTGATCACTGCTGTCTATAGTTTTCGTGCAAATTAGTGAATTACTGTAAACTAGGAAAACAAGCCTCAACGAAGATTCACTTCAATACGTCATATACAAAAACAACTTAGGTCCTATTTGGAAGTACGGTTTTTTAGGCCAAAACCAGTGTAAATTACCGGCTCATATATATTTATAGCCCACGTCTCAAAATGCTGTTTAGGGAACGAAGCCGACGCTCGCGTCACCCTCCGCACGGGCGGCTCGGGCGAAACACTCCGCCGCCGCCCCAACTCCATCCCCTCCCTTCTCCTCGCCGCTGCTAGAGGGTGCTGCCGCCGGGATGCCCGCGCGGACCCCTAGGACGGCGGCGGCGAGGCTCTTCGCGAAGGCAGGTCGCAAGCTCTCCGTGCGGGGAATGAGCCCGGTGGCCAGGCGCTTCTCTTCTCCTCCTCCGGCAAACTCCAACGGCCAAAGAGCGGATGCGGCCTCCTCGTGCCCGGATCCGCCGTTTCCCTGACCGGATCCATGCGTGTGGTGGTCAGGTGCTCCTCTTCCCCGCGCAGCGGCCTACCGGGCCGGCCTTCACGTGTCAGCGGCGGCCGGGCTCGCGTTCGCCTGCGTTCAGGTGGAGGCTGGCGAGCCTCTGCCTGGGCGGCGGTGCGGACCCTGCGTCCCCAACATCAGCATGACGACGACGACACCGACGGCGATGCCCTTCCTCTCCCCTTCGTATCCGGCGGTCGGCGGCCGGATCTGGCCGTCCCGGCTCGGATCCGCTGCGCCTTCCACTGGATCCGCCCCTCTCCGACCCCGCACCTCGACTGGGGGCCGGGGACCGTGGCTGTCCGTCGCGCGGTCCTAACCTGCAGCCGTGACGGTCATGGCGTCTACGATAGTGCTGCTGCGCTGGTCACGCCTCCCGCGGCATCTACAGTCAGTTTTTTGGGATGGTCATGCAGTGGAGCGAGGCGCGCAGTTTGGCCGTGGGCTTGCCGGCGGTGAGGCAGCGTGTCCTTCGCTCTCTTTTGCAGGGACAACAGCGGCGCGGTGCGCATAGTTTGGCCGCGGGCTTGCCGGTGGCGGGGCTGCGTGCCCGTGGCTGTCTTGCCGGTGCGCGCCTACCACCGTTGCGGGCAAGTCCAAGAAAGGCTCCACACGGTGTGTCGGCGGCCGGCAAAGGTTGGCCGGTGCGCGCCTCCCACTGTCGCGGGCGAGTCCGGGAACGGCTCCGCGTGGTGTGGCGGTGACCGGCAACCCCCTCTGTCTTAGCGTGATCGCTTGCCAGTGCGCGCCTCCCACTTTCGCGGGCGAGTCCGATAACGGCTCTGCGAGGTGTGGTGGCGGCTGGCAAGCACCACGGCCCCCTCCTCCGTCCAGGTGTGAACGCAGCCGGTGCGTGCCTCCCATTGTCACAGGCGAGTCCGGCTTTGGCTCCGTGAGGTGTGGAGGCAACCGGCCTCACCCCTCCCTCCACGTCCATGCCGGCGTGCGTCTCACCGCCTTTTGGGCGGGTCAACGGGATTACTTGAAAGGCTCTGGGCGAAAGCCTAGCTCAGATGGATTTGAGCCAGTGACGAGATCTCCTTCCTGAAGGCGTCATTGAAGAACCTCAGCTCTTGCTGCAGTCTCCTGGTTCGACCCGCTCAGCACTGGCACATGACTCGGGCGAAAACCCTGCCAAGCTTCTTGGCTGACGATGACTACGTTGCGGCGTTGTTCACCTCCTTGGAGGCATCGTCATAGAGTTCATGTGAATCGATGGTGGTAGTGCTGTGTTGTTGTATGTGGTTCTGCCACTTCTCGCCCTAATGTTGGGGCAATCTTTCGATGTTGTTTTTCCTCCTTAAAAAAACTATATCTGTAAATTATGAGGATGTTTAGAGCCTTTTCAATCAAATAAATCAGGTGGGGAACGTCCCACCACCACCACCACCACCGCCGCCGCCGCCGCCGCCGCCGCCCAGGCCACTAAATTTAGCTCTGGATTGGCCCAAAACCGGTGTAAAAAAAATGTTGCCTCTCCAGGCCTGAAAAATTATACGACAAACATCGGCCTCCATCTCGTCTCCTCCTCCCCTCATTAAAAAAAAAGAAGAAAAAATCTCGTCTCCTCCTGACTCCTCGACTCGATCGAGGGCTCGAGGCATCGCGCTCGGCTGCGGCCGGCCGATCCAACGCCGATTCCTCAGAGTGGCTGGGACATCAACAGTGGCTACGAACGTCAGCACCAACGACGCTGTACAGGCAGGCGGTATTAGGATGGATGTCTTCAGAAACTTGTGTTCTCAATTGAGACACCCCTTTGTTTCAGGAACCGTGTTCGCCGCAGTATTGTCAACTTTGTCAAAGAAAGAGAAAAATAACTGGCCTCACAAAATTCTAAACGTCGTGCAGTAGTGTTTATTGTTTAATACCTGTGCTAGATAGTAGATACACACATGTGTTATTTTAATTGGGAACATTATGTAATTTTTAGCAATATGTAAGAAATCTGTAGTAATAGTTGCAAACTAAATGTGAAATACATAGATTACTACTTCTTTGGCTTTCCCATTTTAAGTGACTTTACACTGAAGATGCTAGACACACCTGTTTGTTTTTAACTCTCTTTATATATGTACAACCTTGTTCTTTGCTGTATTTGGGGTGAGATAATACAAGAAAGTTGAATTAATGCAATTAATTCAGAAGTTGTTCTGACAACTAGTTTTGGTATGTGTGCATCCTGAAAATAAAGAGTGTACTGTGCAGCTTGTATGATGAGTTCTGAAATATAGTTGCATTGAGCTTTACACACCATTTGTTAAATGCTACGTTAAACAATATGTACATATTTCTATTTAATGAGATTACTTAACCTGTCTGTAAATAAATTTATTATTAGGAGGATGCAAAGTTATGGAGGTATGAAAAGAAGAGATTTCCATTATTTGATTCCTTGGGCCTGTTGTATGAAGGTATGCTGCGAAAGCACAAAACATAAGTCAAGGTCAAGAATTTTCAATGACAAGATGCTTAGCTGTGTTCAAGGAGATGGTTGATCTGTCAGATGATGTAAAGATCCTTGCTTCTGAAGTTTTAAAGGATGCCATGAACACAGAGATATTTCTAGGCTATGAAACAAGACTTCGTGGTTTGTGGCTAACTAAAGAAGTGAATAAGCTTAGAACTTTATCAAATGCAAGTAAGTTTGCTTATTTTCAAATTCACATCATTGTTTGGATGTAGTGCAGTATATCTAGAAGTACTTATTTCATTATATGCAAATTTAACAATGCATAGCTCTATGTTGCAGGTTAGCAGATACAAGTATGTAAGACCTTGCAAAATTGAAGAATCTTTTTGTCATAGGAGAAGTATTATTGATGCACTATTATTCTGTGGTGTGTTAATTTGCTAGGACCATATTATAATCCGGACCTCAGTTTGATTTGAGGCAGCCATGTTTACTGTTCTATTTGTACTACAAATGTAGTTTCTTGGATGATCTTGTAATGAGGTTCAAGTGGTTATGGCATATTATGTTACTGAAGGGTATATATTCATGCCTTTTGTTCTTGTGTTATAGTAGATTCTTGCATTGACCATCTCTTGCCAAGTTGTGTTTATTGTTGGCAAGGTCTGAATTTGGTTCAGACTTGAAGCAGCTGCAAACTGGCGAGATGCTATTTGGTCTGGAAGCAACATGTGTATGATGACTGATAATCCCATTTCTAAACTTGAGGTTTTGTAAAGTTTGCTTGGTCTAACGCCGATATCTGGAATAGTACGCAGCGTCGACATGTTAACAGGCCAGCAAACGTGACTAGCCATGGTGCTTGTTGCCTGAAATGAAAACCGTGCTCCCAAACACCATTTTACAAGTGTACAATTATGGCATGGGTTTCTTGTGCACAATAATTTACAGGTGTAATCATCTTACAAGTGTATACTTTTTCCAAACATCCAAACAGCACCTTACTCATCTCTAAGATGCTAGAAAAAAAAGTCATATATTTATCCGGTAACCCCCAATTTATAGTCAATGGCAACTATTTTTTGTCAATTGATCAATTGCCATTATAAGATACACAAGATCTGAACAAAAAGCAGAATGGGGAGTCGGAAGTTCGAAACGTACTTTGGTGTCGCTCTAGATAACGGAAATATCTGCCAAATTACGTCGAGTCTAGTTGTATTTTGTAAATTTACGATTTTGCTCCCTTTTTTTCAAAATTAGGCCTCATGTCCTCTGACCAGACTATTGTGACGAAAGCGTTAAAACCAATCTCACAGTTAGGTATATTAACCGTTAAACCAATCTTCTCCTTAGGTTTAAGTTCACAGATGGCTTTCATCACGACATTCCCAGCGATGATCCAAAAATACGATTTTACAGCCTAGTACATTGTAAACCAAATACTGTACAAGATTAAGTGGCAATGCCGCAATGGTCCAATGGGCTGGTGGCATTGATCGCTGATCTCATCAGCGCAAAAAGTGAAACAACTGACAAAACAAAACAAATTCAATTACCAGTTCTTATAAACACAAAAACAAAAGCAACCACCAGTTAATTAGCTTTATTTCACAACTTCTGAGATAAAAGATCCATATTTAGCAAGCCTCAAAATAAGTTTGCCAGGTACAGATACTGTATATGCATATGGAAAGATGAAAAGGAACCGAACTAAAATTGATCCAACAAATGTTAAATCATCACTGGAGGATTATAAACCCCATCATGAAAACTCCAACTGCTGTCGCAGTCAACTTGGAGGACATCAAATTTAGTATCTGTGGGAAAGCTTCTCCTGCTCTTTATACCACATGGCGTATCTGCATAGACGCATTGAAACAAATCAGAATCATGAATGCCATTATGTGAATTATTATGCAACCTAACTAGGAAGATCAATTGTTCAAAATTTTCTGTTTCCCTAGGACTAAAGTATATTCAACTATTCAAACTGTTTTGTGAAAAGTAGTATTTTTTTTAAGTGGGGAACCAAATAGAACAGCATAAATAGTCACAGATATTAAATCCAGCTTTGGGATACATATTTTACAGGAAATTATGCTTCCACTTTCAAGAATTGGTGTGAGATTATTATCCTAATGATCATCAGTATTGTGACTAATTTACAACATGAGTTGATGGTCGAAGTAGTTTGGGTCACGAAACAAACAAGCCTACACCTGTACTGCTGTCAGAATTGACATGAGATTTACACTAGGATCAGTGTTACACCAGATTGACAAGCTCACACGTGTACAACCCAAAAACAGAAAGAGGGTTTCTGAGCCCAATCACACATTGTACTTATCTTCAAGGAGAATATTGAGTTACAAAAGCATATTGGGACTTGTTCTTAATTAAACTGAATTATGTCAGTTGTTTGCCCTACTTCCATACCTTGGAAAGGCTTAAGAATAATAATCCAACAGAATAAACCTGCCCATCAATACTTTACCCAAAAAGCAAAGTATTAATAATCCCATGAACACAAATGTTGCAACCCCTAAGATGGAATCTGGATTCTCTATAAGTGGCCTTATTGCCCATAAACACAAATATTATGTGACTTAACAAGAACACTTACAGGTAAACATTAGGGCAGGATCAATAGGACATTAGATTTGTTTATGATCAATCAGATAGAAAAGGCTAAACTACTAAGCAGATTTCAAGCTACAAGACCACGTAGAGACTGGAGATCAGGACCCTAATTACATGCAAAACTTGAAAACCGCACAACTGACAACAATGCCTTTTAAGTAAGTCTTTGAAAGTTTAGTCCAGAAAGCATAATAGATTAATTAGATCACCATGGAAAAGTTTTAACTTGTTTGAACTTTCAAGATACAAGATAAAACAATCCTAAGCAAACTAGTTAAAACACATTTGGCTTGGCAACACTTATCAACTAAATGTTTTGTCATTTCATCTAAACTGCAGGTGTTGGTAATCAGAAATGGAAGCATACATCAACCAAATAGCACATTATAAGACACTTAGGAAGCATGTTTCATCTGCACATACTCTCACCTCGGCTCACATCAAGACCTACCTATCCAAACATGACATAAAACCATGGTGAAGAAATCATCAAGCTGCACATATATGTGCCACATGAGCTAACTTATGCGAAGCATGGCCTGTGTCTAGGCATCCTAGTTCCAATTTCAACAATCGAACCCGGGGGCAGATCCATGCATTACAGAATACATACAGACACCAAGTCACAAATATTTTGCTACCAATTCGACACCCTACTCATCATCCTCATCCTCAACGAAACCAGCAAACGCAGGAACCAAAATCGGAGCAAATCAGAGGACTCATACCACCATCGCATCAAAGGAAACAAAAAATCTAACACAAGAGCAATCGACCGAACCCTAACTGGATCCCCGGCCAGCCGGAGCAGCACCCGATCCGACCAGATCTGCGTGAGGTGGACGAAACGCAGCTAGCGAGCGAGCACCGAAGGGGAGCGGGGGCTTACTGGTAGGTGCCGACGACGGGGGTGAGGAGGAGCGTGGCGGAGATCCAGTTCTCGGTGACCTTGTGGTGGATCTTGGTGGTGATGTCCTTCCACAGCCCCGGCATCACCTTCTGCTGGAACGGCGACAGCGCGTACACTACCACCTTCATCCGCACCGGCGTCTTCCCCATATTTCTCCCCCGCGTCGCCGGCCGGTCTTCCTCCTCGGGACGGGATGCTCCGATCGCCTCACGAACGCCGATGGGTGGCTGGCTGGGTGGCTTCTGGTTCTGGATCGTTCGCTCCGCGGAACAGCTGGGCTAGGGTTCGGTATATAGGTCAGAGGTTCGATTGGGCCGGGCGAGTTTTTATGGTCCAATTGCCGGAATGATGTTGTTGGACCAGCGCTATATCTGGAGCTGCCGATGATTTTTTTTTCTACTGTCTGATAACTGACTGATTGATGTTGTTTTTGTCGTGAGAGAAAAATATTATATTATGATTAATAAGTCAGGTTGATAAGTACGAGTGTGGGTGTGCTTCATCATGGTGCCTTTGTTTGCTTCGTCCAATTTACTGGGTAAAGAAAGGTACTTCTGGAATCCAAAATTGAACCTTGCAGATCTTTGAACTTATTTACAGGCAAAAACAAGAACTTATAAGCTTTAAAAATATGAGGAAACTGCCAGTGCCCGAACGTCATTAGATACTAATTCATCGGACGGTACCATGGTCGCGCCCACATGGGGTCGTGCTACCTGGACGTCACCCGCACCTCTCGATCGCACGCGGGCACCGCTCGTGCCCCCTTCGCCTCCCACATGCATGCACGTAGGACCGGCGGCACGCCAACAGCTGCGTCAGGTGGGTCCCATTACAACATGTGCAACATTATATTTATTTTTACAACATTCAGATAAAACACTTGCAATATACGTCCGAAACAGCTGAAACACTTGCAACACACGTCTAAAACACTTGCAAACACACGAGAAAAACTTGAAAAACATGTGTGTACCCATTGCAAACATATGCAACAACCAGATGAAACACTTGCAACGTACGTATGAAACACTGAAAACATGCGCTTGCAACATGCATGTATATGCAACATCCAGATTTATCTTTGCAACATTCAAATGAAACACTTGCAACATACGTCTAAACAAAAAAAAATATTTGGAACATACACTTGGAAACATATGTGTACAGCCATTGCAACATGTGCGACATTCTGATCTACTTTTGCAACATCGATATAAAACATTTGCAAAATATTTCTGAAACATTTGAAACACTTAAAACATACGCTTGCAACATGCACTTGCAGCGCAATGTCACCTTGCTGCTTGAACGAATGGAGGCTCATCGTTGCGGAGCTCGACGTCGGCGCGTGCGGAGGTCGGTGGCGGTGCATGGAGCTCGCGAGCTCGGAGCTCGCCGGTGCGATAGCAGCGCGGGCAACTTACCGGTGGGACGGCGTCACACGAAGCTCCTCCCTTTGTGTGCTTGCTAGAGCACCCATCGTGGAGGCTTGTCCGCTCGGTGGAGCGGCCGCGGTGCAGGCGGGCGGCGCGATGGAGCGGCCGATGGTCGATTGAGTGGGAAATAGTGCAGTAGGCCTAGCAAGCAAGCGTCTAACACAGACGCACGCCTTGACCTAAGTATTACCGTAAAAAAACAAGAACTTATAATTTATAAAAGGGGAATTTTGCTGCAGGACATCGCTAAAAAGCCTAATATGCTGACGGACACCGCCAAGAGCGAAATTTGCCTAGTACCATTACAAAATCACGTCCATTTACTGAAACACACCGCACTGAATATTTTATTTATTTATCAGATTTGCGGAGAGAGAAGATGGGGAAAATGACTCTTCTGCCCTCGTCTTCAACCTTGGGCTGCCCACGGCGGCAACGACCTGTTCGCCTTCTTCTCGCGGAACAGCACGCCGTCGGACGCCGACAAGCAGCAGTTCGTCGGCAACCTCGTCGCGCTGTACCAGAACCATGTGAAGGTACGTCGCCGCGTCGCCCCGTTCTCTCTGAACCATGCATGACCCGCCAGAAACCTCGCTGATACGAAACGTGTGTTGCGGCCGGCCGGCCGGCCGGCGGCGGTTGAATCAGGCTCTGTACGTGCTCGGGGCGAGAAAGTTCGCGGTGATCGACGTCCCGCCGATCGGGTGCTGCCCCTACCCGCGGAGCCTGCACCCGCTGGGCGCCTGCATCGACGTCCTCAACGAGCTGGCGCACGGGTTCAACAAGGGCGTCAAGGCCGCCATGCACGGCCTCAGCCTGAGCTTCCAGGGGTTCAGGTACTCCGTCGAGAGCTCCCATGCCGTGGCGCAGAGCATCATGAAGCACCCTCAAAGGCTGGGTACGTACGTACGTACGTGTTGCCCCTGAACAGCTAACTGATCGATGCGGTTCAGGCTTGAGAGGATCGTCGTGTCCGCCGGGTGCCCGGGTTTGACGTGAAATTTAAAACTGACGTGCACTCGTGCAGGGTTCAAGGACGTGACGAACGCGTGCTGCGGGTCGGGCCGGTTCCAGCGTGCGCCCAAGGTCGAAGACGAGGGCAGAAGAGTCAT